>NC_140589.1:1261350972-1262052972 GCF_964204655.1 Triturus cristatus | reverse complement strand
CCACATCGTTGTCAATGTTGATGTGCTCTGCATGTGATGTGTGTGTGACGCATTTTGGGGGGGTCGCCCCTGCAGCTCTGATTTGGCTACCCCATATCCCTTACATGCAGTTTGCCTCTGACTGCTGTGCTTATACAGTGCTGAGATGTTGCATACTTGGGTCATTGGTCTCTTGGTGATAGTTGGGGGTCTGGGGCATGGTTTGTCCGCAGATGTGATATGCTTACTTGTGCATGTGTGCCATTGTGCCCATCTCCCCCTGTCCCCCAGTCTCTGTTCGGTGCTCACACTGTTGCTGTTGTGTCCGGTCATGTTGAGCAGTGTCCGGGCCCCCAACTCCTGCCACCGTTTCCCCACTGATGACTGTGGACACCATTTCCTTCACCTCATCCAGCTCCTCCTGTAGCGCTGGGCTCCCACCTCCACTCTGCATTGCTGCCTTCCAGTTGTTTGTGAGTTTCTGCTTGGTTTTGCGCTTGACATAATTCCAGCGCCTCTTGACCTCTTCCATTGTCCTCTTCAGCACTCCGACTGCATTCACCCTGTCCACAACGGTCTGCCATATTCCATTTTTAGTTGCCAGTGACACAGTGGAGGCAACAAACAGTAGTTGATGATGTTCTATCACCTCCGTTATCAGGATCCTGTTTTCCTGCGGACTGAACCGCTTCTTCCTATTCTTCTTCTCCTTGCCCTCCCCTGACCCCGAGGTCCCAGGCTGGTCCTCCGGGGGGCTTGTGGGCTTCTGGTTGTGCTCTGCACTTGCTCTGGCTGACTCCATTGTGCTTCGCTTTTGTATGTGTTTTTTTCCCAACTTTTATAGTGCATTTTCCCGCATGTCGCGTGGGGACTGCAGGTCTGTGGCTGGTTTTCAGTGATTTTTGTATTGCGATTTGCGTCATCGCCGCTTTTTTCGCGTTCGTGTTTTGCATTTTTGAGGCGTTGTGTTGATTTTAACGCGTTGATTTGACGCGTTGTGCTGGGTCTATCGCATGGTGCCGCCGTGTTGAGAATACTACGTTAACACGGTTTTATTTTCCCCTCGAGAGATTGCGATGTGACGAGTTGCGTTAAGCTACTTTTGCGGTAGTTATCACACATTCTTGAGAATATCTCCCGATATTTTGGCCTCATACTAGGCTGGCCTTCCCACTACTAACTGGCAACGACATTACTGCCCTCAGGAGAACCATGACAGGAACCTGGTCTTCATGTTCATTGTCGAACAAAACTTTGCCATTAGGATCTCTTGCTCAAAGCTATCATGAAGGTTTCTAGGATTCTTAGAGCTATATTGATGATGGTCTGATGATGGTCTAAAGGTCCATCCGTATTGTTACTGATGAAACGAGAACTACCATGGTTTGGCGAGATAATTATTTTGGAGGTAGTCGTGAATGATAAGACGTTCAGTTTGACAAGTACACTCGATTGTTTATGCCTGATGGATTTCACTATAAAATGAAATGGAAAAGTGAAACAGGTGTCTGGGGGCTTCAATACGCTTGAAAGACATCCTTAAATTCAAGTTCAGGGCTTGTAAAGTATACCTGATTAATTGGAGACTGGTTTCCAAGTTCACAATCTTTTAATATCACCTAAATATGTAGTACACACTTTACCTGCCTCAGAAAATGTAAAAGATGCATTGTTCTAGCACAGATGTAAACGTGTGACCTGTGGTATATCTAAAGCAGGTGTATTAATCCGCTGGACTATTTAATAATTGATGGGCAAAGGGTGAAAGGTCAAACTAATTACCATTCCCATAACAGCCACCATTACTCGAATGGTCTTTTGACTGTTCAAATAGTAAGGCAGGCGTGGCTGATTATTTCACGCTACCACAGGCCAATCAGAGGTATCTGTCAGCCATGAAAACTCGTAATTTAAAATTTACACATATCAATAGCACACATTTTATTGAATAAAGAATGATGGGGCATATTATCAAGAAACGGCGTTAAAATTATTACCGCTTTAGCGGCAGAAAACTGCCCTTGAAAATTCCCATAGAAGCCCATGTTCTGGTGTCAACATGGGCTTCTATTGGAATTCTCTGTGGCATATTATCAAGCCGATTATCACCCCTTTAGCGATAATGTTAACGCCGTGCTTGATAATATGCCCAATAGAAAGTCCAAACCTGGAATGCCAACAGTTGAAAAACTTTACCCCTCTCCAGGGCACTGGTAAGATGCACGGGTCTTCCATGGATTCTCTCCACTGCAACGTTACCCTATGAGAGTGTTATCTATTAAAGAAAAAGAGAGAGAAACAATGCAGCCGAACCTGTAAGCATTACTAAAAATGTTAAAGATTGTGTCAGATGCACAAGCAAGATTAGTGTACCAATGACCGTTGCTGCATGGTCTTGCAGACGATGATCGAATTATGCGATCTCAATGGCATCATGTGTGGGTCAATGCTGTCTTATTCTTCGAACGTGCATTCAATGCCTACATAGTGCTTCCGTATTACTCATATGTGCTGTCAAACGCTTTGAAAGTGACAAGAACTCTACAAGTATTACTAAACTATAAATTCCGTTTTGCACCTAGGGTGTGCAGTCTTAAGTTAAATTATATGAACGTATACCTAAGCAACCCTATAAATATGAAGATAATATTTTAGCTGTGCAACAGTTTTTCTACATTTGATAAGTTTATTATATTAGCAAATCATCAACTTTTATCAACGGTCATGTCAATGGTATGACAGACTTTGTCCTCTTAAAAGAGATGCAGCATGGACACCTGACAACAAGTGGTGGTACTCCAGCCTTACTTAGCTACAAAGTTACAGTGAGGTCAATTAGTAACAATCAGTAGTTTAGCAACCTTATTATTCCATACCATGTCATTTACAATTGGACATCAATGATTTTAATAATAATGTTGTTTTTTAAATCTTTATTTTCATTGTGTTAAAGTTAACAGTTTGGCAACAAAGAATGATACTGCTGCCACAGACAGTTTGCATGAAACGAATATAGCATAGTTACAGGTACATGGCAAGCAAGGCTTTGCCACAGATCAAATATATAGGGGGGTAGTGTGCATGTAACAGTAAATACGGCATTACCATCACAGATAAGCATACTGTCTCCGCAGTCACCAGTGGGAGTCTTTACGCAACATTCTTGCATATATTGACACTCAACATATGAAATAAGGATCCACGTTCATCACCGTACCACCCTTCGCACACAGCAGCCAGGACAACCAGCATCCGACAATCAAGGAAGTGATGCTGCAGTGTTGGGACCACTCATACAATGCCTCTAAACTCCCCTTCCCCATCAGCATCATTCCTCACAAATACTGGATTTTTGCTAAGTATGTCTGCTATGGGCCCAGAATATCTCTCAGGTGGCTACTGGGTGGTGTGAGGTCATCTGACTAGGTATTGCAATATGCCATATTGGTATGTCATTCCTTCACTTCATCCATTGCATTGCAATTCTAAGCAGTGACAATCAGAGGCCCAATGCCACAAATCCCTGGCAAGTCTTTGGGACATCTCTGTCTTAACCCAGAAGGACCACCAGTGGCGTGCAAGCCACTGTCTCTCCTGATATCTCCCCCAGAACCTTGAATATTGAGAGGCAGAAATGCTGCACGCCCAGGCAGTACCATGGTATGTGCGCCAAGCCAGCATCATCTGTTCCGCAGCAAGGGCGCCTAGAATCATCACTTAAGCCATAGCGGAATAGTTGGTCCGGGGTGTAGTAGTATCAAAAGGCGATGGTGACCATTCAAAGAGATAGCACGAACTACAGAGCAGCAGTAAGTCCTCTGTTTTTCACTGATGTCTAAACCATGGCCCTCTTGCCAATCACGACAAGCCTTGGGATTATCAGGCCACCCGGCCTCATGCTACAAAGCATATAATGTTGCAATCACCCGCAATGGCAGTATCGTCTATTTATAAGTAAGTGATAGCTGGTATCGCCAATGATTACACCAGTCTATTATCCAGTAAGATCTGCATCATATAACGCGCCCAGAAAATGTTCTATTGTGCAAGTACTGCTTGGTGTGTTCCACCGTGCACTAATCTGAGCCCAGTCCCGAAGTACCCTATTTTCCAAAACATTGCCCATATACTGTATTCCAAGCCCTTGTAGTACTGCCAATCCGCCCTTACCTGTCTCTGCGGACAGGGCCGGTCCTAGAACTTCTAGGGCCCGGGGCGAAAGGGAAGATGTGAGGCACCTCTCATTTGCATGTAACATCAGTAGAAGTGACGTCACAGAAAGTGACATTGCAGAACTAATGATTTTATTTGGCATCTCGGAAGAGACCTAATGTGGACAAAAATATAAATATACAAATTAAATAAGTCCATATATATTAAAACTATATTAAATGGATTACACTCACATTAGATGGAAAAGCTAGGTGCAGGTCTCACAAAGATGGTTGTTGTTTACTCTATGTTAACTGATTGTTTCCAGATGAGTGCATGATAAAAATGTCAGTTCTGTCTCATAAAGGTGAGATATCCTGTTGAGGTAATGAGGAGCGGGATGATTCAAAATATAAAATTACACAAGAGAAAACCTCTCACACCATGGATATAATCGCAAATTTCAAAAGGCTCCCTTATCATTCTGTGCCATTATTGTGTCACCTTCGGATGACATTGATATTTAATTATTTGTTTTAACATAAATCTTCTCACCAGTATCCCACAAGCACATGCTAAGCATCGTAGGATAATATTTTTTGACTGGGGGCTCTTTACTCGTCAGAATTATGTTAAGTGCAAAAAACACAACACACAATACAAAATTACAAGACACCATTGCATACAAATAAAGATTGTACATAAATAAAAATACCTAGAACAACCGAGACCACTGTTAAATCATACATTGACTTCAATGTATGCTGCAGATTCAAGGGGTTTTCAAATCAACGTTTTTGATTTGGTGTTAGAACTGTAGGAAGTGGCCGGCTTTAGCGCTGGGGGAGCCCTGTGCGACAATGTTTGTTGGTGCCCCCAATGACTCCCTCTGCCACGGATTCCCTCACTACCACCCTTTAACAGTGCCCCTCAAGTCTCCATAACCACATTCTCGCTCAATGCATTTAATTTGATTTACAGCGCCACTGATACCAGGGTAGGGTGTCAGAGAACTTTATATCACACACAGTGCACAGAGACAATCAATCATGTGTGTGGAAATCACTGTATAGGAAATGTTACATAAGACAAAGGACTACAAGGTGTAGGAGTCACATGAAAATCATACTAGTAGGCAGCATAGTTTAATAGTGATTGGTCTGGAGAAACACAAACTCTGAATTTAGAACAAAATACCATGGTTGGGGGTTATCTTTAATAAAGCAAACACAAGCAGATGGTGTCTAAGTTGGCAGAGTATGCCCAGACGTGGGTCCCTTGCTCACTTTGCCACTGGATTCAAGCTGGCCTGGCTGATGAGGGTTGTTACCCCGAAACAGGTCCCAGGATGCTTGTTTCTGGTTCAGGGAAGACCTGGCTTGGCAGGTCAGACTGGACTGTTCCCATGAGGCACTTGATCAAGACCGATTTACATATAGCTGGGTCTGAACTGAGGTGGCGAAGTGAGCTAAAGAACGATGATGGATTCAACCCTGATCTGTGACGGGGGGTGAATGTCTGAAAAGTTTTGGCGCTACGTCCATCATCTCCTTGTGTTTGCTTGGTTCTCTTAAATAACCAGAATTGATTTCTATCCAAACAAACCCTTTTTGCAATATTAAGATAATCAAAGACTGAGGAAAAAAACATGACACTCTAATTTATGCCTTGTAATTTGCATGCAGCTTCTAGATGACAGTTAATAGCTCATTGTTCAATTTTAGGATTTTGACTTATAAACTGCAAGTAACAAAAGAATCTCAATGACAAAAACAGCAACCCAGTGACCTATTTACATTATGTGCACATTAACCCTCCGCGCTACCTTTCCATGAGTAAAAACATCTACTTGACAAAACTCCATCTCTCTCTAGGAAGAACATTAATCACAGGCGTTATCATGCCATTTTTATTGTTGCCGAAAATTGCTGGAGGCCAGGAAGGAGACAACAAGTGCTTTTAAAAACATAATATACTTGCAAACATGACACCCCCACCCGAAGTGAGCGCTCAGTGCGATTTTACCGGTCACACCGCCCAAGAGCCTCCTTGCTCAAGTGCCAGCGTCACTGTGGCTCTAGGATATGCTGTTTCATAGGCCTGCCCAAAAGACTTGAGGTGAGCTTCAATAGGGGTTGTGGTGGAGAGGCCTTCAAGGTTAACCCACACTTGCCACCTCTAGGGTCCACCTTCTGGTGCTAAGACACCAGGGCTTTTAAGGTCTAGCAGGGCCTTCTAAGGTATAGCACGGGAATGTGCTCCCTCAGGAGAGTGATCTGTTGGACTGGTCATGAAGGCTAAACCTGGTTCCCCAGTTCCCTAGTCGTCAGCTCTGCCCATAGTGTCACATCCTCCCCCCACTGAACACCATACTGCTCCACTGAGAGAAACTCGCACTGCCTTCAACTACAATCCAATTGCGCCCACTATAAAGACCTGGATGGGACTCAATTCAAATTACGCACTATACTAGACTAATACACTGCCTAAAAATAAAAGTGACAACATCCAGGAAAAAGCAAACACTCAAAGGGAATGCAAGATTAAGCACAGCTTGTGAAATGTAAGAAGGAACAAATTGGTTACCTTAACGCTTCTGCACTTATTACCTTTAAAATGCACATTCCCACAAAAAAACGTGATGCAAAAGTTAACAAAAGCCAGTTGATCTGGGGTTCCCTCCTCCCCTTACCCACCTCTCCTTACCTGTGTCTGGATGGTCCTGGAAACAAAGGGGCCTTCTGTCGCCTAGAAACAGAGGGGCTTATTTACCAGGCCCTTGCACCACTTTTGCGTCATTTTTAACATGGGAAAAGTGACGCAAAAGTGGCGCAAGGGGCTTGCAAATCTGGCCCAGAATGCAGAAAGGGAATGGCGGTACTTAACAGAGGTGTTGCCTCGCCTCTGACACTGAGCCAAGATAATTACTGGCCCTGCTGCTGTGCCTTCCCCAATCTGTTTGCCCTTCCCCCACCCCTGCACCCCCAAGAATGCCACTTTGGGAGATAAAGGGGGGAGGGGGGGTCGAGCCGACACAAGACCAGTTTATTGTGTGCGAAAAAGGCTGCTTTATTGAAACAGGTGCATATCGCAATTTCATCCCTTGGCCACTGCCTTACAAAACTAAACATCTCACTATACAGGAAATTCCTGACCCCTTGTTCCTCCCCCCACCCCTACGATCCCCACATCAGTTCCCCCATCCCACCAAATACAACATAACATTCCATAACCATAATATAACCCCATCCTACACAATTTAGCCTTTCCAAATCCTAAACTCCCCTGACCGTCATCCCTACCTGCCTTTGTGCTACTGTAACTAACCGACCTCTAATCTAAACTTATACTACCTGGTTACTCTTTCCCTGCTCCTGCTCACAAACTACCAAACATATAACAACAAACTCCAGCCAATCCCCGCCAACTGTCAACCACCCCGCCTGCACCTGTTCCAAGCGACAATACACCAAGTTACCCTTATGTACCTGTTCCAACAAATGCCGCCCGCAAAAAACTCCCGATGCCAAAAAGGCTAAACAGCAAAAAACGTCCCCTTAAACCCCTGAAACTAGGGAGGGCGGGTGGAGACAAAAAACCTGCCCTGACAAAGCGCTCCCAGCCACCAAGTCACCAAACCTAAAATGGTGGCTGGGTTAGCGCGAAAATCCGTTATATCCCTTTTTGGGCTACAATCTCGAAATTGGGCTACATTTGGGCTATTCCCAATGTAGCCCAAATCATCCAAAATGGCCACGCCGGCCACCCCCCCCCCCTCCCAATCTGCCCGGGGGGGCAGACCTCGCTGTGCTCGGCTGCCCCCCAAGCTCCCACTGGGAGATAAAGGGGGAGGGGGGGCGAGCCGACACGAGACCAATTTATTGTGTGTGAAAAAGGCCGCTTTACTGAAACAGGTGCATATCACAATTTCATCCCTTGGCCACTGCCTTACAAAACTAAACACCTCACTATACAAGAATTTCCTGACCCCTTGTTCCTCCCCCCACCCTTACGATCCCCACATCAGTTCCCCCATCCCACAAAATACAACATAACATTCCATAACCATAATATAACCCCATCCTACACAATCTAGCCTTTCCAAATCCTAAACTCCCCTGACCGTAATCCCTACCTGCCTTTGTGCTACTGTAACTAACCAACCTCTAATCTAAACTTATCCTACCTGGTTACCCTTTCCCTGCTCCTGCTCACAAACTACCAAACATATAACAACAAACTCCAGCCAATCCCGGCCAATTGTCAACCACCCCGCCACCCAGAAAAAGGCGGGAGTGAAGGCGGATACGCCGCCTCCCCCTTTTTCTGCCCCCCCCAACAGTACCCTTCCCGCCTAACGGTGGTAAACCCCTAACAACCGGGCCAACACCTCCCGCAACTCCAAAAGGTACAGGTCCATGCCGAGCCGAGACAAGTGTACCCCAACATCTCTGAAAAATTCAGGCGTGTCGTAACGAATTTCCCTATGCGCAATCCTACCAATCCCCAAGTGCCTACAGAACCTCACCATCTCAGAGTTCAACTTCCGCCTAGCTTTGTCAACTGCCCCAGGATAGACCACCCCCCTCCAAACTCTCCGGGGGACAAACTCCGTCCATACAATGGTGCAACCTGCCCACTGAGCTTTGATCAACGACAGATCCCTCTTCATAGCCCGCATCAGCGCAAAGCCCGTCTCCCTGACCATGTCGTTTTCCCCCAGATGCACCTACCAGCCACCAAAAGCCCGTTCAGCACCGATAACAACTCCTTCCAGCGCATACCGCCCCTACCTCGACAAGCAACCGAGAATAAGTCTTTTCTAAACCCCAAACTGTCTCCAAAGTAGCTCGAGCGGGCCTGGACCTGCGCCCGTTTCACAAAGGAATGCCCCACAATCCAGATTGACATCTCCCTGGCAAGGGGACCCATAACCGAACCTGAAAAGAGAAACGAGAATGAGAAACAAGAAAAACACCAGACAAACATCTTTTTTTTTTTTTATACAACACCTCCCCCAATGTTGCTGCGCACATACCGCTGATAGCAATCCGATGACCACCTGCCCAGCCTCATGATGTCCCCTCGCTCCCAACCCCTAAAATGGGCCCGTCGACGCTGCCCAAATCCAAAAGAAATGCGTGCCAAACCCCCTCCCGTCGATCCCCAGTCGACCCAGCGCTTTTCTCAGTACCGCTAGCAGCTGTGAAGCCTTGATGCACCGCCCAGCCCCATGAGCAAAGACCAGCCCTCCCAAACCCCCTGACAAGGATTTCCACCGCAGACCCCACCGAAAAGGACAAACTGGCGACGTGCGCCCCGTTTTCAAAGATACCCATTTCCCTTTGCTTTTCTGATCCGTTTTCGCCTTCCGGAGCAAGATATTGACCTCCTCAGTACCGAAGGAAACCTCCCCCCAAGACAAACCCCGCTCCCCTTTGGACCACAACAACTCTGAAACCCTAAAGACCCTGAAAAACATCCAGGACATGAGCATAGAAAAAAGGATTGCTTCCCCTGCATCAAAATACACCCCAGGCAACACCCCGAGCACCCCTTCCAACAGTTCCCATGACAAAGGTCTCCGCACCCGAGAGGCGTGCCCACATTCCCGTGCCCAGCCCTCCAAAATCCGGGCTCCAAGTTCCCCCGCGGAGGGGGCATAGCCCCACAACAATTTCCCGACAAAAGCAATTCCCGCCAGCTTGCCCACAATCGTGACCTTCGTAAGTCCCTCCTCCACCGAGTCCAAGATAAACTGTACCACGTCCTCCTGTCTAGCCACCCAAGAGGCCCGCCGCCGTGCCCCGGAACGTAAGAACTCTTCCCATGCCGCTCGATATGCTGACCTCGTGGACTGTGCTAATGAGCCTAAAACCAGTTGCAACATCCTGTGTTGCCTACGTACCACAGCTGGTGCGGCATTCTGGTTGGGGTCACGTCCGCGTCCTTGGCGAGCCCATGGAATCTCCCCCACTGTGAACGAGACAAAGCATCCGCAATGTCATTGTCCACACCTGGCACATGCACCGCGCAAAAAGCAATATCATGCTTCAAGCACCCCAACACGAAAACCCTCAACAACTTCAAAACCTGTTCATCTCTCGCAGACTGTCGATTGACCACATGCACCACTGCCATGTTATCAATCCTGAAGCTGACCTTCTTGTGAGCCAACAGAGCCCCCCACAGCATGACGGCCACCACCAGGGGAAAAATTCCAAAAAGGCAATACTCCTGCCCCCATCCAACCATTCCGCTGGCCAGGGTTCGGCACATCACCTCCCCTGCCAATAAAGACCAAATCCAGTGCTCCCTGCTGCATCTGAGAAAATCTGTACATCCCATACCATGTCCGCCTCCCTCATCAGAGGTATCCCATTGAACTGGTGCAAGAAAAACTGCCACATCCTCAAGTCTTCCCTCACCCCGGCTGACAGACGTACATGATGATGTGGGGGCCTCTGTCCCGCCAGTGCCCGCCCCAGTCGCCTACAGAACATCCTCCCTACTCTGACCACCCTACAGGCGAAATTGAGATGGCCCAGCAGAACCTGTATGTCTTTAACCATAACTTTTGGTTTTGCCAAAATGATTGCCAGCAGCCCCAACATTTGCTGCCTTTTGTCCGCAGGAAGGCGGGCCTCCATCAACCATGATTCCCAAAAAGGTAAGGGCCGTGCTGGGTCCCATCGTTTTCTCTGGGGCCAGCAGCACACCCAGTTCCCTCATGATCTCATTGAAGCTGTCCAGAGCCTTCTGGCAGTCCGTGGAGTCTGAGGTGCCCACAAAAAAGAAGTCATCCAGGTAGTGCGTAACTCCTTGGTGACCCGTCCGTTCCGTAAACAACCATTGTAGGAACGTGCTGAAACATTTAAAAAGTGCACAGGACATGGAGCAGCCCATCGGCAAAGCTTTGTCCACGTACCAGTGACCGCCGAATTGTATGCCCAACAGATCCCAGTCATCCGGGTGAACTGGAAGCAGCCGGAAAGCTGACTTTATGTCGCACTTTGCCATCTGCGCTGTTGCGCCCGCGGTCACCACCAGTGACATGGCAACGTCAACAGAAGAGTAAGATACAGTGGCCTCTCGTTCATCAATAAAATCATTTACCGACCCTCCTTCCGGCCAGGACAAATGTTGAATAAGGCAAAACTGCCCCTGCTCTTTTTTAGGCACCACTCCAATGGGTGACACAATCAAATTTGGCAACGTCCATTCCTCAAAGGGGCCTGCCATGCAGCCCTCCCATAACTCCTTGTCAAGTTTGTCTTGCACTACCTGAGAGTGCTCTCGTGCCGATTTCAGATTGTCTGCCCAGCGCCTCACCCGTGGACCCTCATACCCCAGTCTGAACCCCTCCAGAAACCCCACACATAACCGCTCCGCAGCCTCCCTCTCTGGATACCCCTGCAAAGCCGCCAGCAAGTTCCCCACTTTAACCGGAGTACGAGCCCTTTGGCCCAGGCCCCTTAGCCCCCCGCCCCCCTTCCAACTGCTGCTGCTGCTGACCTCCTGCCTTAAAGGCTCCTGACTGCCACTGCTGAGCTCCCTGCGACTGACCCTGGGCCCCCCAACAGTTGACCAGTGCATGTCGTTTCCCGCATCCGGAGTATTCGTGCCGGAAATGCACAGTCCTTTATTATAATCCCAGCAAGCCCCTTTTTCCCCTGCCTGCTCCCCCCACCCCCCGTGGGTGGGGCCTCCTCGAAAGGGCCGATACACGAGCGGTAGCCTGCTGCCCATGAAAATAGTTTTCCCAGACCCCGCTAGTCCCATCGTATGCTGCCACAAATCTGTATCCAGCTCGCCCCACTTCGCCTCCGGGTCCCACGCCATGCGCGCCCGGAAATCCTCATCATACTGGGCCCAGGTGTATCCACCCCCCGTAATCTGCGCCTTTCGTATGACATCCATGTATTTAAACATGGCCACCGACCTCTCTGGGAATTTTTCACAATACACGCTAGCGTATATAAGGAAAGCCGCTGTCCAGTTTTCAATCGTCAACGGCACCTTAGGCCTTTTAGCCAATTCAAATTCTTCCCCCTTCGAGCCCTCCTTCGCCCGCACTTCCCTGTGAAGGAGCTTTAGCATTTCCACATATTCCCCTTTCCAAATCCGCTCTTTGGTAGCCAGCATCAAATGTGCGCCCAAGGTCTTAGTTACCCCCATATATGGCAAACGTTTTATTTTCACTTCTTTACTTTCTAATTTTGTCTCACCCTCTCCCGTCTGCGTCTCTACCGTCCCCTTCCTGTCCGACAAACTCTCCACATCCTTGCCTTTTCCTCCCGTACCTGATTCCTCTGTGCCAACCGCCACATCCACCACATACGCACCCTTGCGCAACCTCCCCCCAACCCCCCCTTCTCTGTCAGACCCACCCACACCCACGTATACCATCACTGGGCGCCCGAGCAAAGACCTATTACCTGGTGCCAAGGACTCCGTCTGTCGCTCCTCCCTGTGTCCTGGCCGAGGGGCCGAGCCGGTCTCCCACCTCGATGTCCGACCCATGGGCCTAGCTTGGCGTCATGACACCTGTAAAACACTAGACACCGCATTACTGGGCCCCCCCCGCCCTGTCCTCCTCCACATCTCGCACCTCTTCCTCCTCCATACTATCTTCCTCATAATCAAGCTCCTCCTGCCTCGCAACCCCAGCGCTCCCCGCTGGTGGAGCCGACTGAACCCTAGGTAAGAAACAAACCTCCTTTTCGGCGCTGCTCCGTCGTCGTTGTCCCCAGCCGGCGAGCCCGTCCCGGGCCTACTTGTGCCAGCCACGCCGGGATCCCCCGCCGGTACTAAGGCTCCACCCTCCCTTCTCCTTGGTGCCTCTGGGCTGCTCCCAGCCCTACCAAGTCTGGCACCCCGCGACGGTCAGGTTGTCGGTCCACCGCCTGAAACAAAAAGGAATGGTCTGGTGTGCTGGGCCCACCTCTCTTCTGTCTACCATCCCATCCCCGCTTACCTGCCCCTAACGTACTGGCTACCCAAGCCCAACCCACTGCACTCAGATCCACCACCTCTTCCTCATCGCCTTCCCCTTCCTCCCCTTCGCTCCACTCCAAACACCCTGCCCCATCCCCCCGAACACTCGGCCCGGCCTCCTCGTCCTCCACCGCACCCCACCAAGCCATCTGCACCCCCGCCTTCCCGCCGTTTGCCGCGAAGCCTGCCCTCTTTCCCCCAGCTATCCCGGAGCCCCCAACTTTCCCAAACCCTTCCCCTGCCCCAGGCGCCCCAGACACCCCCTCAGCCGAGGATTCAAAAATGTCCAGGCCTGCCCAATCGTGCTCACTCCCATCTGACTCAAACAACAAAGGGGAATCCCCCCATCCTCCCTCCCCCTACCTGTCCCGACGCCAGGCCCATGCCCCCTAGCATGGTACCGCCCACCGCCCCTTCTCCCCCTGCCTGTACTCCACCACACTGCTGGTCTACTCGCAAAGGGGCCTCCTGTACCCCCCCAACCCTTTCCCTAAGAACTTGGAGCCCACCTTGAGCCCCCCGCTGCCCTTCAAAACCAGATATCCCCCCAGGGGCCGCTCTCCTAGCATAGGACCTCGGGGGGAGCCACGTGACGATCCCCCCTCCGAGGCCTCCCGCCTGACTCCCGCTGAAGCCCCAGGCACTTTCCTGTCCCATCCCGCCTCCCTGCAGTCTTCCGGGCAGCGCTCTCCATTACCGCGCTGCCCGGCTCCTCACCCGCCGCTACCATAAAGGGGGCCGCTACGCATACTTCACTGCGGCCCCCACCGTGCAACACGCTGCCCTCTCCTTCCTCCGGGGCCGCTCTCCTGGTATACGAGCGGCCCCCAACGGAACGTCTACGTGGCGGGGAGACACCCGACGCGCTCCCCCGCCCAGTGCGCTTACCGCGCCCAGTCTCCCCGGACACTACGCCACCATCCGCACCCCCTATGACGCGTACTGCCACCCCCCTGCCCCCGGGGCCGTGCTCCTAACATACGTGCGGCCCCTCTCACTCACCTGCAACCCGCCGGCCTTCCTGGGGGACGAGCAAGCCGCGACGGCGGCCGCCACCCCGGCCGATGCTCGCCTCACCGGGCACACGGCCGCTGAGATATCCGCCACCACCAGATCCATGCGACCGACCTCACTAAGAAGCCGCAGTGCTTCTAAAACGCGGTAGTCTCCACCAGCCATTACGCCACCAGACACCAAAATCAGCTCCTAAAATCCACAACAAGAGCCACTAGGCTGACAAAAAACCTGCCCTGACAAAGCGTTCCCAGCCACCAGGTCACCAAACCTAAAATGGTGGCTGGGTTAGCGCGAAAATCCGTTATATCCCCTTTTGGGCTACAATCTCGAAATTGGGCTACATTTGGGCTATTCCCAATGTAGCCCAAATCATCCAAAATGGCCGCGCCGGCCACTCCCCCCCTCCCCCTCCCAATCTGCCCGGGGGGCAGACCTCGATGTGCTCGGCTGCCCCCCAAGCTCCCAATGCTCTGACTAGCAAGGTCAAAACATTTCCCATTTGTAGTGCGATTGTGTGGGGGAGGGGTCCTGGAGGAGCAGGTGGGCTTACTGTGAAAGTGTGGCATTTTTAGCTGAGCGCGAAGTCCTGGGCAGCTGCCCACACTGCCCATGCCTAGCGCCGGCCCTGTCTGCTGAAATCACTCGCACCCTTCTAGAGGGAGTCGTGGGGAGCAAAGCAGAGTCCTACCTTGTATGTTCACCAATTTCTTCTAGAGGTTTTGTATAGCACCTATGAGGTCTATAATCAAGAAACGGAGTGCTGGTCTAATAAACAAACAGCGGGCCAGGGACAGAGGGGATGCCACATTACGTTTCAGTCAAAGATGTGATAAATCTGGCAGTGCCAGAAGCCAGTAATAGACGAACATACATTGTGCCGCCCTGTAATAAGCTTTGAGATCTGGAGCATTAAGTCCGCCAATTACATAGAGGAGAATGAGCGTATCCCATCACACACAAGGCTCTCTACCGGCCCACGCCAGAAGCATCAGCAAGGAGGCAAAGTCCAAAAGATCGCACCAGGCAGCATTACTGGAACATTCGCGAACAAAAAAACAGAAATCGAGGAAGGACCACAATCTTCATGATGTTTATGCAGCCGCAGAGAGAGATAGGGGCAGGTGAATCCAATGATCCACTGCCTCAGTGAGGCGATATACCGCATTCCCATAGTTTTCATGCAACACTACCTCTGGATCTGCTTGAATAACTTTATTTCGGCCACCAGGGAAATAAAAATACATTACAAACATAATAAGAATAAAGATAAAATACAATGCTAAAAGTCTGTACATGTGTGCATCTTTACATAAAACTTCCCAGATAAAAAGTATTCAATTGTCAATAAATAAGAATAAAAGCACAGTTGCATATTTAAAATAAGTTAATATTTGCTAAACAGAAAATAAGAATTTCCAACGCAAAATCCACATGGCACCTAAAAATGTAGCAAGAGGTATAGTGTATGTAGTGGAGCAGTCAGGCCTCAAAATACAAACGGCCAATGAATGGCTTTTGTGACTTATTCTTATGCAGATGGGAGCAAGCCAGACAGGCATAAGCAGGGCAAGTGAAGAGGACGTAGGGGACACTCTCAACCTGCAACTGACAAGCAGGACAAATATCAGTTGCTTTATCCAACCAGTTCTTTGTGAAAGCTCTTAAAGGCAAAGTAAATTGGAAATATGATTTCCTGTCGCAGGACACAATCACAAGATCCCAATAAGACTCATAGCGGATGTATGATATTACAACGCGGGTTTTTACCACGCGTGCAGTTACATCGCATGCGTTACAACGCATGCGATGTTACAACGCTATGCCATTAGAACACAAGTCTTTACATCGACTTGCGCTAGATGGCGTGCTGACATTAAAAAAGTGTAATTTACTATTCCAACTCCAGTCCACTTAACAGTAGGGAAGGTGTTGGGATAGTAAACTACACTATTTGTAATGTTAGCACGCCATCTAGCGCAAGTCGATGTACAGACTTGCGTTCTAATGGCATAGCGTTGTAACATCGCATGCGTTGTAACGCATGCGATGTAACTGCACAGCGTGGTAATAACCGCGTTGTAATGGCTGTTCCCCCTCATAGCTGTTCTGGGGTTTGATGTCTAGAAATGATTGTGTTAGGGAGGGGAGATCTGCTCTTGCTGCTAAATTTTCATTGACTGCTGACCAGTATGGCTTTTTTAGGATAGTTTTGGAAGGAAAAGAAATAGTGGGTGTTTGGGTCCAAAGTTTGTGTCCCCAATGAATTCTAATAACAGTTTGATGTGTTTAAGCCAGGGAATAATGACATCCTCAAGGGCTGTGGCATAGTGCAGAAGTTCTGGAGTAGACCATAGCCTCCTCCAATACAATAATGGGTGGAGTCTGGCTTTGGCCAAGAGATTTTGTAGACCCAGGTCCCTGAAGAGAGGGAGCAGGGATGTACTAGAAGGAAGAGAAGCCAAATTCCATAAGAACTTGTTTTCAGCAGTACTTAATTATGCAAGATTGGAATGGCCCAATAATTCGTCCCCATATAAGGCTGACCCTAGAGCCCTGGCTTCAAATATTTGGACAGCGGGCCAATTAAGTTTAGAATAAGAAGCTTTATATTCTTTGTGAATTTCTCCCTTTATTTGCTTAAGTTTCAATGCCGCTTTGATGAGATGCGTCTTCCATGCCATGTTACTGCTAAAAGTGATATCCATATAGGCGAAGCTTTGAACAGTTTCTAATAAATCCCATCCCAGAGATAAACCACTTCTGTAAGATTTGTGGGGGTTAAACGTCATTAGCTTTGTCTTATCTGTGTTGATCTTCATTCCCCTAGAGGCACAGAACTCTTCAAAGCATAACAAAAGCTTTTGGAGGCCGCTGGGGGGCTTGGAGACCAAAAGGGGATCATCAGCAAAAAAAAGAATTGGGGTGTTTATATGAGCCAACATGGGTGCATCAGAATCCATTTGGGTTTAAAAAGGCACAATGTCATTGATATGAAGCAAAAAAAGGTAGGGGCCAGCACACAACCCTGGTGGACACCTTGGTCCACGTTGATCTTGTCTGTCATCTCAGCCTTGTTCCCCCACCTTATTCGGGCAAAGTCCCCTTCATCAAGGCAAACGTCCAGCGATATAAGATGTTGAGGCATTTTCATGTCAATGAGTGATTGCAAAATGTGGCACCGGGCACTAAATCGAATGCTGACCGTTTATCGACAAAGGCAACATATAGGTTACCCTTGCAGATAAGGACAGTTCTCCAATAGATCATAAGAATTTGCAAACCTTGGTCATACGTTTGTTTATTCATATTTTTATTTGGCAAAAATAGCCATTAAAAAACGCCACAGTCCAGCGTAAATTAAAAATGCGAATTATACAGATAATACAACCATAAAACCTGTATAAAATACAATAAAATCCTAATACAATATATAATGGGAGCTGTACCACTCTCTAACCAAAACTCTTAATTAATAGCCAAATAGGAAAAGGGTCACATATGCATTAAATATTCGTTACTACATACATACAGACTTCCAAATCTCAAAATGTCTTCAAGAGGTGGGTAAAATCGTATTTCTTCCCCATAGCCCCTTTTAGGTTATATCAACAATTCATTCAATGACTCGTGTATTGCAATTAAGAATCTTCCTATTGCACATGTCAGAATTAAAAAGCTCATATTTCTCAATAGACTATGAGCTTGGTCCCTCCCTGCTATCAATTTTATAAGCAATAAAAATGGGTTTTAAAAATTCTTTCTGTTCTTCTAAGAACCACAAACAGTCCAGCAGAATATGTGGGCCTGTGCATTTCACTTGTAATCCACATGTACACAGACCCTGTTTATTCATCATTGCTGTTTTTATCATCCTATCTGCATTACATGGGTTGAAGCCAACTCTAAATTTCAGTACTGTGTTTCTAAGCTTCGGGTTAGGCATGGCCTCGATATAGGGGAACATATGATCGTTATTCCACCCGATACCAAGAACTGGGTGGACGATTTGCCCTCCAAATAACATAAATCCTCTTCTCGGGTCTTAGTGTTAATAATATCACATAGCACCTGCTTTGGACTTTGTTGCCCGAATTTCCATTGATCTGGTTCTAAGGAAAGTTGTGCACACAACTTATCTAGCTTAAGTCTAGCTTGGGACGCCCAGTTAAGTTCGCTTTCTTCTATTTCTCCTTTACAAAGATTTGATATTTTAGGAATTCCTTCTCTATTCAATCTCTTCCAGAAATTCAGTGTTGCTTGCATTCCCCGAAAATTCCAAGCTATAAGTTGACATTCTACTCTCATCACCTGTATCATAGTTGATGGAGGAAGAGCAAGAAGCTGTTTCACGCATTTACCCTCCTCTGGGTTCCAATCCAATTTGCCACCTAGGAATAAAACCTCCACACCGTATTGGAATTGTGGACGGACAATTGCATTAAATGCTGATACAATTGGCCGCAGTGAAGGGCCTCCATACTTCTGCTTAAATCGTTTAAGGCCCCATACTGAGGAGAGAGCCTTTGATTTTAGTGGCTGTATGTGATCCCTCCAATTTAACTTGCTTTCGAACCACATACCTAAGTATTTGTATTTATCCACTTCTTTGAATCTAACCTCTCCCAGTTGCCAGTAAAAGGAGCTCTTTCTTTTCCCCAGCGCCATTATTTTAGTTTTTTCCAAGTTGACTGTGAGGCGTTTCTTTAGACAATAATCGTAAAAAAAAGTCTGTTTATTTTGCAAGCCCAGCTCTGTCATGTCTGTTATCACTAAATTGTCCGCATATAGCAGACATGATATATGGATTCCCCCATCTTAGGGCTTAACCCACCAGCCTTACTCAATATATTTGGCAAATTGGGAAAGGAACAAGGAAAATAACAGTGGGGCCAGGACACAACCCTGACGCAATCCATTCTTTATTTGAATTTTCTTGGATAAGGTTCCAAGGGTATCCAAAAGTACCCTGGCTCAATTCAGTGAGTGTATTTCCTGAATTAGTGAAAGTACTGTCTTGTTGATTCCGAGTTTGCCAGCATATTCCATAGCAGGCTACGATCTACTGAGTCAAAGGCAGCTTGGAAGTCAACAAAACAGCAGAACAGACTACCTCGCATTTCAATTGCCTTTTTTGCCATTGTCCATCAACTAAGGCAATGGTCAATTGTTGAGTGGCCCTCTTTGAACCCACCTTGCTCTATTGGTATCAAATTGTACTGTTCTACCAAGACTTCAATACGCCTAGCAATAACATCCAGCAGCCTTATAAGGCGATAGTTCTGGGGCAATGTAGCATCCTCCTTTTTATATATTGGCCTAACAATGGCCCCACCTCCAACTTTCTAGGAAAATCCCAGAAATTAAACATTTTGGAAGGTCACATTTAGAAAGCCTGCGCACCAGTCAGTGTTGTTTTTTAATATAATTGCTGGAAGGTTGTCTGGCTCTGCGGCTTTAATTAGTTTTAAAGATCGGATGGTTTCTTTTATGTTTTGAAAAGAGAAGTACAGCTTTAATTGTTCTACTGAAGAACCGGGGTTTAACCCAGTGGCGTCAGGGGCACGCCTAAGATCTTCGAGTTCACCTGTCTTGGTATACAGAGACACAGAATACTTCTGGATGGCATCAGAGACCAAGTTTATTAGCTGCAGCTAGTAACAGTGATCCTAGAAATACATCACGGTGTAAATTCTCAGGAGACTGCTCATTTTACTAAGGCGAGACGTCTCCTTTTATACCCAATATTCACATTATAAATGTACACCCACTGCACAAAATTCTAGCCAATAAGGTACATTTTCAAACAAAGTGTCACATAACAAAAACTCAATTTACAGTATCCCAACCCAAAAGTTAATTATTATATATCATATTATCCACACGCCGGACAAACCTATAATTGAAAGCATAACCCATGTAATGAAGAAACATAAAAAAAGAAACGGTAACAGATGCTGAACAAGATAAGGCATGTGCAAGGAAACTAAAAGTTAACGATGTCCTGAACATTTATTGGCAATCTCAGACAAAGATCGATCAGGGAAATTGGCTTTGCAGGGTCAGTTTCAGGTGCAGAGGTCAGTTTCTTACAGTTCATTTCAGAGTCAAAAAGAAACCTAGTTAATGTAACTAAGAAGGCCAGGCCACTTTATTCGCCAGGCTACCTTCACAGGCCTACGTGAGGGCAACACAAAATGGTGGCACAGAACAAAATGGAGTCAGACTCGAGAATTACAGAACCTCAGACCCTCCTTTTGCCATTACGTAGGCAATAACCTAAGACTCATGTTAATCTGAATCTAGGTCTATGTCGATATTCATTAGGTCATCAAGGTGTTGCTGTAGCATCATCTTATTATTCTCTACTTCTCTCGGAACAGGTCTCCGAACACACATAGTAGCACAAAGACTACAAATGGCGGGACCACACTGGATGTAAAGACAACAAGAGAAAAGGATGGTTAAAACCATACCAAGGAATGTCAAAATCTTCCATCCCCATTTGGACAGCAGTCCCCAAAACCATCCCGTCAATGACCAGTCTCCTTTGTATACATGGATAGACTCAGAGATTTTATACAACCTAGAGATGGCTTGGTACACTGTAGGGGCATTATCTGGTATGTAAACACAGCAACTGGATCCAATCAATTTACATACTCCTCCTCGATCTGCAAGTATGATGTCTAATACCATACGGTTCTGCAAAGTCATAAGACGGTCCGCTTGAAGCTCAGCTGTAACATTACTAAGAGCACCTGCTGTCTCATTAATAGTAGCTTCAACAACACGGACAAGCTGTCGAAGATGCCTACTATTGATCATAGGACCCCAAAAGGGCAAGAAGCCCTTGAAGAAATCTCCTACTTCATGTGCTGCGGTATCTTCCTTATTGAAGACACCTCTACCACATCTCGTTCTATGATAGTCTGAAGCAGTAGTGTATGTAGGGGGAAGTAGAAACGCCACATAACACGTTCCTGAAAAATCAGGTGGCAACCATGTGTAGGCTCTGTCATGACAAACAAAATATGTGCCTTTAGCTGGCACAAACGGTGGAGAAGTCCGAGATGAATAGACATAGGTTTGAGCACACACACTCTTACCTAGCTGAGCTTTCGGATTCCGACCATTACCTTGAAAACAAAAGTGGCCTTGGTGGGGTACAATCCAAATAGGGGGAGACCTTTTTCGTCTCTCCTTCTCTGTCAAACTGGTACTATATCCAGTCACGTTTCAACCAATGTAAGCCTGCACCTCATCCTTAGGGATAGCATTACATGCATCAATATCTCGGATCATAGCTATTATTCCCCTTATTAAGGCATTATTGCTCGAGTTATCTTTAAGGGAACGTAAGGGGCGTACCTCATTTGCATAGATAAACATGGTCTGAAAAGCCCACACTGACCCATTAAAAGAAAAAGGCAAAACCAAATATGGCATACCTTTATCTGTCGTATGAGGCATAAGACCACAAACCCAACAATTAGTGGTATTTACTACTAACTGATGCTGATGCAACAACTGTATAAACGAGTTGTTGACAAATTCTGATCTCCTTGTCTGTTCATGTTCAGGCAACGTATAAAACTGGTGCAAAGAAACAGTAGTGAAAGAGGGCAAGGTTGGGAGGTGGGTGCAGATGTCTGTTGTGTAGCATAGACAGTCCAACCCACACAAGCTAATGTGATACTTAAAAACATCAAAAAGCACAATATTATAAAACATTTGCTATGTATCAATGTACAAAATCTTGTCTTAAGATCTATTCTCTCAACATCTCTTTCAGTTACAACAGACTCCATCCTCTAACGTGCTGCTCGCGGTAATTTTCCTTCTTCTCTCAAGTGTGCGTCCAGGCGTCCTAGACGTCCCTAGGACCGCAGACCTTTCGTCAATACGCGGGCCACCCCTTAAGTTCTTATACCGCGACCCTGCAGCTGAACCCGGATGGTGGTTCGAAAAAGAAAAAGAAAAATAGTCTCTTGTCTGAAAGAGTGTAATTCACAAAAAAATTAAAATTTTATTTGTCCTTTTTAGACCTTAAGTTGTAGCGTTCTTTACCAGGCACAGTTTGATCCTGAAAGAGTGTCTCTGGGTGCGTAGTATCAAGTCTCAAACACGGCGGCACTGCTTCTTCCAAGACTTTATCATCCTCACGTTCTGACTGAGTCCATTCCAGATGTGCATCGCTAAAAGGTACAAATCTCGGAACCCTTTCACTCTCGGAATCGGCAACACCTTCCCGGATCCACTTATCGTACGGTAAGGGCAAAGGTATCTTCTTACAATGGGTACCATGTACCCAGTTTTTCTTGCCGAACACCTTAATAGCAATCCGAGTTGATAACAGGACTTGGTATGGACCGGTCCATCTTGGTTCCAAGTTCTTTGACCTCTGGAAATTCTTGGTTAGAACCCAGTCGCCAGGTTGAATCGTGTGGCCTGCATCCACAGAAACTGAAGGCAAAGTGTCATGGACCTGTTGGTGAAGAACACGCAATTTAGCAGTCACATCATGTAAGTAATCAACCAACATAGGGTACTCGATATCACTATACTTCTTAGGCCTCGGCACACCCCAGACATTCGCCGGGCGTCCAAAAACAATCTTGTATGGGCTAAGTCCCACGCGAGAATGTACTGTCGTTCTCGTGGACAAAAGTGCCAATGGTAAGGCATCGGGCCATGTAAGACCAGAGCTCGCTTGCACCTTGGCCAACTTCAGCTTCAGAGTGCCATTATAGCACTTGACCAGGCCTGCTGACTGGGGTGATTCGCAGCGTGCAATTTCTGTTTAATACCCAGACACGCACATACTTTCTTCATAATCTGACCCACGAATTCACTTCCATTATCACTCCATACCATCCTCGGCAAGCCATATCTGGGAAAGAATTCTTTGAGCAAAACCTTGGCTGTAGACAAGGCAGTATTATCCTTTAGGGGGTAGGCCTCTATCCACCTGGAAAAGGCACAAACAACCACAAGGACATACTTCAAGTTATTGCATCTTTCCATATGAATATAGTCTATCTGCAGCACCTCGAACTGATAAGTTGGAGGAGCAAAATGACCCGCTGGAGTTGGGGTTCCCTTTCCAGGATTATGCATCAAGCAAATCATGCAGTGTTTAACCAAATTCTCAGCACACTTAGGAATTCCACCATTCTGCCATACCGGAGCCAACAACTTACATATCCCTTTTGAACTAATGTGAGCCAACCCATGAGCCATAGTAACCACCGGTAGCACATATGCATCCGGCAACAACCATCGCTGGTGCTCTGACAACTCAACCCAACAGCCTGTTGAATCCAACATTCCCGTACTCTCTCTCCACACACTCAATTCTTTCTCAGTAGCTTCTGCCTAAATCATCTTCACACTTTCTGTTGTATCTTCACACATTCCTCCTTCCACAACCCATCTGGAAGGACCTGCAACATACATCCGACTCGTCACATCTTTCACAGTTTCTCTCGCTACTTCATCTGCAAACGCATTCCCTTGACCCACATCATCCGTAACCTTCTTATGCGCACTACACTTCACTATCGCAATTTGGGCCGGCAAAGTAAGTGATTCAAGAAGTTTACTCACTAATTGTCCATGCTGAATTTTCGTACCATGGGAAGTAAGAAATCCTCTCTCTTTCCACAAGCGACCAAAACTGTGAGCCACGCCAAATGCGTATTGGCCATCAGTATAAACATTCAACCCTTTCCTTTTGACAACACACACGCTCTAGTCAATGTTCTCAACTCCGCTGCTTGCGCTGAATTCTGTGCAATACGTGCTGTTTCAACAATCGTGTGCAAAGTTGTGACAGCATATGCTGCAGTCGTCTCTCCATTCGGAAGTTTAAAGCACGAACCATCTACCCATAGGGTACCATCAGGATTCGAAAGAGGAGTATCTTTCAGATCAACTCTCTACCCTTCGTTTCCTCCTCTGTCCGGAGAAAACAGTCATGCTGTTCCTGAGCATCTGTCTCTACAAAAATCGGCAACAATGTAGCTGGATTCAATGTGTTGCACCGCTTGATGTGCACATGGCTAACCAAAAGCGTCAACTCATAACCTGACAAATGCGCACTGGTAAGATGTTGAGTCTTCGTTCTATTCAATAGGGTATCCACTGCATGTGGGACCATCACAATCAATGTATTATCCAATACCAAACCAGCAGACTGTCGGATAGAAACAGCCGCTGCCGCTGTAGCTCTTAGACAACTAGGCAACGCCCTAGCTACCGGATCTAAAATAGCTGAAAAATACACACATGGGCGCTGCTTGTCTCCAAATTGTTGCGTCAACACTGACAACGCACAACCTTCCCTCTCGTGTACATAAAGTGTAAAAGGTTTACTGTAGTCGGGGGTACCCAACACCGGAGTAGAACACAATGCATCACGCAATTCGGAAAAACTCTTCTGACATTCGTCAGACCAAGGAAGAGGGTGTGGTGTGTCCTTAAGAGTAAGTGCCAACAAAGGTTTCGCTAGCAAAGAAAAATTCGGAATCCACTGTCCACAATACGAGGTGATACCTAAGTAGGCACGCACCTCTCTCTGTGTACATGGCACAGTCATTTGGGCAATCGCTTGAATACGCTCTGGGGTCAATCGCCTTCCCTCCTTCAACAAGAGATGACCTAAGTAGGTCACTTCTTGGCGGCAATACTGCACCTTCGAAGGTGACACTTTATGATGAAGGTCAGACAGGTGTCGCAACAAAGAAAGAGTAACTTCTTTACAAATCTCTTCATCATCAGCAGCAACCAACAGATCATCAACATACTGGATAAGAGTAACACCAGAAGGCAATGCAAGAGTATCAAGCTGAGTTTTCAAAGCCTGACTGTAAATGGAGGGACTCTCACAATAACCTTGAGGAGCGCGCTTAAACCGGAAACTGCGGCCTCCTAAAGAGAAGCCAAAAATATCCCTACTTTCCTCAGCAATCGGAATACTGAAGAAAGCGTTCTTCAGATCAATAACAGAAAACCAAGCAGCTGAGGCAGGGATCATAGTCAATAAAGCAGTAATGTCCGGGACAACAGGAAACTGTGGCACAACGATTTTATTGACCTCTCGAAGGTCGATCACAAACCGATACACAGGTGGCTGAGAAGAGTCAGTACGCTTAAGGACAGGCAGAACAGGACTGTTACACACATTACCTCTCGTTTCTTCAACCACACCTTTCTCAACCAAATCATAGATAATCGCTAAAAGAGCTCTTTCGCCATCACTGGAAATTTTGTACTTGGGAATGCGAGGTAATTTAGCATTCAACTTAAGGGTAACAACGTAGGGTGGAATCTGCAAGAGACCAATATCATTGGGACCTGTAGCCCAAAGTGTATCAGGGAGAGAACGCAGTTCCAGTGGAAGGCGATCCTTAGACAGATACATCGGGGAAATCACTTTCTTACCCACCGTAAGATGTACTCCCGAAGGAGAACAATGTAATGTTGCATGCAATCTTTTCAACAAGTCCAAACCCAGCAGATTCTCGCCACAGCCCGTCGTTAGAATAAGGGGAGCCTCCAATTCACAGGGACCAATAGAAAGGGGCAAAGGACAAGAAACCGGATTACGAACTGGGGCGCCAGAAAATCCTATTGAAACATTGGTCAAGCCAGACAAAGGTGCGCCGGGGAGTTTAGAGTGCATGATAGAACTCTTTGCTGCACCAATATCCAAAAGAAAAGGTTCTGCCACACCTGATGTAGTCACTTCAACATAAGGTCCACTCTGGTCTACTGGAACTGACACTACTCCCTCCCTTTGTCCATGGCTGTCCTAACTATCATTAAAACCAGCACTCTCACTTCCAACATAATAATCATCAGTTTAGTACTGAGCGGACTGGACAGTCCGAACATTCTGTTGGTCAAAATAATTCATAGAATTCTGAGGGGAAAAGGAACGTTCATTCTGGGGAAACGTACCACGTCCCCTACCCCTAGGTACTTGTTGGAAACCACCACGACCTCTCAGACCAGACATACCATTCGCATGCTGCAGCAAGATCGGGCAACTATTCTTGAAGTGACCTTCTTCTATACAATAAGCACACTGATTAGGGCCTAGCGGGAGTCGCGAAGCAAAAGACTCAGGCTTCTGCAACAGTTTCTGAAACTGTGGGGGTTGCTGAAACTGGGAAGGTTGCTGAAACTGACGCTGATTAGGGCGAGGCGGATAAGCCTGCTGCAGAAGAACTTTTGTTTTTAATTCTCTAGTCTTCTTCTCTACTTTATCCTTCTCATCTTTATCTCTATTCTCATAGTATTGTGCAGTAGCCAATATCTGAGCCGAAGAAGAAACAGCCCATAAACTCTCAGAGTCCTTTAACTTATTAGAAAGTTCAGGAAGTAAATTAAAAACAAACTTATCTACAAACAACCTCTGACCACCTTCTGTACTCATATCCTGACCACTATGATCAATGAATGTTTCCTCAAACCTAGTGAAGAAATCAGACACACTCTCGTCTTTCTTTTGTTTGCATGCTGCTAACTTGTCCCAATTCACCCGCAGAGGAGGCATCATAGTTTTCATTAAATTAATAATCCTACCAGGTAGTTCTGCAACTAAGGGTTCAGGTTTGGCACCTCCTACCTGCCGACCATCTGCAGCAGTAATATTAACCCACGTATCTCCGAACTCTGGCGCGTGATCCTCGTGACGGACCTTCGCCCACAAGGGTTGAGGAACTACATTACCCATCAACATATCTATGTCAGCTAAATTCATAACACACGCATCAACTGTCTGAGACAACTCCTTATAATAACCAGCAGGATTTTTACGGGGGTCAGGCGAAGTCTGCTTAAGAGCCAGGACCTCAGCTCTTTTCCAAGGGACATGCACCCACACTCGCTGAAAATGAGCCGGTGCAGCCGCAACACCATGAGCGGCATCAGCCACAACTGCCTCTCTCCATACAGGGGGAACCTCTCTCATAGGATACGGCTTCACTTTTCTCCTAATAGAAGGGTCAGGTTCGAACAATGACTGAGGTGGAAGTCTAGACCTAAAAGTGAGTAGTGTCTCTACCGCTTCCTCAACATCGGAACCCACTATCGTCCCTTTAGCAAATTCAGACTGAACATTAAGCAATTCCAGTGCAATTGAACCCAACTCATTATCTTCCCACTCCTGACGAAGGAAGGTACACATGACATCAAAAACATACCTTTGTTTTGGTGCCTCCCACTGTAGGAAGATATCCAAAACCACTTGTGGACTGTACTCGGAGGTATTCGAAACCCATCTACGAGCAAGGAGATCTAACACTGCCCGCTCTTCGGGACCAGGGAGCTGACTACGTCTCTGCTTACGTTCAGAAACAGGGGTCTTATTCAGTTACCCAAAAAAAGGAGACAAAAGACTGGTGACAGTCTCAGTCATTCGTTGCCGAGCAGAAGGAGAAGAAGTTGACATGAGGACAGGAGACAAAGTGTTTTGAGGTGACAGAGACGTAGGGACAGAAATAAGAGAAGTCGAAGATAAAGGAGTGTAAGGCAAAGGAGTTTGAGGCAAGGCTGGTGGCAAGGCTGGCGGCCCTGGAGGGGGCTGCGCCGGGGGAGGGAGAACCACCTGTGAAGCAACGGGTGGCTGAACAACAACAGGGGGTTGAACGACAACAAGGGGTGCAACAACTGGAGGTAACGGAGGTGCAGTAGCACCCTGCACATAAGGGGGTGGTAATCTCAGTAAATGTGACATCAAAGGATCCTTTTCAGGGTCTATAGTCACATTTGAAAGGGGAGGTGGCAAGGCCGGATAACATATGTCAATGGCCATGCAATGTTGTCTATCTGACACTTCAATCACACGATCTTCTTCATCTTCCTTAAACTGCCTAGCAGCTTGCATTACCGATATATTCCTTTCCTTCCTATCTCTCTTAGCTTGCTTAATTTCTCGCTGTTTGGCTTCCTTACGCCAAAGGCGGAAAGAGTCAAACATCGCCGGCCGGGCTTTCTTCTTAAATAGCGCAACTTCTAGGTTATCTAAAACATTTGATTCAAAACTACCATGTTGGGGCCATCGTAAAACACCATCTTTCCTTGTATAACGGACCCATACTTCATTAAAGGTAATGGGACCTACACCATGCTTTGAATAGAGCTCATAAGTTGGAGTTCCAACCGGAGGTATCGGACACGAGTCCTCCAATCGGGAATCCCTATTACAACTGCAACAAAACCATTTCCTAAATTTGCTAAAACCAGGCATCTTTCAGCTCACTAGTCTTGCTTCAAACTTCAAGGGGTTATCAAAAATGATACACTCGCAAATATACGAACCCCCCGGCTTCAACTATTGCATTGGCCGAATCAAAACCAAGAAACAAAACAAAGTCCAAAGTCATGGGAGCGACCCACTTATACTTAACCAAAATGTCTGTCACACCACCAGAAGACCGTCTAACGTCTCGCCTTACAAATCATCACAAGAGGGTCCAAGACAGGACGACAGTCAGGGCAGCAGTCCTTCGCAGCCATCGGAAAGGGGAAGCCTCGCAGAAAAAAACCTTCGGTCCACGTCGATATGCAGGGGTCGATGAAGTGGCGGCCGTCCTCCAGAATTTCCTCACGGGGCTCCTCACAATCTTCGGGCTTGGACCAGTACCGCTGAAGTCGCCCCACGTTGGGCGCCAGTTGAAGAACCGGGGTTTAACCCAGCGGCGTCAGGGGCACGCCTAAGATCTTCGAGTTCACCTGTCTTGGTATACAGAGACACGGAATACTTCTGGATGGCATCAGAGACCAAGTTTATTAGCTGCAGCTAGTAACAGTGATCCTAGAAATACATCACGGTGTCAATTCTCAGGAGACTGCTCATTTTACTAAGGCGGGACGTCTCCTTTTATACCCAATATTCACATTATAAATGTACACCCACTGCACAAAATTCTAGCCAATAAGGTACATTTTCAAACAAAGTGTCACATAACAAAAACTCAATTTACAGTATCCCAACCCAAAAGTTAATTATTAGGAATGTCCCAAATGTAATCTCCACACGCCGGACAAACCTATAATTGAAAGCATAACCCATGTAATGAAGAATCATAAAAAAAGAAACGGTAACAGATGCTGAACATGATAAGGCATGTGCAAGGAAACTAAAAGTTAACGATGTCCTGAACATTGATTGGCAATCTGAGCCAAAGATCGATCAGGGAAATTGGCTTTGCGGGGTCAGTTTCAGGTGCAGAGGTCAGTTTCTTACAGTTCATTTCAGAGTTAAAAAGAAACCTAGTTAATGTATACATGAACTAAGAAGGCCAGGCCACTTTATTCGCCAGGCTACCTTCACAGGCCTACGTGAGGGCAACACGAAATGGTGGCACAGAACAAAATGGAGTCAGACTCGAGAATTACAGAACCTCACTACATCCTTGGGCCTTATTTCCAAGGTCTTTTCCATCCTCTTCCCATTATACAAGTTACTCAAATGGTTAACCCAATCATCTTCTCCCACTAAACACCGCATTTCCCCTTGTACATTTCCCTCTTTTACCAGTTGCCAGAATAATTGTAGAGATTTTTTAGTGGAAGTCTACCTAGAAGGCCCTAAGGATGGGCTCATCTGTCATCCAATCGTGTATTTTGGCGAGGACTCATTGACAAAAGATTTTTTGAACACTATTGATGAGGCTGATAGACCTATAGTTCAATGGTGATGAACAATCGCCTTCCTTATAAACGGGGATCACAGAGGCTCTTTTCTAGGACTCAGGAATGGGACCTCCTGCAGCAATGGTGTTCGACAAATTTGAGATAAATCGAGCCCAAAACTCTTCATCTAATGAAACATGTTGTCTGTAACATCGTCTGGACCAGCAGCTTTGCCCCTGATAATAGCCCTTATAGATTGGTCAATGTCAGCAGAAACAAACAGATCTTCTGGGGAAAAATTGCAGATCGCCGGGGAACCAGCACAAGATGGAATGTTTCAGGAGGGACCAAGGGATCTCCTTCTCCACAACTCCCGCAACTGACACCAATATTTCCTCCCATTAGGTTTGTAACATAGGGCAGTGCCAAACCATATGCATAAGGTCTGCATCAACTGTCCCACACCTCGGACAAGCCCTTTACACACTAGTCATTACATGATTTGATTATACACCAATGGGAGGTTCCCAAAATGAAGGTAGGCAAAATCAGGCTTATTCATAATTTGTCTAGTCCAAAGATTTGCTCTTTGTAGGACTACATTTGGGCAGAGGAGACAATAGTTATGTATATGTCAGTGGTCAATGATGCCATTGCATTGGTGAGATGATAGTATATGATGCAGGCTAGTCAGTAGGCCAGGGTGAAATTTTAATTATGATAAAGTAATCTCAGGACTTTCACATTATTCTTGTGATTCGAAATTACTGAAAATAATGCGATTAGGCCCGTTCACATAATTATAGCAAAACTATGCAGGATTATTTGAGCAGCATAACCCTGCATTTACTTCTATTTCCATAGTGCACACTGCACTCTATTGGCCAAAATAAACCAGAGGATGCATTGTGCGCTAAGAAAATAGCGCTATATGCAATAGAACATGAACAGCAGAAGTCTCTAGGGCAGGCATTTGTACCCCAAACTCACTGCTTTTTGGGCTGGTTCCCTTATATCTCCAAAACTAGGGTTATGAGCAGGTTCCAAGACTTGGCATACATATTAGCTAAAAAAAATGACCAGACACTGGAAATCACAAGTGAGGGCCCACGTAATTGCATAGAGGAGGAAACTTGAGAAATGAGTGGGATATGAAGGAGAGACTTAACAATCTGCTTGTCAAATAATGAAAGATCTTAGACACAATGCTATTAAAAAACCCTTGATCAGACAGCACCACTCCACTAGATGTGACCCTGTGTGTAGTTTTAGTCAAAGAACTATGGGGCATATCAACAACAGCCAGTGATAATTATCGCTGAGCGCACTTAGCGCTCGGATAATTATCGCCGGCTAGCACCGATTTTTATCAGTGAGATAGCGTGCTATTAGCAACGCTTATCTCATCAGCGATAAAAATCCTAGCGCTAACTGGCTAACGTGAGATTATCGCTGGAAACCCAGCGATAATCTCACGTTAGCTAGTTGATAGGGACTCACAAACTTAGCCATGATATCCACCTTCCATAGGATATCATGGCTAAGTCAGTCCTGAAGCAGGCATAAGGAAAGTAGCGATAACAGGGGTTATCGCTACTTTTCCTGACGCTATGCTTCATAGCGTGGGGCTTGATGATAAGAGAAATGTCGCTTAGCGACATTTCTCCTGTCATGTTAGGTCAGGAAAGCCCACTTTGCATCTCATTAGAGATGCACAGCTGGGCGTTAGGAATCCTGACACTAAAGCAAGGTTTCACGCGTTAGCGTGACCTTGCTGATTAGGCGATAAAATTATCGCCGCTTTTCGGCCGAAAACGGCCACAAAAGCGGCAATAACTTTTTTATCGCCTGCTTGTTGATATGCCCCCAGAAGATTTCTAATCCCAGCTTCCGCTTCTTTTAATAAAAGTATGATGTAGTAAACACTGCATTAAAATTGGCATAGGGCTGCCAACAGTGAATTTTGTCCGCGAGGGCAATCTCAGGGCATTTTGATCAGAACCTACTCCACCATAACTGTAGTGCTGTGAATAATGTGAAGTAGGAGCAATCATTATTATTATTATTATGAGCCTCCCCACTGAAAAACTATGTGCTAATGGTCAAATCATATTTCCAGCACATAACGATGCTGCCTTTTGTTTCAGCATTACACAGGAGAGGTAGAGGGTGTGAGGAAACTATCACAGACAGTTGAAGTGTAATACTTGCTGTCCTGTGGATGAAAGGTGGAGATCGAGAACAAAGTCGCACAAAAATATAAAACAACAATAAAAGAAACATTTAAACTTTTGTGGTCTACTCTGCAGGAAAGATTTGTGCAGATGGATGCCATGCCATAAGTGTAGAGGGCTCACAAACTAAATAGCTCAAGAAGCAGATAAACATGACTTGAAATTTGCCTTCTGTATAAGATGCTCACAAAATCAGAAGCACAGTGTGTGTGTACGGTAGCTAGATGCTTTACAAATGTGAAAATCCTGGTGTGACAGAATCAGATACATCATGCCTAGTATGTGAGATGCCTTCAAAAACAAGATGCAGTGTGTGTATGTGTGTGTGTGTGTGTGTATGTGTGTGAGAGACAGGTAATACAAGCGCATAAAGCTTGCTGTGTTAAACACAGAGGGGCTTATTTACAAGTCCCTTTTGCGTCACTTTTCCCATGTTAAAAGTGACGCAAAAGTGGTGCAAGGGGCTTGTAAATCTGCTCCAGAGAACCCTACGTCGTGCGATGCTTGAAACAATGAGAAATGTTTCAACGGCTTGTGAGATGCTCACACAAACTCAGTATTAGGAAATATGCAAAATGAGGCGCGTGGGTGATGCTTGGTTAGTAAATAAATATAAGGTCTTCTGTGGGGCCAGTACAGGATTTAATTCATACAATAATTTGAAGATTCTTGGTGTCAGAGAGTTATTCTTTTTTAAAAGGAACTTTTAAGGTTATCAACCTTGGAAAGGTTTCCAATCGGTGCAGTCCCAAGGTATTGTACTAAAATAAATAGTTGAAGGCACTGTATGCATTTAAACATTGATGAGCAAATTTGTAATTGTTGATACAACGTAGCACAGTAACCAAGCTTGCTCCACTGCATCAATAGGAGAGAGTGGAACACCACTAGATCTACTAAGGTATGCCATCTGTTTTGTCTCTACACGAGCCGGTGCACATTTGACTGCCTTGCACCAATGCAGACAGCCATGCGTTCAAGTGCATGGGTGTGCGTACATGATGGCAAGCATGTGTAAATTGGCAAAGTAAAACTGAGCTGCAGGGAGTCATATATAAAGTAATCGCATGCAGGAGATCGCTTTCACCTGACAGATAACTATCAAGCAGCCCTGCGGTTGCCACTAGGTGACTGTGCACCACCTAAAGCCAGCACATCAGAGGTGAGTGAAAAGTTGGCCCAATATAACTACAAACACCAATCAACATCAGAGTCTTGTAAGCGTGTGGGGATGGGGAAGACGGACTGCAATCAAACTCAGTTGAATTTTGAAACCAGAAGCTCAACAAAACCTGAACGAGCAACCTGCAGGTGTGGTGGAACCAACCGTGCTGGAGACTGCCCTATTAGCGATGCAGGCAAGTTTACAATCAATTGATTGAAAAATAGATGCACTAAAACTGCGTATGGACAATATGGCTACCAAACTAGGCAAGTATGCCATGAGAATCATGACAACAGAGCAGAGAATGTCGACTCCTGAAGATGATGTAAATGCAATGCAGTCAAAATGTCTCAACATGGAAAAATTGTTGATGGTCATTCAATCGAAAAACAAGGACCTTAAAGCGTGGTCATGCTGCAATAATCTGCAGATAACTGGTGTGCCATAGTTCACCAATACTGGCAAGATGGGAACTCACGGGAAGACAATGTTGACCACCATCTTCAGAACTGAAAGCTTATTGCGTCTTCTGGTGATAGAGCAAGCCCATTGTTCACCGATGGCATGCCCTCCACCTGGCATAAATTTGCGCCCAATAATGCCAAATTGTTAAATTATCAAGATAGAGATGCATTCTTGAAATTGGCGTTTGAAAAACCGGACACAGTTTAACAAGGGAATAAGATTGCATTCCTTCCGGACTTCACAGTGGCAGTTCAAGCAGCATGTAGGGACTTCCTACCAGTGAAAAAACAGTTTTAGAAAGCTGAGAGTAAATATGCAATGCTCTATCTGGCACACCTCCATATCAACTACAAAGGGGAACAGACAATCTACACAACCCGCAAATCTGCCAAGATGTTCCTTCAGGCCTTTTCACAGTGGAAGCGAGACCATACTGAGGATGACATTGTGAAGGAAGAGGTGAAATAACCAAGGACTGTGCTCTTTGTTTCCTCTCTTCAAGTTTTGTTTCCGATGTTATGGGGATCTGTGCCACACACTGGAGGACTAAGACTCTGGCAACAGATGTCTGCCACTACATGCAGATGACAACTCCCCCGTGGTGATTGGAGGTGGATACGTGGCAAACATTAAGGCTCAGTCACCTCTGTTACACATGGAGGGATATGAGTGACTGGTGACCATCCTGATTGGTTACGATCAGTAGAAATGTTTTTCTTATCTACCTTTGTATTGAAATGTTTGTTTTGATGGTTGTCATTCTGTACCGGTGGGTCTTTGCCACAATTTTGATGCCGAAGTGGGAGGGGGTTATAAAGGGTTGTTTGAGACATTGGCATTGACTGATTACACTATCTACTAACAATAGAGCTATATTTGTTCCCTCGGGGCATACACACATGACATCTATAGGAACAACTCTCAGCTGGCTAGATTAAGGGATAATGAAAACTTGCTCAAATGGATTGACAGAGGGCTAAGAAATCCCCTCAAGACACATTTAGCCCTCCAGTACCTAGACAGACATGACATGCAAATTGCTCTCCTGCTGCAGACTCTTTTAACGCTGCTCAGTGATCAGAATCCAGGCACACATTGGGTGGTTTATAGATTGGCCTCATCTTATTCGTCATACCCACATGGAGTGATGATACTGGTTAAACGGGGCATCCCCTTCATGGTAAAAAACTCCAGGGTGGACACCAAAGGAAGGTTGGTACTAGTGCAGGACAGCTTATATGGTACATCCTTTACCTTGGTTAATATAGACGGGCCAAATATGGATGATCCAGAGTTTTATGCCACATAATTGAGGCATGTCCATGAACTGACACCAGTCATAGTTCTATGGGAGTGAGATCTAAATACATACCTGGAAACTAGAATGGATGGACGGCAGTATCTGAATGGCACGGCAAACAATCAGCAAAGGTTATTTGTGAAGATATTGAAGAATGCGGTATGGTGGACACATGACAACTGCACAATCTGCATAAACAGGAGGGTACATTCGTGTCCTCAGTCCATGAGACACTGTCCAAATTAAATTATTATTGCCTGGTGTCCAGGGAGGTGTGTCTGTGGTTGGTGGAGGTGGCGCTTTTACCAAAAACACTGTCAGATCACTCACCAGGGAAATTAAGATTAGCAATGCTGAATAAGGCGCCACCCCCCTTTATATGGAGGTTTTGTGCTACTGCTCTACTAGACGCAACTTTTAGGGAAGAGGTCCGTACAGCAATAGTTGAATATGTTGATAAGAAAATTGGAACTGTAGAAGGGAAGCCTTCAAAGTAACGATCCAAAGGGATCTGTATGTCCACCCAGACAGGGGTCCTTAGGGCGTTTCGCACCTAGATACATGAAACAGAAGGCATGTTACATACACGTAAACACGACTATGAGAACACTCTTTAGGACTTCACTGCCAGTTACACCCACGCACCCATACGGCTTCATCAAAAGATCTCTGATAAAGAGACCCTTCGGGGAACCCGTAGGGCATTGCAGAGCCGGCCCGATGAGGAGCAAAGCCCAACGATGAAGCATAACATCCTTCTGGGTTTGTGAGGGCAACAAGAGGAGGACAAATTGTCCCCCACAGATAGAGCAGCACACGACTAGAATACTCCCTGCTTCCACCTCTTTCTCCTATAAGGAACAGTGACTCCCTTTTGGCATAAGTCCACTTTTGGGAGCACGGGTCACTGGACCTCAAACTAGCTAGTGTCCCCCTTCTTCATAAATAGTACTTCCTTAGGTTTGTCAAGAGAAAATGATCAATAAATATATTTGATATTCCAAGAGAAAAGAAAATATTTTTAATAACCCAAAGAGTATATACAAGTAAATTAGTCATAAAACATGATCACAAAACATATGCATTCATATTGATAAGTATTAAACTGTGAAACATACAAGAAAGTTAAAACCATTTGGTTTAGAGTAAGCATACCTACTTAATTTTATAGGACACTAAAGGTATTAGCATTTGGGAAGGCACAGTTACATATAAACCTTTGAATCATAACAAAGCGACCAATACTTTGAGAACAAGTTCTGTAAACACAGGTTCCTGGTTCTAATAGTGGTTGTTAGTACTTCTGAGGTGAGCTCTAATATTGCAAATGGGCTTCATCAATAAGTATATAGTCAATTCTGGAAGATAATCTCCATATGTCTTTTAGGTAAAGGTTTAACATTTGTTTGACTTTTTTTGACTTGAATTGTCATTTTGAGATTCTATATAACGTACCATTCCATGATAAATTGACGTCACACCCTAGAACTATTCAACATCCCTGTGAGATCAGACTATGTATCTTATTCGCTTGGATCCAGAATTCTGGTTTATCACTCATCATAGTGTGTAGGTTCTTTGCATACATTTCTACTTCGGCATTTTGGATTTTTGTAAGGAACTATATGCCTTGAATGTTATTCTCTATATCCAAAATTATAACTCTGCAACCCAAGTAAGAAAAACAATTGGCCATATTCTCACGGAGCTATCTCTGAGTTAATGGCAGTTTAGCGCAGCCAAAGTTGTGATAAATTTACCGCCCCATTCACAAGCCGGTGCAAACAGCATGCAGCACCACTTTTCTGGCATCACCATCCACAACAAACACCGACACGGATGACCCCGGCAACTATAGCTAATGAGATGCAGAGTAGGCGTTCCTGAGCAAAAATCAGCAACAACATCACTCGGCAACATTCTCAACGACCAGTCAGATCTGCAATAAGAACACAAAACATGCGATAAGTCGCGTTAGCACCAGGAAATTAACACCTGCTCTGACCTGGTGCAAAGTTGGACCACAACCGGCACCAGACAAGGGAGCACAGCCCAGAGCTACACATGAAGAACAACTAACGCCCCGACCAACTGCCCATGCAGCAAGGACACCCAAGAGGGCCACAACACCCACAGAGACCACACCCAGGCCTGCAACCCCCCTCCCTGGGCCCCCACCCCGCCCCCCCATCCCCGGACAAAGAAACTGCACACCAACACTACGAATCCCAAATTTTGCCTGATGTTGCAAGAGCAGGAAAATCAACATACATGCGTGGCCAAAAATTGGAGAATCAGTCATACAGCAATGCAATCACCAACAGAAAACACCATTCAAACAAAAACCAAAACAACCATTCGGATGAGTCCTAGCGGGTCCTCACTGGACAATCTGTAGGACACAGCCTGGAAGACAAAATCCAAGAGAAGAAGGTGTGCCATGCGCCCAACAAAGTAAAGAGATGGAGAGAGGGAGGGAGAGAGCGAGGAAGAGAGAAGGAGTGAGATCGCATAAGCAGCGCAAGGCCTCTCGAGCACCTGGCTCCACATGCCAACTTGTGTGTGTGTATCGCCATCGGTACACATGAGCCCAAGGCCTTGTCTCAATCTCAGCGCCAAATCCACATCACATTCTGAAAATGCAAGTAGTAGTCAGACAAACATTAGGAATTAAAGCTACTTTGTTCCAATGCAGAAGGCGGGGGGACACCTGCACCTCTGACCTTGGTCCTGAACGCTTCTGCAACACCCTGAGAGAGATGCCATGGCAGATGGGAACGACTCCCACACCACGCATTGTGCAAATGAACTATCCAACTTATCCACACCCCACAAACAGAAGCCCCTGCCTGAGGTACCCCCGCATGGGATGCCCTTGACACTCACGGAAACAGCAACCTATTCTCCCCAACGTCGCACACACTTTCGAATCATTGCTCAGAGCTGTGGCATATCCGCCACACAACTGCCGCAGTTCAGAAGAGTGCCGGTTCCACAAGACGCACCAACGCAATGGCAGGCCATCCCGGGCACATGCACAACCCCCGTCAAGTGTTACAGTACCGTGCATGTATGCTACATTTACTGGGCGCACTGCCACTGGCAGTGCTGCGGATCAGTTACTGGCTGGGGTTCCGCCTTTCCTACGTCACCTGCGTCCAGCCCATGTTCCACGGCCGAACATGCACATTTGAGTGTCCCATTGATGTCTGCCTATCCAACACAACTGTAGATGAATTGGACTATGACTTGTGTGTGCTCCCCCTGTTGAATCACGAACAGGAGTGTAACCGAGACAGGCGTGCATGGGATGCCTTCACATACTGCGTATGTGTTGGCAGTTGTGCATGGGAGATTGCACAATTCCTCGTGTTCAGTGACCACATCGAGGCGCTCCCCTATTGGGCTGTGTTGCGGATTGGTGAAACGGCGTGGGCTGAGCACACCTGCCGGACCAGTTAATGGATTGGCTCACCCTGGTGTTCCTTGAACACGACAACTACGTACTATTGGAACACATTGCACATGAAGCTGCTCGGGCATTCATGGACGAGTAACTACGTTCCTGCAGCCACATCGGATTGTCACCCACAGCACAGGTCCCAACACCTTGTTGCATCGTGGGGAATGCTCACATATCCCACCACAACAGAGGACATGCATGCCTTTGTCAGGAGCCTGTATGCACCTGTGCAAGGTGATGCAGGTCCATGGTCGGAGCAACACAGTGTCGTCTGGCAACGTTACCAATTCGGACACACTGCTGGGGGGAGAGTACACACATGGCAATGTAGCACGACATGTGAACCAGTCGGACCCTTTCACCTGATCACTGTCAGCAGAGCAGACTGTCGGCGCACTCTGGTGGCAGAGCACTATGCAGATCCCATGGGCAGTGAGTCGTGCCCCCTCACACGGGGCAATGGGCAGACGCCAAACAACACATGACTCGTCCTGCACGGCAAGGTGGGCTGAGACCGTTGCTATCCGTGATGATTGTTGTCCATTTTGCCTCACCATTTTCTGCACCTCGACATGTTCCCATGCTGCGTGTAAGTGTCTTAAGCATGTTCCTGCCTGTTGTGGCCGTTGCCTCTTCCATACTGACACGCACATGCCCATAGAGTCTATGCAACTCCACAGGTGTCTAACTGTGATGAGTGTTAATTAGATTGTCCACTGGTGTGCCACAATGAGCATCGTCCCTTCACAGGGAGGAATGGACTGACGCATGTACACTGGGGGTGGCTCCCTTTTGAAAGCTCCACCTCTGTGAGCCATACATTGTTTTGGGATAGCTGCTGGCTGACCTGTGCACTTACGTGACTTCAGCAATGTGAGTATGGTGTCCAAACTCAGACCATGTGGAGAAACTTTATTAATTATAACAGGACGTGTCCACACAGATGTCTGTGGGTAGGTATGCGACATGAAGTTCGGTTGTCACATGTGATGTAGGACACCACTTCTGGCCTGCTACCGATTTGGTCATTCCTTCACACAGCCCTATTCAATACATGGACGTGTGCCTATGTTGGGGGGTTGTGAGATTGTTGTTGATGTGCAATAGGGAAACCACTAGTACTCACCTTCACAGTCATCCAATTGGCCATGTGTCTCAGGGATAAACATGCGCATAGATGTCAGTTACCAGGGTGTACCTTCATGTGCAATCATTGTTTCTACATCCAGCCATACTTCCATACGTGAGTGAACATAGTCATGACACATCTGTGTGATTTAGAATGTTTTATTCAAATTCTGGTGATTGACGGAGCTGGAACTGTACATGCCCATCCAAGCCCACATTACATGGAAGCCCAGTGGTGGGCCAACCAGAGTCCTTTTGGGAATTAAAAGTGATTTGGAAGAGGGGGACTGCAGTCAACAGCAAGATGGCTGTGTAATTGTCCAGCAGTGAAGATATGGCAGTCCATGTTGGGGTCCGGGTGAATGTCGCAGAGTGTTCCGGGGGTCAGTGGAAGGTATTGTCCCAGGGCATGATGCATAGGTCAGAACCAGGCAGGGACAGGCCATATGGCAGTGATGGATTCTACTGTGTCCTTCCTCACACAGAAATTACCATCCCCATCTTACTCCCCAGATACGGGTTCTGTGTCCGGTGTGTCCGGTGTGTGGCGTGGTAATGGCTGCATCACTCTGTGCCACTGACACATCAGACTGAGACGGTGATGGGGCTGCATCACTGTGTGCCACCGACACATGAGGGGTCAGAGCTGTGTGTTTCGATGTTCCGGCAGCAGTCCTCTGGGACAGGCTCAGTGGCAGCAATGGCAAGATGATGAACTGCAGGGCACTGAAGTTCCCAGCAACTACTTGCTGGTGTCCAGCCCAGGCAGCCATATTTCCAGCCTGAATCTGCTCCATGGTCTCCATTGACCTCCGCATCTGTGCCAACTCTGTGTTGTCATCGCTGGTGCCTGTCTGACCAGACAGTTCTTCTATCCGATTAATGGCCCCAGCGAGGTCAGCCAAGGTCTGTGGTGGAGCGTGGTGCGGACAGGGGGTGATAGGGACTGTACGTGGTCTCTGATGGAACTCAGACACCCACGTATGGCATCGAGTTTGGCTGCCACAAGCTCGAAACCCACCTGCAGCTGATCAGTCAACTCCACCTGGCAACCCAACACACGCCGTTGGAATTCCATGTATTGGTCGGGGGTCCTGGGAGACAGCCATGGTGGTGTGTGTTCCTGCTGTGTGGTCTGTGCAGGTGGTTGGGTCACCTCGATGCAGCTGGCCTGCCCTGCTCCTGGGGATGGGGTGCGGAGGCTATCCATTATCCGTTGGAGGGTGTCTTGACATATGTGCAGGTTGTCCTCTTCATCATCAATGATGAGAAGTGCGGTTTGCTCTGCAGGAGGTGTTATTTGTCCCTCTGTAATGTAAAGGGGAGATGCAGGTTAACAGAGTTTCACATGTATGTTGAAGATACGCAGATGTTTACATTCAGAATGCATGCCAATGTACATGAGACACCCTCCCTCCCTCTGTCTATCAAAGGAGCCCTCTGTCATTGCTGGAGGGCAGGCGGGGTTAAAATGGATGGGAGTGTAAGGGGACGGGAAGGTCATCAAGGGCAATGTCTTGGTAGCCACATCCCATGTTGTAAGAGTGGTAGCTGTGGGAATGCTAATGTATACATTTTTTGGCCTATCTTGTTTGGGTTTCCAGGGCAAGTCCCGAAAGGTATGTCCCGTGACTTATCGGTCCATGTGGAGCCAGTGCTTATCTGAGGCTTTAAGAGACCACTCCGCCAGGACCTGGAGTTGTGCAGCCCCGTAGTACAGGGTGAAGTCCGGGAGAGAGAACTCCCCCCGACAGGCGCTGCCTGGTCAACAGTCGTTGTGATATACAGGCCGTGCACCCCTGCCAGATAAATTTAATTATCATCCCTTTCAATTCGGAGAACAATTCTCTGTCAACCATGATTGGAAGGCCCTGACACAGGTAAAGAAGGCGCGGTAGCACATTCATTTTAATTGCGTTTGTAAGCCCTATTCAGGAGGTTTAAGTAAAGGCCCATTTTTTAAAATCGCTGTTAAGCTGCCTTAGTAAGGGAGGGAAGTTGGCTTTATAGAGGTCAGATGGGTTAGGAGTAATTGTAATGCCCAGGTAAGTCATTTCCTTGTGGGTGCACTGGAATGGAGAGGCCTCCATAACAGCCTCCAGCATCTCCGGGGGCATTGACAGGTTGAGTAGGAATGATTTGGAGAGTTGACTTTAAAGCGTACTACCTTTTCGGATTCATTGAGTTCAGCCCGCACAGCCTGCATGGATCAGTGAGATTTAGTGATGGGTAGCAGAACATCGTCCGCCAAAAGTGAGATTTTATGCTCATCGGGACCCAAATTTGATCCCGTGAATGGTTGAGTTGGCACAGATCAGCGCTGCCAGCGGTTCAATGCAGAGGGCAAAGAGCATAGACAAGAGGGGACAGCCCTGCCCAGTTCCGTGAGAGAGATTAAAAAAATTTGAGGCCACCTTGTTTACCAGGACCATGGACTTGGGGGAGAAATAATTAGCCTGCACCATGCCCAGAAAAGCCTCCCCAAACCCAATGTGAGGGTACATAATAGAAAGTGCCAGTCCACACGTTCAAAGGCCTTCGCACCGTCTAATGAGAGTAAGGCCGCCACTGGGATGTCTTTCTTCCAAACTTTGTCAATTAAACAAATTATTCTTCACAAGTTCTCATGGGTTTGGTGCCTCTCAATAAAACCCGACTTATCTAGATGGATCAAGTCTGGTAGAATACCCTCAAGTCTATTGGCCAAAATTTTAGAATAACATTTTACGTCTAAGTTTAAAAGCCCGATAGGCATATAAGAGGCACATTCTTGGGGATTCTTCCCAGCTTTGGGGATTAGGGTGATCAACGCCTCTCCCATTGAAGGGGGACTCAGTGAGAGGTTGCAATGTCATTGAAGAGAGCTGTAAGGTATGGGATGAGCTCCGCTGCAAACGTACAATAGAACTAAATACTGCTCCCATTGGGTCCCGGAGACTTCTAGAGTTTCAGGGCATCAATCAACTTTTGGACTTCGTCTATTGAAATGGGTTGAATGAGAGCATCGGTGGCCACTTGGGATACCTGCGGGAGTACCAAAGAGTCTAGGTAGCGGGATGCATCCTGTCCTGAAATGGGTTCTGCTGTGTATAGTAACCTGAAGAAAGTATATTGCCTGCAATTTCCCTTTCAGAGCAGTCACTTTCCTTAAGGGTTTAACAGAAGGGGCTTCCTTGTGTGCCTGTTTGGCAGCTGGTAGTTGTCCCTCTAGGGCCACCCGCTCCCCAGTTTGAGTGGAAGCTAAAGCAATACACTTACCTCTCACAACTGCCTTAAAGGCGTCCCAATTGGTCAAGAGGGAAGCGTCTTTAGGATCGTTGTTAGCGAAGAAATCTTTGATCGACTTCCTCAAGTCATCCTGAAGCAGCCTATGCCTGGCCAGGATATTCGGGAAATACCATCTAGTAAGTTTGGAGCAAGGCAAGGGCCTATCAAGAAGAAGGTCCAGATGTGCATGATCTGAAATGCATATTGGATGTAGTTGAGAGCCCAGTATCATCGATGCAGCGACTGACTGATAAAGATGTGGTCTATCCCAGAATAAGAGCAATGAGAGTGGGAGAAAAAGAAGTTGTCACGAGTTGAGGGATTGAGGGTTCTCCAGCTATCTATTAGCCCTATGCGCTGTATTGAAGATTTAAGGGACTTACGAAAAATGCCAGCTATCGCTCTATGTGACTGGGAGGTATCTACCATTAGAGAAAATTGATCTCTATATAGGAGTGGGTCTCCTCAACAGGAGCACTCCGAAAGGAGATACAATCTCAGGAATCTCAGGAATAGACATAACATTAAAAAACATGACCGGTATCAGGATACTGATACATGTTCCTCTCGTTCCTTTCAGGGTTCACCAAGAAACTCAGAGAGAGAAGGATGGTCAGAACACAGAAAAGAAGATCGTACAAAGTCCAGAGACACACAACGTGTTTAAAGCTACACTTCTAAAAAAGAAGACAAGCCACAATCTAAACCTCAATTTAAAAAGAAGAAAGTAGCAGGTCTCAAAGTTTGACATGCCCAGAATTGTGAAGACTCAACTACTGAATGGGGAATGGGCTCTGACGATGCTAGACAGTGCATCAGAAGTAACAATAGCTTGCCAGAACCTGATGGAATTACTGGTGACAGTGAAGTTGAATGAGCATATCACAGTGGAAACTCCTGATAGAAGGGTAAGTGTCCCAAATAGGTTACATGAGATAACACTCCAAATGGAGGGGGACAAACCCAGAAAAGTTAAAGGTTTCTTTTAGGAGAACTTGACTTACGGCTATGACATACTTTTAGCTGAACAAGATTGGCCATCTGAAATTGTTATGGATTGTCCAAAGGGAGAAACGGTAATTTTACCAACTTTCTCTGACCACGTTCCAATATACTTAAAACGCACATACGCGTGTGAGTGGACGGTAGCCCTTGCTCCGGCATTATATCGCAACAATGTTGGGTGGGATGCGGAGTCACCACACCATGTAATCCCCGTAAAAACTACTCCAACTCCACAGAGACAGTACTCAATAAAACAAGAAGCGAAAAAACATGTCAGGGAGATCTTAGATCAACTTGAATACCAACATGTAATTGAAACTTGCACCACTTCAATTAATAATCCTTTGTTTCCAGTAATGAAACTCAACAATTAATATTGCACACAGTGCCGCATTCATGAATGACATTGTGTGGAAAAAAAACAACAACACTGGATATCTCAAATGGATTCTTCTGTCAGAATATAGCGTCTGAAAGCAGGTATTTAACAGCATTCTCAATGCTAGGTTCACAGCATCAATTGTGTCGGCTCCCACAAGTGTATAAGAATAGCCAGGGGTTGTTCAGTGCAAGGGTAACAGAATTACTTCAGAATTTAGTTGAAGAGGCATTGACCTATGTAGATGATATTTATCTAACAGATGATGATTTACAGGATCACTTGACCAGGGTAAGCACCATAGTTTTAGGGTTCGCCTCTGAGGGCTACAAATCCAAACTTTAAAAACATCAAGAATAGCCCACCTCAATGTCCTATTTTTAGGATAAGAGCTATCAAGTGAAGGAAAAAGCCTTGCAGCAAACTTTTTAGAAAAGTGTGAGCTACTCCAACCTCCCAAATCATTGAAGAACTAACAATCAATATTGGGATTTTAAAATATTGGCAGAACATACATTTTGGATTACACAGAAAGAGTAAAACCTTTTTATGACTTAATAAGACCTGATTTCTCAGTTGGACATTGGACACAGGAATACACAGATAGCCTTTGTTCCATACAAGCTGACATGATAGCTTCAAAACACTTGCAGACACGCGTAAATGTACGCAATCTAGTGATCTGCATTGTAACGGGTCAATCTGGGTATACTTACCTAACCTTCAACGAAGGCGAAACAGTACCGATGGCATACAAATCACATTTGTACACAAACGCTGAAATGCGCTTTGCTTCTATGGAAAAGATACTGACAGCAGTACAGACCTCTGTAGTAAGAGAAAGAGCACTGGCTCAGGGGAAACCAATAATTGTCGTAACTCTGGTACTGGCCTTAGAGGCTGACACAAAGGCTAGCGTTTCTAAAGCTAAAGCCTTACATCCAAGATGGATACAATGGGCTAATTCTCTCACTGCAATGGATGTAGAATACAGATATGGCCCAAGGTTAAAAACACAAGCATTTCTGCAATATGAACAAGAATATCCTCTCCCAAATGAAATAATGGCTCTAGATCAGTATGAATACATTATTTACACTGATGGATCTGCCCAGCTGGCCTTCGGGAGTAAACAGCAATACAGCGCAGCTTAAGCAATTATAAAAGGTCATATGCAGGAAGTCAAGTTCCATCCCAGCGATACGAAGACACAGTCTCTAGGAGACTGTACGGCTCAGCTAGCTGAATGAAAAGCCCTGTTACTGGCGCTAATAAATACGGATCGGGAATTCCCCACACTGATTGTGTGCGATTCCTTTCATTGTGTCCAGTCATACAACGAATATCTTCAGGACTGGGGACAGAACGGGTTTAGAGACTCCAAAGGTTGCACAATTAAGCATAAAAGCAGCTGAGTTGAAAGATGAACTACCAAGAGCTCACGTAATACACACGCAGAGTCATTAACATGATGGCGTTCACTTTGTAGGGAATTCATTGGCTGATGAAGCTGCAAAGGGGTCAGTATGTACCGCTTCCATAGCTGCAATTACTTGTTCAAAAACGAGAATAGACAGACAGATAATGGTCGCTGTCATTGCTTCACGCAAAAAAGCCCAGCTTTACCGTAAGGTTTTCCACTCAAGTACTCCTTCAAGTTAGATGCAAACAATATTCGGTATGCTCAGATTCCAGGAGTGGGGAATAGAGTAATACCAAACACGGTTCACAGATTGGGTCTAATTCTAGCTGCACACGTGGGTCTCCGTTCTGCACATGCAGGGATTACCACAACGGTTTCATTATTGAAACAAAGCTATTGGTGGCCAGGTTTAACTAAGCAGATGAAGAATTTTGTCTTAAAATGCGACATCTGTCAGCAGATAAAGGGTTCCACCCTAGCACGTCCAGCGCAGACACCTTTACTAATATCCGATAGACCACTGGCTTGTATCTATTTGGAGCACTTGTGGCCCCCTACATTCAGACGGGACTTACAAGTATATCTTTGTGGCAGTGGATTCATGCTCAAGGGTATGGCCTTAATGTTCAGCTGACACTCGAACTGTTATAAAAGGTTTTATAGGGATATACGCAGTAGGCACATTACATTCTGACCGTGACCCCGCGTTTAGCTCTCAGGCTTACAAGGAAGCCATGGAAAGTTTGGGTGTAGCATTGCGGTTCTCCTCTCCATACCATCCCAAGGGAAATGTGGTCAGGAAGAGGAAAAACCGGGACTTGAAGCAGTCTTTATCAGCAAGAGTATTAGGTTCGGGTGGTAGTTGGGTCAATCACCTATATGGGGTACAGCATACCCTCAACAATATGCCAAGAAGTTCTCTAGGGGTGTCACTCCGTATGAGGTCCTTTTTGGGACATGAATGTGGATAACTGATCTTGATAATGAAAGCACAGTGGCAGGTGACAAACATTTTGACATCGATAAACACTTGGCTGTTTTACAGGATCTGAACAAATCCAGAGCACTACTAAGCAACGTGCAGTTCAAGCGCACCACCACTGGGGAAGCCAAATCAGTCACGGCAAGACCTGTCTGGATCCCAAAAGTTGGAGATCTGCTCAGAGAAAAGATCGAGGACAAAAAAGAATTGGGGCCATCATACAGAAAGCCTGTCCCTGTCCTGGCTGTCAAAGGAACAAGAACAGTACTTCTTCCGCCTCTTGCTGGAAAAAAAGGAAAGAGATGTGTCTCCATTGATCTGATCAAACCACACTATGTGGCCGATACTGAATCATAGGCCTCGTGGGCTCCTGGGTAGCCGATGCTCTCCTCTTGCTACCATAAAGGAAGTACAGACTTAAAGACTCATAACATTCGAAGAGTCACCAATTCGAAATTATGAAATTTCCAACAATGAAATGGAACTCCTTCCTCTCGAAACAGAACTTCAAGAAACAGATGAAAGACAAATATCAATTTGACCAAACATCGATGTCTACATCAATATGCCTCAACAAGAGACACCTGCCGGTTAAAAACAACCTGCTGAGCTACCAAAGATTGATCGTACTGTATCTGGCTTCTTCATTCATTTTGATACCTTCTCAGGATCTGAGTGAACCCGAGAAAACGTCAGCTCCAGTCTCCTGTAAGTAACAAATGCGTGAATTTTACACTTTTCTAAATAAGAATTACTTCGTATCACCTTGGCTCCAGCTCTGGATAATATCTGCAATATTGTTTTTCTGTTCTGGATTGACCTGGTAATAGTTTTTTGCTTACTGATAAATTGAAATTATCTCCCAGAATGCTCTGCGGTATCTGATGTGAACTTGGTCCTGAAACGTCATACATCATTTCATCGCGAACAAAGAGACTTGTTTTCCGCGAACATTACTGCCGTTCCAATTCCTGATGGTATAGTTTGGGACAAAGTTCATTATGATGTACTTGGCCCCACTAAACTTTTGAAAATTCCACATTTATTTCAAATTTCTCTCAGTGATATCAATACCTCCAGTACATTTTCTGATGATTGGGATTTTGAAACTGTAAGTAATATGTTGTCTGATTTAGAAAATTCCGCTACATTTTCAAGAAATTAAATGTTAGAGAACACATCTGACTTTGATAGTTTGTACTGTTACCATCATTATGGTCACCACTTTTTACATAAATCTAGTATCCCACTTAGTGTTTTCACATACCACCAATGGGAACATTGCCCAACACCACCAAAAGGTAGTTAAAAAATGTTTGCACAGAAATTCTCATATTTTTCAGGGTTCAACACTTCTAACCCAGCCTCATATTACTATAAGGTCACACCTACACCTGCACACATTTATTCCACATCTTTTATTGCCCAACTGTCTGAACAGGGTTTCGACTTATGGAAGAACACAATAGATACACAATCAGCCTGTGGTTCTAAAGAATGGCAAGTTCAGAGAACAGAAGCACTATTTAGAATCTGTCTCATTCCACAACAAATGATATTTCTGAATGAATCTGTGCTACAGACTTCCTGTCTTGGACTAGCCAAGAATAAGGACTTGAACACACCACTGTTTCCCATACCTTCACACATCAATTTTACATCAAGCGGAGGGGATACAATAGATGACATCATGCAGTACAATACGTCAGACCCCAATTGGAAGGGATGGTTAGTTTGGCCCACAGACACCAACAGATGTCAATCAAAATTCAAGGTTACAACCGAAGGGTTTAGTATTCATAGGCCAGACCCACGATATGCACAAAGAGAACATCCAGGGATAGTGAAATCATACAGTGGTGGGAAGTTGTGCCTTGATTGGCTAAAGACCTCGACACTGTCCCAGGTAAAACAGCACTTATCATTACTCACCGATGAGGTGGATCCAAGGGATTTTTTACTTGGTACCCGAAAGCCACGTCAGAAATTTTTCTATTATGCCGTCCATAACAAAATCTGGAAAATCTCTCAACAAGGAGCTGCGGAGAGACTTCGTGAAATAGATAAGATTAACCTAGATAAAGCATTATCAGTAGTCAACAACGGTCTGACTATGTTAACATACAGGATATATTCTCTGGGCAACATTGTATCATCTGCTATAGATATACTTGAACAAGAATTGTCCATAATACAACACGGACAATCACAATTGCGTTCTATTATGCTATTAAGATGGACGCTGCAATCATTGCTTGCTGGTTATGTGTCTTAGGGAATTATCACCTGTACGTCACTCTTTTCTGCATACAATATAACTGAAAAGCAGATAACGATGGCACAAAGAGGAGCAAAATATACAATGCTACATATTGTAAAAATTTACAAAATACCTATTACTGTGGCAGAGTCACCCTTCATGGAATTGTTAATCCATGGCCATATAACACTACCAGTCACAACTTTCCAGTTTCAGTATTGCCTAGAACAACAACAGGCAGGCAGATATGAAGCGATGGGCAGGGAATTCATCAAGGAATCTTGGGAATCACCGTACAGTTTTCTATATAGGAATGGGGACATGAAAGTGTTCCTTAGCGATACCAACTGCGAGAATTCCTTATGTGGATCTCCCATATGCCAGGATATAATTATTCACAGGGCCTGTAATGGTTTGGTTGCTAACTTATCCAGTCACTTGAAAGGTTCCCCAGCTGCCGTGATTATTCCTGTATTCAGGTTGCTTTCAAATGGGAGTTACTTGATGCTGAATGATCAGGGTTGTTGTGGGATGCTCCCAGGCATCGCATATCTTGTCACTGTAAGCTCCAGGGATACTTGCTGTATGCAAGTATTGTGTCCACCGACCCATGCAGCCAGGGAGGCGCCATTATGGCCTTCCATAATGGCGCCTTTCCTTTATACAGTTTGATACTCTGAGCAGAATGAAAGCCATTCTTCTACAGCAGACTGTAACCTTAACCTCTGCCCGGGAAAGTTATGATCGCCAGCTTGCAAGGTTCTCGGCTGAGATGCAGGCACTAGTACGAACAAACTGCCCTTTATACTTCACAGAAATGGTGCAACGCATTTTTAAAATGTCTGATACGATGGGCATTGGCCACCTATTTAACACCATAGGTTCTGGACTATTAAACACTTTTCAGACAATCCTCGGAGTTGCTCCAAGCTTCATACACTCTGTATTCTGAAGCATTTTTGGAGGGTTTCCGCTAATTCTGTTCCTAATAGCAGGTATCCTGATTGTCCTTTTTCTGATATGCAATGGACATCTCAGTCACCAAGGAGATTGAAAAAACGTTCTTAGAGCGCTGATACCGTGATGGCAAGGTAATCCATCTGGGGGCACCTCGTCTCCGAGAACTGAGTGAGTCTTGGTTCTTGTCATTTAGACCAGTCTGGATGGACTGTATTCTGCCTGTCCTCCGATGCCTGTTCTGCGGACAAGAATGCATGTTAGATCTCTATCTGACACTTCCAACAGCAGCGCCACCGGACGTTGATGCTTTACTGGACCTGATAACGTCCCATGTTCTGCAGTGTCCTCAGCGTTATCCAATGTTGATGTCTGCATTCTTAGAGCCACCACAGGATGCTTCAGCTCCTGTCGGAAAGGACACCGGCTCCTCATGCCTTGGTTGACACTCAGATATCCCCAGCACCGGCTGTGGTGAATACGGAGGAGCATCCGTGCTTGATTGACCTCATCTGCGAGGTGTTGCAGGGATCGCCATCTGCGATTGCAGGCAACAGTAATGTTTCATCTCCCAGCCAGGACACATAACCATTTGGCTTATCGTGTGCTGAAAAAATTCAGCCTTTTTTCAAAAACAACTAAACCTGGAATTTTAAACAAAAAACATCTTTATCTAAGCTGCATGACTTTCAGCACGTGCACTACATTTTTCTTTCTTAGCATTTTTTTAGAAATTTTATATTTTTAAAATACTATTTTAAATGAACGTATTAATAGTTGCGGACCCCATTTAGCTCTAAGTAGATTTTTTAGTATGTCGTCCAGCCAGATGAGGAGTTGGTGTTATGTTTCATATAGGTACCCTAATATAGGCTCAGGTAGTCCCCTAATCCTTTGCCTATATTCTTCCCTACCATTGCACTACATAACGGTTCTCAGTACTGACCTTTTACCTAGTTACGATAATGTCCAAAGATGACATGGGGTTTTCTCCGAAAAGCTTAAGCCTCATCCATTATGCATGAAGATTTTTTGGAATCACAGCAGGACAGCAGGCCTACCATCTCCTTCATATTAACTGTGTATAAGAGTCATTTATTCCGTCATCCTATTCTGACATGACACAGCAAGGCATATCCCCAGGAGGTACCACTTTGGGTATATATACACCATAGCTTGCTGAGGTAGTCAGAGGAGAAAAGGACTTCTATGCCGACACACTGATGCGAGACGCTGAGACTTCTGCACTCAGACACTCCAGCTTGCAGTGGTCTGACATCCCTTGTGGGGTGTCCATTTCAAGACCAAGACAGAGTCCCACAGTCTCTCACTTCAGGTAATGGGGTTAACTTTATCCTACAGGTATTCTTGGCTTTTTCACCCATAACCATGCTAGGTACACGCAGTTACATCTAGTTAGGATTGCATCGTAGGAGTGCGCACTTTTTACTGTCATGTATTTTATGTACTTGCCTGTATTCATTGTTTTAGCACGATTGTAGAAATCTACCATCATTTTACTCTGTTAGAACTTATAATCATTTATATCTGTTACTGTCTAATGGTTTTTTCAGCACACCTACTTTACACTAGAATGATGCTGGCTCAATAAATGCTTAATTGAAAAACGTCCCCACAGTTCATTCTGTGTATCTCTCTGAGACAATTTGAGCATCAGTGACTGAACGAAAAGTAGAACATAGTTTCCTCGATCCTGAGGAATCAGGGTTGTGATGTTCGATAGTTACCAAGAACTATTCTCTCCTTGGTAAGAGGAGTTTCTAGTGGTACTGTGAGCTAGCTGGTATACAGGCTGACATATTCGGTAGGGGTGTCCAGAATCAGTCTGACTTCAATCTAACAGTATATTTTGTCTAAACGCGCAGATCCCATATAGGTTTATAGGAACTACATGACACCATGGGGTCCCAGATGAGATTAAAATCGCCTAGTACGAGGATGTCCCCCACCGTGAAACCCTTCAATGTTGATAAAAAAAGAAAGAAGAATGTCTGACTGACCGGAGTTGGGGGCATAGACAGTGGCTATGGTCCATGTGTGACCCTCCAGCATACCCTTGATCATTACAAATCTCCCTATTTTGTCGGATTTTGTGTCTTGGAGCTGGAAATGAAGAGAGGAGTGAAGAATAAGAGCTTCTCCATTCTGTTTGGTGGTTGTCCAGGATCTAAATATCGAGGGGTAGCTTTTGTGGCGTAGTCTAAGGTCCTCGCCTTTCATAAGGTGGGTTTCCTGAAGAGCCGCAATATGGACATGGTGGTCTCCTACAAATTTCCATAAGCGTTGTCTTTTGTTGGGGGAATTTAGTCCCCTAACATTCCAGGACATACAATTTATTGGCATTTGGCTAGCATTAGGGGACATCTCTCTCGAAGTTGGACAACACATCCATCCCTCCACCCTCCACACCCAGCCTCCCTGTCCTCCCCCCACCAGGCCCCTTCCCCTACATGCTCTATTGCATCAACTAGCCAATACCACGGGAAAAACAAGGTCACAAAACATAACACATAACTTGTAACAGAAGAGACTCCAACGCGATGCAAAGATCTCATTGGTGGTGACTTTAGGGCATGTCCAGAACCACGCCCAGAGCCATGCATGTATACTTGCTTGAACCCTCAGTTTCTCTAAACTTGCTGTTTCAGGTAAAAAATAAGTGAAACGTCCTTTGGGCCTATGGTGCGATGAGAGAGGCCCACCCCTGCATAAATCACGAGCATCCCCTGTTCCCAGGGCTCAGAATACTGCCTTCATGATCCATCCTCCTCAGATAATGTCCTCACATAGTCAACAGTCTGGAGAGGACAGGGAAGTCAGTTAGATCATGTCAAGTTCATGCTTCTACATTGATCAGTCGCGTCAATCTGTCGTCCTTTTTGGGTGTCTGCCAGGATACCTGGGAACTCCACTCCATCGTTTGGGCCCGGCCATCTCCCCCTGAAGTCGCCTCTGGATGAGGCGAGGCCCGATTAAGGCCCAGGAGAGTTATCACCCCCTCTGCTTCGGTGAAGTGGTGTTGCTTGTTGTTGAGGGAGAAGGCGATGCCAAATGGGTACGTCCACCGGTATTTAATCTGGCGCTCCCTCTGCGTCACCATGATCTGACAGAACTGCTGTCGGCATGCCAGCGTGGCCTGGGCCACATCTTGGAAGAGCGAGCGCATGGCCCCTTGAAAGGTGATCACCTCAATGCTTCTAGCTTTCCGCATTACCTGTTCTTTTACTTTAAAGAAGCTAAATTTAGCCAAAATGTCTCGTGGACATTTGTTATCTCCTGGCGAGCGCTGGCCCACTCTATGCACCTGTTCCTGGTGGACTGCCAGACATTAATCTCCCAGCACATTGGAGAAAAGGCCCACCATAAAGATTTCCAGATTTCACTTCCCGCCTCCAGGCCCCTCACTCGATTGTTGTCTCTACGTGAGCGATTCTCTAGGTCCTCACACTTTAGCAGGTCAGTGTGTAGTTGGGCAGTTATGTTGGTAGTACTCTCCAGCGGTGTCACCCTGCCCTCGAGCACCTGGCATTTTGCTTTCAAGTCTAAAGTCTGGGCCCCCACCGAGTCCACATCCACCTGTAGCGACACCATCTTCGGCCCCATCTCTGATTCGAAGGACGCGCCGATATCTGCCTTTATGTACTCCCTGAGTTCCTTCTTGAACTCCCACAGCGTCATCCGCAGGTCCTCCCTAGTTAACGCCATGTTGTCTGTCGCGCAGTCTCCCCCTTCTTTCTCTGGACGGGTCTCAGCAGGGGCAAAGTAGCTGGAGACTCAATTAAATTGGGCCTTTTTTGGCAGCATATGAACTGTGCCCCCTGACACTGCGTTGTCGCTCTCGTGTCAGTCAGGCCCTCAGATGGAGGAGAACAGGATAAAAAGAAAGAGGGGGGGTTTGCCTGAAACCAACCAGCGCGCACAGAAGCACTCCAACTATCACTCCCGGCCACTCCGCTTCACCCCCACGGGGCACCTTCTTATTTGCAGCTGCACCTCTCCTACCTGCTAGTGGCAGAAGAACACCCCCGGGTCAATCTCCAACCAGTCAGCTCCTCTCAAACTGGATCTCTCTCACCGCAGTGACAGCCATGTGGACCGGACGTCTCACCTTCAGTCCCCCGTGCACCATCTTAGGGTCAGGCAGCCATTGCTGGTACAGGTTCTTCTCATTCCCACGGAAATCAAAGCAGATGTCGTGGCATGGTCCCTGGGGGGCTCCCCACCCCCTCCAGGTCAGTTGCACATTTGCCCTTGGGATCAGCAGCTGGTTAGCCTCTGGCCGTGGGGCCCCTCTGTATTACTGCACCACCGGGCACCATCTTGGGGTCAGGCAACCTCGTGATACCCCCTGGCAGCCCCCCTTTCACTGCCACATTGGGGGGCCCAGCAGAGAAGCCTTGATACGTTTCTCAGTGAGGGGGCCTCACTCCAACTCTCCTGGCCCCGATGTGCGCTCCCACCTGCTCAGGATTGGAAACTTGCGGTTACCTTCGTGACAGCTTCAGGAATGCCGGGCTGACTACAGGTTGACTGCGGGACTCGTTTCGATCCCTGCTGTTGCCACAATTGATCTTGTATTTCAGGGCCCCACTGTAGAGGAGGGCAAATCCACATGGCAGGGTACAGATCGCGAGGCCGCACTCCGTTGTCACTAAGGGGCACCCACCCTGCTGAGTCGTCTAGCGAGCGGAGGGTTCAATGCCATTTTCTGTTTTCACTGCAACATCCCAGCACGGGCTAGCCCTCCACTACAGAATCACCTCTCTCGCCACAAATCTATGAGGATGAGTGTCTGCCAGTGGCTGCGTGTCCAAGGCGTGTACCACACCCCAGAATCATCATGGGGGACATGCCGCAAAGCCACAGAATGCAGGGCCCGACGGAGAGCCGAAACAATTGTTTTAAATACAGATACATCATGTGACTGACAAAAACAATGCAAAAATAGTATTAATAATAATAGTTTGTGTACACAGTAAGTGCGACAGGATGATGATCCAGAACAGTAATTGATGGTCTACAGTGCAACTTTCATAAACACTACAAACTTGTCTAACAAATCAGTCTACTCACATCTCGTCCTCCCTTATATGTTGTGCCACAGTATCCTACACCTTCCCAGACTAATAAACACCAAGGAGAAATAAAACAACAGTTTTATATCTCACACTACAATGAGGCACTCAAAACCAGACCCATTCCACCCCAGATTTCCACCTGGAATCATGATATTGTTGCACTGACATCTGTGTTTATATACATGGTGGCAATCCACCATTCCATTCATTCAAGGAGGTGTTGCATCAGGTTGGTTAGATAGTGTTTAAATATGTCAACGATTCCTCAGCTAGCCGTTCATCAGATCATAACATTTCCATATACATTTCTTCTGCATTCTTGTGCCGACCTGTAATAGAGGGTGGCCAACTGCAAAGTCATCTAATAGCTATTCTCCTTTTAGCCAAAACCATGCCAAGCTCTAATTTCCTTACTACCAGTGATGTGTGACACACCTTGTAGCCAGGAATAAACACATGACATACCTACACAACTGTATTACTGTTCTGATGCCACAATGCCTGTTGTCAGAGCTAAAAGAAACAATTGATGGAAGGAATGGTGGACAATGCAAACATTCACCCCCAGTCACAAGGGTCTGGGTTAAATCCATCATTATTTTGCTCACCACACCAACCCAGTTTGGACCCAGCCATATGCAAATCAGTCTTGACCCTGTTCCTTGTGGGAACACTCCAGCTCAAACTGCCAAGCCAGGTCCTCCCTGGACCAGAAACAAGCATCCTGGGACCGGTTTCAGGGCATCAGCCTTCACCAGCCAGGCTAGCTTGAATCCAGTGGTGTAGTGAGAACGGGACCCATGTCTGGGCATACCCTTCCCACTTAGGGCATTGTGGGACAGGTTTCAGGACATCACCCTTCATCAGCCAGGCTACGTTGAATCTATTGGTGCAGTGAGCAGGGGACCCACGTCTGGGCATACCCTTCCCAATTGGAGCGACATATGCAAAAGAAACAATTGATGGACGGAATGCTGAACAAAGCAAACATTGAACCCAGTAACAAGAATCTAAGTTAAATCCGTCATTCTTTTGCTCACCATGCCATGCCCAGTTGTGGCTGGGCAGTTCGGGCTGGACTGTTCCCATGAGGCACAGGGTCAAGGCTGATTTGCATATCGCTGGGTTCAAACTGGAATGGCATTGTGAGCAAAAAACGATGGATTTAGGCCCAGATCTCTGTACTGGAGTGAATGTATGACATAGTTTTGCATTCTGTTCATCAATTGTTCTTTTTGCATTTGTCACCCCGAGTGGGATGGGTAAGCCCAGACATGGTTGCGTGCTCTCCATGCCCCTGGAGTCAAGCTATCCTGGCTGATGAGGGATGAAACCCCAAAAACGTTCTTTGGATGCTTGTTCCCAGTCCAGGGAGGACCTGGCTTGACAGTTCGGGCTGGACTGTTCCCATGAGGCACAGAGTCAAGACTGATTTGCGTATGACTGGGTTCAAAGTGGAATATCATGGTGAGCAAAAGAATGATGGATTTAGGCCCAGATCTCTGTACTGGGGTGAATTTATGACATTGTTCTGCATTCTGTCCATCAATTGTTCTTTTTGATTTTGTCACCGCAGGTGGGACGGGTATGCCCAGACGTGGGTCCCGTGCTCTCCATGCCACTGGAGTCAAGCTATCCTGGCTGATGAGAGGTGAAGCCCCAAAACCTGTCCTAGGATGCTTGTTCCCAGGCCAGGGGGGAACCTGGCCTGGCAGTTCCAGCTGGACTGTTCCCATGAGGCAAAGGGTCAAGACTGATTTGCATCTGGCTGAGTTCAAACTGGAATGGCATAGTGAGCAAAGAAACGATGGATTTAAGCCCAGATCTCTGTACTGGGGTAAATGTATGGCATTGTTCTGCATCCTGTTCATCAAGTGTTCTATTTTGCATTTGTCACCCCGAGTGGGACGTGTATGCCCAGACGTGGGTCCCATTCGCTCCATTCCACGGGAGTCAGGCTATCCTGGCTGATGAGGGGTGAAACCCCAAAACCGGTCCTATGATGCTTGTTCCCAGGCCAGGAAGCATCTGGCCTGGCAGTGCGGGCTGGTCTGTTCCAATGAGGCACAGGGTCGAGACTGATTTGTAAATGGCTGCGTTCCAAAACTGGAGTGGAATGGTGAGCTAAGAACGATGGATTTCGGCCCAGATCTCTGTTCTGGGGTGAATGTATGACATTGTTCAGCATTCTTTCCATCAATTGTTCTTTTTGCATTTGTCACCCCGAGTGGAACGTGTATGCCCAGACGTGAGTCTCGTGCTCTCCATGCCACTGGAGTCAAACTATCCTGGCTGATGAGGGGTGAAACCCTGAACCCAGTCCTAGTATGCTTGTTCCTAGTCCAGGGAGGACCTGGCCTGGCAGTTCAGGCTGGACTGTTCCCATGAGGCACAGGGTCAAGACGGATTTGCATATAGCTGGATTCAAATTGGAATAGCATGGTGAGCAAAAAAATAATGGATTTAGACCCAGATCTCTGTACTGGGGTGAATGCATGACATGCTTCTGCATTCTGTCCATCAATTGTTCTTTTTGCATTTGTCACCCTGAGTTGGACGGGTATGCCCAGACGTGGGTCCCGTGCTCTCCATGCCACTGGAGTCAAGATATCCTGGCTGATGAGGGGTGAAACCCCGAAACCAGTCCTAGGATGCTTGTTCTCAGTCCAGGGAGGACCTGGCCTGGCAGTTCAGGCTGGACTTTTCCCATGAGGCACAGGGTCAAGACTGATTTGCATATGGCTGAGTTGAAACTGGAATGGCATGGTGAGAAAAAAAAAGGATGGATTTATGCCCATATCTCTGTCCTGGGGTGAATGTATGGCAGTGTCCTGCATTCTGTCCATCAATTGTTCTATTTTGCACTTCTCACCCCGAGTGGGACGTGTATGCCAAGACGTGGGTACCGTGCTCTCCATGCCACTGGAGTCAGGCTATCCAGGCTGATGAGGGGTGAAACCCCAAAACCGGTCCTATGATGCTTGTTTCCAGTCCAGGAAGGATCTGGCCCTGCAGTTCGGGCTGGTCTGTTCCCATGAGGCACAGGGTCGAGACTGATTTGCATATAGCTGCGTTCAAAACTGGAATGGCATGGTTAGCAAAGACACAATGGATTTAGGCCCAGATCTCTGTATTGGGGTGAATGTATGACATTGTTCGGCATTCTTTCCATCATTTGTTCTTTTTGCATTTGTCACCCCGAGTGGGACGTGTATGCCCAGACATGGGTCCCGTGCTCTCCATGCCACTGGAGTCAAGCTATCCTGGCTGATGAGGGGTGAAACCCTGAAACCAGTCCTAGGATGCTTGTTCCTAGTCCAGGGAGGACCTGGCATGACAGTTCGGGCTGGACTGTTTCCATGAGGCACAGGGTCAAGACTGATTTGCATATGGCTGGGTTCAAATTGGAATAGCATGGTGAACAACAAAACAATTGATTTAGGCCCAGATCTCTGTACTGGGGTGAATGTATGACATTGTTCTGCCTTCTGTCCATCAATTGTTCTTTTTGCATTTGTCACTCTGAGTGGGACGGTTATGCCCAGACGTGGGTCCCTTGCTCTCCATGCCACTGTAGTCAAGCTATCCTGGCTGATGAAGGGTTGAACCCCGAAACCGATCCTAGGATGCTTGTTCCCAGTCCAGGAAGGATCTGGCCTGGCAGGTCGGGCTGGACTGCTCCAATGATGCACAGGGTCAAGACTGATTTGCATATGGCTGGGTTCAAACTGGAATGGCATGGTGAGCAAAAAACAATGGATTTAGGCTTAATCTCTGTACTGGTGTGAATGTATGATATTGTCCTGCATTCTAACCATCAATTGTTCTTGTTGCTGTTGTCAGAGCCAGCATCCAAGGTTGAAAGTCAAGACATGGAGCATATTTAAAGCTGCAGTTTGAAAAAATGAAACATGGCTTTTCTTATTCTGCTCTGTTTTTCCAGATGAATAGTGATGAATAGAAAGGAGATATATATTGCAGCATGTTTATTTGTGCATTCCTTATTATAGAAAAGTTAGAGACTGTATGTTTCTACACATTCTGAGCTACAGTGTTTTTTTATTTTTTGAATCTGACTTGTATTAAACTGATTCTAATATCTTTTTTAAACAAATACCTAACTGCTTGTTTTTGGTGTTTAATTTTTCACTAGTTATCCTACTTTTATTCTTACTTGTAAACATGCTGTATCTTTCATACAAAACGACAATGAACCAAGGATTTAAGTGCTTTATGCGAAAGGAAAATAGTACCCCTTGCTAAACATAACTATATTGCAACCTTATACAGAAACTTTACCTTCCGCCTTGTTCCTCTACACATTAATATAACTACTCAGTGATTTGCAATGTCCTTTAATGTGCGGGGGGACGTTTCCTTAGTTTCCTTGCCCACAAGCCATCTGCTAAGGCATTCTAAATGTTTATAGAAGTTGGACTTTTAGAATCAAACTGGTCAATTTGTGTTTCATGGAGTACAGCTTGTAAAGTATGGCCTGTGAGGTCAGTCGGCCTTTTCTTGGTACTCTAGGACCCTGGGGATTGGTTGCAACATATGGTGTTTCCATTGGCCAGCACCACAGCAATTTAAATGATACTTTGCATGAGTGTGACTTCATTTTTCACACTGCCCTCTAGATAAATGGCTGTTAAATAATTTTTGCCATAACAGCTTAGATTCTCGCCACATGTTGTTTCTTATCTTTCAGCTTACATACCGACGCACTGGCTTATGTACAAAATGTGTTGCCTTCCCTCATCCACACAAATATAAGAGGTTCAAATCCTTGAGGCTTAATGGGAACATCTTTATTCAGTCTCTGTAAATATCTAAAAGATATCCTGCTTATTGGAAAAGAGGTGAAAAGCTGAGGAAACTCGCTTTCATGTTGACAGATCTTTTATCTTGTGAGCCTTCACTTTTTGTTCCTACCTCAGTCTAATAGGGCTACCCACAAAGGACCTTTGGGATGACTAATACCAGAGTACTTCTATCACTTATTCTAAGAAGTACTCATTTTTTGTTATGTGAAACACAGACCATGAATCTCTGAGCTCCATATTCTATTTGACTGGTGGTGTTGATGGTGGCTGCCTTCTGGCAATCAGAGTAGATTGTGATCCCTCTCACTAAGGCCGCAAACATTGGTGACATCCCATAGGCTTGCTACCTAACTAGAAATGCAATGCAAATTTCTACAGCTAAACCTTGTGCATTAAATCTGCCTCGTTTTTTATGATCTGCTTAAAAGCCAATTTTTGGAAATTTTTCATTTCATAGGATTGCCCAGTAGATCTAACCGAACACCTTAGAATCTATTTGCATGCCACAAAATATGTGGTATATCAGAGCGAGGCATAACTCATTGTTCAAGACATTTCAACCATGTCCCACCATAAAAGATTTTTCCACGAGACAATTCCCATATGGTCTGTCACTCACCAAACTGGCATGCAGGTTAATTTCCCTGGTTTCAGCAATATCAATGTAGAATGTCCCTGTCTGTAATTGTACCTCAAATTGATCTATGTAACACTTTAAGTACAAAACTTTTCCATGAAGGATAAGTATTGGTTCTGTTCAGTTTAACGCCTTACATCTCTTCCTCTGAGGAGAAAGCGCCAGATGTTCAGAAGGTGTGACCACACAGACCAAATAACCAATAGTGCATATGTTACAATAATTGTACTGCCAACTGGATAGATGACATCACACAGGCCTCTGGTGCCTTGAGGAAATGATCAGAATGAGACAGCTCTGCTCTTGCCTTGTAAAAATGAGCACCTCGCTAATGCAGTACAATGGCCATATCTGCACACCTATGACTAACTACGGGGCATAACAATTCATTCATTGAGTCTTTTAATTAAACAAGGAGCGGATATTTGCATCAAATAAAAAAGCAATAGGTTCTCAGGAATTCCACAACAAATAAATGCAACCTATCTACTCCCAGTCACCATTATGTACCACTGTTGCTTGAGGTTACAGCTGGGCCAAAACAACTACAGGCTCTGATGATACCATGGACAGTTGCAGTCATCCAGAATCCGGGAGTCAGATTGGTTTCCAGGGCCCTTGCTTCTTTGGGGCTTCTCCTCTGCCTTTTCAGCTTCACTGGCTACAAATCTCTTTCTGAGTTCAGTTTAAGATGATCTGCCCAGTACATCGGGTCATTCATTCCAGCAGTCTGTATTTTCTCTCGTCTTGGAAACAGAAGTATGCTCCCAATAGAACTCTTTGATCTTCAGACTGCATCTTCTATAGGTTCCAGGGGTCATTGGAGCTAAGATGGGAGGTCGCTCTTTCACCTACCTCATTTCTAAAGCATTGAATGCCTTGACCATCGAATATAGACAGAAACTCAATCTCCACTTTTCACTGCCTGGGGATTTTTTCGGCTAGTGTGTCTTTCCATTCAGCTCTGTTAGACCCGAGGGCTGATATATGCACTTTACAAATTCACATGTAATGCAACATTAAATGCTGTAAAGCAAGAAGCAATACAGTTCACCTCATTCGCACCTAGCAAAAGTGAAAATGTTGCTGATAGAATACTATGGAAGCCATTGGCACTTTATTTAGTCATACGCGTTGTCATTAATCCATTCATAGACAACCTTGGAATTAAAGGGGCAACCCCATTTAGGAAAAACATCACAAGCTCAGGAAATGTGATCTCAATGATTGGAACAAATAAAATGACGTTGGCTCAAAATCTTTATTTTGGCACTAGCCAATATTATGGCAATTGTTTAAAATACAATAAGTCATAAAACAGGTTAAAACAATACAATATACATCCAAGGTTCATTATCATACAAACAAAACCAGTGCTACAGTTGATAGAGAATGCTTTTTCTAACACATATTGCTTCCCAGATGTTGGAGGCAACGTTAAAACATATTGCAGGAGCCTCCAAATTGCCCAAAAAACAAATTGCAACATTGTGATACTGTGTGCAATAAAGATTAATTTTGAAAAGTGCTTCCTTAAGTCAGAACAAAATTGGCAGAAAAGCATAAAGAAATGAGGGGCATATCAGCAACAACCGGCGATAATTATCGCTAAGCGCACTTAGCGCTAGGATAATTATCGCCAGCTAGCGTGGATTTTTATAGCTGAGATAGCGTGCTATTAGCAACGCTTATCTCAAAAGCGATAAAAATCCTCATGCTAACTGCCTGACGTGAGATTATCGCTGGAAACTCAGCGATAATCTCACGCATTGTGGCGTTAGCATGATGAAAGGGACTCACAAACTTAGCCCTGATATCCACCTTCCATAGGATATCATGGCTAAGTCAGTCCTGAAGCAGGCGCAAGGAAAGTAGCGATAACAGGGGTTATCGCTACTTTTCTTGCCGCTATGCTTCATAGCGTGGGGCTTGAAGATAAGAGAAATGTCGCTTAGCGACATTTCTCCTGTCATGTCAGGTCAGGAACACCCACTTTGCATCTCAGTAGAGATGCAAAGCTGGGCGTTAGGAATTCCTACACTAACGCAAGTTTTCACGCGTTAGCGTGAGCTTGCTAATTAGGCGATAAAATTATCGCCGCTTTTCGGCCGAAAACGGCCGCAAAAGCGGTGATAATTCTATCGACTCGCCTTGCTGATATGCCCCTGAATGCTCTGTTTTGGCGTTCTGTCACATGGGCACAGGACCAACGCTCCATGCCATTGATTAACAAGGGGGAAAGTGACGAGGTGATCTATGATGTCTAGCCGCAGTCTGGTCAAAACAAAGCAGTGTTGAGAGTTTGTCACCAGAGACAGATACGTTTGAAAAACATCAGGAAGGCCATACGCCAAATATGTGACAACTATGAGTTTTCTAACATCAACAACAACTCTTTTTTTCCGCCCAAACATCTAGTAAAACTGCCTTCACGTCAGACGTCTGGTGCATAAGAATTCTAGAAGGCACCTGGAGCCCAGGAAAGACAGTCACCAGCTTGAGGGTGTCGTTGATGTGGGACAACCACGTGATATTAAAGTCGTTATGTAAAGCTAAACAGTCATGTATGATTGCCTTCATGAATTTTGTTTCAGGTTTAGCCGATATTAAACGCCATAATAGAATAGGTTTGAGTGACCACATATCTTCCAGGTGAGTTAACCCCACTTCCTTATGAATAATAGAAGATGATAAGGAAAGGGCTACTAGGCGTATGACTCCACACAACACAGCCATATGTTGTGGCTGCTAATGCTCTTGCTTTATAGGTGGTAATCATATCTCTAATAGGGCAGCATCCGGGTTTACTTGAAAACTTGAACAGACCCTCACACATTTCATTTTAAGCCCAGCATTCTGTATGTGTTGGACCCTGGAACCATTGCGAGAAAAAAGAATGCCAAAATAACAAATGGAATTAACGTTTTAATGGGTGTACCTTCCTGAAAAATTGACCAAGTCTTCTAGGGAGCTTTCCCACAAGACACTATGAATGTCTTGGATTTATTAATTTTTAATTTCCTGGATTCTGTAAATCCAGCCAAGGTATGCATTAATCGCTGTAGCCCAACAGCAGTCCTAGATAATAGGCTATTACTGTATGAATACAGGAGAACAGGAACGTTGCGACCGGCAGCGGTTGGTGCTTATTCCTGAAAGGATTGAAGAGCGTCATCTATGCCATGTACAAAATGTGAAAATAAAAATGGGACCAGTGCACACCTTTGTCTCACGCCTGCCTAATTCTAAAAGATGGAGAAAATTGCCCGTTAGGACCATATTTTACCTCAGCTGAAAGATTCTTACACAAGAAGACAGACAATATTTTCAGAAGCCCCATATGAGAGCAAAGTATGCCACAAAATTGAATGGTCCACCTGATCAAAAGTGCTAAACAGGTGAAGGGATGCCGGCTTCGCCTTTGTGTGGTTCTCAATGAGGAGTTCAAGGTTTACACATTGTTCCACCATCCTGAATCAGTACTGGACATCCAACAAGATAGAATTATTGGTTGCCCATTCTTCCAATCTCTGCAAAACAACCCTGCCCAGGAGTTTTGCAGATTAATACAGGAGGGAATGGGACATTGACACTTTGGGTCGTACCGGTCCCACTTCTTGGAATGGGGGACAGTGATTGAATTCGCCCACGTAGAGGGCACTGATATTATTGCCACCGCACTAAGGGCTCGAGTCAAAATTGGACCCCATAGCTCACCCATATCTATAAAAGCATCAACCAAAACCCCGTCGGGTCTGGGGCCATTACCTTTGGCACAGCCTTTCAAGGCTTCAAGGTCCTTGTCCAGGGTAAAGTCGAGGGGCATGCAACTCTTGAAGCTAGAACTCATTTCTGCTTCCTCCAGAGCCACGTGGGTGTACGTCGACTCATTATTAATGAAAGGCTCAAAGATCCTATTGAAATGTTCGACCCAGACTTGGAAGGAGATGTGTGATGTTAATTCAGGAATGGAATCGCTTTTCAAAAACTCAACATTTACATTATTTCAAAACAGGATACTGTCATTAGTTCTAGCTGCCTAGACCAGGTTTGACCCTTAGTTCCTTCTTCCTAGAGGGTAGCACCTCATTATACCGCTTCCTTAAAGACTTGAGAACAGAATAGTCCCTTGGGACACAATGGAGAGCAGCCCTCAGCTTCTTAGAGGCCTATGTACATACTTAATTGAACCAGCCATGTCTATCAGATGGCCCTGTCCTAGCCCTGTCCTAGCGGGGTGCAGCATAAGGGTATTAAGGGCTCCTGTAATTAGCTCAAAGGCAGAGACCAAGCCATCTTCTTTATCCACATCAGGGTCTAAACAAAGATCAAACTAATTTGCATTCATGGCTAGCAACCTCTGCAGTACGCACATATGGGTCATTAGGATGGCAGGCGGACTTTAGTGGGCACCTTCTCCCGCCCAGTTGGTAAAATCACACTCCTGTCTTGCCGAATGATTACACATTTGGATATTAAAATCACTGGCCCATACAATTAAACAGGTTGGGTCAAATAGCGACAAGAACGCAGCTAGGTCCACTTCTGGAGCATTAACATCACAGCAGGTGGAATCTATCACATTATTATACAAATTAATTAGCATAACATCAGTCCCCTGCTTAAATGACAATAACAAAAATTGATAATAAGGATAATATGTGACAGATCTTCTGTTAGTAACAGCAGTGAATCTGTAAGCCATCCTTTAGCGTGACCTGCAGGTGACGGTGTTGCCACAGTGAATAGGGAGTAAAAACCTCCAACATGCAGAGGGTCCACCGGCCAAGTTTCCTGAATAGAAATTATATGAGTGGCAGAAATTATTTCAAGCCAGTCTGGGCCTGTTAATTTATTCTGGAGGCATGAAATGTTCCATGAAACAAGACCACATAACCCTATATAGCAAGATTGAACTGAGGGCAGCTGGACCAGACAGACTAGAACTCCTTGCCAATGCCCCGTTGCCAAGCGAAAGGCAAGTACATAGATCAGGGGCATTAGAATCAACTGGAGATGTGTTTATGTGGCAGGAAGATAAACTAATAGGAGCTGATGTGTCACTCAAACCAAAAGTATAAGGAGTGACCACTGCATCCAAAAGTCAATCTACCGCCTGCAAGTCATTTAAGGCATTACACCACTTTGAAAGTGTAAGGGAAAAATGATGGTTACCAGCAATAGGGGAGGGAGGGGTCAAAGGGTTGATAGTCAAAACCAACAGGCATCTGAAACAGATGATGATAGAAAAAGTCCAAGGCAAAAAGCAGAAAGTTACTCCCCTTGTAGAAGTTGGGCAAGGACTTATGGAGACTCACCTCTGCAAACCTGGGATGCCTAACATTAATAATGGCTCGATCCCCTTCAAACGATTTCCTAGACGGACTGATCCATCCCACCCTACATGTCATCAGAATTTGATCAGCAACAGAGGTTGGAAAAATAGACTTAGACTGCAGCCAGTGCAAAACTTTGTTCCTTAACTGGACCGGCGACACGACTGAGGTCCGGGGCAAAGGTGGGACATTCGCCATTATTAAAACATAAGGACAGCAGGTGGGGGTTAAGTCAATCACATCCATATATTAGGGCATACCGCCCCTCTACTATGCACCCCTGTGTCCTGCGTGCCCCATGGCAAAGTTTCAGTAGGGGTTGCCAGGGAAAGTTGACTGTTAGAGGGACCAGCGATGTTAATAACCTCAGATGATCAAGGATGTTGCACACCCCTCACCGAATTAATAGACCTGCTGTCGTACTTTAGAATTTGGGACCGCGTAGGAGGCAGGGCCCTACCCCTGTCTATCCCGGTATTAGTGAACCGCGAATGGTTAATGCAGTATGTACAAGTGCTTTTTGTAACGTTTTAGCTATGAATGCACTGTGTATACGCTATTTCACATCACCACGTGTGTTCCATTTTGTAGCGGTGGCCATCTTATGGTTGCCCTCACATAGGCTATATAGCATGAAGCGAAAACTGGCCTTTTAGAGCACATGTGCCTTTCTTTGACTTTTCTGTGACCTGGGCAGCTTGGCTCCGCTGCCCCAGGTCAAACTGGTCCCACGAGTTCCCCGTCCTCTGGCCACCTGTGATTAGCATCAGGGCTTGACACAGCATAAAGTCTTTTCATCCTACACAAGCCTCCAGCTAATCTTTTTCACACCTGACTGTTCCTGCTTTATGGCTTGTTTCCCAAAACAGGAGATGCTCATGTTTATTGGGGCCTATCGATATCTGATGTGGGATCTGAGCTTTGCTGTGTAAATAATTACGGGCTGGCTTAACTGGAATGTGGGATGGTCATCATGACTCTACCTTTTCGTTTTGTAATGTATACTTTAAATGACCATGCCATAAACCTAGGAATGTATGCCTGAGGCAGGATATTCTGTACTTAAGGAGAAGCCCGTTTCTGTGATTTTCAGCAGTCTCCTGAGAACATACAAGCTGTTGTACTTCTAGGATACCTGTAATTGGTCTGCAGCCAATAAACTGATCTTTGACTTCACCCAGAAGACTCTGTGTTTCTGTAGGTCTGAAACAGGAAGAACCACCCCGAAGTCATAGGGTGTGTTCCCCTGCACCGCTGGGCTTAAAATACCCAGTACTTCAGTTGGCGCCCAACTCGGCGCGATTTCAGCGGTACCGGTCCAAGCCAGAGGTTCGTGAGGAGCTTCGTGTGGAAATTCTGGAGGAAGGCCGCCACTTCATCGACCCCTGCATGTCGACGTGGTCCGAAAGTCTTTTCTGCGAGGTTCTCCGCGTCCCGACGGCTACGAAGGACTGCTGCCCTGATTAATCGCCCTGTTTTGGACCCTTGACGATTTTTGGTAGAGCGAAATAATCGAGAGAGTCTTCTGGTGACGCCATCGATCATCAATATTCAGTTAAGTATAAGTGGAGCGTCTCCTAGTTTGAATTTGATATCCTTCGGGATCATTTTGATTTGGTGCTTGCAAGTCCCATAGCCAGAGGACTCGTGTATTCACGAGACTATCGTATTCGATAATCCTTTGACGTTTGAAACTAGACTAGTGAGCGAAGATGCCTGGTTCTAGTGTATTTTGTAGATTGTTTTGTTTGGGTTGTGGAAGGGATTTCCAGTTAGAGGATTCATGTCCGGTTCCTCCAATTGGAACTCCAACTTATGAGCTTTATGTAAAACATGGCGTGGGCACCATTGCATATAATGAAATATGGATCCGATACACCAGAAAGGACGGTGTTTTAAAATGCCCCCAAAATGGTAGTTTCGATACAGATATCCTAGATAATTTGGAAATTAAATTGTTTAAGAAGAAAGCCCGGCCGGCGATGTTTGATTCTTTCCGCCTATGGCGAAAGGAAGCCAAACAGAAGGAAATTAAGCTAGCGAAAAGAAATAAGAGAGAGAGAGGTATGTCAGTGATGCAAGCAGCTGTGCAATTTAAAGATAATGAGGAGGAACAAATGAAGGAACAGTTACATAGACAGCGCAAACTAGGGATTGATAAATGTTACCCCGTTTTGGCACCCCTTGTGCAAGATGAGACCAAAGAGAATGAGAAAGATTCCCTAATGTCCCATTTGTTAAGTTCACCACCCTCATATGCGCAAAATGCCACAGCACCTCCACAGCTTGTAAATGCGCAACTTCCAGTAAATATGCCGCAAGCATTCCCACAGCCGCCAGCTCCTCCTCAGCTGGCTCCTATCCCTGCAGTGCAGCCTTCTCAAGGGCCGCCAGTTTTGCTACCTGTTACCCCCGCGCTTCCTGCGACTTTGCCTAGTGCACCAGCGGCTTCCCCTGGCGCTCCTTCTTATACTACCCAGGTACCTGTATCTGAATCTGTTTTTCTTCCCTCTGTCTATCCCCCCGTTTTTGCCTCAACTTCTCCTTCAGCACGACAACGACTAGCTAATGTAGTTACTAGTCTAATGTCGCCTCTCTTTGGGTCATCTAGTGTGACTCCTGCCTTACAGCGTAAGCAATTGCGCAGTCAGCTGCCTGATTCTGACGAGAAAGAGGTGTTAGATCATCTGGCGCGTAGGTGCATTGGTTTCCCTTCATGCTATGATGTGGAATCAGTTGTTGATGTGTTTCATCAATGGGATGCCCCGAAACAGAGGTATGTTTTCGAGAAAATGTGTGAAATTCTCTGTGAGGAATTGGATGATCATGGTAGAGATCCAATCCCGCAGGAGTTGTGTCAGGTGAGATTCGATTTTGGGAAAGGTACGATTGTGGGTCCCGATGTCAATAAAGCAGTTGCGATCTTATTATCCTTGAGGAATGATGATTATCAACAGCCGTTGTTTACACAAGATTTCCCTGTGGGGAAGAAGGGAAAAGCGCGACAATACCCTATGAGAGAAGTCCCTCCGGTATGGAAGGAAGCTGTTGCGGCTGATGCCGCTCATGGTATTGCTGCTATGCCAGCACATTTTCAGCGTGTTTGGGTGCATGTCCCATGGAAACGATCTGAGGTGTTAGCGCTCAAGCAGACATTGCCTGATCCCCGTAAAAACCCTGCAGGATATTATAAGGAGTTATCACAAACTGCAGAATCATGTGCCATGAATCTAGCCGATATAGATATGTTGTTTGGGAATGTTGTTCCACAGCCTTTATGGGGCTCCATCCGTAATACGGATCATGCTGCAGAGCTAGGGGGTACATGGGCTAATATTATTGCCGCAGACACTAGACAAGTTGGTGGTGCAAAACCTGAGCCTTTGGTAGCAGAGCTCCCTGGTCGAATTATTACCTACATGAAAACTATAATGCCTGCAATGCGCGTAAATTGGGATAAACTATCCGCATGTAAGCAGAAGAAAGATGAGACAGTGTCTGATTTCTTCACCAGGTTTGAAGAAACGTTTATCGACCACAGTGGTCAAGACATGAGCACTGAAGGTGGCCAACGGTTATTTGTTGATAAATTTGTGCAGAATCTACTTCCCGAGTTGTGTAAGAAATTAAAAGACTCAGAAAGTTCTTGGGCTGTTTCCTCTTCAGCGCAAATACTGGCTACTGCACAGTCTTATGAGAATAGAGACAAAGATGAGAAGGATAGAACAGATAAAAAAACGAAGGAACTAAAGACAAAGGTCCTTTTGCAGCAGGCCTATCCGCCACGTGGAGGACAGAATAATTATAGGCAAACACAAGGTATCTATCAGCAACCCCAACAATTTCAGAATAGTCAGCAAATGAATGGGTATTATCAACCACGAATCCCTGTAGGTCCCAACCAATGTTCATATTGCAAAGAGGAAGGTCATTTTAAATATAGTTGCCCTAAATTAATGAGCGTAACAGTAATGGGTATGGCGCAAGAGGTAGAGGTGGTCAGCAAGCTCCTAGAGGCAGAGGGCGTGGAAATGTTCTTCAGAACGCGCGTCCTCTTCCGCCTCAAAATACCATGAATAGCTTTGATCAGCAAGCCAACGCGATTGGTAATACAGCTCAGTACTACAATAATGATTATTATGCAGAAGACGACAATGTAGAAGATAATGATTACTAGGACCGCCGTAGACAGAGAGAGGGAGTTGTTTCAGTGCCAGTGGATCAGAGCGGACCTTATGTTAAAGTAACTACAGCAAATGTAACGGAGCCCTTTCTGTTGGATACTGGTGCTGTAAAGAGTTCAATTATGCATTCAAAACTCCCTGGCGCGCCTTTGTCTGGCGAAATAAATGTCTCAGTAGGTTTTTCTGGCGCCCCAGTTAGGAACCCGATTTCTAGTCCTATGTCACTTACTGTTGGACCTTGTGAGCTAAAAGCACCTCTCATCCTAACAACAGGTTGTGGTGAGAATTTGTTAGGATTAGATTTGCTAAAAAGATTGCATGCCACGCTGTATTGTTCTCCCTCAGGAGTACAACTTACATTAGGCAAGAAAGTGACTTCCCCAATGTATTTGTCTAAAAATGCAATGCCACCTGAATTGTCATCCCTTCCGGATGTCCTTTGGGCTACTGTTCCCAATGATGTGGGTCTCCTGGAAATACCGCCATATGTGGTCACTTTAAAAGCCAATGTCAGATTGCCACGCATCCCCCAGTACAAGATCTCCAATGAAGGTCAGAAAGCATTGTTAGCAATTGCCAGTGATTTGATTAAAAAGGGTGTAATTGAAGAGACAAGAGGCAACGTTTGCAATAGTCCTGTTTTACCTGTCTTAAAACGAACGGACCCTTCACAGCCACCTGTTTACAGATTCGTGATTGATCTTAGAGAGGTTAATAAGATTGTTGTGCCACAGTTTCCAGTTGTCCCTGATATAACTGCCTTGTTAACCATGATTCCAGCCTCGGCTGCATGGTTCTCAATAATCGATCTAAAGAATGCTTTCTTTAGCATCCCAATTGCAGAGGAGAGCAGAGACATTTTTGGCTTCAGTTTAGGAGGTCGCAGTTTCCGCTTTAAACGCGCTCCCCAGGGCTACTGTGAGAGTCCATCAATATACAGTCAGGCTTTAAAAGCACAGCTTGATGCACTGGTTTTACCCAGTGGCGCTATCCTCATTCAGTACGTTGACGATTTACTAATCGCCGCGGATACTGAAAAGATTTGCAAAGAAGCTACCTTGTCATTGTTGAGTCATTTGTCTGCCTTTCATCACAAAGTGTCTCTCTCAAAGCTGCAATATTGTCGACAAGAAGTGACCTACTTAGGTCATCTCTTATCGAAGGAGGGAAGGAAACTGACCCCAGAAAGAATTCAAGCCATTGCACAGTTGAGTGTGCCAAGAACACAGAGAGAAGTGCGTGCTTTCTTGGGCATTACTTCATACTGTAGGCATTGGATTCCTAATTTTTCCTTGTTGGCAAAACCTTTGTTAGCATTAACATGCAAAGACACACCGAATCCTATCCCATGGTCTGAAGAGTGTCAGAAAAGTTTTTGGGAATTGCGCAATGCATTGTGTTCAGCTCCTGTGTTGGGTACCCCTGACTACAGCAAGCCTTTTACATTGTATGTTCACGAGAAAGATGGTTGCGCATTATCAGTGTTAACACAGCCTTTTGGCGACAGACCGCGTCCATGCGCGTATTTTTCGTCAACCTTGGACCCGGTAGCGAAGGCATTGCCAAGTTGTCTGAGAGCCACAGCCGCTGCAGCTATGTCTATTCGACAGTCTGCTGGCCTAGTAATGGATAATACATTGATTGTTATGGTTCCACATGCTGTGGACACATTGTTAAACAGGACCAAGACACAACACTTAACTAGTGCACGATTATCTGGTTATGAGCTGACAGTGTTAGCAAACCATATACACATAAAGAGATGCAACACGTTGAATCCAGCTACACTATTACCAATCCCAGCAGACCTAGATGAGATTGAGCAACATGATTGTCTGTTCAGAACAGAAGAAGAGACGAAAGGGAGAGTAGATCTTAAAGATACTCCCCTGACTGAGTGTGATGGTACTTTATGGGTGGATGGTTCGTGTTTCAAGCTTCCGAATGGTGATACGACTGCTGCATATGCTATCACGACTTTGCACACGATTTTGGAAACTGCGCGTGTGCCACAAAATTCGGCTCAAGCAGCAGAATTGATTGCCCTTACGAGAGCATGCGTGTTGTCTGAAGGAATGAAAGTGAACATATATACGGATAGCCAGTATGCCTTTGGCGTGGCTCATAGTTTTGGGCGATTATGGAAAGAACGTGGGTTCCTGACTTCGCATGGAGCTAAGATTCAGAATGGCAAGTTGGTGAATGATCTCCTTGAGTCGCTGACCCTACCGTTACAAGTTGCGATTATGAAATGCAGTGCGCACAAGAAAATCACTGATGATGTTGGTCGTGGTAATGCGTTTGCTGATGAATTCGCGAAAGAAACAGCAAAAGATGTGAAGACTCGAATGTATGTTGCAGGCCCTGCCAGATGGGTTGGTGATGTTGGAATGTGTGAAAACACAATAGAAAGTGTAAAGTCCCTTCAAGCTGAAGCCACAGAGAAAGAGTTGAGCAAGTGGAGAGAAAGTATGGGTAAGTTGGATGAAAATGGTTGTTGGATTGATTTGTCAGAACATAGGCGATGGTTGTTACCTGATGCATATGTGCTTCCAGTGGTTACTATGGCACATGGAATGGCACATATCAGTACGAAAGGAATCTGTAAGTTGTTGGCTCCAGTATGGCAGAATGCTGGAATTCCTAAGTGTGCAGAGAATGTGGTCAAGAATTGTATGGTATGCTTGAAGTACAACCCTGGTAGGGGAACCCCAACTCCAGCTGGTCATTTTGCGCCTCCATCATATCCATTTGAAGTTTTGCAGCTAGATTTTATCCACATGGAAAGGTGCAACAACCTGAAATATGTGTTGGTGGTTGTCTGCGCTTTTTCAAAATGGATAGAGGCCTATCCCCTAAAGGACAACACTGCTCTATCCACAGCCAAAGCCCTTGTGAAGGAATTTTTCCCTAGGTTTGGAATGCCAAGAATGGTGTGGAGTGATAATGGGAGTGAGTTTGTGGGTCAAGTGATGAAAAATGTGTGTGAGGGACTAGGTATAAAGCAGAAATTCCACGCTGCAAATCACCCCCAATCAGCTGGATTAGTAGAGCGCTATAATGGCGCTCTAGAACTCAAACTGGCCAAAATCGAAGCGAGCTCAGGTCTTAAATGGCCTGACGCTCTGCCTCTAGCACTCCTGTCCACCAGAATGACCGTGCATTCACGAGTGGGACTTAGTCCCTACGAGGTCGTTTTCGCCCGCCCGGCCAATGTATGGGGTGTGCCAAGACCGACGAAATTCAGCGAAATCGAACACCCAGTACTGCTTGATTACTTGTATGATTTGACGGTTAAACTGCGTGTTTTACACCAACAGGTGCACGATACTCTCCCTCCGGCCTCTGAGGCTCCAGGACACCCCATCGATCCTGGCACGTGGGTGCTCATCAAAAATTTTCAGCGGAAAACCAACGATGAGCCCCGCTGGATTGGCCCTCACCTCGTACTACTGTCTACAAGATCAGCTGTTCGAGTGAAGGGGAAGAAAAACTGGATCCACGGCGCCCACATCAAAAGGATCCCTTTGCCTCTGCCGTATGACCAGTGGGTCCAGGAGGGTATCGCTGACTCTGAAACAGACACTGTACCTCGTTTTGTGCCGTTCAGTGATGCACGCATAAAAGGCACAACTTCAGCGCAGGAAAGTGACGATATTTTGCAAGAAGCTGTGCCACCGTCAATTCGATTGGACACTGCAGAGCCTGAACTCTTGTTCCAAGATCAAACAGTACCTGGCCGTCTCCATTACAATTTAAGACCAAGGCTCATGGACAAATAAATATTCTTTTTCTTTTACCTTTTTATTGTTTGATAACCAGAGCTCTCCCATCTGAAGGACTTTCTTGATTTTTGTTTTTCGAACCACCATCCGGGTTCAGCCGCAGGGTCGCGGTGCCAAGACTTTGGGGTACAGGCCGAAGACGTTAGGTCGACGGTTCTGGTTGGTCTAGGGCATTCCCTGGACTGACAGGCATACCCCTCAGCAGAAGATACTCACCCGCCGCGAGCGGCACGATTAGAGGATGGAGTTTTGTAAGATGGAGAGACTCACTGAGGAAATGAACTTTAAAGCAAGAATATGTAAAATAATGAAGAGCAGACGTTTTGTATTTTTATGCCTATTCGTATTATGTAGTATGGTAGTGTTTACTTTAGGATTTGTATTCTTCTCCTCTCAAGAGCCCATTGCACCCACTGCACAGCCTACACCTCCTCCTACTGTCTCCTCACACTCTTTTCACCCTCTGCCTGAACATGAACAAGCTAGACGGTCTGAATTTGTAAACAACTCGTTTATCCAGTTCCTGCACCAGCACCAACTAGTCATGAATACAACAAATTGTTGGGTGTGTGGTTTAATGCCACATACCATTAATAAGGGTATTCCCTATCTAGTGCTGCCGTATAGTTACAATGGATCGTCATGGGCATTCCAGACCATGTTTCTCTATGCACTAGACGCCTACTCCCCGCGACAACCGCGTTCCATCAGACCTAGCACCAATAATAAAGCTTTAATGAAAGGAGTTGCCGATATGAGCAGAGATATCGATGCATACTCATCCATTCCCAAAGAAGAATTGAGAGCTTATGTAGGGTGGAACGCGACGGGGTATAGTATTAGTCTGGGTGAAAGACAGCGAAAAATCTCATCCCCAATCTGGGTCGTACCCCACATAGGTCGGTTCTGTTTGCAAGGTAATGGTCAGAATCCTAGGGCTCAACTGGGAAGAAATGACTGTACTGAAACGTACACTTTTCCGTCACAGTTTTCCCCAGCGTTCTTGGCTGCCAAGGGTACCTATTTTATCTGCAATGATCGAGCATATACATGGTTGCCCCCTGATTTCTCGGGCACATGTTATATTGCAAATCTGCTACCGCCAACATTTACTGCCGCCTCCGACTATCACAAGACCAGAGTTGTGAGAGGCGTGATTAGTAAGGAGGATACTGCCGGTCAGGAAGCGGGAGATTTCTTTTTGGGTTTCCTGCCGTTTTGGGGACCTATGGTCAATAGTAGGAACCTGAGACAGCTGACTCGTGTGGTTGAATCCACTGTTAATGTTACGGCTGGTGCCCTTGGTAATTTGACAGCTGAGCTCCAAGCGGATCGCCTCATGACTTTGCAGAACCGCATGGTTCTAGACATCACACTTGCAGACCGCGGTGGGGTATGTAAGGTTATCCAATCCAGTTGTTGCATTTTCTTACCAGACAATGCTCCAACAGTTTATCAAGCCATCTCCAAACTACATAAAATATCTGAGTCCATACACGTGGATAAAGGAGATTGGTCACTGGTGGGGTGGTTCTGGGAACTGATATCTGTCTGGGGTTGGAAAGTTCTGATGGTCATTGGAATGATCTTAGCCATCCTTTTCCTGTTCTGTCTGTGCGTACAGTGTGCTCCTGCGATATGTGGCCTCTGTGCTACATTATGTGTAAGGAAACCTGTATCGAGGGACGAGCTAAGTAATAGGATGATGCTACAGCAACATCTCCATGACTTCATGAATATTGACCTAGACTCGGATTGAAATGAGTATAGTTATTGCCTATGAAAGGGCAAAAGGAGGGTCTGTCGTACTTTAGAATTTGGGACCGCGTAGGAGGCAGGGCCCTACCCCTGTCTATCCCGGTATTAGTGAACCGCGAATGGTTAATGCGGTATGTACAAGTGCTTTTTGTAACGTTTTAGCTATGAATGCACTGTGTATACGCTATTTCACATCACCACGTGTGTTCCATTTTGTAGCGGTGGCCATCTTATGGTTGCCCTCACATAGGCTATATAGCATGAAGCGAAAACGGGCCTTTTAGAGCACATGTGCCTTTCTTTGACTTTTCTGTGACCTGGGCAGCTTGGCTCCGCTGCCCCAGGTCAAACTGGTCCCACGAGTTCCCCGTCCTCTGGCCATCTGTGATTAGCATCAGGGCTTGACACACCATAAAGTCTTTTCATCCTACACAAGCCTCCAGCTAATCTCTTTCACACCTGACTGTTCCTGCTTTATGGCTTGTTTCCCAAAACAGGAGATGCTCATGTTTATTGGGGCCTATCGATATCTGATGTGGGATCTGAGCTTTGCTGTGTAAATAATTACGGGCTGGCTTAACTGGAATGTGGGATGGTCATCATGACTCTACCTTTTCGTTTTGTAATGTATACTTTAAATGACCATGCCATAAACCTAGGAATGTATGCCTGAGGCAGGATATTCTGTACTTAAGGAGAAGCCCGTTTCTGTGATTTTCAGCAGTCTCCTGAGAACATACACGCTGTTGTACTTCTAGGATACCTGTAATTGGTCTGCAGCCAATAAACTGGTCTTTGACTTCACCCAGAAGACTCTGTGTTTCTGTAGGTCTGAAACAGGAAGAACCCCGACGTCATAGGGTGTGTTCCCCTGCACCGCTGGGCTTAAAATACCCAGTACTTTACTGCCCACATTTAAACCACCCCCATCATGTTAAAATCCCCCTCCTTCCTGAGCCCAGGAACCGCATATTGTGGGCAAAATTGTTGAGGTTACAATGGGAAGCTGGGGTAGGGTGTTGTCAAGTGTCTGTCTATCCCAAGGGTGAATAGAAAATGAACTATGATCTTGAGGGGATGGTGTGGTGCATGAAGGAAGCCATCCAGCTTCCTGAGAGCGTATAGTAGGTTGAATGACAGTATATGTAGAGAACCTTGCCTTAACACTTGATAAAAGTTCTTTGATGTCCCCCAGCTTAGAACATGTATGTGCAAGCACCCTTTCAATCACACCCCTTATGTTGTCCAAGAGAGTTTTCTGAAAAGAGTCTAAGTCCACAGAGACAGAGCAATGACATGACTGGATTGAAGGGCTATGGGTGGGTCAGGCTTCCTTAAACCCCAACACCTTTTACACTTAGCAGGTGGACCGTTATTATGTGGTGACATAGTTGTCATACCAGCAATCAATCCAAGATCAACAGAAGATACATCATTAGAGAAATGTGCCACGAAACCCAACCTTTGAGCAGGGTCCTCTACAATATCACACAAAACCTCTGAACTAGATTCACCCTAAGAAATTGGCCCAGACACAGTTCATACCACAAAGGTGCCGGAGAGGCAATGCTCCGCAGCCAGGGAGTTGTGGTTCAGTCTAGCACATCCCAGGCCCCAGTAGCAAAAAGGTGTTTTTTTACCCTTCTAAGTATGATGTGCCTCTCCTCTTCCTCCTGGTTGTGTGGACTGCTGGGGGACATTTATTTGGGCCATCTGGCAACTGTAGTCCCACCCCAGTGGGAGGCCATGAGAAGATGGGGTAGGGCAGAAATAACAAACAGCTCAAGCAGCGGGCATCCACCCATGCACCTGTCAGCTTCTCCTCAAAACCAAAGAAGCTGCGGGATAAGCCGGAGGCCGACAAAGAAATGCAGACTGGAATTAAATTGAGAAGCGGCTCAAGCAACGAGAGTCCACATGCACCACATGCTTCCCGCAGTCGTGCCTCTAAGTCCAAACAAGCTGGGGGGTAAAGCCCTACCCCAGTGGAAGTCCGGAAAAAAAAGAAAAAGAAATGTGGGCAGGAGCGGAAGTTGGGCGCATATCTGGAACATAACATTGTCTTGCCATAAGTATGAGAAAGTGCCCCACTGCAGAGCCAAGGGAGGAGGCCCTGTCCTGGCTCTTCCTGGCGCTGGTGGGTAAAGGACGGGCCCACCCTATGCCCAGATGTGCCCTGCGTGCGCCCCATGCTGTGATAGATGTAAAAGCAAATTATGCGAGGCGGTGCAGGATTGCAGGAGGAGCCTCTCCTCACAGGGGTAATCAATGCTGTCTGGTGCTCCCTTGGTCTGCGAGTCCCCACAGCAGCAGTTCAAATGGTCCCACACCATGGGAGAGGTAAAAGTGCTTTATGCGCAAAGGCACAGGAATGCAGGGAAGAGCCCCTGCTCACAGTGCTGTCCAGTGCTCTCTGGGGAACGAGTCCCCACAGCAACAGTTCAAAGTTAACTTAAATATCTATGGCCACTCTCCTTTCAGTGACCAGCCTGTATTTCCAGGGTCAACCATTGTACCACACAGGCAAGTGACTTAACTTCCTAAAACCCCTCCTAAGGTGTTTTCAGTGCTTTGTAAAATCTGTTGCCCCCCACAGAGGATTGCCCCAACCATAATATATGGTTACTTAATAAACCCATTTCCAGACCTCTAGCTTCATTTGGGGCTAGCGTATTAAAAGTGCAGATTTTTCCAATAATTCTTCCCTACATTTTATGCAAAAAATTGAAGTTTTTTTATATGGATAACTTTTTTAGTTTTTTTAGTTTTATATAGTGCGAACTAGACCCGAGACATCGGGTATCAGAGCCCTTTTCATGAGCACCAGTTTCTTTTTCAGATGGACACATTCATTTGTGTTAGGCACGGGGAGATTACGTGATTTGCCCAGAATCACAGGATGTTGAGCGTAGCTGCTGAGACTATAACTCGGTTCCCAGTTTCCAGGTCGCCCGCTCTAGCCATAAGGCTACATCCTCTCCCCAACTTCTATGGCTTATAATAAAGTGTAGGGGGGGGGACTTTAGCATGGTTTACCAACAAATACTAATTTAAAGTACCTTCAACCAACAGCTCTATACAAAGATAGAAGTGTATATACATGGGGCAATGCTTTGCTTGAGGGATGGCAGATGTGCACTGTATTTGAGAAATGGGCAGATAAGTGTTTTAGTAAATAAGGGTATGTATTAACAATCTCCAGACCCTGAAGGGCTTATTTATGAGCCCCTGCGTCACTTTTGCGCCACCGGTGCGTCACTTTTTGTGACTCACCAGTGGCGTAAAACATGCGCCATGTCGCGCCATAGGTAGATGCGTCACTTCGTAAACCCCTGCGCTACATTATACCTGCGCCAGGTATAATGTATGCAGGGTGGGCGTACCCCCACAAGAAAGGGTCGTAGGAGTGGCGCAGTGAAATCTATGAGATTTCGCTGCGCCACTACTAGGACGCCAATGCGTCAAAACCTTACGCCTGCCTCATGGCAGGCATAAGGGTGACGCAGGCCCTTTCACATGGGGCAAGCCCCATGTGAAAGGAACATTGCTGGAGTTGCGTCAGGCTTCCGACACAACTCCAGCAATGCGCCACTTTTTGCGCCCACAGATACTGTCCTTCCTTGCGACATGATGCGTCATATTATAAATATGGCGCATCATTGGTGTCGCAAGGTGGGCGCACTGAGAAGTGACGCATCGCTGCTTTCACGCAGCGATGCGTCACTTCTCATAAATGAGGCCCTCACTCCTCACACCCCACTAGTCTTTCTCAATATTTATGTTACTCTTCCATCGAAACATCATCTCATTTAATGTAACGTTCGTTTTCAAGTGATGACTGGTGAATATTTTTGAAAGCAGTCCAATTGATTTTGATGCCATTAGGGGCCAGGTCCATGAGCACTATATCATCAGAGAAAAATAGCAATGCAATACTTCGATGAGCTAAGTTCGGTGCATAGCCTCCCAATTTGTTCAATGCAGTAGGGAGACCATAAATGTATAAGGAGAATAGTAGTGGAGCAAGAAGACAATGTTGTGTTAAACCATGTCTCGGAAAGATTTTTAGGGAAAGCCCACAGTCGCCTCCAAGTAGAACATGACACCAGGTGGAAGAGTAAAGTGCCATTAATATTTTAAAAAGAGATTCTGGTATATTTAGATCACAAATCTTTCAATATAGAGTTACATTTGTTCACACAGTCAAGCACAGTCAAGAAATTAATGTAGGCAACATAGACAGGCATAGCCAGTGTATATACATAATTCTCTAATTTTCTGTGGCACTGTAATGTTATCCAGAGTGAAACTATTTTGTTTAAAGCCAACTTTGTCCAATGGTATTATATTGTTATCATCCTCCCTGCTTTCTAAGTGAATAAAAACACTCTGTGAATAATCTTCCAATGCAGTCAAGCAACATGATCTCCTTATAGTTACTATGTAAATGAATTGATCTTTTCTTATGTAAAGGGAGATTAATACTGTCCTTCCATGTCTCCAGGACTTGTCTGGTAGAATAACAACTTTTGAAGAGAGGCACCAAGTAACTGGACAACAAATCTTCCCTCAACGTTATGATGGTAATAGGTAATTGATCTAGGCTTCTTTCCCTGGATGCTCTGGGAAATGAATGATGTCCCTAATTTGTGATTTTGATGGACAATAGGAGTCAGCTTCTTCTATCACCTGGGAGCCTACAAGTGAAAGATTTCCGAATCTCTGGAGAATTAGTGACATGAAGAATAGAGATGTAATTCAGCCAGGCCCTCACTTGAGAACAGGCAGACTTTGGGAGTCACTCAGCTTCTCTGGCCAGTGCAATTATTCTCCAGAAACCTTTGGAATTTCTATGGGTGAAGGCCTCACCAAGGTCTATCCAGCTCTTATCTGACTTTTTGTCTAACAATAGCAGCTTTCCATCTAGCCCGTCTTCTTGTCCTTGTTATTGTATTGTAAGAGCAATATTTTTCTAAATGATATGTCTGTAGTATGATATTTTTGCTAACAATATTGTGACATACCCCAACAGAGATACGAGGATTTGGAGCACAACATAGCACCATAAAAGTTATTTTGGATTCATCCTTAAAGCTATACGATTCCACTGGTTTGCATAGAATACCCCATGAAATTTTGATGGAACTGTTTTAGCATCATGGGCAACTGCAACGGCCAGCCCCAGCATGATGTGCCAATTCAAAATAGGGAAGAGACGTACTGTAAAATAATAATCAAAAATATGATGAAGACTAACCATATTCTCCTTATAGCATTTCTGATGATAGTCCCTGAATGCAGAGGTAATTTTCTTGGAATATACAGTGTGCCATGAGATGTCAGAAATATTATTAGCAATCTTCTTAGCCTTTTGATACAATCTCCCAAATTGTATCTGATTGATTCTAAGTATTGATTCTGTATACTTGCATTGAACAGAACTTTTAACCTGATTAGAATGTTGATTGTAATGCTACTGGTTTTCACAAACTGTTGGAGAAGATTTACTGAATCAAAAGTTTATAATTGTAACACACCACACAACTGTTTGCCTCCTGACTGGCTTTGTAGATTGCTCTGCTGATCGACTGACAGAAGAAAGCCGTCTTGACAATTACTAAGGCCATAACAGCTTCTGTCACTGTTATGCCATTCAGAGAAAGAAAGCACAAGCTGACAGATATGATTAGCTGTGACAGATTGTGGTAATTGTCTCAAACTGACACACGGACATGCATCCTTACGGCTTATTCAATAATGACATATTCCTCTACATCTCTATCATTCACAGAGAAAGAAGTATACTCCTAAGGTTTTTTTCTGCTATAGCAGATTTGGCAGGAAGGGCAGCCTGATGGCAGCTTCAACTGTAAAGATATTTCTCTTGTCTCTGATTATCAGAGAAAGGGGTGCAGATGAATTCATGTTAGACTGTGCTATGCCTTTATTATAGAGGGAGACGGAAGTACAACCAGACTCAACTGGAAAGAGAGGGGAGTGCCTATGAGTTTAGTCAACTTTACACACTGTACTGTATCACTACTATTGGCAGGGAAAAGGCGCGGCCAGATGCCTCACAACACTTTGCAGATTGTATTCACTGCTACTAAAGAAAGACCATGGCTGTGCAGATCATGCAGCTTGTCTCACACTGATAGAGAAGAAAGGAAATCTTGAAGAGGTGAAATTATTTAATCATTAATACATATTAGGAGGCAAAGATTCTAATACATACAGTAACAATTTACGTTTTTAGGTCTTGCCTAGGCAGCGCATGCACTGACATGAAGATACATGCTATATTTAAGATATGGGCTTAAAAAACAAATCTATCCTTTTTATTGGTTCCTCTTGCTGTCCTTTAGAAATGCTAGCTTTTCATTGGTGAATACACTTAGCAGTCCCTCCTTTTAGAATGGTGTACCCTCCCATGAAGACTGACCCTGTTATATGTGTTCTTACTTTTCAGGTTATTTATGCTTTGAGAGAACTCTTTTTTTTGGATGGTCTGCCTCTTTGCTTGTTCAGTGGTCTGTTTACTTGTGCTTCGGTCCACTTAATTTGCTTGCCATCCCTTAATCTCCCTGTGCCTCCCCATCAGCCCTCACCCTTCCCACAGCACTGCTAGCATGCTCCCCAACAGCCATCTGAGGCCACTGTTCGTTTTGCTAATTTTTCTGTTTGGTTATTATTTGCATGATTTGCAGTGCAGTGGCCTCATTTAATCTCTTGCCCCCACCCCAGTTGCTCAAGACTGTTTGCCTACCCCCACCTCGTTGCATTGATTTTTTATCTTTAATTTAAATTTGTAGCTTTTATTCATACAGCACTGCTATCCAGGCACTCAGGGAAATTGAAGGATCAGCCCACTATCACAGGATGTTGACCCAAAACCAGACTCAAACACGGATTCCCAGCACCCCCAGTCTGCAGCTCTCACCACTGCACCATATTCATTTTTCTATCCATGTTGCAGAGTCCCACAGGATACCTGTTGACAGCCTGTAGTACTGTACCCACACAACACTGCTTGTTTTAACGTGGAGTCTGAACTGCCATTTTCTCTCCCAGCACTACGGCACCATTGCAGGTGTTTTAAATTAGCTTGGTTTGCTTTGTTGAGGGGCTTTGAACGAAAAAGCAAAATACAAAATCAAGATAATTGTAATGATTCTAAATCGTTTGTAATTGTCCCCACCCTTATTCACTCTTCTGTTCTTCCCTTTCAGTGTTCAGTTTCCCTCTACTTAGGTTAGCCCTCTACAAATAACTAAGCTTGCAAACGTGAACAACAATAACTGGATGTAATTACAAACAGACTGATCCGGTAGATATTTGTAATTTGAAATATACATAAATACATTTATTATGTACATTAATACTTTCTGTGATTCCCACCCACCCACACCCCAAGTCTCTCAATTTACACATGCATAACAGTAAAGCCACATGGATCTTTGTGTATTACATCTTGAAACACCCATTCATAAACCCTCAAAATTGCTATTTTCCCCCGCCCAAATTTTGGACTTCTTATCTAGCTAGATTAATATTTATAGTTGCTGCCAATACACAGACTATCAGGGTGCTGTACCTTCTGTGGCCAAAAGAGGTCCCAAAGGGACACCTACTGACAGCCTATGGTACTGCAACCTCACAACACTGCTTGTTTTATTGTAGAGTCTGAAGTGCCATTTTCTCTCCCAGCGCTACGGCACCATTGCAGGTGTTTTATATTAGATTTGTTTACTTTATTGATAGGCCTTGAAAGAGAAAGCAAAATGCAACATCCAGATAATTGTAAATTATTCTGAATCATTTGTATTGGACCCTGCCTCTATTCACTCATCCATTCCTCCCTTTCATTGCTCAGTTTCTCTTTAGTTAGGTTAGCCATCTACAAATAACTGAACCGACAAACATGAGAACCAAGAACTGGATGTAATTGCTGACTGACTGGTTAGGTAGATGTTTGAATGTTCTCAATTTGTAATGAACATTAATATATTTATTGTTTACATTATTACGTTCAGTGATTCCCCCACCTCCACCCCAAATCTCACAGTTTACACATGCATAACAATAAGGCCACATGGAAGTTTGTGAATTACATCTTGAAAGACCCGTTCATAAACCCCAAAAGCCTCAAAACTGCTGTCTCCCCCCTCCAAATTTTGGATTTCTTATCTAGTTAGATTGATATTTATAGTTGCTGCCAAAGCACAGACTTTCAGTGTGCAGTACCTTATGTGGCCAAAAGAGGTCCCAAAGGACACCTAATCACAGCCTGGGGTACTGCACCTTGACAACACTGGTTGTTTTATCGTGCAGTCGGAACTGCCATTTTCTCTCCCACTTTGCACAGTAGAGGACTATTGTGTTTATTAAATTTTACATATTTAAATTGCCCTGCATTACCTGAAGGACATAAAACAGAAGAGCTTGTCTAAAAGACAAATGGGTACTTTATGCTAAACAAAATACAACAGAAAAAGACACACAACTGAGTTCTTCATTTTAACAAGGTTGGGAGAGCATATCTATTGCATAAGTAAAATAACATTGGCATTTACAATGCCAACGGCTCCAACAAATGCTGAGACCTATTCCATTTCCAATGCTTGTTCTATAGTGAAATTACATCTTTTAAGAATTTAATCAGATAAGAAAGTAGATGCATACAGAACTCACTTGATTCAATTATAGCAAAAACAAGCGAAAATAATCATCTAAAAATTCATAGTATTATAACATAATCGGCAAACAAATTAATATTGTTAAGCAGCCTATCTTTTTTGTTAAATCCATGCTGTTGCAACTATTTAATTGTTCCTGTTTTACTTTCATTTGAGTGTTAGTTAAAGAATATACCTGCCTCCAAGCCAAAATGATTCAAGGATTATATGGCCGCTAATTTGTGCCACCTCAAAATGTTTAATTTCTCTTCTGGTTTTAAACGCAAACCAACAAAATACATGCATTGATTTGAGGTCTCAAGGAATAGAGATAATTGTCATGGGGCATAATGCTCACCCTTCAAACTGTAAATTGGTGCTGTTCAAGGTCGCCCTGCTAGTGAGGTCTGGTGCGAAAAGCCATACATTAGTCACCACGCCATGTAGTCTCGGGGAGAGAGCCCACCTTAACCCACTCTGCACAAGCCCTTGCTAGTGGTAGCTATTTCTTGTTTTTGAGATGCATCCTTGCACCCAGCCGAGTTGCCTGCAGGCCTCCCCATGTAAATTAAGTATGCAGACATGAGACAGATGTGGACCCGCCTTTTTAAGTGCAAACATTACCTGCAGCAGAGATACTGTACACTTCATGACCCTTAGAACAAATGTATAGTCAATTACCATAGGTTAATCAAACTGCCGCCACACACGGCTTAAACTGTGGATGTCGGGGGTTGGCTGCTGGGCCTGGCCTATGGCCAGGCCCTGTCTATCCCCAAGACCACAAAGGCAGCCCTCTTACCCAGGCCTGCCATATTATTTTAGGGAAAGGGGTATATGGCCTGACTCCCGGGGTCCAGCCATATTGTAGCCCCCATCTCCCAGGGCAGAGCCATATTGTAAATGGGGAGCAGAGCACACAGCCCCCCTCCCCAGGCCGATTTCTGGCCCCGATGATTCAATTTCCAGAGACCTGGCCAAATTATAAAGGGGGAACGCAGCTCCCCTCCTTAGGTCAATATTGGCCCTGCGGACCCCATCCACCCTGGGCCCTGCCCAATTAATAATGGGGGAGAGGGGCTGCGTGGACCACCTCTTCAGGTCGTTTAGGGTGCCCGGGGACCACATCCCCGGGCCCAGTCAACAAAGAGTGGGTGCCCTGGAACCCACACGAGGCACACACTTGACCACTTTTAGGGGCCTTAGGGGGAGCCCGCGACCCCAGTTGGTTCCCAGCTGCGAGAGGGAGTCAGCACTGCCCAGTACGCAGGAAGAAGCTAAAAATGCCGCTCCCTGCGGGCGGGAGCAATATTTTCATCTGTTTCCCTGCCCGATTCACTGTGGGCAAGGAAACAAATGAAAAGTCTGTTCCAAGCGGCTGGAGCATTTTTTATGCTCCTGCCCACTTGGAGCGGACTTTAGGGTATATTCACAAGAGCGTGTGATAACTACCGCAAGAGTAGCGGAACGCAACTCTCAACGTCGCAGCCTATCACGGGAAAATCACGCCGTGCCAACCAAGTATTCACAACGCTGTGGTAGCATGCGATAGTCACCAGATAACGCGTCAAATGGCCACGCAAAAATCAATGCCATGCCGCAAAAATGCAAAACGCGAATGCAAAAATCATGCGATGAGGCCAATCGTGGTACAAAAAGTAGCGAAAACCAGCCACAGGCCTGCAAATCCCATGCGTCTGGCAGGAAAATGCACCATAAAAACCACAGAAACAACCCACCAGAAACAAGCCAAAGCATGTAGCAACATAGATGCACCCTGACCCAGTGCAGAGGCCAACGCGAACCCCACAACTCCCACAGACCACCAGCAAGGAACAACGGGGACGGGTACGGCCGAGGAGAAGAGGGAGAGGAAGAGGGGGTGCAGTCCGCAGCAAAACCAGATCAGCGTCACAGAGGTGACAGAATACTACCATCCACTGACCCACAAGTCGACCACCTGGAATGCAGTCGGAGTGCCGAGGAGGCCAATCGAGGAGGCCAAGAGGCGCTGGCATTATGTGACAACCTAAACCTGCCAACAGGAAGACTGACACGGCGACAGGAGGTGGCTGGAGGAAACCGAGGACACAGTCATCAGTGTGGAAATGGTGCAAGGAGTAAGGAGTGCGGACACAGCTCGAGAGAACCCGACACAACATCAACAGGGTGAGTAACGACCAGGGACTGGGGGGACGGGGGAGATGGGCACAATGGCATACATGCAAAACGAGGTGTAGCACACTGCACACCCACAATTGCCCTGGATCACGTCCCTCATACCCTTGGCACACTGCAGCACACACACATAGCAAGAACAGCACACCCACATTGATGACAACGTGGTACAATGCGCAAAGCCGACACTGCAGAACAGAGGACACAACTGGCTCCGCACATGCACAGAAATATGCCTACAGCATCTGACAGAGAAGAAAAATGTGAAATCGAACTGTACGCGTACGACCTCACATCCGTCATGTAGTCCAAATTTACACTGTCCCGCAGCAGTATTCAGCACCTCCCAAAGTCACAATGTACATTGTCATACAGTCTGCATGTAAACCAGAACAATGCGCCAACATACATGTCAACACAATGTCAACATGCATCTCCCCTTCACATTGCAGAGGGGCACACAACACTTCCAGCAGAGGACAGAAGACAACACATCTGTGATGCCGGAGACGACCACCACACCTTCATCACCGATGCCCTACAACAGCCCATGGACATCCCATGCAACCCACCACCAGGACCCGGGCAGCCAAGCTACTTAGAGGAGAACACAGAGCCTGCAACAGACCACACAGCAGGAAGCAACCGCAAACACAGCTGGCTCACGACACTTCACCCACCCACACATGGCACCCCAATGCCATGTAAAACACACAAGATGATGGACGGAATTTGGGAAAGTGGCAAAACATTCACCCCCAGTCAAGGATCTGGGTTTAATCCATCGTTATTTTGCACACCACGCCACCCCAGTTCAGACATAGACATATGCAAATCAGTCTTGACCCTGTGCGTCATGGGAACAGTCCAGCCCGAACTGCCAAGCCATGGCCTGGCAGTTCGGTCTGGACTGTTCCCATGAGTCACAGGGTCAAGACTGATTTGCATATGGCTATGTCTGAACTGGGGTGGCGTGGTGAGCAAAATAACGATGGATTAAACCCAGATCTGTGACTGGGGGTGAATGTTTGACAATGTTCAACATTCCGTCCATCATCTTTTTGTGTTGCATTTTCACCCTAAGTGGGAAGGGTATGCCCAGACGTGGGTCCCGTGCTCACTACGCCACTGGAGTCAAGCTATCCTGGCTGATAAGGGCTGAAAGCCCGAAACCGGTCCTAGGATGCTTGTTTCCTGTCCAGGGAAGACATGGCCTGGTAGTTCGGTCTGGACTGTTCCCATGAGGCACAGGGTCAAGACTGATTTGCATATGGCTATGTCTGAACTGGGGTGGCGTGGTGAGCAAAATAACGATGGATTAAACCCAGATCTGTGACTGGGGGTGAATGTTTGACACTGTTCAACATTCCGTCCATCATCTTTTTGTGTTGCATTTACCCCAATGCCATGTGTCAGCACGCCAAAAGGAGGTGGCCGAACAGGTGTGGGTGGGGTAAGAACCCATGGAAGGTGAACTAGATCACATACGTGGGTGTCTATTACCCTTCAGGGACCACCTACACCCCACAAAGGAGACCCACACTGCCATAGAGACACATGCAGATGCACATTCCCAGTACATGACCACGCCCAGGGGCCTGCACATATCAGTCACACACCCACGTTGGCCCTGCGTACGATGGCCCAGGCCACTCCCCTTACGAATTGAGTGGGTGACGACAAAGCTACATGTCCAAGCTCAAACCCAATGTCTGCGGTGACATGCCTGCATCCGCTGTACACAGCACATTGTAATGTCGTATGGCCCTGGGCCCTCATGCCAGCCCTCAGGGAGTTGTTGGTGCTTGCAACAAATATAACAGTTAACACAATGAATACGTAAACAGACAACACCAGCATTACAGGGACAACTGTGGAGTATCATGGAGGTCGCCTGAGCAAGTCCAGAGGGCACACAATGAACAGAAGTGTCTGTGAGTTGCAGTGCACTGAGGTTGGGGCACTACAGCTGAGCACCCCCATGTGAAGAAAAAGTCTCGGATTGTGTCCCTTCAAGATATTCCTGATGCAGATGCAGTGGGGTGTGTTACACCTGCATCATCAACCTCATCAATGTCCCAGGTCTCCCACACTGCTTGAGGTGACATTGCTGCGCAACCTCTCCACAACACAAAACTCAATCAGTAACGGACGATGGCTTGCGGTGCACTGAGTCAGTGGCACCTGGAGTGTCAATCAGGGTATCAGTCTGATGATGGAATCCATGACAGGTGTGAGCAACTCCGTAAGTCTGTCAGGACCACCATCTCAACTGGTGGTGGTGGCGTGTGCCTCCTGCGGTGATGCTATGTCCTGGCCGGTCAGGACTCAATTTGATGTGTGAGCCCTGGTGGACCGCAGTTGAGGCCAGAGGCAGCGGGCAGTGCAGGGCCACAGACACATGACAGTGATGACCCTAAGGCCATCACCTCAGAGGCCATCCAGTATCTCAGAAGAAGGGGTCCCGGACATGACCAGCACAGAGTTAGTGGCCCCGGATCCACTGCGGCCAGCACAGGCACCCAGCCACGGGACGGTGACTTGCGGTGCAGTCAGATGGGCCATGCGACCTGAGAGGGTCCTCATCAATGTCTGAGGTGTATGTTGCGGAGGGTTGCGGGGGACAGTGGAAGGTGTCCTTTAGGGCATGATGCAGATGCTGGAAGCTGTTCGGAAGCAGCAAATGGAGGGGTGGAATTCCACGGCCTCGTTTTCCCCACAAAGTCAGTATCAACGCCATGAAGGCGACCACAACCCCAAGTCCATGGACCAACACCAAAGTCCAACCAGAAAGTGTCCATGGGTCTCGAGGAATAGACATAGTGGCACCGGGGCTGAAAGGGGATGCAGTCTGCGATGAGGACTGTACAATGACATCAAGTCTGCCATAAATAAACCAAGGCTGAATTCAAAGGTGTGTGTGACCTATCCGACCGCAGTGTAGGCTGGGGGCAGCGGTCAGCAAGGGCTCACAGCCATGTGTCTTTGGAATGCTATGCACATGGTTGCTGCCACCTGACCAAAGGGAGTACAGTGAAGTAGAATCTTCCTTTTTGTGGATACATGGACAATGTATGATCAAGACTCAGTTCCAAATGTGTGACCTACTTGTCCGTAGTGTGAGCCGGAGGCAGTAGTCAGCAGGGGACCACATCGACCTGTCGTTGGCTCACGATGCACAGAGTTAGTGACACCAGGGCAGTTGTCGGTAGTGTTCGATCACCTCTGTAACGTTTGATCCTTTTCCCTCCGGACAGCAACGCGTCATCCTCTTACGCCTCTCCTTGCATACGATAAAATGTATTCTGCCCTTGAATGATCGATGTTTAGTTCCAATTCTGTGACCTACTCGTGCACAGCGAAGGCTGAGGTCAGTAGTCCGCGTAGGCCCACAGACACGTGTGATTGTGATGCTATGCACAGACTTGGTGGCACCACATCGAAGGGAGCATAGTGACATGAACTCTGCCTTAAATAATGTTTAATGCCATGGTGTAATCAAGACTCAGTTCCAAATGTGTGACCTTCTTGACCGTGGTGTAGGCCGGAGGCGGCAGTAGAGTACTTCAACGAGAAAGGACTAAAGCGGGCCTGTGTCGTGGAGGCTGTGATGGTCTGAGGAGGCTGCCAAGGTCACGGGCCTGGGGCTTGGAGCTTGCACAGGCACGTGGTGGATCCTCCTTGATACACCCCGGTGTCGGAAGGTGATCAGTGTGGCCTGGCTGTGCAGGGGCGGGCCTGATGGGTTCGGGATCCAGTGGGCCAGGGTACGGCAGGCGCAAAGGATTGCAGGCAACTCACGAGGACAGCGTTGGCCTCATGGTGTGGTGAGAGGAGCTGCCCTGGCAGAGACATTAGGCTTTCCGGAACAGGACCATGCCCAGGGCTATGTGCTTTTTATTTACACCCCTACGCTGGCCTGGTGTACGCCGGGCCATCCCATTCCGCTCACACTTACAGTGGGGACATAACTAGCAACATTCCCGCGAACTCCCCCATTGGTTGGGGTGACATGGTTGTGTCCACTGTCCACTACACTCCATATACCAGAGGTGTATGTCACCATGGATATGGGTGTGTTTTGCATACTGCGGTCTGTCCAGCACATCTCCGCCACTCTTGGCATTGTGTACTTTCCCAATCATGGTTCTCCTGCATCCTTCACACAAGCCTGGTTGCCACCTCTCCCCACATTCGGCTAGTGTGTGGCTGAGGTGCCATGCCATGATGGCTCATGTTCACGGCATGCCCAGGTTACCATTGTGAGTTGTTCTGTCGAGTCTGGTGGGTGGGCATGTTGTTTTGCAGGTTGGTTGTGATTTTGTGACATGTGCATTGCCAGAGTTGTGAGTTGCATGGTTGTGGAGTTGAGGTGAGTGGGGTATTCATTTGGAACTTGCCAAGGGGCTGTGCATTTCCCTTGGTGCCATCCTAGGAATGCTGGTTGCTGATGGACTGTCGGAGGATGAAGGAATCATGCACACTGGCAGGGTATTTGGAAGCGACATTGGTGGTGGTTCCACGGTGTTCGAATGTTGCCTGCACATTGACGTGAGACGTGTACTGTCTGTTGCGGTGATTGTGTGCTGTGTCACCAGGGGGCACAGGTAGGACATGTGTGCTGTGGATTGCCCCAACATGTGCGTGCATCCAGCTATGGCGTATGATCCTTGCTTGGTCTCCAGCGAATCCTGAGCATTGTGCTGGATGTATAGGGACTGGGGTACAAGGCTGATGGTGATGTCCAGGACAGGTGTGAGGTACTTGCATGTGGCTGGCTGTGAGACTCCTCCGACTCTGGCGGGTGTTGGTTGGGGGGTACCAGGGGCCAACAGGTGCAGCACAGCCAGCAGCTGTGTGTGGGGTGGGATGTTGGTTGTCTGCGGTGTTTGTGTCATCGGCCTGTTGGGCGACGTTGGTCAGGATGCTTATGATGGTTGTCCTTTTGAGCCTGTAGTGGGCAATGACATTGTCAGGTCTTGGGTCTGTGAGGCTGGTGCGTTTCCTTTGGGTCCACTGTCTTTGTCAGCGCTGCCTCTGTGGTGGTCCGGGGGGGGGTTCCGGGTGGGGGTTGGGGTCCTGGAGTGGTGGCGGTGGGTGTTGTGGCCCTCTTGGTTGTCCAGGTCACATGACCAGTGGCTCCATGGCATCTGTTGCCCTTCCGATGTGGCTGTGGGCTGGACTCCCTTTTGTGGTGCAGCATGTGGTCCGCCTTTGCAACAGGTCTGAGCAGGTGTTATATTGGTGCTCCTAATGCGCCTTATCACCTGTTTTGTGTTCTTATCGCAGATCTGGCTGGTCATTGAGAATGTTGTGGAGTGGTGTTGTCGTGGCTTTTGGCACCGGAACGCCTACTCTGCTTCTCATTAGCGATAGTTGCGGGGGTCATCTGTGGCGATGTTTTTTGCGGTTGCTCTCTCTGGTAAACTGGTGCTGTGGGCTGTTAACACCAGCTTGTGATTGGGGCGATAAGTTTAGCACAACTTTGGCTGTGATAAAGTGCCGTTAATTTGGCAAAATATCCTTGTGTATATCCCCCTTAGTGTTTGCTGTTACTTTGCGGGAACTTTGACTTGTTCCCGCTAAGTGAGAGCAAACACATGTTTCCCTGTCCGCGCCAGTGCAGGCAAGGAAACCATTATGTCCTGGGGTGGGCTCCCCGGAGCATAGCTGGAACCAGCCCTGTGGGATGGGGTACCCAAGGGCCCTTAATGGCTCCAGTAGGGGTGCACATGGACCCACTGCTGCATGGATCCCTTCCTCATTAGTTTTATGGCCAGGCCTCGGGGAATGGGATCCTTGGGGTCGACATCGGCCAGAGAGTGGGCCTGATGCCCCCTCCAAATTATTTGAAAGGGGTCAAAATCGGCCCAGGTAAAGGGGCTGCATGTGCCCTCTTCCCCAATCTATATAGAAATTAATTCCATCCAAGACCTGGCCCCAAAATAGACTTCATACTGATGACTACTGAGGATCATCATGTTATTGGACCTAATGATCACTGAGGAAACTCACAAGCAATCCCAGTCACCCACCATTACCCATTTGAACATTCACTGATACTATAACACCTGATGCAACAGAGATAGAACAAATCCAGCTTTGCTACGGAGACCTGACAACTTTTCTGGCCTTATACGTGCATTTTACAATAAAGAACAAAGAGTTTCTGTGACCTATATTCCCAACCAAATTTACAGGATACCCTATGATGCTAATAGTACTACAGCACATTGCTGAGTTGCAAACTTTGGCCTCATGTACAAAGTGTCTTAACAATTACAAACCCTCAGATTCTGTAAATCTGAGGGTTTGCAACTGCTAAAATACTTTTTGGGATGTACTATACTAATTTTTTGTTTCAAATATTTTTTTTTAATTTTCCAATCGTAAACAGTTTCCAACAGTAGGGGGCGAAGAATACGCTCAATAAACAAAATACATTAGCTAAAATACAGACATAATCAACGAGGGTTCATGTAACAGATGGATCATGCATGTGTGGAGTTACAATAGTCAAATACATTGTTTTCTTCCCAGTTAACAGTTTAAGAAACCCTCTGCCAGGACCACAACACATCTAGATATAAGGAATAATAATGCCCTCAATATGTGCATATCTACTCATGTGGGATGTACTCTGCTTGCAAGCCATGCAGGACATCACCTTGGGCTGGTTGAAGGGGTTGTCTGTCTCCCGCCAGAGCCCTGATGTTTGAACCCCTCCTTGAGGTGCAAATCCCCCTGCACAGGGATCTACTGAATTACATAACAGATCAGCCCACACAGTACAGTCATCATCCACCTTTTCGTCTGTGCAAACCTCTCTCATTCACCGTTCCTCTGCCGCTGCCCATTAACCTATATCCTATAACCATGCTTGCAGTAATGGTCCAACATTTGCTAGTAAATGGATGGCAAGGTGTTGTTTAGCCAATAAGAACACCAATTGTACAAAATGCTTTTGCATCTTTCCATCCCAAGGGGTGGGAACAAGCCCTAAAATACTTTGACTGAGGACTCCCGGCGGATCCACGATATGACCTTCAACTATTCAAAAACCTCCCACAATTGTTCACCACGTCAAAACAGCTCGAAACCATGTGCAAGAAACCCACATTTTCAACCTTGCCTCTAGGGCACTTGTCTAAACTAAGGGGGTAAGAGCGATGCAGTCTGGTCGGTGTGAGATAGATGCGATGGAGCCTATGGAAATGCACCAGTTTGAATCAGGCGTTACTAGACACCTCCCCTTTTCTGGGCACATTCCTCTCCCAATTCCCTCTCTGTCAATGCTTCTTGTAAGCCACCCTTCATTTTTGTTGTGCTTTTAGGACCATAGGGAGCATGTCTTGTTTCACTGCTGTAAAAAGACTGGAGACTATCCGCCTCACGGATCTTCCTTCAGCAGCACATACTAAACCTGATTACCATTCTGAAAAGGTTTTCCAAAATGTTAAATGAGTTAAGCAAACAATGAGAAATCGCTATTTGGAAAAGGCATGTTAAGGGTGTCCTCTCCAAACACTGAATCCTTATTGTATACATAAAAGTTAAATGACTGAAATGTAGTAAAAAAAACAAAAATATTTTTGCCACCAACTCAAAGATGGTGGTAAGCCTTACACACAAGGGGAAGGGTCTCCGGGGTAACTCTTCCCCTTTGTGAATGTTGACACAATTGTCTTTTGTAGTGCAACTTTTTTTTCTTTTAAACACATCCTGTTTTTCCTTTTGGAAAACAGGCTGTCTTGAAAAAACACATTGTTTTATTTACAAGCAATCCCAAATATGAAGGTCTGCTGACCCCAGCAAGCCCCCATTTCTGTAATTGTGACCAATCAAAATGGGTAGCAATTTGAGCCCTACCTCATGCATATCAATGAGGTAGGTTGAAGTGCATCCCATAACAATGCAATATTTTGAGAACTGACCTATTAGTACATAGGTCGATTAGGAAAATACCAATGCATTTGTTAGAAGTTGTAGGCCAATTTGCAACCACTTTTACTAAATCCATTTTAGTACATCCCAAATATGAAATCGCAAATTGCTAAACAATATTAGCCATAATTTATCATTTCTTATTTTGAATCGTTGGACATGATGCCCTCAATTCTTTTCACAATACCTGGCAACTTTACGTTTGGTCTGTCAGTACTATTATTATCATTGCTTCTATTAACAAACAATTAAATATTTGCAGACTGCTTTTTTGTATGGTTGTAATACACATATGTATATCTCTGGGTTTGTGCGTATCAGAGGCGCAACTAGGCCTTAAATTAAGGTGGGGCAACAATGCAATCGAAGAAGCGTGGCTAACATGTTAATCAATGGGGGGGCGGGACTAACATGGCAGACAATGAGGATCGGGTAATGCTCAGGCCAAGCTGAGAAAAAGAAATGACTGAGTCGGTATTTGTAACAACAATTAGAGCACACATTTTTATTCATTTAACCCATTTATATGCTATTGTTCTACTAAAAAGGAACAGAGTGTACTGAAAATTAATTTAAAAGTCCAGCTCACAAAGCACTTAAGGAACACAATAGAACCAATTTTCGCAATGCCGTTTTTGCCATTTCATCAACAATTGCTTCGATAGGAGGACAATGTGCTTGTGAAATGGTTATCATTGCAAGTCCAGAGATTCGTTCTTGCCCCATTGTTGACCAAAGATAGTTTTTTAGACTGCAAAGACAACTGAAGCACCATTCTGGGGATATGGGTTGTCACTGGCAAAGTGGCAAACAATTTTAGCAGGCAGTAAATGTTGGGATAGAAGTCAATGTCAGCATGTCTTAAGATATCCACTGTATTCCCTGGCCTTTCTTCAATAGGTACCTTCAGCCATGTAATTTCCCATATGTCATAATCATTTTTTTATTTTTCATATTCTTTTTATTAAACATTTGTGACAGTACAGTGAGGTGGATTGCGAGGACATATAACATTTAAATATGACAGTAGTACAATAATGATTAAGTGCAGCATTACAAATTGAGCACATTATCCTTACGACCCTAACTCAATTCAAGATCATTGCCCACTCTTGCCCTCTGCAGTTCCTCCACTGGGGAAACACGGAGATCACCTCTCGATACATTCCATTAGGCCCACTTTCGATCCCATTTCTTAGGACAGCCCCTGTGTTTAAATACCTCTTTCTCTGCAATCATTGCACTGTCCATGTCATTTGCCCACCTCCAATATGTTGGCAAATATCCAGTTCCCCAAGTCTCAGCAATGTTTCTCTTGACATGGGTGAATCCCAGTGAGGACTACGCACGCTAGGTCTGGGTTAGGTCAGTGGCCTCCCATATGTTTAGTAAGCAGAATCGTGGAGAGCTGGTGATATCCTTCCCACTCGCCTGCTGAAGTGTAGAGACAATTCTCTCCCAGTATGGGCGGATGTTTGGACAGTCCCAGATCGTGTGAAAGAATGTGCTTTCCTCGGCGCACCTTCTAAGGCACCCCGGGTCAGGTCTTCATTCCATTTTAACCTGTGTGCTTGCAGAGAGATATGTTCTGTGTAGGATTTTTAGTTGGATTAGCCGAAGTCGCATTGGAATAGCCACTTCTTTAGGGGAAGAAAGTGCCTCCTGCCAATCGTCATCTTCTAAATATTCAATATCTGTTTCCCACAGCTGCCGGAGATGTATTAGTGGGTCCGGCTTGTTATTAATTAATTTACGGTATGTAAGGGATATTGCTTGTACGTAACATGGGCTCCGTTAGGAGTCTATCCTCTAATAGGGATGCCTCGGGCAGGGCCTCGCCGCTCGTTACAGCGGTAGTTATGGTGTGGCGTATTGCAAATATCGGAACGTCTCCGACTCATTCAGTTGATACTCTACTTGTAGGTCACTAAATGGGACTATCTCGTTTCATTTCCAAAGATCACCAACCGAAAAGATGCCGATCATGTGTTGGAGCGGGTAGTAAAACATTTTGTATACCCCCCATTCTGCATGTTTATATTAATTCAAATAATCAATTAACCCCTTCAGCGCGGCGCGGATTACCGCGCCGTGCTGAAGGTTCCGTGCGCGGGCGGGGCCATGACGGAGAGGTTCCGTCATGCGCACAGCGCAACCGACGCGCATGACGGAACCGCTCCGTCACTCGCATCGAAGGGGTTAATTGTAATATTATTAATCTGTTTGAAGTGATAACTCACCAACTATATTAACAAGAGAAAAACACGTGGGAATTGCACTTTGCATGGCTATATTAATTGTGAATTAACTAGTGTACACATATTAATAGTAGAAAATTAGAATATTTTTTGTTATAAGTTGCTTTAAGTGATGTATTTGTGATTTGTGCTTTATTTAGTAAGTATAAACCGCTCTGAGTGTTGCTTCTGCTAGATAAATACACACACATATGGGTATTAGTAAGCTGATAACATTTTATTAGTCATTTCCATCTTTTAATTACGTTTTTGTGTTTCTTTTGCTTAAGTTGACCATTTCGGCCTATACAAGATGGCTGAACGAGACGTTAAACGTGACTGCCTTGACAACACAAGGTTCTGGGTGAAGTGCGCATGCGTCACCGCCAGCAACAGTGGCCTGGACCTGAACCCGGGAGAACATGTACCCTCCAAGGTCATTCCGGGAACCCGTCCAAGACTAAGAGACAATGCTCAATTTAAAAGCCGGAACAAGCAAGTTTGATGACTTCATCTTTCAACACCCTGAGAACTGCTCATTGCCAGTCGAAATTGACCAATAAGAACTCTCTAAACCCAATCTTGATACAATTTTGTTAGTATTTTCATTATAAAAGTAGGTAGGGAATTAAGGTAGTGTCGCACGCTCTACTCCCCACCTCTGGACGCCCTCGATCTTCTTTGACAAACTCGATTTCCTGACGTTATGCTGACGGAGAGGACGGTGACACTGCTGGACAGCTGTTATCCTGAATCTATGAGAGACTGAATTGCGGCCTAAACTTTGCAGAACATTTCTCTGTGACTGACTGACTTAGAGAACGACGTTAGCCAGAATAGGTAAATATGATGCTCTGAAATGCTGATGATGATTTTAACATTTCCTTCAATTTTTCTTAGATAAAGAATAATTGATTAATTGACAAATGTGTTGTGCCGATTATTTGAAGAAGATTAAGAGAAATGTAATAGAGCAAAGGTAGACGAGTAAATCATCAAGTACCAACTCAACTAAATGATCTATCTCCGTATGGGAGGGATATCTTAGGTTTAATGTCAATGTGTTTAAGGTGAGGTAAAGGTATTCCTCTCATGTCAGCGTTGTGAAGCGAATTTTCCCTCAGAAAACAGGTCAACCGAGTGTAAGTATATTGGTGTTATGGGCCCCACCAATGAATGTATGTGAGCAAATTTAATGTCGAGGTAGTTGGTCTTTGCCTAACGAGGAATTTGACGTTCAGCGCTGCATCAGATTTCTGGTAGCAATATGATGGTTTTTATTGTTTTGGTTTGGTGATTATTGCTTGTAAATAGCTTATTGATTATTGGTTATTGTTATTGATTTATGTACTAACACTCTATGTTGAGTCGTGTTGAGTTTTATGTTTGCACGGCTTCTGGGATGTAGGAAGTCGGAAGTTTGTAACGGTTCCGTAGTAGAGCAGAGGTAAGCGCTGTTCTCGGGAAAGACGGAATTGTTGTTATCCTGTAGGTACACAGGAGAAAACGTGTGACGATTTAAGTTGCATGATGCATTGTCTGGGTTCGATTCGGTGACATCGTCGTGTGTTGCCATTAGAGACATTTTCTGTGTGAGAGAAGTGTGTATGATAGCAAAGATTACCTGTGAAATTCTGGTCTTAGGTACCAGGGATCCAACTGGCATTCCGATAACGCTTATCACTGGAAAGGTAATAGGTACTCTCGGAGCTTGTTAGAAGGACAAATGAGAGGTAAGCGCTGCTTTGTTAACGTATGTCATAATTCTGTAGTAGGACAGACTGTTCGCTGTTCTCGGGAAAGACAGGATTCTGTGTGAATGTACTACTTTTTCATGTGTGAAAGTGCGTGAATGTAAAGGCATTCGGGTTAATTGTGAAACTCTAGTTTTATTTCTCAGGAGCATTGGGTCTCCAACTAGGTGTCTTAATTCTGGAGAAACGGTTAGCTAATGCTTGTTAGAAGGGTAAGGTAGAGGGATGTGCTACTTTATCAATGGAAGTAACGATTCCGTAGTAGGGCAGAGGTAAGCGCTGCTCTCAGGAAAGACGGAATTCTCGTGGGAAAGGTCTATTGCTATTCTTTGGTTCGCGAAGCAGACAATGGAGACGTTTTCATGTTGTTACTAACAGAATTGTAGAAATTGAAACAAAAACTTACTGAGCAGATTTGTAAAGGAGGGGTAGACAGGAGCATGAGCTGCCGCAGCGGCTGCTGACGTCAGAACGACCGCGCTGGGATTGGACTGTCGGTCAGAAACGTAAAACGTTCCGGATTGGTGCGTTAGTGTGCGCCGCGCTAGGAGTGGAAAAATACAGGGTGACGTAAAACGCTCCCTATTGGTGCGTTAGTGTGAGTCGCGCTGAGATTTGAGAATTGTGACAGTGACGTAGACGCTCCGGATTGGTGCGTTAGTGTGAGTCGCGCTGTGATTGGATAGAATAGCGGTACAGTTGTAGGGAGAAACTAGTGAGACACGAAAGGAAAATGTATTACGATCCACCAGAAAAAGAGAAAAAGTCATGGTTCGGAAAAATTAAGAAGTGGTTTAAGGACAAACCGGACAAAACTAGGGAAGGACAGTTACTTCCTCCACCGAAAACCCCTGCATCTTTAATGATTGCGAAATATGGATATCACACCTGTATTTGGTTAGACAACTTGGTTAAGTATACAAAGGAGGACGGAGTAATAGCTTTTCCAGAACATGGTTCATTTAATTTGGCTGTTTTGAGAAATTTGAGAGAGAAAATGATGAATTTAGAACCGAGACCTAGACCGACTCAATTTGAAGCCTTGACGGAATGGGAAGACGAAATGTATGACCGAGAGACAGAGAAATGGTAGAAGATATAGGTACTTGTTTGGCAGATCGTACGGACATGAGGCGCATGATGATCGAATGAGAAGGTGGCGGAATGCAAGTATGACTGAGGGTTTGTTTCCCGTAAGAACTGAAGGAGAGCATGAAGGATGAAAGTGTGTAGAAAAGAGGCATAATGTGGAGACGAAAGGGTATGGAGGGAATGAATCCGAGGATGATGTTCTTGATGATATGTTCTATAAGAATCCACCACCATACCGACCAGAACCAGAAATATTAACTTCAAGTGCCCCAATGAAAGAAACAGTACGAATCATAATCGGAACCAGAGTTCCAAGATTTAGGAAGAAACAATCCTACTAGAGGTAGAAAAGAAGTCTGGAGGAAAATTGGATGGAGAAAATTCAGCAGAATTAGCCAAAACAACCCTAGAACTAACGGAGAAATTAAGAGAATTAACTAAGAATCTGGAAGCGGTAACTGTACCAGTAACGATAGGTCCAGTAATGCCTATTTTTGACAAGCAAAAAGACAGTGAACATTGTTTGACAGTCCCTTATAAAAGTAATAAATCGGTTGAAGAACCAAGACTGAGTCAGAGTGAGAATCCATGGAGACAGACTATGAGTATGATTGAACCTAATTTTTCAAACAACCCGTTTGTAGGTCAGAACTATGCAGAGAAACGTATGACAATGATAGAGACTATGTCAGAAACACAAAAAGATTTTGGACAAGGAAATGTAGAGAAGCCAGTAGGACCATCTACAGAGGAGTTGACTGAATGGTTGAGAAGCTTGCAAAAGAAAGACAAGGAATCTCAGTCAATAGATGTAGCTAAATTACGAATGGTACTGGAAGAATTAATAGTATGAACTATCCCGACAGAGAAGTTATAAACGTACCAAGATGAGGAATTGTTATTTCTGTGCAAAAGCGTAACATGGAGAGCGAAAAATCTTCATTAAAGATTAGGAGAAGTGGCAAATGAAATGGGCATTGATATTGAAAAGGTAAAAGCCTTACAGAAATCCTATCGAGTAGATTTCACTGAAAAAGACATTGAAAACATGAATACTACAGGATGAATAGGTCAGATTAAGGCTATCATTATTTTGTTGAGAAAATGGGGAGATGTGGACAAATGGAAGAGCAGATGGTATCGTAAGCGAGATGAAGTTTCAGACAAAACGTTTTCAGCCTATCCTATGAGAGAAAAAGAGAAGGTTGTGACATAATACCCTATGAGAGAGATTCCAGGAGGAGGATATGTGCATGTCCCATGGACTGGACAGGATATTTTGTCATTTACGAATGACTTCCCTCGACTGCGTGAAAAGCCCGTCGAGTGGTATAGACAGGTAGACAGATTTGTGAAATTTTCCAAAGTATTGTGGATTGATTTGAATAGCCTGTTTGATATAATTGTACCAGCCGATTTATGGACAGAATGCAAAATAGTAATAGATTGGCCAACACAGGAATACCCAAGGGATCCTAAGACAGGAGCTCCAGACCCTGAGGTAATGAAGAAATACGAACAGGTTATGGCATTTTGGAAGAACAAAGTACCCCCTAAGGAGACAGATTGGGTGAAAATTGACAGAACACATCAAGAAAGCAAAGAATCAGTACATGCCTATTAAGAGAGGTTAATTAGAGCCTTTAAACAATTCAGTGGAGATGAGAATTTGAGTGACAAGGATTTGTCATTTCGTATACAGGTTTGTATATGGTCTTCGTCCAGAAATTGGTGAAATGATAAAACAGCATACGGTAGATTAGCAAAACAAGAAAAGAGACGAAGTATTGAGACATGCTAAATATTTCAGTGATGAAATTGAAGGAAAACAGCGAAAACTAAAAGAGAAAGCAATGTGGGCACAGGTAAAAGTAGCAGAGAGACAGGAAGCACAATTAGTGGAACAAGCAGGGTCAAAACAAAGATTTAATCCTGGGAAAAATAAAGGGTATATTGAGGAAGCTAAGAAGAAGTTTCCATGTCATAACTGCGGTTGGATAGGGCATTGGAAATCCGAGTGTAAATTTCCACCAAGTACTAACAATGAAAATCCATAATTGAATCCACAGGTACAGAATGAGGTGAGTAGTCAACAGCAACGACAACAGCAGGGTGTAACACAACAGAATCAGGTTCCAAAACCAAATTTTCCACAGAACAAAAATTGCCAGAAGTATAGTAAGGAGAATGGATTCTACAACGAAGAACAGGTAACTAAGCCGCAACGCGCTAGCGCTGCTTCGCAGTATTGGCTGCAACGCGATGAAAGCGATTCAGAAGAGGGTTATTGACGGTGCCGAAGGGAAGAAGAAGAGAGCGTACTTGGCGCAACTCTAGAAGTAGACCAGACAGGCCCATTTGTAGATGGGAAAGTTAATAATGAAAATATTACTTTCCTAGTTGATACTGGTGCTACTCGATTAACTGTTAGATCAGCTGATGTTAAGAATCTTCCTCTCTCGGATGAAACGATCCAAGTAGTTGGGGTCTCCAACAGACAGGCTTAAACTTACCTTACAGAACCAGTTGAAGTTAGTATAGGGAAGTTTTCTGAAATGCACAGATTCGTAGTGTGTGACACTAGTCCTGTGAATTTGTTGGGTAGGGATTTATTGTGCAAGATGAATTGCACTATATTTTGTACTCCAGATGGAATAGCCTTTGAAACACCTGATGATGATGTGCTATATAAGATGACTTCGGCAAATAAAGAAAAGGAGATTACAGGAGCCTATGCTGTATTCAATCCTGACGAACTACCAAAAGAATTGAAACAATCAGTAAAATCAGAAGTTTGGGACTTCACAGGAGAAGATGTAGGATTGATGAGGAATATAGAGGCTAGGCGCCCGTGGATGATGGCGGCGTCCGGGTAGGAGCTCCGTCCTCGCCAGAGTCTACCGGTGGTTCGTGATTCTGCTTCCAGCAACGGAGGGAAGTCCTTCACGTCGGAATATGCCAGGCTCAATTACAACCCTTTTCCGGCGCTGAGGCACAGTTATTCTGGGTTTTACAGCCCTCTTTATCTCCGGTCGCGGCTCGATATCGGCCGCGGCCGCCATTTTGTTTGCCTTTGCCCGCGAATGCCTCCACAGCGCGTCTTATCGCACATGGATCCCTGGATACCTCGCATGCTCTGAAATGACCCCACCAATCCCTGAGGCACAGATATTGCAGTCCAGCACTCTAAGGTGACTTTTTTTTCTTTTTTTTTCTGTCTTAAATTATGGTTTTTTTTAATCATGGATCTGACTGGATCTTTCAGCTCTCCTCATCTTTGGCGGCCATTTTATGACTCCAGTCTCTGATATTTGTGAATCTAGCTTCTGGCCTGGCATACTTCTATGTTAATTTCCTTTCTGGATCGTATACAACGCTCATTTTCATTTATTAGTCGGGCAATGTGATATTAGTGATCTTACGCTCTACAGGTTTGCAGATGGCGGATTGCTCCAGTAAAGTTCAAAAACGTAATTACATTAAAAATTCCAAATTGTTTACGGCATTGGCACATCTGGAAGCTTCTCAGTCTCTCTCTTCAATTGAGACGACGTTGACCATGGAGCCCTCCTCACAATCTTTGGCAAAAGCGAATTCTAAGAGGTTAAAAAAAGACCCACCTTCACCTCCTAAATCTTCTTCGGTCATTTCTATGGAGTTACTCCTTGAAGAGATACGGGCCTTACGCCCTTACATGGAAGAGACTAATGCTAAGTTGCAGATCCTCACTGACAATTGGGCTCTGATGGATGAAAGAGTGTCGTCGGTGGAGCGAGATGTCTCCTCTCTTCAAGAATCTGCAACCAAAGCCTCTCATATGCAGGTGCAGATTTCCTCTCTCCAGAAGCAGGTGGAGGACCTTGAAAATCGTAACCGACGCAACAATCTTCGTCTTTATGGCCTGGTGGAAGGTTGTGAGGGGAGTGATCCCATCAACTTCTTCAAGTCCTTTCTTCCTAAGCTTCTGCACCTGCCTGATGGCATCTCACTTAATATCCAGCGTGCCCACAGGCTTGGTCGAGCGTCCTCCTCTCCTTCTGGGCCAACGAAGCCTAGAGGTGTAATAATGTATTTCCTAGAATACACAGACTTGTTGAAAGTTCTCTCAGCAGCCAGAGCCTCTCCTCGTCTTACATGGTCGGGGTCCACCTTGTTGTTTGCACAGGATTATGCTAAAACCACTGCAATTCGTCGCAAGGCCTTCTTGGACATGAGACCTGATCTTCGCTCCATTGGTGCCAGATATGGACTTTTTCACCCCTGTCTGTTTAAAGTCACCCACAATAACAAGACTACAACATTTGAGGATCCTACGCGTCTTCGGAGCTTCCTGAACTCCTGTGGCCACGCTGATATGGAGTTGTCTGGTCCTTCCTCTTCTCTCCCGCCATGACTTTTTCTGTGAATGTACTTGAATACTCCAGCTTGTTATGTTTGCTGCTTTTCATATTCACAGGTTCTTCAGTTTGCATGTTCTCTTGCCGAGTTTATGCTTTCTACTTTAGCCTCCGATATTGCAGTTTTGGTTCCTCAGTTGGTCCTATTCTTTGCCTGTTTTGTGCCCCTGTTGTTTGGGGCTGCCTAACTTTGTTATTTTTCTTCCTCCACAGATCATTGTTTTGCGTTCTGTCCTGTTTCTCTGGTTGGACGTCTCACTCACCCCGAGTGCCCTGCCTTTTCCAGTTGGCCCTACCTCCCTCCCCCCGTCTCCACGTACGTTTCTGACTGTCCTAGTTCCTGATCGTATTTTCCCATGCTACTCCTCGTAAGTACCCTTCATCCCCTTTTGATTGTGTTTTTCTTTGTTCTATATTTCCTTTTTTTACCTCATCCCTCAATGCGTTCAGGTTTATTGGTGTCATTACCTTCTTCACTGCTCTTTTCTTCTTCTCTTTCTTTCTTCTCTCTTCTCTTCATCGTATATTGGCTCCCCTGGTCGTGCTTCTTTCTCCTTACACATTTTATTCCCCCTTGGCCCTTACTTACCAGTCTCTTCGAGCTCCATCGTATTTTCTTAACATTCCCAATATTCTCTTGGTTTCTTTCTACTAGCATGGCATCTCTGGTTCTTCTTTTACTTCTTCTTCTTTTGTTCGTGCTACATTATTTTTATTCTTACTTCATTTTTTCTTTTTTCTATGTCTTTACTTGGTGTGAGGCTCATTCTTGCTGTCCTATTTCTTGCTGTCCTAGTCCTTGTTTGTATCACTCTTTTATTAACCCTTAATGTCAGTCCGAATTGTTTCTTGGAACGTTAAAGGTCTTCATTCTCCTATCAAGAGACAAAAAATTATCTCCCACCTAGCCAAATTAAATGTAGACATTGCCTTCCTGCAAGAAACCCATTTGTCTGATATTGAAGCTGCTAAGCTCAAAAGAGGTTGGGTAGGCGCTGTGTTTTCATCTCCTGGTGATGGTAAGAGGAATGGTGTGGTTGTATTAGTCCGCAAATCTCTCGTTCATTCGCTCTTGGTTTCTGAATCAGATCCTGAGGGCAGATGGCTGTATGTCAAACTTTCCTCGAGGGGCGTCCCCATCTCCCTCCTTAATATTTACGCCCCCACCGGTGGTGATCCTGTCTTTTGGCACACAATGGCCTCCCGTATTACTGAATACATCGATGATAATTTTATTTTAGCAGGAGATTGCAATTTACCCCTTGATCCATTTTTAGACAGACACTCCAAAGCATCTTTTGTTCCTAATAAATCTCATAAGTTCTTTGCTCAAGTGATATCCCAACACAAACTCATTGATGCTTGGCGTCTCTGTAACCCTACTTCTAAAGAGTTTACCTTTTACTCCCCGACTCATCACTCGCAATCACGCATCGATTACATTTTTCTTTCTCATCATATGTCCCAATCCCTCACTCATGCTGACATTGGCCCCATCTTATTTTCTGATCATGCCCCCGTTTTGATTAACGTTGACATCCTACCCAAATCCACTGGGCCAAAAAGATGGCGCTTCAATAATGCTTTACTTCTGGATCCCAAATTCACCACCTCCTTTGTTGAATTCACCATAGAATTTTTTGCCATTAATGACTCACCCACCTTGCCCAAGCACGTTATTTGGGACGCTTACAAGGCGGCAGCCAGGGGTTTCATCAGTGGTTTCGTAGCTAGTAAACGTAAGAATGTTCGCAAACGCACCAGCGATCTTCTTTTTAAGATTAAAAAATTAGAGCATTCTTTCTATACTTCCCATTCGCAGGAAAGTTTGACTGCTCTCATTGAAGCCAAGATGCAATTCAACAAACATTCCACCGATGATGCTTCATTATATTTGTTGAAATCCAGTTCAAAATTTTATGGGGGTAAGAATAAAGCGGGGAAGGTTTTAGCTAATTGTTTAAAAGTCAAGCAAAATAAATTGAATATTGAGTCTGTTTACGATAGCAACTCTGTTTTAAAGCATACGGATGTTGACATTTAGAGCAATTTGCGCATTTCTATTCCACACTCTACTCTTCTGAAACACACCCTACTGCTCATTCTCTTGCTGCTTTTTTCTCCAGCATTCAGGCTCCTTCCAATTTTCCTGTTGATCTATCTGCTCTTGAATTACCCATTTCTAGTTGTGAATTGCTTACTGCACTTCAATCACTCAAGAATGACAAAGCTCCTGGCCCAGACTGGTTCACAGCTGAATTTTATTTGCACTTTTCTAAATTGTTATTGCCTAGCTTGCATTCCCTTATTGACTCTTTCATAATTAGTGTCTCTTCTTCTGGTACATTCTCAGACGCTCACATCTGTGTTATACCCAAAGAAGGGAAAGATACCCAGTATTGTAAGAATTACAGACCAATCTCTCTGGTTAACATTGATTACAAATTATATGCCAAATCTCTCGCCATAAGATTGGACCCCTTTCTTCCTGAACTGTTAGGCCCTGAACAATCTGGTTTCGTTAAAGGCCGCTTCATTACAGATAACACCAGACTTTTGTTTAATGTCCTCTCCAAGTCCCCACAATTCCAGGATTCACTAGCAGCAATTGCCCTAGACGCGGAAAAAGCGTTTGACAGAGTAGAATGGACTTTCCTTTTTTCCGCCCTCAAATGGTTTGGGTTCGGCCCTAACTTCATCTCCTTTATCTCCTTCCTCTACTCCAGTCCCAGAGCGGCGGTTTGCGCCAACGGTCTAGTCTCCTCTTTCTTCAATTTGGGTAGAGGTGTTCGCCAGGGCTGCCCTCTCTCCCCATTCCTTTTTAATCTAGCCTTGGAACCCTTTCTCTCAAAACTCCGTCAGAACCCTAACTTGCATGGCTTCCAAATTTCCCAAACAAACATTAAACTTGCTGCTTATGCAGATGATATTCTACTCTTTGTATCCAACCCCGTCACTTCTATTCCTGCATTCCTGGCTGAAGTCCATGATTACTCCCAGATTTCTGGTTATAAATTGAACAATGACAAATGTGAAATTTTACCCCTTACTAAATTCACATTTAAACCGTATTTTGAGGCGTCCAATTTTACTTGGAGCCCTTCACACATCAAATACCTTGGCTTGCATATTACCCCCTCCCTTTCCGATACTGTATCGCTGTGTCTTAATAAATGTATTCAGAAACTATCCGACCTCACTTCCAGATGGCACCCGTTGTACCTTTCCTGGTGGGGTCGTCTTGACACGATTAAAATGATGCTCTCCCCAATAATCCTCTACATCATATCCAATATCCCAGTTCCTATCCCTGCCAAGTTGTTTAGGAAAATCAATACTATTCTTTCCTTATTCCTTTGGTCTGGCAAAAAAGCACGTATGTCCTTGCTCAGATTACAACTCCCCAAGTCAGAGGGTGGGGTTAATTTTCCGGATTTTCCTACTTACCATAAAGCATTCCTTTTGCGGCAAGCCTCCCTTTGGTTGCAAGGCCCTGATGAGCCTTCCCCCTTATGGGTTGTCATTGAGCGTCTTTCTCTATCCCCTTTTACTTTCGCTGAGTACCTCTCATTTTCGCGTAAGCCCCAGTTTACCTCTATTCCCATTCATAAGTTTACTACCAAATTGCTTCTTTCCACTTCCCCAGATCCCCCTTCCTCTGTAGCTGAATTTCTCAATTCCACTATTTGGTATAATAACAGTATCTCCATCAACCGCAAGCCCTTTTATTGGAAAACTTGGAGACAAAGGGGTTTGATGTGGGTATCTCAACTCTTTTCTAAATCTGATTTCTTGTCCTTCTCTGTTCTTAGCCAAAGCTTCAATCTCCCTCATTCTTTTGCCCGTAAATACCTCACGCTTAAGAATGCTGTTATGTCCACTTATACCCTTCTTTTTAATTCCCCCATCCATCCTGATCCTCCCAATTCTATCTCGCAGCTTCATTCCTTGCTCCGCACCCATCCCTCAGCCTCCTCAATTTACCACTCCTTTCACACGACTCTCACTCCTAGGTCAAAATCCAAGGTAGTGGAACAATGGGAATCTGATTTTGCCATCTCCTGGTCCACCTCTCTTTGGGATAAATTATGGACCAAACTTCGCAAGACGTCTAGGGCTGCTTCTCTCACACAAACCCTTTTTTTTAATCTATAACAGACTTCTCTTCTCCCCTCAGATGTTGAATAAGAGGTTTTCCTCCATCCCTGATCTCTGTTGGTCTTGTTCGACACCTGAGGCTACTCTTTTTCACATGCTTTTTTCTTGCACTCTTACGCACAACTTTTGGAAACTAGTTTGGGCCCAAATTAATGCCATATTCCACACTGCATCCCCTTTCTCCTATGTCAATATTTTTTTAGGGAGTCTTTCTCCTTGCTGGGATGACACTGATCTTAATACGCAGATTGTTGACTTGTTGTTAGCTGTCGCCTTCCAGCAAATCACTGTTAACTGGAAAAATGTCACTAACATTTCTTTTAGAGCATGGTGGTACAATGTATGTCATAATCACAGGCTAGACACTGTTGTCGTGTACCCCCTTAGTTTAGCGGCTAGACACTGTTGCCGTGTACCCCCTTAGTTTAGCTACTAAACGTCATGATCTATGGCTTCCTGTAACCTTGCACCTAGATATTTGTGCTAAGCGCTCTTCTAATTTGTCTCCCATTCAGCAAGAGGTCTCTAAGCCTCCTTGATTGACCTTGTTGTTCCTTTGCAATTTTCTTTTTTTTATATAATCTATTTTATTGCTCATTATTTCCAATGCTGTTTTTTGTTATATAGCCTCAAATATTTGTTATCCACTGATTTATTGTATATTTTCATCGCCATGTTTTACTTTTTCTATCATATTGAAGTTATGCTTTTATTTTCTCTGTATGTACTGACACCTTTACTTATCCAATAAAAATCTTTTGAACTTGATGAGGAATATAGATCCAGCAAAGATAACTGTAAAAGGAGTAAGTTATCCAAATGTTCCACAATATAAATTGACTCCTGAAATAATCAAAGGAGTTACTCCTGTGATTGAGAAAATGATAAGGCAAGGAATATTGAGAGAAATAATGAGTAGCCCATGTAATTCACCGATAATGGGACTGAAAAAGCCTAGTGGGAAGTTCAGAATAGTGCAAGATCTGAGAAAGATGAACAAAATTGTTGTACCATGTTGTCCCATTGTACCGAATCCATCTGTGATTTTATATCAGATTCCTCATGACGCAGAATGGTACACAGTGATTGATTTGTGCCATGCATTCTTTTCCATCCCATTACACCATGACAGCCAGCAAATTTTTGCATTTCGTTTCGACGAGCGTATTTTGGCGTGATGCCGAATTCCACAGGGGTATACAGAAAGCCCCTCAATATTTAATCAGCTATTGAAGAAGTCTTTGGAGAGTTTAGAAATGCCTGAAAATTCAGTACTAGTTCAGTATATCGATGACATACTTGTGGCATCGAAAACTTGTGAAGCTTGTGAGGTAGACACGGTAGCTTTGTTAAATTATTTGGCAGATGGAGGGCTAAAAGTGTCACCATCTAAACTACAATTTTGTAAAAGAGAAGTCCAATATTTGGGACACATCATTGAGAAAGGACACAGGAAAATAACCATAGACAGAATCAGGATCATAAAAAGAATGAGTCCACCAATGACCCAAAGAGAAGTGAGAATGTTCCTGGGAATGGTTGGATATTGTCGTCAGTGGATAGGAAATGTTTCCTTGATTGCAAAACCTTTGGTACGACTGACAAGAAGTGATGTGAGAGATCCAATTGATTTGAACAAAGAGGAGTTGGCAGCATTCAAGAAATTGAGAGAAGGATTGTGTGAAGCGCCTGCATTGGGTATGCCTGATTATGATAAGGAGTTTGAGTTGTATTGCAGTGAGAGAAATGGATGTGCACTCTCTGTTCTAGTACAGAAGCATGGAAAACTGAGGAAACCAATTGCGTATTTTTCAACCATGTTGGACCCAGTAGCTGTAGCCGTTCCTGGGTGTCTGAATGCAGTAGCTGCTACATGTCGAAGTTTGGAACAGAGTGAAGGAATTGTGATGGGGTATCCTGTGAAAGTGTTTGTGCCTCATGATGTGGCAATTCTTTTAACAAGGAGTCGTACTCAGTGTATGACGCACAGCCGACTGACTAAGTATAAAAAGGTCATTCTGGGCGCAACAAATGTGAGTCTTGTGAAATGCGTGAATGTGAATCCTTCAACATTGTTGCCTGATGTGGAGCATGTGGAGGTAAGAGATGAAGCAGATCATGATTGTTTGGATGTACTTGATTTTTGTACAAAACCAAGGCCTGACATAAAAGATGACCCTTTACCAGAAAGTCATTGTCATGTTGGTTGATGGATCCTGTTTGCGAACAGATGATGGAGTGCTAAGTGCAGCATATGCGGGGAACTACCTTTACAACGCAACTTTTACAACGCTATGCTATTACAACGCATTTTTTACAACGCAAAAACTTTTACAACGCATGCTTTTACAACGCGTGCCATTATATGGTAAGTACTTTTACAACGCATATACCTTTACAACGCATTATTTGAAAATGCCTTTACAACGCATGCATTTATAATGCATGCATTTACAACGCAAGATGTTATATGGTAAGTACTTTTACAACGCATATACTATTACAACGCATTTTTTTTTCTTGGTTTTTCCTTTAAAATAAATATTTATCTAGTTTAAATATTTTTAATAAAGCAATTGAAATTTGAAAAAAGTGAGTAGTTTATCAAAATATTAATACTTGAGTATTTTGTCTAGTAGAAATGTTTGGTAGGATAGCAGTTAAATTAATACTTGAGTATTTTAATATTTATACTTGGCTATTTTGTCTAGTAGGAATGTTTTTGTTGGATAGTTAAATTACTATTAGAGTTTTTAAATATTTAAACTTGATACTTAATAATTACTAAATTTAATACTTGAGTATTTCTCTAAATTGAATGAGTTTCTTTAACTTTAATTTTAAATATATTACAGTGATTAGTGAGTATTTTTTTAAATAAATAAATCATTTAGAAGTATTCTAAATTTAAAGAGTATTTAATATTTTATTTTAAAAAAATATGAGTGAGTAACTAAATTTTAATACTAGAGTATTTTATAAAATATTACAAGAGTGTTTATCTAAAATTTAAGTCATCACATATGAAAATACTAGAGTATTTATAAGTTCCAAAAAAAGTGAACTTTATTTTAAAAGAAATGGAAGAGTATTTTTGGTTTAATTATTATAAAAATAAGATATAATATTTTTTTTTAAATGAAAAAAAAAACTTTAAATATTAAAAGAGTAATAAATTAATCAATTTAAAAATAATAATAGTTTGAAAATTGAAAAAACAATAATTACTTACTTTTTAAAAAAAAATCCCACGCTTTTCCATTGAAGTCTATGAGCGTCTTTGTCCTTTATTTATTTTGGCAGCCTCAGAATATACAATCCGCGGAACAAGAAAAGAAGGTTCAGAAAGTGAAGAAAGAGAAAGTTTTGAAGGGAAAAGAAAATAGAGTCGAGGTAAGGAACATATTTAGTAAATTTACATTTATTTAATTACAATTTTGGAGTTTAAATAACTATTTTAAAAATAATGACAGCAAACAATTATTGTTTTAACATTTTTAATTTATTGAAAAATCATGAAAAAAATAAGCATATTTTTCTTAAATTTTGCAATGTAAGTAACATTTTTATAACAAAATATAAATATTTTATTTACATATATAAACATTTATTTACAGATTATTTAAAGAAAGTAGTCCGCTATAAATTGAGATGCACGCGATGACGTAAGGACGTGAGCGTCGACGTAATACGCCATTTTGCAGAGCATCGGAGGAGGAAGCAGCAGGAAGCTGATCTGCGTCCAGGTAGGAAATATTTTCAGTTGAAATTATAGATTAAACCTTTAAAAGGGATACATATATAGTCAGGAAAGAATAAGGGGAGGTTGCGGGAAAACTAATTGATGTCTTAAATGTTGTTAAACATGTCCACATTAATGTCATTAATGCATGCCTATGTCGGGTCGCAAAAAGTTATTTATTTAGTTATAAAAAGTATGTAACTCTTTAAAAATTAAAAGTTACTGTTCAGACAGTTGATTTGTTTATTTACGAAGTAAAAAACGTACTGTCGATCTTCATTTCAAAGTTCAAAAAATGTGCGTACTTTCAAATTTTGAAAATTCAAGATTGTCATACAAATGAGGATTCAGCTGCAAAGTGCATTTCGGAATATGGTTTGATTTGTATATTCTACATCTGTTTGAGATTTGGTGATTGGTTTTGACGGTAATTAAATTGAAATTTTTCGGAAATTTTATTAATGGAGTTCCAATTTAGAAAAATTTTTCAAATACTATGGGATAGTAAATTTGTAAACATTGGTATTTTTTGGTGGAAATGAAGATTTGTTTTAAAAAAAAAATAACCCGACTTGTTTGTTTGAAAATTTTTTGGGAAAATATCTTGATATGCCAATAGAATTTTTAAAATTAGTAAAATTTAAAGCAAAGCAGGAAAGTAAGTAAATTCATTGTTTTAAAAAGAAAGAATGTTAGAAAGATTTTCCAGGTAGTCTATAGCCACACACAACGAAAATTGTTGTAGAATTGCCAATAGTCTCTCAGACATTTCCCTTGTTTTGACTGTTACTCGTGGGTTTAGACTACCTGCGAGTGTTTGTGCTATTCTCATTTCTTGGAAACTTTTCTCCTTCTTCAAAGTTTCCAAAAATGAGTAGAAGTTAGGATGTGGTTTACCAATTGTATGATTGAAGGAGTTATGCCATCCCTCAATGGCATTGTTTGTTTTGGCTTCTCCCTCTAAACAACTCGTGTAGCAGTTCCACCACTCCACATGGAATCGTGGCTTCCTCCTGCGACCCGATCTGCTTAGGTGTCCAATCCATGTGTCCTCAAAATAATTTAGAATGGGTGCCAATTTTTCTTCGTTACTCGTATAATAAACAGATTCTATAATAGCAGTGTAGTACTCGTCCACACTATCGGGAGGAACAAAACAAAGTGCTGTTAATTTCTTAAGTTCAAATTGTAGTTTGCTATCCCGAGAATATTCTGCAACTAGGGATGTTTTCTGTAATTTACGCCAAAATGCCTGTGAAAAATGGAAAAAACATCCCTGAATTTGGGTATCCGTGTACGTTTTAGTGATCACATTGATCATGCTCAATTCGAAATCAATAATTATTTTTCGAGGACTTGCAGATGTTTTACTTTTAATCACTGTTAAAAGTTCAGTGTATGTTGCAGAAGTCTTATCAGGTAGCAAACTATACACTAAGGGAATTACACTATTGTTAATTTTAGCATGTATAGTGTAAATTTGAGTGAAAGGATGGGGTGTACTTTTAAACGTCCCATCCATCATCCAAATTTCACTACTTTCTAACTTAGCAAGGTTACGTGGGGTACTAAAAATTAGAATACGTTTCTGAGGGTTTTCGTTGTCATGCAGAAGGAAAGGTTCATCAGAAAAAGAAATAGAAAGATCATGAGGAATTCTAATGTCAGAGAAAGTATGTGGTGTAGACAATTGAATGTTACTTGCCTGCTTTTGTCTCTGAATAATTCTTCTCAAATTGGGTATTATAGGCATGTTACTAGCAACATGACTGGGGACATGCTGTGCAACCTCTCTTAAAATTGATCCTGTAGAATCATTGGAGGTGCTTGCAATAGCTTTCATCTCATTTATTGTCTCTCTGATTTCTACATCCATTGCAGAGGCAGAGTGGTTATGTTCTGTGGTTTTCACAACCAAATTATCAACAGTAACCGCTCTGCCACTGCAATGGGTAGTGTAGTATTGCACGCACCTCCAATGATTTCTAGTTAAACTTATTCTTTCCTTACTATATATGTATCCACCATGGTTTAACAAATTTTTGCCCTTCCTGGATTTAATGAAGTTGGCAGCTCCCAGGCTAGACATTATCTGAAAAAAGGAGAAAAGAAAAAAAAATTAGCCTTACAAAATTTAAAAATTTTCTTAAAACATAACATTTACACCATCCATTAATTTCCCTACTGCTGCACCTTCCTAGAGTTAGAATAGTAAATTGTTACCCCAACACTATCCAACAATTTCCATACTGCTGCACCTTCCAGGAGTTAGAATAGTAAATTGTTACCCCTACACTATCCAACACATTCCCTACTGATGCACCTTCCTGGAGTTACAATAGTAAATTCATACCCCTACACTATCCAACTCTTTCCCTACTGATGCATCTTCCTGGAGTTAGAATAGTAAATTGCACCCCTTCACCATCCAACACTTTCCCTACTGCTGCACCTTCCTGGAGTTAGAATAGTAAATTGCACCCCTTCACCATCCAACACTTTCCCTACTGCTGCACCTTCCTGGAGTTAGAATAGTAAAATGTTATCCCAACACTATCCAACACTTTCCCTACTGATGCACCTTCCTGGAGTTAGAATAGTAAATTGTTACCCCTACACTATCCAACACATTCCCTACTGCTGCACCTTCCTGGAGTTAGAATAGTAAATTGATACCCCTACACTATCCAACACTTTCCCTACTGATGCACCTTCCTGGAGTTAGAATAGTAAATTGCACCCCTTCACCATCCAACACTTTCCCTACTGCTGCACCTTCCTGGTGTTAGAATAGTAAATTGTTACCCCTACATTATCCAACACTTTCCCTACTGATGCACCTTCCTGGAGTTAGAATAGTAAATTGTTACCCCTACATTATCCAACACTTTCCCTACTGATGCACCTTCCTGGAGTTAGAATAGTAAATTGTTACCCAACACTATCCAACACTTTCCCTACTGATGCACCTTCCTGGAGTTAGAATAGTAAATTGTTACCCCAACACTATCCAACACTTTCCCTACTGATGCACCTTCCTGGAGTTAGAATAGTAAATTGTTACCTCTACATTATCCAACACTTTCCCTACTAATGCACCTTCCTGGAGTTAGAATAGTAAATTGTTACCCCTATATTATCCAACACTTTCCCTACTGATGCACCTTCCTGGAGTTAGAATAGTAAATTGTTACCCCTACATTATCCAACACTTTCCCTACTGATGCACCTTCCTGGAGTTAGAATAGTAAATTGTTACCCCAACACTATCCAACACTTTCCCTACTGATGCACCTTCCTGGAGTTAGAATAGTAAATTGTTACCCCAACACTATCCAACACTTTCCCTACTGATGCACCTTCCTTGAGTTAGAATAGTAAATTGTTACCTCTACATTATCCAACACTTTCCCTACTAATGCACCTTCCTGGAGTTAGAATAGTAAATTGATACCCCTACATTATCCAACACTTTCCCTACTGATGCACCTTCCTGGAGTTAGAATAGTAAATTGTTACCCCTACATTATCCAACACTTTCCCTACTGATGCACCTTCCTGGAGTTAGAATAGTAAATAGTTACCCCTACACTATCCTACACTTTCCCTACTGATGCACCTTCCTGGAGTTAGAATAGTAAATTGCACCCCTTCACCATACAACACTTTCCCTACTGATGCACCTTCCTGGAGTTAGAATAGTAAATTGTTACCTCTACATTATCCAACACTTTCCCTACTAATGCACCTTCCTGGAGTTAGAATAGTAAATTGTTACCCCAACACTATCCAACACTTTCCCTACTGATGCACCTTCCTTGAGTTAGAATAGTAAATTGTTACCTCTACATTATCCAACACTTTCCCTACTAATGCACCTTCCTGGAGTTAGAATAGTAAATTGTTACCCCTATATTATCCAACACTTTCCCTACTGATGCACCTTCCTGGAGTTAGAATAGTAAATTGTTACCCCTACATTATCCAACACTTTCCCTACTGATGCACCTTCCTGGAGTTAGAATAGTAAATAGTTACCCCTACACTATCCTACACTTTCCCTACTGATGCACCTTCCTGGAGTTAGAATAGTAAATTGCACCCCTTCACCATACAACACTTTCCCTACTGATGCACCTTCCTGGAGTTAGAATAGTAAATTGTTACCTCTACATTATCCAACACTTTCCCTACTAATGCACCTTCCTGGAGTTAGAATAGTAAATTGTTACCCCTACATTATCCAACACTTTCCCTACTGATGCACCTTCCTGGAGTTAGAATAGTAAATAGTTACCCCTACACTATCCTACACTTTCCCTACTGATGCACCTTCCTGGAGTTAGAATAGTAAATTGTTACCCCAACACTATCCAACACTTTCCCTACTGATGCACCTTCCTTGAGTTAGAATAGTAAATTGATACCCCTACACTATCCAACACTTTCCCTACTGATGCACCTTCCTGGAGTTAGAATAGTAAATTGCACCCCTTCACCATACAACACTTTCCCTACTGCTGCACCTTCCTGGTGTTAGAATAGTAAATTGCACCCCTTCACCATCCAACACTTTCACTACTGCTGCACCTTCATGGAGTTAGAATAGTAAATTGTTACCCCTACATTATCCAACACTTTCCCTACTGATGCACCTTCCTGGAGTTAGAATAGTAAATTGTTACCCCTACATTATCCAACACTTTCCCTACTGATGCACCTTCCTGGAGTTAGAATAGTAAATTGTTACCCCAACACTATCCAACACTTTCCCTACTGATGCACCTTCCTGGAGTTAGAATAGTAAATTGTTACCCCAACACTATCCAACACTTTCCCTACTGATGCACCTTCCTGGAGTTAGAATAGTAAATTGTTACCTCTACATTATCCAACACTTTCCCTACTAATGCCCCTCCCTGGAGTTAGAATAGTAAATTGTTACCCCTACACTATCCAACACTTTCCCTACTGATGCACCTTCCTGGAGTTAGAATAGTAAATTGTTACCCCTACACTATCCAACACATTCCCTACTGCTGCACCTTCCTGGAGTTACAATAGTAAATTGTTACCCCTACATTATCCAACACTTTTCCTACTGATGCACCTTCCTGGAGTTAGAATAGTAAATTGTTACCCCTACATTATCCAACACTTTCCCTACTGATGCACCTTCCTGGAGTTAGAATAGTAAATTGTTACCCCAACACTATCCAACACTTTCCCTACTGATGCACCTTCCTGGAGTTAGAATAGTAAATTGTTACCCCTACAGGATGGTACATTTTTAAAACTGCTGCACCTTAGAATGTTGGTTAAAAATACCTTTTTCTTTCAAATTTGCTTTTCTTGCTGACTCTTGTTCAGTGGGATTGGTGTGTAGGCTGCAGTAGACACTTAAGAGTTGATTTGTTGTCGAATGGAAAAATAAGTGTCTGGAAAAGTGATAAAAGAAAAAAATGAGAAAACAGAACGATGTTGAGAAATGCGTTTTTAGAAATTTTTCTACAAAAATTGCACATTTGATATAAGTTGCAGCACATAACACTTTCCGTAATGCTACACCATCCTTTAGTCATGAAAAAAAATTCTGTAATGTGGAAATGTAACCATAATTGTATTGGTTTTTTTGGGAAAACTTTAGCAATGTGATAGTTAGTCTAATATATTGAAGGTTAAGAAACCATGCTGTAAATAAATACCTTGTTTTGTAGCACTTGCTTTTATGGATGAGGTGGCTGAAGATGACTTGGTTTGTTGGCTCAAGATTTTATTTGCGATTCAAAATTGTTATCTTTTGAAAAAAAAGAGGATAAAAAAAAAATTAACGGTGGATTGTAATGTTAAATCTGAGTATCTTTAAAATAATACTGACATACAATATAACTATTACTACATGAGACTGTCCTAATCAATGCACCTTACTGCAGTTGAAATAGAGATATGTTCCCCTACACTACACAACAATATCACTAATGTTGCACCTTCCTAGAGTAGAAATTGTATATTGTTTCTCTAAACTATCCATTACTTTTCTAATTTGGTACGTTAGAGGAAGAATAATTGCAAAAGGAAGGATTAATAATGTATAGTAATAAAAATACGGAAAAGGTAACATACCTTTTCCAGTTGTTTTTTGTTTTCGTGCCTTTAAGCTAATTCTTGCAGGTGGTTAAAGTTTTTTTGGGGAACAGATGTTCACTGGCGGAAAAAAAAATAAAAAAATTATTGTTCCTTTGCCAACGTTGGTTAGAAAAAAAATACAATATATAATCCATTTGAGATATGAAAAAGGAGTATGAGTAACAATTGGTGAAAGTAAACATACTACACATTTGAAGCATTTTTCAAAAAAAACATAAAAGGTAATTTCGATACTATTACTAAAATACTAAAATGCTGAACATTCATGGACTTAGAATAAAAATAGTTGCCCTAGTAATATGAAGCGCTTTTTCAGATGTGGTACCTAACTGAAGTCTTATTAGTAATTGTTACTCCAGCATCATGGTAATTTTTCGTTTATTATGTGGTGAGATTGAGTTTTAAAAAAAAACACCTCTGCCATACATGATTGTAGGTAATTTTTACAAATAAATTTTACAAGTAAAATCATTACACATAAATAACATTTACCTTATCAATTGTGTTTGTCAGTCGTTAAAGTGGTGGGGATGCCCAAATAGGTTCAGCTATTGTGGAATCTCAAAATCTTCCGAGTTTCTGCTTTTGGAAAATAAAATACTTGTTTTAAGTTTGTGTTTAATTTTAGTGATAATACATTGGAAACAGTACATTTGTAAAGTTATTATTATTTATTTAAATTTAATTTTTTTTTGGGTTATGAAAATATATTTTCCTCAAAACCAACGTTTAAAAATATAATAATGACTTACTAGTAGTTGTTCTGTTGTTATGCTTTCACGAGTGAATTCCGTGCTCTCTCTGAGGAGGTCACAGTGCAGGTGACAGAGGGTCAGCTTATCACGTCTGGTCTCTCTGCTAGTTGATAATCAACTGAGTGCAAAATGGTGTCTTCCTTGTATTTATAAGTTTTACTCTGTGTCACTATTAATTTTTTTAAAAACTGCGTTCGTTGTGTTTTTTTAAATGCTTTGTTTTACTGTGGAAAATGATAATTTAAAAATGCTTTTTAAAAAATATTGTTTTGATTCATTTGCTCCGTTTTGGCATCCATTTTGAAACATGTCTTTTGGTATTGTTTACATAGAAACTGTGGTAGGACAAGTTTTACAAGTGAGATCGTTAAAATGGCGCCTATGTGTATGTGTGTTTTACTCTGTTTACTTACTTTCCGATTTTTTCATGATAAAAATTGTGTTAATACTGTTGTTTTAACTATCGTTCTTTTTTTTAATCTTTGAAATGTGTGAAAACGGAATTTAATTGGGGATTTTGAGTATTAATTTTAATACTCGAGTATTAATTTTAATACTCGAGTATTAATTTGGTTAAGCATTTCAGTTGATTTACGCTCAGTTGTTCTCCACATTTTAATACACTTCCCCACCCTAAAACCCCTAATTTCCCTGCATCCCGTGCCAGATTTTATTGTACTTTTAATTAAAAAAAAAAAAAAATCGCGTTGTAATGGTATGCGTTGTAATATATTTCGTTGTAACAGCACTTTTCAGTATTTTAATAGGTTTTGCGTTGTAAGAGAATTCGTTGTAAAGTAATGCGTTGTAGTAGTACTAGCGTTGTAAAAAATGCGTTGTAAAGGTATGCGTTGTAATAGCATGCGTTGTAACGTCATACATCCGCATATGCAGTATGTACATTTGCAGCAGTGATGGAAGCATCCTATTTGAAAGGAGTAAGGTCGGCCCAAGTAGCTGAACTTATCGCCCTAACCAGAGCATGTAAGATTGGGAAAAGTGTGAGAGTGACTGTGATAACTGATAGCCAGTATGGCTACGGGGTGGTCCATGATTTCGGCCAAATTTGGCTGTAAAGAGGTTTCCCGACCTCAAGTGGGACTCCCATTAAGAATGCTGAAGTGGTTGGATGGAAAGTTGCTGGAGGCAATACAGCTGCCCAGGCAATTGGCTGTGGTAAAATGTGCTGCTCATAGCCGCAGTGGTGATTACATTGCCACTGGAAACAAATTCGCCAATGACATGGCACAGTATTGAGCACGAAATCAGAATTCAATCAATCGGGCAAAGGAAAAAGAATTGGTTTCGTGTTTCCCAATGTTTACTAACACTGTGGGAACATGGGATGAGGTAAGGCAATTGCAGGAAGAAGCAGGAGAGGAAGAGGTAAAACAGTGGGTAAAAGGAGGATGTGCACAAAGAGAGAAAGATCATGTGTAGGTCTATCGAGATGGAAGACCAGTAATGCCTGATAGCATGATGTCTGCAATGGCACGGATGTATCATGGACAGGGACATATACGGAGAGACGCCATGATTCGGTCCTTTAAACAAACTTGGTATAAAGCCAAGTTCAGGCTTGTGGCGGAAAGTATCTGTCAAAGATGTCTAATTTGTCAGCAATACAATTCAGGAAGAAAGACAGTGGTGAGTCTAGGAACAATAGGCCGAGAGGGATGGCCTTTTACCAGAATGCAAGTAGATTTCATTGAGATGCCTCCTTGTAACAGATTGAGGTATGTTTTGGTAATGGTATGCCTATTCTCTAGGTGGGTAGAGGCGTTCCCAACAAGAAGAAATGATGGAATGACAGTGGCAAAATTATTGTTGAGGGAATTTATACCTAGGTTTGGGTTCCCAATAACAAGTGAATCAGACAGAGGAGGACATTTTCATAATGAGATCATAAAACTGATTTGTGAAGCATTGAATATTCGACAAAAACTGCACTGTGCCTACCGACCAGAGGCTTCTGGTGTAGTAGAACAAATGAATGGTACTATCAAAAACAGAATAGGGAAAATGTGTTTAGCCACAGGTATGAAATGGCCCGATTTCTTGCCTCTAGTACACATGACTATTAGATCAATACCAGACAGAACTACTGGTTTGAGTCCTCATGAGATCCTCATGGGACGCACAATGAGACATGTATTTATACCAGTCAACAAGCTGATGACAATAACTGATGACATGGTATTGGAATATTGTAAAAACCTGGCTGACGCAGTTAATTCTGTGTTTCATCAGGTTGGAGTGGATGCCACCACTCTTGAAAATAAGCCATCTCATGATCTAAGCCCAGGGGACTGGGTAAGGATAAAAGTACACAGAAGAAGAAACTGTTTGGTTCCCAGGTGGGGAAAACCAAGGCAAGTCATCTTGACGACAACAACAGCTGTGAAGTACGCTGGATTGAAGAACTGGATCCATGCAAGTCATACTTTGAGAATTCCAAATCCAGTTGACTGTAAAGCAAAAGAGTATTTTGATGAATCAGAATCCAGTACTGAGTCAGATGACAGAGAGCCAAATGATAAAGAAGGAGAAAACTCTGAAAGGGGGGAGACAGATTCAAGGTTAACTTTGGCCCCCAGAAGTAACTCCCTAAGGAAAAGATTACAGATTTCTGAATCCAGTTCAGACTCAGAGACAGAACAAAGAGCCCATTCATCCAAGAAAGAACAAAAGAAGAACAAAGAAAAGGACAGTGGAGAAACAATAAAATAAATCTGTGAGAAGGAAGTACCAGATGAAAGATTGAGAGAAATTCCACCTGAAACAACACCTTTAAATGGACAGGTGCCAGATACAGAGAGTGAGGGAAAGACTATTGCGGAAGACCCCCGAGGAGGTGTAGGGAACTCCAACATTCAGTTAGAAGCAGGGACAAGTAGTCAGCAGGAAGATTGCGTGACGGAGATTCGAGGAGGGACAGAAGTAGGGAAAACAAAAGAGGTGGAAAAATAACTCGTCGAAGGTAAAAAGCAAGTTGAAACAGAATCTGAGGAAAGCGAAGATTAAATACCAGAAGGCCGAGTTCTGAGAAAGAGAACTTGGAGAACTGAAAAGAATGATAAAGGGAGTAAATTGAAAAGAGCGGCCAAAGATGAAGTGTGGCCAAACAAAATAAAGAGACTGAGATATCGGCTGACACGTGTAAATTCGCCAAAGGCTGAACAGGTGAATGAAGTAACGAGTCAGGAGAAATCGAAAGAAGAAGAACAGACAGTAGTCAAAGGAAGCAAAAGAACAAGAAAACCTAACCAGAAGTATAAATCACCGGAATGGACATATGTGGCCCTGCCTGAAGTAAAGGAAGAGGCGGATAGCCAAGGCAATCCAGAGGTGGTTGTACCGGAAGTGGTTGAGGAAGACGAAGAATCGGAAATCCTGAGAGTTATCTTGTCCGATATTGGAGAAGAGGCGGATGTTCAGGACAACCTGTATGTTGAAAACGAAGGAAAGGTGAAAGATGATGAGATGCCAAACTGAATAAGACAAGAAAATTACTGATGGAAAAACAATAAAATACTGAAAAAGACAAAAACTGGTAGAACCACGTAGCTGCTTAGAAGCATAGGGTTAGAAACTAGTTGTGAAGTAGAAGAGGCTAAGTCAAAAGACACGGGCCATTTTAGAAAGATGGCAAACATAGAAAGTAGTAAAAGTAGATGTACCTTTCTTAAAAGATGGTGCAAAATGTGTTGTTGTTGTACAGGATTATTAATGCTTCTTTGGAGTATTCTTGCTCTACTAATTTCATTTAAAGTTACTGTTGATACATTAGAAGGACATAGTGATAACATAACTAATATAGGGAAGGTTCAAGAGGTAGTTCCAACTAGAATAGATAAAAACTATTTACATAAAGACAGGTCAATAACAGATTTTTCTAACAATGTGTTTTCAAAGTTGTTATATGAATATGTAAAAACTTTGGACGTAAGGGATTGCTACGTTTGTATGCAATTACCTGCATCTGTATCTGAAGGAGTGACTTAACATAACCTTCCTGTAACATATGGAATAACATGTAGTATAATAGCTAGTTTGTTTTATCAAACAGGTAAATTAGAGTATTATTTTTCAGATGTAGATAATATATTTTCACAAGTACCAGCAATTAACAAGCTAAATAAAGTAAAACCTGCAAAAGTATTAGGTGAATTTTTCTTAGAGACAAATGAACTAACGTTAGAATATATATTTAGAAATAACTTGACTTGCAGTTTAAAGACAGAGGAGAAGACATTTTTGGATATGGTTGAAGAAAGGAGATTGAAAATGCAAAGGAAGGTTTCAGAAGGGAAAGTGGAGAAAACGGTTTGGGATGTAGAAACGGAGAAACATTTAAGAGGAGAATCGAGTCCAACTATGGCTTTAGATTGGCCCCAGAAAGGGAAACTGTATATAAGAAGGAATCAGACGGCATATGACAATTATTTTCTAGGGAATAGTGAGTGCCATGATACATACCGGATCATGGGAGGATTGGGATTTAAAGGTGGAAGATATCCAGTCTTTCCAGGACTGTATTTCATTTGTGGGAACAGGGCATATTATCGTTTGCCAGACCATTGGTATGGCACATGTTATGTTGGCCTGGTTTTTCCAAAGATTTTTCACATGGATAGAGGAGAAGATGGTGTACATAGTTTAGGTAATCATTTAGCACGTAGTAAGAGAGAATCTTGGGCTGAAATTGTAGGTGACATTTTTGGACCACTGATACCCGCAGTGGGAATATCTCTGAATGCGAACAAAATTAGAAAACTTTCAACAGTAGTGGATCGCTTGTCAACAAGCACCGCTGGAGGATTCTTATTGGTAAATACTGAAATGGTTGCCATGCGTGCTATGGTAATGCAAAATCGACTTGCCCTTGATATTTTATTGGCAAAAGAGGGTGGAGTCTGTGGAATGCTGAAGGTTCAACATTGTTGTACTTACATTCCTGACGAAAGTAAAGATTTGAAAATTTATATTAGGAATATTACAGAATTGCATGACGAAATTGTACCACTGGAGGTTGAAGGTGTTTGGGAAAAGATTGGTAAAAAAATATCTGCTATTAAAGACTTTGTAGTAAAACTAGATAGTACATTTATAGGTAAGATATTATTTCCATTAACATGTGTGATTTCATTAGAATTAACAATTTGACTAGGTTGTATTTGTTGTAGAAAAAATAAAAAACAGAAAAGAATAAAAAGAGAAAACTTAAGGAGAAGGGATAAGAAACAAGAAAGAGAATTTGAAGAAATAGAACTGGAAGAATTAAAGGATAGCATGTATAAAACAGCAAAAAGAGAAGAAACAGGGGAAACTGAAATATGAATGAAACAAGAAATCAATTCACCCCTGTTCCCGATGGTGGCGCTGCCCGACCAATCGGGGTTTATCCCCGGCCGCGCCACGTCCCACAATTTGAGAACGATATTCTCTGTCCTACATCACCTTCACCCCTCTGTACAGGCGGCGGTCGTTTTCCTAGACGCAACGAAAGCGTTTGACTCGCTAGAGTGGGCCTACCTTTTTAGGATTCTTGGGAGAATGGGATTTAGTCCCCTCTTCATAAACCTGATACGGCCCCTGTATGCCGCTCCAAGAGCACGGGTGCGGGTGAATGGACTGATCTCACAGCCTTTTGGCATATCGCGCGGGACCAGGCAGGGGTGCCCGTTGTCCCCTCTACTTTTTGCCATTGCCATGGAGCCTCTAGCGGCTCGGGTCCGCCAACATCATACCGCACGGGGTATAGGCTTTAGCTCCCGCAGCCTGCTGATCTCCCTGTACGCAGACGATGTGACATTATATGTCACCAATCCAGCCGAGAACCTGAGCCCGCTTCTGAGGGAATTCGTGCGGTTCGAGGGACTGGCCGGTGTGGCGATCAACTGGTCCAAGTCGGTCGCGTTCCCCCTGACGGATGCCACACTGGAGGTAATTTCAGATTATCCCCTGCGCTGGGAGACTGACTCGGTCAAATACTTGGGGATCTGGATTAGCCGTAGCCTGAACGACTTGTGGTTGCTGAATTTCGGCAGGGCAGTGGACTGGCTGGAAGGGAAAGTTGAACTCTGGAATAAGCTCCCCCTGTCTCTGGTTGCGCGGATTGCCCTCGTAAAAATGGTGGTCCTCCCTAAGTTTTTATACCTATTCGTGAATGTACCCTTGCCTCTGACGACCCATTTCCACACACGGGTGCGTTCACTTCTGTTGTCGCTGGTTTGGGCTGGGGGCCAGGCTCGATCCTCCTGGGCGCTGCTTACTCTCCCGTTGCGACAAGGCGGACTGGGGGCCCCAGACATGGCATTATATGCGCTCTGCGCGCAGGCGCAGTTTCTACACTTCTGGGTGTTCCCCACACCTTACCAACCGCATATTGCAGTGGAGACGGCGGCCGCTGCTCCCTTACCCCTGAGTGTGGCAGTATTCGGAAAGCCGTCCCGCCCCACCGGAGATGTGGACACGGTAGCCCTGCTTCGCTGGACATGGCGGGAGCTGAGACGGCGGGCGCGACTTCCCCTCCTGTATGCACCGGCAGCCCCCCTGAGGGGCAACCCTTTGCTTCCCTGCCTGCTTGATAGAGGGGGGCCTGTTGTGGTCAGAGGAAAGACGCTGCGCACGTTTGCTGATATTTACCCGGAGGGCACCTTCGGAGTTCCGACGGTAGAAGAGTCGGACTCGCTGGAGACCTTTAGTGATCTCTTTACCCTACACCAGCTACGAGAATCCTGCAAAACGCTGTGGCCGCAATTCCCGGAGGAACCCCCACAACTTCAGGCATTACAAAACTTACTCTCGAGAGCTTCCCCCAAAAAACTGGTGTCCCGGCTCTACAACTGTATGCAAGAGCAGGCCCCAGTGGTTGTACCTACCTCGCTCACTGTGTGGAACGAGGAACTAGAGACCCCTTTGTCCGAAGAGCAATGGGCCTTTTGTTGTGGGCAGCTGAAGGAGCTGTCCCCTAACTACAGGCTGCGCCTGGTTCATTTCAAGTTCTTGCACAGGTATTATCGCACACCGCGCTCGCTGCACCGTATGGGCCTGAGGGAGGATGACAACTGCTGGAAGTGTGGGGCCGAGCGGGCCTCTTTCCTGCATGTGGCATGGAGCTGCCCGCGCCTGGAGGAATACTGGGTGCAGGTCTTCACGGCCATAAATCAAATCCTTCACAGAACTGACGCGCCGTCGCCACTTCTGGGGCTGTTGGGTTGTGTCCAGGCTACCCCACCTAAGACCAGGAAACTACACGCGCTACTGCTCCTTTATGCTAAAAGACAAGTGGCGGTGCGCTGGGGCCGTAAATCCGTGCCCAAATTTACGGAATGGGTGAGAGATGTTACATATGGCAATGCACAGCTGGCATACTACTGGGAGACGAAGCCGACCGCTTCCCGTCCGAGGGATATCTGGGAGCCCTTCCTGCAGTGGACCCGGGAGGGGGCGGGTTCCCCCGACTCTCCACGTTCCCAGGCAGGGGCAGTTTCAGACAACATGGGTTGAGGGGGCTGGGGGGTGGGCGGGGTTGGCCTAGCATGCTGGGCTCCAGCCTACTTTACAGCTGCCGGTGGTTGACTAGGTGTGCATGCTCTGAGACGGGGAGGTGGGAAGGGCAGGGTGTTTCGCCCGGCCGGATCGGATAATGGGCCAGTGGGGGATATGGCTGGAACCACGTGGGTCGCGTCACACTTGGGTCCGATGCCTACCAAGGTTCGTCACTGCTGTGTGCCGCTTGCTATGTAGTGCCCCCTTTGTAGACTTCACTTCTGTATTGTCACGTGTGTACTGTTTGTGCGCTGCTGATTTCCATCTGTACCGGAGTTCGTGTTAGTTTTGGTTCTGTAAAAATGTATTTGGGTGTTATATGAAAACTGAATATTGCATTCACGTTGATTTACAGTGCTTGATATATTCGGACACAGCCCACAGCAGCGGGCGCTTGCAGCACCTTTAACTGTATTGTCATTTACCTGCTGACCTGAATAAACAAATTAAAAAACAAAAAACAAGAAATCAATTCGAAATTTCCGTAAAAAGAATACAAAATTTGATGTTAGTGTGGTGATATAATCACCAAAGGGGGGATTGCTGGAGCGGGTAGTACAAATGTTTGTATACCCCCCCATTCTGCATGTTTATATTAAACCAAATAATCAATTAATTATAATATTATTAATCTGTTTGAAGTGATAACTCACCAACTATATAAACAAGAGAAATACACGTGGGAATTGCACTTTGCATGGCTATATTAATTGTGAATTAACTAGTGTACGCATATTAATAGTAGAAAATTAGAATATTATATGTTATACGTTGCTTTAAGTGATGTATTTGCATTTGTGCTTTATTTAGTAAGTATAAACCGCTCTGAGTGTTGCTTCTGCTAGATAAATACACAAACATATGGGTATTAGTAAGGGGATAACATTTTATTAGTCATTTCCATCTTTTAATTACGTTTTTGTGTTTCTTTTGCTTAAGTTGACCATTTCGGCCTATACAAGATGGCTGAACGAGACGTTAAACGTGACTGCCTTGGCAACACGAGGTTCTGGGTGATGTGCGCATGCGTCACCGCCAGCAACAGTGGCCTGGACCTGACCCCGGGAGAACATGTACCCTCCAAGGTCATTCCGGGAACCCGTCCAAGACTAAGAGACAATGCTCAATTTAAAAGCCGGAACAAGCAAGTTTGATGACTTCATCTTTCAACACCCTGAGAACTGCTCATTGCCAGTCGAAATTGACCAATAAGAACTCTCTAAACCCAATCTTGATACAATTTTGTTAGTATTTTCATTATAAAAGTAGGTAGGGAATTAGGGTAGTGTTGCACGCTCTACTCCCCACCTCTGGACGCCCTCGCTCTTCTTTGACGAACTCGATTTCCTGACGTTATGCTGACGGAGAGGACAGTGACACTGCTGGACAGCTGTTATCCTGAATCTATGAGAGACTGAATTGCGGCCTAAACTTTGCAGAACATTTCTCTTGACTGACTGACTTAGAGAACGACGTTAGCCAGAATAGGTAAATATGATGCTCTGAAATGCTGATGATGATTTTAACATTTCCTTCAATTTTTCTTAGATAAAGAATAATTGATTAATTGACAAATGTGTTGTGCCGATTATTTGAAGAAGAAGATTAAGAGAAAAGTAATAGAGCAAAGGTAGACGAGTAAATCATCAAGTACCAACTCAACTAAATGATCTATCTCCGTATGGGAGGGATATCTTAGGTTTAATGTCAATGTGTTTAAGGTGAGGTAAAGGTATTCCTCTCATGTCAGCGTTGTGAAGCGAATTTTCCCTCAGAAAACAGGTCACCCGAGTGTAAGTATATTGGTGTTATGGGCCCCACTAATGAATCTATGAGAGCAAATTAAATGTCGAGGTAGTTGGTCTTTGCCTAAGGGGGAATTTGACGTTCCGAGCTGCATCAGTTTTCTGGTAGCAAGATGAAGGTTTTTATTGTTTTGGTTTGGTGATTATTGCTTGTAAATAGCTTCTTGATTATTGGTTATTGTTATTGATTTATGTACTAACACTCTATGTTGAGTCGTGTTGAGTTTTATATTGTTTGCACGGCTTCTGGGATGTAGGAAGTCGGAAGTTTGTAACGGTTCTGTAGTAGAGCAGAGGTAAGCGCTGTTCTCGGGAAAGACGGAATTGTTGTTATCTTGTAGGTACACAGGAGAAAATGTGTGATGATTGAAGTTGCATGACGCATTGTCTGGGTTTGATTCGGTGACATCGTCGTGTGTTGCCATTAGAGACATTTTCTTTGTGAGAGAAGTGTGTATGATAGCAAAGGTTACCTGTGAAATTCTGGTCTTAGGTACCAGGGATCCAACTGGCATTCCGATAACGCTTATCACTGGAAAGGTAATAGGTACTCTCTGACCTTGTTAGAAGGACAAAGGAGAGGTAAGCGCTGCTTTGTTAACGTATGTCATAATTCTGTAGTAGGACAGACTGTTCGCTGTTCTCGGGAAAGACAGGATTCTGTGTGAATGTACTACTTTTTCATGTGTGAAAGTGCGTGAATGTAAAGGCATTCGGGTTAATTGTGAAACTCTAGTTTTATTTCTCAGGAACATTGGGTCATCAACTATGTGTCTTAATTCTGGAGAAACGGTTAGCTAATGCTTGTTAGAAGGGTAAGGTAGAGGGATGTGCTACTTTATCAACGGACGTAACGATTCCGTAGTAGGGCAGAGGTAGGCTCTGCTCTCGGGAAAGACGGAATTCTCGTGGGAAAGGTCTATTGCTCTTCTTTGGTTAGCGAAGCGGACAATGGAGACGTTTTCATGTTGTTAGTAACAGAATTGTAGAAATTGAAACAAAAACTTACTGAGCAGATTTGTAAAGGAGGGGTAGACAGGAGCAGGAGCTGCCGCAGCGGCTGCTGACGTCAGAACAACCGCGCTGGGATTGGACAGTCGGTCAGAAACATAAAACTTTCCGGATTGGTGCGTTAGTGTGCGCCGCGCTAGGAGTGGAAAAATACAGGGTGACGTAAAACACTCCCTATTGGTGCGTTAGTGTGAGTCGCGCTGAGATTTGAGAATTGTGACAGTGACGTAGACGCTCCGGATTGGTGCGTTAGTGTGAGTCGCGCTGTGATTGGATAGAATAGCGGTACAGTTGTAGGGAGAAACTAGTGAGACACGAAAAGAAAGGAAAATGTATTACGATCCACCAGAAAAAGAGAAAAAGTCATGGTTCGGAAACCCGTCCAAGACTAAGAGACAATGCTCAATTCAAAAGCCAGAACAAGCAAGTTTGATGACTTCATCTTTCAACACCCTGAGAACTGCTCATTGCCAGTCGAAATTGACCAATAAGAACTCTCTAAACCCAAACTTGATACAATTTTGTTAGTATTTTCATTTTAAAAGTAGGTAGGGAATTAGGGTAGTGTCGCACGCTCTACTCCCCACCTCTGGACACCCTCGCTCTTCTTTGACGAACTCGATTTCCTGACGTTATGCTGATGGAGAGGACGGTGACACTGCTGGACAGCTGTTATCCTGAATCTATGAGAGACTGAATTGCGGCCTAAACTTTGCAGAAAATTTCTCTTTGACTGACTGACTTAGAGGACGCCGTTAGCCAGAATAGGTAAATATGATGCTCTGAAATGCTGATGATGATTTTAACATTTCCTTCAATTTTTCTTAGATAAAGAATAATTGATTAATTGACAAAGGAGTTGTGTCGATTATTTGAAGAAGATGATTAAGAGAAAAGTAATAGAGCAAAGGTAGACGAGTAAATCATCAAGTGCCAACTCAACTAAATGATCTATCTCCATATGGGAGGGATATCTTTGACATTAAACCTATGTGTTTAAGGTGAGGTAAAGGTATTCCTCTCATGTCAGCGTTGTGAAGCGAATTTTCCCTCAGAAAACAGGTCAACCGAGTGTAAGTATATTGGTGTTATGGGCCCCACCAATGAATGTATGTGAGCAAATTGAATGTCGAGGTAGTTGGTCTGTGCCTAAGGGGGAATTTGACGTTCAGCGCTGCATCACACATCCCATTTGTTGAGTCCCCAGCATTTACTATGCATGCCGATTTGCTCGGTCTTCCATAAAGGAGTTGTCAGTGTTATTTTCTTGTGCCACCCCAGTGTTTTTGTGGCTCAGTGCGAGATAGCAACTATGGGATCTGTGAGGCGTTGGAGTCTGGGGTTAGAATAAAGTGCCCTTCGATAACCAACCAGACTCATTAACCATTTGTCTGTTTGATACGCCGGTTCAGATGGCGAGGCGTACACCCATTGATTAATAACTGCAAGCTGGGAGGCCCAATAATATTGTCTGAGGTCGGGCAATGCAATACCTCCATCGTTTCCACCCTCTTGTCAGTTTGTGAGTCGCGATACGTGGGTTTTTCCCATCCCACAAAAGAATTCTAACTTTGGTCTCTCTGCTTGTGAAGTATGTATCTGGGACCTTGAGGGGGTGTTCTGCACTACATACAAAAATTGAGGTAGCGCCAACATTTTAAACAGTGCGCCCTGCCCAGAATGGTCAGGGGCAGGGAGCGCCAATGGAGCACCTCATTATGGAGTCTGGTCAGGGGGGCCTTAAGATTGATGTCGTAAAATTGGGATGGGTGCGGGGTTATATATATACCGAGATATTTAAATCCTTCAGTTGCAACCGTAATGGTTATATCTTTGGGCATCCGTGGTAAAGGGCCCTGAAGCATATATAGTATGGATTTTGTCCAATTAATAGTATACCCTGAGTGTGTGCCAAAAATTGCAAAGATATGAAGGATCCTATGGATCGAGGTTGATGGAGTCGCAACGTATAATAAATCATCGTCGACATAGAGGGAGATTCTATCTTCGTGATGTTCTGTCCATTTTAGCCCCCTGATCATGGGTTGCCCCTAACCCAGGTTGCTAATGCTTCCAATATCAGGGCAAACATAAGAGGCGACAAGGGGCAGCACTGCCTGGTTCCCTGCTCTAGTCGGCATCACCGGGAGATATGCTGATTTACGCAGTCCATTCCGTATAGAGCAGTTTTATCCACTTTATGAATGTGGGGCCGAAACCCATGCGCTCGAGGAGAGCAAATCATATTCATTTTGGAGATCCTCATGTGTACCAAGAAAATTGTCCTCATATAAGTTGAGAGCATGCTTCAAGTTTTTAAAAGTCTCCTGGTTGACCAACCTTGGTACCAGATACTGCATGGCATATGCCTTTTTCACATGACCGCTGAATCTCTCTCACAATTCATTCAAGAAATTCCCTATTAATGGTAAACATTACAGTAAGCCTCAGGATCCCTAGTCTTGTAATTGATTTCATTGTGTCTGCCTGACAGTAAGGCATTTCATGGTCCTAGGATCCCCTGCTGTGGTTTGGGTTTTTACAAACATTTAATGAAATGCTTCTTCAGCTTTGTCCCTGCTTTCTTGAATCACCTATTTGAAGTTTTCACTTTGTCCTATGTTCTCCAAAATATCTATACTAGGATTTTGGAGTGCAGCTGAAACAGGAAGCAGTAGCCCAGAAAATCGTGCCAGGGTCTGTAATGCAAGAATAAAGTTATGGAAATGAACAGCTGCAAAAAACTGCTCAGCCTTGGAAGAGGCGTTATGATCTTGCCAGTCTGAGATCTCAAGCGGAGAATCAACCACAGCTGGGTACATATAAAAAACTAACAATAGATGCATTCTGTTAAAAAGGACACTGTCAGGTAAGGTTTCGAAGTATTTATTTAGCTTATTAGATAAACCACCAACTCCTGCTGCTAGCCTGCAGTTGCTATCCAGAAAAACTGTCGCAAGGAACGCAACCATGGAGACAGAACGTAACAGGCTCATGCAGTACAATTTGAAAGATCACAACACATCCCCTTTACGGAGGAAACAACAAAACAATAGAAAAGAACAACATTTACGAAACCATGTAGATAATTCATAACAATTATGCAAAAATTATTACAAAGCAATATAAACATAAATATAATTATACATCAGAAGAATAAAGCATATGATGAAACAATTAGGACATTTCATAGTCCTCATACCTTTTTGGAAGACGATGTGTCCTAAGAGGGTGAGATGGAGAGTCTTTTAAAGGGAAGTGCATCACGAGAAGGTGAAACATCTGGACACGATGGAAACATAGATTTATCACCATGAAACTTCACCAATCGAGACATACTCCACTTACAACCATTGTGTACAGAGACAACATTTTTGTATGCAGCAACAATAACAAAAGGTCCCATGAAATCAGAATTACCTTTTTTGTGCCAACGTGGTCTCTTAACCCAAACCCAATCTCCAACTGCCCATTTTACATCTTTAGTGGATTTCTTTTCATCAAACCTTTGTTTGTACAAGTCTTGATACTTTTTGATTTTATCCCTCACTTCTTCTTCACACAAAATAGGACCTTCAATTGGAGGTAACCAATTTGGGTTAAGTTTAGAGGAAGCAACTCTGCCACGTAATATCTGAAATGGGGACTTCTGCAAAACGCAGTTAACAGAAGTGCGGTGAGCCCACCATGTGTCTCTCAAAATTCCTTTTAAAGGAAGTCTTGACACCACAGCCCTTTGCACACATGCCTTGACAACTCTGTTCATGCGTTCTGCCAATCCATTGGCTTGAGGTGAATACAAGGCAGTTCTCTGATGAACTATACCATACTCATTAAAAAATGCAAGCATCTCTTGCGAAACAAATTGGAGCCCATTATCAGTGACAATGTACTTTGGAATTCCTTCCGTGGCAAATTCATCCTTAAGAAAATCAATCACTGTTCTGGCACTCACTGAACTAACACACCTGGTAGAGACCCATTTCGATGAGTAATCCACCAAAAGAATTACAAATCTATCTCTAGGGCTCAATAGCTCAAAGGGACCCATCGGATCTAGACCCAGTTTTACCCATGGTTCCTTGGGAACATCAACAGGAGAAAGTGGGGTATTATTGACAATCCGAGATTTATCACAAGAGCTACACTCACTGCACTCCATAACCACTTTCTCAACCTGTCCATCCATCTTTGGCCACCAATACCTTTCACGTAAGCGAGACTTGGTAAGACTCCGTCCTAGGTGTCCTTCATGAGCTAGATTAATTAGCTTACGTCTAAGACCAACAGGGGGAATTACTCTTTCACCGCGCATGAGTTGCCCATGAGAAAGAGTGAGTTCACACCTGACTGCCCAAAAGGGAAGAAGATCAGAATCCATATTTTTGCTGTCGGGCCAACCTTCTACAACAAGACGTGTCAATATTGGAAACAAGGGATCCTCTAACCTGAAACTCTCCCATTCGCCTTCAGGGATGGTGGACTCCTTAACCCAAGCAACACTGAAAGCATCATTGTCAACTAAATTCTCAGTGTACTCGAGAGGTAATCTTGACAAACAATCAGCTACCTGGTTGGCCTTTCCAGGGAGATACTCAACAGAAAAGTTATACTCTTCAAGACCTTCACTCCAACGCTTTAGTCTCGGAGTAAGCCTTTCACTTTCTGTAGAGGAGAACACCTGCACTAAGGGCCGATGTTCAGATCTAACTACAAAAGGAATGTCCCATATGTAAAATCTAAAGTGTTTGATACCCCACACTATGGCTAAAGCCTCTCTCTCAATGCAAGAGTACTGTTGTTCTGGTTTCTTTAAAGCCCTGGAGGCAAATGCTACTACCTTTTCCTCACCACACACCATTTGTGAAAGCACAGCCCCTAGACCACTCAAACTTGCGTCAGTAGTGAGAATAGTTTTCTTTCTGGAGTCAAAATGACCCAAGGTAGGCATTTTACCAATAGTTTGTTTGATAAGATTGAAAGCTGAAACACACTCAGGAGACCACACAAAATGTACTCCCTTCCTTAGTAAAACTCTTATGGGTTCTACAATGGAGGAAAAACCATGAATGAATTTAGAGTAAAATTCTGTAAGCCCTGGAAAAGACCTAACTTGCTCTTTGTCGGTTCGAGCAGGAGCATCAATGATGCTTTTTGCTAAGTCTAATTTTGGTTATATACCTTCCCCCAAAATCACATGACCTAAATATGTTACAGAAGACAAGCCTATTTTACATTTCAAACGGTTGACAGTTAAACCACTGTCAGCTAGTCTATGAAGCGTGCTTCTCAAAGTCTTATCGTGTTCTAGGTCATCTTTGCCATAAATTAAAATGTCATCCTGGAAAAACATGACATTGGGAACATCTTTCAAAACCATTTTCATTATTCGCTGAAAACAAGCAGAACCAAATAGCATTCTGACAAATCGGTAGGCTCCAAGTGGTGTGACAAATGACGTGAGATGTTTGGAATCCGAATGAAGGGGAACCTGATGGTAAGCTGAGGATAAGTCCAAAACGATAAAGACTTTTGCACCATCAAGTATGGCAATCGATTCAGAGATATTGGGAAGTGGTTGACAATCCACCCATATCCATTTATTTAGGCTTCTCAAGTCAACACACATCCGAATGCTCTTCCCTCCATCCTTAGGGGCCAAAACTACTGGGGCCAACCATTCTGAGGATTCAATTTCCTCAATAATGTTGTGGGAAATCAATCTATTGAGTTCACACTCAGGAGGTTTCAACATCATGTTGGAAACCTTCCTGACTTTATGAACTACAGGTAAGGCTTTTTCTTTGAGAATAATTTGGTGTTCAAAATTTTTAAGTAGACCTAAATTATCAGAGAAAACTTGGGGAAACTCATCAAAGAATTTACTGGAAGATGAATTGTGATCTACTAGCATAACTTGTTCTGAGGGACATCTAGCATTGGGGTTCAAAATTATGCCAAGGTCTCTTTGGTGCCTCCATCCAAGGAGGTTGTCACCTCGTTTAGCCACATACATTTTCCCAATTGTCTCTCTACCTTTAAAATAGATTTTCAAAATGACGTAACCTGTTACATCTATGTGTGAGTCTCCATAACTCACAGGATTTATATCAGGGAAAAACAGTTCAAGATCAGGAAATGTCTTGTCCCAAATTGCATTTCCAATCATAGTGAATGGGGATCCTGAATCAGCCAAAACAACAAACAATTTATCCCCAATCATCACATTACATTCTGGCATGTGAATATGTTCAGCATCTACCGCACCATCATTTCTTACACTTAACATTGTCGTTCTGGTTGAGCAATTTGTGCCAACATTTTCAGGCGTGATGTCAATAGTACGTACCCTTCCACCAGACTTACATACCCTTGCATAATGACCTTTGATTCCACATTTAAGACAAGTAGTATTTCTAGCATAACATTGGGGATAATTGGAAGAATGATTGTTGCTACCGCATCTGTAACATTTCATTTTTGTAGAGTCTGAGGGTGTCTTTGGTTTAGGACACATTTTCAGCAACTTCATGAGGATGACTAGTGCAAGGACAAGATTCTTTTTGGGTTACTTCGTGAATGCCACCAGGTGACGGAGTGTCATCAGGAGAGGATTTTTGAGATTTCATTTCTTTGACCCAACCAGAAGTATTTTCCATTCCTTCAACGATTGCCACAGCTTCTATGAGTGAAGGATTTTTTAAAATAAGTTTTTCTTGAACTCTGGAGCTGTTAGTGAATCTGACAAGTTGATCACGGATTAATGAATCTGTTAAATCACCAAATTCACAAGTGCGGGCAAGAGTTGAGTGATGCTACATAGTTGCCCACTCTTTCATTGTGTTCTTGGACTCTCATGAAAAATGTATGTCTCTCCAAAACAACGTTAATGCGAGGACCAAAATATTTTTCTAACATTTTCAAAGACATGTCAAAGACATCTGAAGCATCACCACTTCCATCACCAATAGGAATTAAGTCAATACTTTCATAAATATTGCGTCCTTCGACTCCAAGATTATGAAGTAGAATTGCTTGTTTCCTGAGAGCAGAGAATTTGTCACCACCAATTGCAACTAGGTAAGAGTCAAAAAATTATTTCCATCTCTTCCAGGGTAAAAGCGGTTCACCTTTTTCAGAAAGGAACGGAGGAGGTTGACTCATGCTGGTTGAAGACATGACCGTAAAGAATGCACTTTGACTTGTACGGTAAAAGGAATATTGGGAAAATAGTATTTAACAGTTAGAATGCATGAAAATAAGTTGTGAAAATTTCCACAGCAACGTGTTGCTGTTCCAATGTGTTGATAAATGGCGTACTGATTGAAGCAATCACGTTGATTCCAAGTGTAAGGATTTAAAAGTAATGATTAAGGTAAATTCAATTATGTGCAAATGACAAGGAAATCATTTGAGGTTCTTGTAGGTTTAAGCAATTCAGTTTTCCCAAAAAATCACTAGGTGGCAGGATTATTACACAATAACTTATGTGTGTGGATTGTTATTTGCAAATCCAACAAGTTTTGATAAGAAATCCGGTTCAGGCAAGTTGTTAGACAATTTCAAAGTAGCTCATAGCGCAGGCAACAAAGCAGCATTAATATATATATATTTTTTTAAATGGACAAATCTTACCTGAATTGCTCATTTCTATCGGCATAAAGTTTTGTCCTGCTAGACGGAGTTCTGATGAGTCTTCGTTACCGTCTCTGTGTGCTGTTACCAAGGGAACAGCAAACAAAATGGCCGCATGCACATAATCTAACGTGCGTGAGGACGTGCGCGATGACGTGCACAATGACGAGGCGAGACGATGCGAATGAGAAGAGCTGCTCAAGCTTAGTCTCGAGCCACGTACCAGAGAACTTGCCAAATCAATCAAAAATGCCCAAATCAAGATCGGAGCATCCGAAATGAACCGGAATCACATGGGGAGGTCCGTCGAGGAGAACAGGCAACACTGCTTCACTAGTCTCGATGGTGAGGTCAAGACATCCGTGGATCTGCCGTGGGTTCGCTGAGAATGAGGTGAGTTGGTGGCAAGTTGTCCTCCGCAAGTTTTCTTCGCCGCCAGTGTTAAAAAGGACACTGTCAGGTAAGGTTTTAAAGTATTTATTTAGCTTATTAGATAAACCACCAACTCCTGCTGCTAGCCTGCAATTGCTCCCCAGAAAAACTGTTGCAAGGAACGCAACCATGGAGACAGAACGTAACAGGCTCATACAGTACAATTTGAAAGATCACAACACATTCCTTTCAACCCACTGTGTCTCACATAAACCACTTAACAGTTTCTTTTTTGTATCTGGCAAAGTAGCAAAGTTCGCCTTTAGGTACCCATCCTTTTTGCAGAGCATCTTGTAAAATTAAGTGCTGAAATACAATTGCGGATTTCATATATATCACAGTAATGTCCACTAACAACGTTCAATGAATGACTTTCACAATGTACACAAAGTGCCTTTCACACATGCTCTGTAACTAATGCCTGTGCACCTTTAATAACCAACGTATGTTTGCCAACGCATACGATCAACATTCAGGCCATATGTTTCTAAAGAAGTGAGAATTTGCTTTCCAATTCCAACCCCCTGTTCCATTCTGAACTTCTTCAAAGCCAAGGAATTCTTCATACACAGATGTACCGTCTATAAAAATGAATTACTGGAACAAGTTGCTCTATAGTTGCACTGTCAGTTGTTCAATCTGCTAAAATAGCAACAAATCTGGCATTGTTTGCGCGTTCCACCACTCGATTTATCATAAGAATGTTGCAAGCAGAGATAAAATCATTCTGAATCTTTCAACTTGTGTAGGTTTCATTGGAAGGACATGTTGCCAGATACCTTGCCAAAACTTCATCACCAGCTAGAAGTATAGGTGAAGAGCAGCACGGACATTGCCATTATTCTGTTCTGGTTCCTTTGATGTAATGAGTTGTCCACTGTCTCTGAGTCTTCGAAGATCTATACCCTGCTTGGCACAATGCAGTATTGAACCACTATTGGCACAAATCGTTTTCTGTTTTCCAAAATTGTTTTCTTCCAGTTGCTCTCATTTATGGTTGTAACAGCAACAGACTTCCCTTCAAAATCAGATGATAGAAGTTAGCTGTCACTGTCATGCTCTCTTTGTGATACATGGAGGAAGCATGGAAACGAAAATCACATTGGGTGTTTTTCCATTTTGTGAAAGGCTGAAACACTAATTTCTCCACAACTTGGTGAGAGCCTCTTCCAACTTCTTTACGACCAAAGAGTACACACATCTTGCATAAGGTGCCTTCAAGATTAGCACTGTAGGCAAGCCATGGACGATAGATTTTCAATATTCATGTTGAAAGTGATGTGTTTGAGTTCCCTGCTGATCTACTGGAAACTTGTATGATGTCTCTGGGGTCCAGGAAGAGCGTAATAGTTGGTAGCGTAACTCATCTGGGTTTGATGATGAAACTGTGCTGAGTCTTGAGACATCCATTGTTCTCCCATATCTAAGCTGTATGAACTCTTTGACTGTTTCAAACTGAACTAGTAGCCGTTGGCATGCCAGTGGTTGTATATGCAGCAGACCGAGAATCAAACAATGCTATATGTTGGGCAGGTTTTTCATTTAACTCAGCACATGCTGAGTCAAATCAGCACATTCCGTGATACATCACTGAAGTCATAGCAACTGTGAAAAAAGTAACTTTCATGCTAAGAGAACAAGTGTAGCAAATGAGCAGCACTCATTCGCTGAAGAGTAGTAAGGATTTGTTATGTTGCCAGTGATGTATTTTGCTGCACACTAATGCACATATATTACAAATCTATGGTGTGGTAGCACACTGTTGTTTACAGACACTCCATTTTCTATTGAAATGGCCACAAATTTGAACAGACATTTAATTTTACTGATTGGATTAGATGGCACTTAAACAATAAAGTGTGGAAAACAGGTTTCACTAGGTTAACGAGAATGGTCATTTGAATACTCCCTCTGTTCGATGCAAGTAATACACATTCTGAGAAGGCGCCCATACTTTCGGAAAGTACCGGGCTGTCCTCGGCACTACCCCAAAGCAGCCCAGTTTAAATAACCAAATCCACACTACTACGTGTTGGCGTACGGCTTATAATAATATAAACTTTATTTGCCCTGCTGATAGGTCGTTTTGAGGGAAAAACAAGATTGGTCTTTTGAATACTCCCTCTGTATGTAAGCAAATAATATACATTGCAAGATGGCAACCGTACTTTTTGCTAGTACCGGGCTGTACTCAGCCGAGTCGCATTATAAAGATGGCTGCCGCGCAGTATGCCAAACCTCCATCAAGACGCGACGTGACACCAAGGGACTGAACAAGGACTCTTACTTCATGGATGATGACATAAGTAAGTTATTAAAACTTGTTATATTTCTGCCGTGAACTCGCATAGCGCTTAACAAACTGTCCGGCATTACAAGCAGGAGACTGCTCCTTGGCTTCTGTCTTTTCATTTAAAAATTAAACCCTGGCCCTCCACCCGTCACCTAACTAGCGGGAATTCTTATCACTACTAGTGCTCTCTGGTTTCGGTATAAATGAATATCCGATCTATGTATAACACCTGGAGTAGTAATTCTATTGCTCCTGGCAACTGTAGCATATGCGCCCCGTCGCAAATAAGGACACTAAGCATGTTATCCCCTGTCCTTAAGGACCCCATATAGATCAGTACGTTTACATGGCTGGGAGAATAAAATGCAACTGTTTTATCCACTTCTCCATGATCGGCTGATTATCCACGCCGGTTTAGAAATTTTCTCTCCTTGAACTCCTTTTTAAACATGTTAACCTTATTTTTACTTCTTCATTTCAGACTCTTATGCCATCATTACAAAAAGTGAAACATGTAATTGATTTTAATGACAAATGTATGAACCAGACTGTGCTACAATAATGTTCTAAAAAGGTACATAATTTCTGCTGATAAACCATGTAATAACTGGAGGTAAAGAGTCACGTTGAAAGCCTAATGTGGGTAAATAGGTGCACAATTAATTCCTATTCACCTAATCAACATGAATGCGGAATGTACTCACCCTGTCCACACGAATTGCACGTCAAAATAGACTAATTTTGTCTATTACAAATGATTACTGTTCTAATGATTGTTTGGCCAGCACTGGGAATAAGACTATTTTTAAACCTCACTCTTTTTTTACCTAAAATTTCTGCACGATACCCTAAGAGCTGACTACCAACTCTACTAAACATGACTAGATTCATATAATGGCTTGTTATAATCTCACTCATTTACCAGGACACTTTACTATCTCTTTTTCCCACTTTCCCTTGTTTCTCGAATTACAGTTTTCATCCCTTTTCTTTCCCCCATTTCTTTTCTTCTCTTACCTACCTGCCTGATCTCTTTCCTTCTTATCTTCCACCTTCACCTTCGTCACTGTAGTTCACTATTAGTGCACAATGCCTCACTTTGGATTATTCCAACGCATGTACCGTTCACTTTTTTCACTGGGTGCCCGGCTATAGCTAGTCTTGCTTACAACAGCGACTGACCCTGCCCTATTAACATCTTCTTATCGTCCACCTTCACCTTCGTCACTGTAGTTCACTATTAGTGCACAATACCTCACTTTGGATTATTCCAACGCATGTACCTTTCACTTTTTTCACTGAGTGCCCGGCTATAGCTAGCCTTGCTTACAACAGCGACTGACCCTGCCCTATTAACATCTTTTTTAGTCTTGAGAAAGCCCAGGTCTAATTGATCCGTTTGGGCGAAATACGTTTCGGCTGGTGCAGCTTTAGCAATGTGCTGTTAGCAATACTCTGAATAACAAGGCAACTATCTATGTACTGAATTTCACTAAACATCAAGAAAACAAGTATAAAAAAGATCACTAAATAAACTGCTTCTTGGTTTTTGAGAGGTTAACGCGTTGCATTCTGGGCTGTTTTGAGACGATTTTATGAGAATTAAATTGAACAACAAGGGGTCATTTCAAAAATGTATATAATAACATGGACATAAGTGATTTGTTCATCTTGCAATAAAGTTTCACTCAAATGCATTATATTGTCACACAAAGTTATTATGTAAATGGTTGAAATGACCCCCTGTTTTCTTTGGAAAGCCTCATGAAACTGGTTCAAAAGAGTTCAGAATACAACATTCTATTCTCTGAAAAACCAAGACTGGTCAAATATATCATTCACACAAAAAGCGGACTCTGAACATGTCATTTACTTGTCCACCCGACAAAGACACAGAAGGAATTTCAGATTTTACAATGTGCCCATTTGCAATGTTGTTACAAACTGTAGCACTAACAAACATTAATTTATTGTCAGTAAATCCATTAAAGCACAGTACTTTAATGCAAAGGCACTGGGAGTAGAGTTGGGTGGGGTGCTGCATAACAGCACACCCAAAATAACCATGGTGGAATTCAGAGGGTGCATCAGAAATAATAATGCACTTACATTTTGGTAATATAATGTTACATTTGCTGTCCTTTAAAAGACAGAGGCCAAATGGCAGGCTATGCATTCTGTGAAAGAGACCAAACTTGGTAATTATGCCCCTGCCACAAAGTTCTAATCCTCACCTTTTCAGCTGGTGCAACTCCTATGCCATAACCGTCCCTGAAAAAGGTGCCCTTGCAGAGCAGGAACACAGGCTTCTGGAAACTTACTGCCTGACTTTTGATAGTATTCTATGGAGTCAGGCTGATCAGCAGCTCTGTCGTTCTGGCATCCAGCTTCTCCGGAAGGTCTTGATGCATAGCTGAGGGTCAAATATCTCCTGGGTTCATCTTGTACTTGATACAAGTGCAAAGACAGCAAACCCTGGAATATGATGCCAGCAGGAATTCCTTTACAATTGAAAAGCTTCACCTGCACTGACCATCCCTTTCCTCCTGTTGTGCACACCTTCCCACTCCCATGCCATGCTGCACAGCACTTCAAAAATGCTCAGGTGAAATCCATGCCTTCAGGCAGGGATAACACCTTGGTGGCAGCCCATCCCGTAGAAAAAAATGGTGGTGTGCAGGGAGGGTTGCTGAAACCTTTTAGAGGCTAGCTGGCTCAGGCTGGTTTTAGGCCTCTCAAAAGACGTAATTGAAATCAAATTGTTAATTGCTAAAACATCCATAATATAAACGCTACTTGATGTGCAGCTTTAGTAGAAATTAAACTGGAAAATAATTGTTTCATACTTGTATTATTTTAGTGAACACAAATCAGAAAAAGTGTGTTAGCTGATATATATATAGATAGAGATAGATTACCTACTGGCGGTCGCCAGTAGATAGTTAAAGTTAGGACCTATTATCCATAGCAAATCCGTAACATTCTATTTGGAATACCTTTGGCGCCGGTCGATGAATCTTCGCGAAATTTTTAAAACTGGTGGGGCGCTCCGGTCCGCTCCTATCCTGAAAGTCTCGGGGTGATTCGTCGAGCAGGGGCCGAGAAAAAAGGGGGTCCCAAAATGTGTTTTCCCCCATGCAATTTTCCATAGGAACTGTTAATCGCAGCTGCAGCCCGAACTGCTGAATGGAATTACACGAAATTTGGCAAAGAGGTAGCCATTGGTTCACACTTGTGCCTTTTGGTTAAATGGTGTAAATCTGTTTAGTAGTTGCTGAGAAAATCAAAAGTAAAATCATAGATATATCTGGGCGGAGCCTAACCACACATCTCATCATGAGATCTGATTGGCTGTCAGCACTTCATCCAAGAAGTGTTGGCAGCCCTCTTGGGACCAATATACATGATAGCGTCTCATTAAAAAGCATTGCAGTTAATAGAAGGTTTTAAGACTTTAGTTACATTATAAATCATTTGTTGATGGTACCATACTCATTTTAGGAATTGTGGTGTGTTCTAAGGTGATTTTACCATGTGAAAAAGCCTTCTGCTGGGATATCATGAATCATGTTTGAGAGAAAACTATTTTCTCATGCTTTTCCCACAGAGGTTTGGAAGGTGATCTATAAGCTAAACTGAGAGCATATTTTCTGTAAAATCACATTATCTTTCTCAGTCATGTGAGAATGAAGTCTGACATTCTCAGTAAAACATGTACATCCAACAAGGGCAAAGACTGTCAGTTCATTCCTTTGCGTTCTACTGCAGCATCCCAGAGTGTTCTAAAGAACAACTAGAGCGCTAACAGTCCTACTTATGACATACGTATGGCACACCTGAAGCCATCTTGATTGGAATAAAGTGGTAACTCTTAAAACATTTAATTTTAAAAGGAACAAAATGAGGGGGTTCATTTTGCCATAGAAAGTATGATTAGTGCTGCAGAAAGAAAAATTAGGGCACATTTTGAGTGACTTCTCAAATCCTCTTCTATTTAATTAAAAGATTCTGACCTGCAGACTGAAACATGCACTTTCAATACCAGCAGCAGATTTCCCTGGTGAGCAGTTGCTTTACTACAGTGATCTAATGAGCAACTAGAGTGCTAACATTTAGAATTTATGGCAAATGTGTGACACATCTGAATGCCTTCTTGATGGAACCAAAGTAAACAAGCATTGAAAATGCAATAGGTCTCGCCCTTGTTTAAGTTAAAGCAATTCTATGTGTAATTAGGTGACTTTTTAGCTTTGCTTTTATTAGTGATTTTCAAACTTTCATGTACATAACATGCATATGTATGCATATATGTATATGTATATGTATGCATGCATTTATATTTGTATTTACATAGATATACAGATTATATATAAGTTTATATTTATATGTATATATATACATATATATAAATGCATATGCATATATATATGTGCATATGTGTAGAGAGAGGTAGAGGTGTAGAGGTGTAGAGGTGTAGAGGTAGAGGTAGAGAGGTAGAGGTAGAGAGGTAGAGAGTAGTAGATAGAGAGGTGGCGAGAGGTAGAGAGGTAGAGAATAGAGGATGAGTAATAGAGAGTAAAGAGTAGAGAGTGAGTAGTAGAGAGTAGTAGAGAGTAGTAGAGAGAGTAGCAGACAGTGAGTAGTAGAGAGTAGTAGAGTGAGTAGATTGAGTAGCAGAGAGTGAGTAGTAGAGAGTGAGTAGTAGAGACTAGTAGAGAGTGAGTAGTAGAGAGTAGCAGAGAGTGGGTAGTAGAGAGTGAGTAGTAGAGAGTGAGTAGTAGAGAGTGAGTAGTAGAGAGTGAGTAGTAGAGAGTAGTAGAGTGTGAGTAGTAGAGCGAGAATAGTAGAGTGAGTTGTAGAGAGTAGTAGAGAGAGTAGCAGAGAGTGAGTAGTAGAGAGTAGTAGAGTGAGTAGTAGAGAGTGAGTAGTAGAGAGTAGTAGAGAGTGAGTAGTAGCGAGTGAGTGTTAGAGAGTAGTAGAGAGCATTAGAGAGTGAGTAGTAGAGTGAGTAGTAGAGAGTAGTAGAGAGTGAGTGGTAGATAGTGAATAGTAGAGAGTGAGTAGCAGAGAGAGAGTAGTAGAGAGTGACTAGTAGTGTGAGAAGTAGAGAGTAGTAGAGAGAGAGTAGTAGAGAGTAGTAGAGAGTGAGCAGTAGAGTGAGTAGTAGAGAGTGAGTAGAAGAGAGTAGTAGAGAGTAGTAGAGAGCGAGTAGTAGAGAGTGAGTAGTAGAGAGTAGTATATGAATATGTAGATAGATAGATATGTAAACCAGATGTAACAGATCACTTAACGAGTTCACTATTGAGCCTGGCGTACCCTAAACTGGATCAGACAGAAATAACATGACCCCTTCAGAGTTCCAAGTGAGAAAAGGTGGAATGTCTTTCAAAATTATATAGCCAACATCTCCAAAAGTGCAATAAAACAGAGAACACACTGAAACACTCTTCTTGGACTACTATCACATCATAAAAAGAAACAATTGACGATAAATTACCTTATCTTCCATACCCCAGACACCTCTATGTGGATAAAAGTCATCATGAAACCATGAAATAAAAAATATTCAAAGCCCTTATTGCAGAAAACTTGACAAAACTGCACCCAACCAAAACAAAGCAACATATTACCATCTCAATCTATCATAGAGGTTTATTCATTACTCACTCTGTCAATGTGAACCTTAAACTCTTTGACTCTCATTTCCGGATACTTCTAAACATTAAAAAACGCCTCGCAACAGGAAACCCTTGTAATCCACCTGCTTCACCACACTCCCAAAATCGCCACAACCATACCATGAATGCCATTCATACTCAGACCTAAACAGCCAATATTCCCCTACACACACACTCACACAGGCATCTGAGGCAGAACCTCAGGTGCATCGCATTCACAGTTCTGACAATCCCTGACCAGCACAAGATCCCAAGGGACCAGCAATTATCTTTACAGCTTCATTCCACATCCCCCTTGCTCTTTATTAGCTAAGTTTCAAATGGAATAGCAACCTCATAAAAGCCAAAATAAATACTCTAACCAAAATAATATCATCGCTGATCTCAGGCATCTGGTAATACCTGTCCAAATTCTTAATGACACTAGATATCATACTCTCAACGTTATACACTAACACAATAACCTTACAACTTTCTTGACTACTAGAAGCATTACGCTTAATAACATGCATGCGAGATCCTTCTTCCTCAATATCAGGAAAAGTGCTGGAGGTCCTACTGTATAATTATGACACAGTGAATTCTAATAAAACTAACTAAGAAAGCTCCCACATCCCGGTTATAAAATCTAGATGAAGATCATAATAGAACCTTACATAAAATCCACAAATCAAAACAATCTATGAGAAATAAAAAGAGAGTAAATTCATGGAGCAAGCCACACAGATCTACTCCTAAACATGCCTTCAGCACAACTGCAGATCTACTGCAAAATATAACCTGGATAGCAGACATAATAATCACACAATTCTGACATGATCTTTGTGACAGAAAATAGCTGGAAAAGCATTTCAACCATCCTTTGAAAAGCTACTCTCTCAAAGATATGACATCACCCTGTTAAACAGAACTTGCAAAACTGCAGGTGGCATAGCAATAAAACATAAAAATCAAATTAAACACAGAAGCCCATTAGCCTATCAGTCTACCAACTTCAAATATCTTAATATTGGAGTAGAGATAACAGAACAAAAAAAACCTCTGAACTTTCATCTCACCTACCACTCCCCAGGAAACAACAATAACTTCATGGGGCAGGTAATTGAACTTATAACAGAAAGTGTTTTGAAAACAAACGTAAGCAATATTGTATAAGCCCCATCCACTATAAAGGGGCCATTCTATATTTCCTTATCATAAACAAAGAAAATATAGTGATTGACAAGATAAGACCAGTTGACTGGTCAGCTCACTCCTTCGTTTTCTGTGCTCTGTATGACACAAAATACTCCACACCTCTTCAACCACTTATACCCAAACAATTACATGGAAAACCTAAGATGTAGTGACAAAATAACTATTTCTACAAGAAATTGCGTACTCACAAATACATCTCTCTATTTTTCATAAAGTCAATGATGTCAGAAACAACAATGCCAAAATTATATCTGCGACTCTTGATTAGAAAGCACCATAAAGCTTAGAGACAAAAACAGGGAACTCAGCTATAAGGTGCAAGAAACTTGCATGAAGAAAGAAAACTCCTACAAACCTTGGCAAAAAGTGAAGATATAATACCCAACGTAAGAGCACGATGCTTCACAGTGAAAGCAACAGATACAAGAAGAACACTGTGCACAAAACACTTTCATCAGAACGGAAACTAACAAGGGGAGAAACCGTCTAAGGAAACTATGCAAAATTGTTAAAAACAAATACACACAACCTACGCGTACAAAATTGACAGAAGTATATGAACAATCGGAGAAGGCCGCCAACTTCTTTAAAGAAAAGAAAAAAACATCAAATGGTTCATAAGTCAAGCCAGGTTATAAAACACATCAAACTCTAAGCCAGAAAAAAAAGATCGGGTTGGTCTACCTTCAGAGAAATCCCTCAAGAATCAATCTTCTCACCAACTGTCCAACATCTATTTGGAAATCCTAGCCCATATCCAGAAACAATCTAACACCATCTATTAGTTATTACTATAAGCTACATAGACATCAGCTCACCAGACAAACATACATAAGGTAAACACATTAAATCTTCAATGAAATTCAATCTAGGAGTTTGATGCAGCATCTAAAATTCAACTTCTCACTGCCCTCTGCCCCCATCTGCAACATTCCCTTCCAAAACTGGATCAAATAAGCCCCTGTTCTTAGCAACACCTGCACGATTATTGACTTTATTAAAATACTAGGGTTTACTCTCAACAAGCACCTGAACCTCGAAGAACCCGTCAACAACACTTCGAAAAGAGCCCAGTTCCAGCACAGACTATGAAGAGGTGTCAAACAAATTATCCCAGAGCCAGATTTCAGACAGGTGGTCTGAGTCAAAACTAGATTTTGACACCTCCCTCCGAGTATGAATTCAGAGTTGCCACTTAGATCCCCTTAAAGCAATCATCCATGCTGTTGTTAGACTAGTCTTTAGCACAAGAAAATTCCCATAAATATATTTTCACTCCTTTATTGCATTAAACTGACTTTACATTGAAGGCAAGCATGCATCGCCTATAAGGCAACACATGAAAAACACCCTGAATTATCTCCACATCAAACTTTGAATCTCGAGTGGACAGCGACAACTAAGAATCGCTGCTAACCACCTTTTGCTCGTTGTCTTCTAATAGCTGCAAACTTTATTTTAAAGTGCTCTTAAACCAAATGGCCTAGTTTGCAATATAAAACTGCTAAAATGCATAAATAAACAGTCATGTATCAATTTTTAATAATCTGGTAATAAATCATTCTTCCCCCAGAGATGTATTAACACACTGAGACACTGTCAAAATAGCAATTTATTTTATAGGAAGCAAGGGTGAGATTATTTGTCACATGTTCAGTAATTAGCACTATCGAAAAAACTGTGAATAGCAAAGAGGGCATTCAAGCATGTCCCCTTTGGAGAGCAGCAAATACTGATGGGCCAAGGATGTTGCCAACATTATTTTCCATTAGCCAGAACAGCTCTACTCTCAAGCTGTAGATACAACTCAATGATGTGGTTGATCAATTGCTACACACTTTTACAGCTACAGTGATCAAAATCCTTGTTCAGTTTTTACTGGAACAATTTCTTGAAGCCATTCTTAGACCCTTACATTATTGGGTCACACCAACATCCTCTTCTTACCTTTGGTGAAGCTGTTGACCTTACCCAAGTCTATCATCAGAGTACCTGAGGTTAGGCATCATCAATATGCACAAGTGAAAGGAAGGGAAATATATTGTACTTAACCCTTCTATTCTCAGGGCAATCCCGGGAAGAATAGAAATTCAGACAATGAGATTAAGAGAAAGGAACAAGGGTCTACCATAAGCACAGGGAGATGTGCTATCCCCCCCACTGTCCTACGAACCACATTACTTTGATTTTGGGGAACTGATTCACATCACCCCACAATGTCCCCATAAATCACAGGTTTCGCTCATAGATTGTGGTATGACAGGAGCATATTTTGGTGAAAAAGAAGAAAGGAAAACTGTTCTTTAACAGTGCGGTAAATGTGAACTGAAAGTCTACTTGAGCATTAGTATAATTCGACTATTATTAAACATTGGTGAGGCAGGAATTGTGCCCAATATAATCATAGGAGAGAGTGATATAGGGTTTGAGATAACCTGTATCCATGGAGATATTAAATAACATTCCACCTGTCAAGCTAAAGTAGAGATAGTGGACTGAGTCCAAGCACTGACAGTGGACAGCATGGCCACACTAGAAGAAACAGTCGTTTTGGAGACGGACAGCCCAAGGTTCATGAATCTATTTCTAGTATTCTGAGTTAATGATAAATGCTTGAAAGAAGCTCAATTTTTACATGCAATGATTCACTCACGGTCTAGGTGAAGACCCAGAAAAAAGTTGCAAGCAAGACGTCAATAGGCCTTGATCTGCAATACAATCAGACATACCAACAGACCGCAACTTTGAGGATGACGATATGAGATTCTGGAGCTCCCAACAAGCAGGTAACGGCATGTGATGTGTCTGAATAATAGCCAAAGAACACCCTAGGGCCTTTAGAATCGAGATCCATTCTTTAGAATGAAGTTTTTCTGTACCGTGTGAAGCCAAGAAAAGACAAGTAAGATACAAAGGCAACAAATAACACCCTTTATGTGTCCTTATTAAGGTGTCCAGCTGGGCCATAACCACCTCGGGAAGCAATAAACAATATACTGCAGTGATTAGTTTAGATAGGAATATATGTCACCCTTGCTAGATTGGTCAGTAATTGTAACACCTCTCAATAAAAAAGAGAGACAGTATACTGTAAAGTCCCTCTTCAAACATTATTGATATTCTAACTACCATTCCAAACCATTAATATGGATATGTTTAGCCTATTGGACGCTTTGAGACAAGGACCCTGGTGTAACCTAGTGGTGCCAAACTATGATAGGTACACTTCCTCCAAACACACCTGTAACATCTGTATTCCATTTTTTTCTAGTGCTGGATTGCCATGAAAATTAAAGGAAAATATTTTGCTTCAAAATTGATGCATTAAGTCTGCAGCATTTGTGTATCAACCATAAACCAATGAGCTAGAGGAAGCACATAATAAAACTATTAGGCAGAAGTTTCCTATGAGCCTGTTTACAATCCTAATTACTTCCCTGTCCTCTACACATTTCAGCCCTTTTCAACTTGCTTTTGGGCAACAACTCAATTCTATAACGTATACAGGTCAGGCAAACTGAGGATGAAGAGATTCTGATAGAGTATGAAAACAAGTGGTTGACAACTTTCAAGGAATGCAAAAATACATATGAAAGGAAGTAGTACATCTTTTCCCTCTTACTTAGTAAGCACACAGAAAACAAGCATTGGCATAGCCAATAGGTATCGCCTTTGGGACGTTAGAAGTATTTAGTTATGCAGCACAATATCCTTGGTGCAACAACATCAACTGTTGCATGGCTAAACACTTATAAGGTCCCAAAGGCGAGACCTATTGGCTATGCCAATCCTTGTTTTCTTAGTGATATACTGTTCATAGTCATTATGTATTTGCTTGCCCTTTACTATTGTATACCTCTCATGTATTGCAATCCTCTCCACCTGTGGAATCTACTACCAATGTCGTAAAGACAATAGCATGTGGATAGGTCATCTACTCAGCAACACACAAAGAGGACATCCTCAAAATTTTGTGGATACAAAATCAAACTGCTAAACTATGTCTCAACTTGAAGAGCTCTGATCACATTTCCCCTGCTCTTGAGAACGGCAATGGGTCTCACTTGCCCAGAGAATGAAGTTCAAACCATTTTGCACAATTTTCTAAACAATAGGGGTTTTAGACCCAAAATACCCTCAGATCAGGCAAAGAAAACTGGATTGTTCCAAATAGATTCATTTGAAAGACAGAGGGAAAATAAACAATCAGAATTCTTTGGAGCTCGACTATGAAACTCCAGACCTGAGAAACTAACCGATTTTATCCTTAAAACCAAATTTAAAACAAGCCCCTTAAGAAAGATCTTCCTGGTTTTGAAAGATGCCACAGAGTCAACCCCTCCCTCTAAATAGAGAACATGCTCCACAGAAGGACAATACATTCTGCTATGAAGCGCAACAAACAATATTCACGACAGCGGCTTCATAGATCTGTCAATAATAGACTTTACTATTAAGCAACTAAATTTTACTCGTTTTACCAACCTCAGAACACAAGGCAGGACTCAGCAGTGTTGAGATGTCAAATCCAAATTCTACAATACACCCAAATTTCTGCAACATTAAAAATTATTAAATGAGGGTGTCACATAAAGTGATGGAGCACAGATGGTGCCTCGGCATGTGGTGAAAGCAACACCAGTTACTACCCATGCTCAAACTCTTGTAAATCACAGCAATCTCAGGACGAAAGTAATTTTAACAGAACGTAGGAAGGGGAAAGTTGTATTATTTGGCACATAACATTTGTAGAATGAGAATAGTAGCAAATAGAAGAGCAGTTGCCAGGTTTACCATAAGCAGTGTTGCTCACTCTATCAATCTGGAATAGCTAAAAAGGGCTGACAAACCTTGCTGGAATTCGAACCTGTAGGGTGCACGGAGATTCCATAAAGGACTACATTAAAGGAGCAATTATATCAGCTCCAATCGCGGAGTCTGGCAGAGATTGGGGAGGGGTGGGGGGGAAAAGTGGAGAACACTTAAAAAATTACAACTTGTGAGCAACGCATGCCATGGCATCGGAGATCACACGCTGTCCTGTTCACATTTCGGTCAGATCTCGCTAAACCAAATAGCACCAAAATGCTGACCATGTGTCCTGGACTAGCCAGGACAGTCCAGGGTTATTGAGATGTGGCCCAAGATTCCTGAACTTTTCAATGAATTAAACATGGCTTGGTTTCGCAAAGAGGGTCAGGTGAGCACGCACATCAGAGTTAACAGGCCAATGAGGTGACCCGCCTCCTTCCAACTGAAACCGAGCCCACGACATGACTGGACAATGTTATTTTTTAAGGTACACGCCGATTATGTTAGTTCACAAATCAAAACACAGACAAGTCGCTATTAGAAAGCAAATGTTATGAATAAAGGTTAAACTAACAGAATCATCTAAACACAGGCTTTCAAGATGCTTCTCAGAATAATATTGCTCAGTCATCATAAGCCTCATTGCGTACTACTTACAAATTGCTGGTTGCGTGTTTGCATCAGACGTCGCTAGTGAGTACAGTGACTACACCTCAATGAACGGTGGGACAGGAACACGTTGAAACAAGCGCGCACGTGCAACGCGCAGCAGCGTGGGGAGAGAGGAGGGACCAGCGTCGGATTCCCTTGGGGGAGCGAGCAGCAAGGCACGATAATTGCTAACATATAGCGCCGCTGCTCGCTCCCGCACACGTTGGCATTCAAAGCAATGCAACGCGTGCACGTTTTTGCCCGCAAAGCTGTGCCGATTGCTAAAGGTCTTTTTCCTTACAGCGCATGCGCGCTGTGTAGGCGAGACCTAAAAATGAAAGAGATTTTCGCACAGCGAAACCCCGCAAATAGCAGGGCACCGTTGGAAAAAACACTCTCCACAAAACATTGAAAAAGACCATGTAGTCCCTCTATGCCATTTATGAAGTAGCAGCTTGGACAAACCAAGGATGATTGCCCTTTTTTAACTTTGAATAGGGACCCACCCGAATGGCAAAGTATGTTTATGTCAGTGTAGATTGCTGGAAGCAGTGCAACACAATGTAAAAATGTTACAGGTGAATGTCACTGAACCCTCTCAGGGCGAATTATGTTTACTCATGGTCATTGCCCGAAAAGCAAGATGATTCCTCAGAATTTGCATCAACTTGTCATAAGTCTGCAGCATCTCTGTCTTTAATGTATGCTCTACAACTTGTGCAGATGAACTGTAAGAACAAATCACACAGACCACAACAGCAGTGTGCTTTATTTGATGAAAGGGTGATAACTAATGGTGTTACTTGTCTTTGAGAGTCACTAAACTGCAGTTGATGTTCCCTGAAAATTCTTCCACCTCAATGCCCTCCCTTTCAGGTTACATTGGCAGTCCCCACCTTTCAAGTTGTTGCTAGTGTTCGAATTCCTTAGTAAAAGCAGAAGACGAGGAGTTTAGGAAAAAAGGAACAGTTTTGTTTAATTAAACAATTCAGCCGGGAGAACAATTACAGGCACAAGGTCTGAGGACTGTCTCAATTTAAAGACTAACACATCCAGAATCCCATATATGGTGAGGAATGTTGGTTGCTGCCTTAAAGTCATAGAGTAATTGTCCAACATTTCTACAGGTGGGTCTCAACCATGGGTGGGCACAGTGTTGCCAGTGGTAAATGTGTCCAGATCTTAAGCGTGTGGAGCAAGTGATCACTATGAGTACTGGGTCCTGATTGGCTATGTGTTCCTTAACCATGTGGCATCTTACCCTATGTTTTTTTTCGAAGAGCGCATACCCCCTCAGGACATATCTGCTTTATTGGGGGCAATTCTCCTGACCATTGTGATATGGCACCGCGCCTATCTGTAGGGATTGTCAAGAGTTTCCTGCCCTTGTGTTTGCCTGCCAGCTATGCACCCTCCTACCTGGGCCTAGGGAGCAGGGCCTGCCTGACTACATACTTGTGTGTCGAGGTAGATGTGCAGTTTGGGATGGGGGATTTTATTAATAAGGACAATAGTTCATTTTTGTCAACAATGAATCAACATCCATATTAATATTCCCCCTCTAGTTGATTCTTCAACTACACTATTTAACTCATGCGTTTGTGTCGAGAATGGTCCACGCCCACAGTGAACTGCAGCAGGGGTGGAGCAATGCAGGCGAAGCAACCCAAGAACAAGGAAGAAGTGCTTCAGGTTTTAGTTTCGCGAGTGTCTCCTTCACGTCCAGGTTCAACCTACCTCTTCCTGTTGGGCATGGCTTCCTTGCAGACCTTTCTCATTCCTTCGTGAATTTCCAACAGGGGTCATCAGGTGGGGCTTTCCTCGCCTCCTAGAGCTCTCCTGGAATCGCGTGGGGGGCCTCCTCTAGGGCTGCTTGCTGGTGTTTCGCTCCTGATCATCCTAGCATCTGTTTGTTCTGTGGAAAAAGAAAAAAGAATTGCAAAAGTATCAAAGACTCTTTTGATGGTGGTAATGCTCTTATGCTGCAATATATCTCTGAAGGATTTAATATTCAGGCAAAACAAAAACTTATCTGATTGAAGTTTCCTTGGCATTTTTCTAATGGGCATCTGTATTCTTCTTGTTGCTTGTTAAGGGCTGCGTCTGAATATAGTAGTCTGTGAATAGTTTCCTGCAAAATTAAGGAAACATTATGGGGGAACGGCAAAGAGAGAGTGAAGACCTCCCCTCAAGTCATTACTATCAGAATGATCAAAGAGGACTTAAAAGCAATAAGATAATATCGGTTGGGCTATCCAGTTCCCAGGGAGGGAGCAAGATTAATCTGATCTCCTGGAATGTGGCAGGGCTGGGTGCAAAATTTGACGACAAAAATGGATCCCAACTATATCTGAGTATAAGATCATTTGTTTACAAGAGACTTGGGAGGTGGAAAATATATATTTTTGGGAGGGATATAAGTCGTTCTTCCTCCCAGCGAAAGGCTTGAGACAGGGGTGAGCAAAGGGTGGACTAATTATATTTATTGCCCTTCAGCTGTGCGGATCAGTGCCTCAACTAACCTGGAATTCAACAGTAGCACTAGGAATAAAACTGGTAGTAGGCAGAATACAAAAACTTACAATAATTAATTTTTATAATGCTAAAAATAAGAACTCAAGTGCGTCAAGCTTGAAGGAGCTAGGGGGGCTCCTAGATCAATTGCAGGAAGACAACCTCTCACTAGGACATTTGATTGTGCTGGGGGATTTTAATTGTCATTTATGTCCAAAGATTGGGAAAAATAGTGGGGTTATTTCGTCATGTAGGAAAGCAGATGAATGGCATGTGGAACACTCAGGAGAGCGTCAGGAATTAAGCGCTCTTTCAAATAATTACGATCCAATGTTTACACTCCCAATGGTCGTAATACCTCCTTCTAATCTTTATCCACCTATCTATAAAGGGAGGGGCTATGCATCTATCATCAGTTTTATTGTTGCGTCTTCAGCACTGACACATCTTTTATCTCTGTTTGGAGAGAGACAACTGGAGATCCTACAGTGCCTAGACATTGCACCATTAGAGGAGGATGTATTAAGATCTTTTGACATCATAGCAAAGTCAGTGAGGATTTTTTTAACCGTCCCTTCAGTCATTTCCCACTCAGATAACCCAAGGTGGTTTGACAGGGCATGCTCACATGCTCTGAGGTCCCTTAAAGCGGCACTGAAAGAGACACCTCATAGTAGTTCTAAGATCACTAATTGTCGCAGGAAGTTTTGAAGGAACGGGGGTCAGTCCTACAATCAATCAATCATGACATTTGTATAGCGCGCTACTCACCCGGAAGGGTCTCAAGGCGCTGGGGGAGAGGGGTCCGTTACTGCTCGAAAAGCCAGGTCTTGAGTTGCTTCCTGAAGGAGAGGTGGTCCTGGGTTAGCCGAAGGTGGATGGGGAGGGAGTTCCATGTCTTGGCTGCCAGGTAGGAGAAGGATCTTTCTCCGGCGGTGGCTCTGCGGATGTGTGGGACGGCGGCGAGGGCGAGGCTGGTCGACCGTAGCTGGCGGGTGGGCGTGTAGAAGGTCAGGCGGCTGTTGAGGTACTTGGGGCCCAAGTCATGGAGAGCCTTGTGTGCGTGGGTGAGGAGTCTGAACGTGATCCTCTTGCTGACGGGGAGCCAGTGCAGGTCTCTCAGGTGGCCGGTGATGTGGCTGTGTCGGGGTATGTCCAGGACGAGTTGTGCGGAGGCGTTCTGGATGCGTTGGAGTCTTTTCTGAAGTTTGGCTGTTGTTCCGGCGTAGAGGGTGTTTCCGTAGTCCAGTCGGCTGGTGACGAGTGCCTGGGTAACCGTCTTCCTGGTTTCGGTGGGGATCCATCGGAAAATCTTTCAGAGCATGCGCAGGGTGTTGAAGCACGATGATGAGATGGCGTTGACTTGTCTGGTGATCGAGAGGGAGGGGTCCAGGATGAAGTCCAGGTTACGTGCGTGGTCCGTTGGCTTGGGGGTGGTGCCCAGGGCAGGGGGCCACCAGGAGTTGTCCCAGGCGGAGGGCGATGATCCCAGGATGAGGACTTCCGTCTTGTCTGAGTTCAGTTTCAGGCGGCTGTTCTACATCCACTCGGCGACGTCTTTCATCCCTTCGTGTAGGCTTGTACTGGTGGTGGCTGGGTTTTTGGTGAGGGAGAGGATCAGCTGGGTGTCGTCGGCATAGGAGATGATGTTGAGGTTGTGTTGGCGTGCGATGGCTGCGAGGGGGCTCATGTAGACTTTGAAGAGGGTGGGGCTGAGCGAAGATCCCTGTGGTACGCCGCAGATGACTTCGGTGGCCTTGGATCTGAACGGGGGGAGGCGGACTCTCTGGGTTCTTCCGGCGATGAACGAGATGATCCACTCCAGTGCCTTCTCTTGGATTCCGATGTCGCTGAGGCGCTGCACTAGGGTGCGGTGGCAGGCCGTGTTGAACGCTGCAGAGAGGTCCAGGAGGATGAGGGCCGCTGTTTCCCCGTTGTCGAGCAGGGATCTGATGTCATCAGTGGCTGCGATGAGGGCTGTTTCAGTGCTGTGGTTGGCTCGGAAGCCGAACTGCGAGTTGTCGAGGGATCCGTTCGTCTCGAGGAAGGCGGCAAGCTGTCTGTTGACGGTCTTCTCGATGACTTTGGCAGGAAAAAGGAGGAGCGAGATGGGGCGAAAGTTCTTGAGGTCGGAAGGGTCCGCTGTTGGTTTCTTCAGGAGGGCGCTGATCTCGGCGTGCTTCCAACTTTCCGGGAAGGTGGCGGTGTTGAAGGAGGCGTTGATGATGTCCCGGAGTTGGGGTGTGATGATGGAGTCGGCCTTGTTGAAGACGTGGTGGGGGCAGGGGTCGGTTGGGGATCCGGAGTGAATGGTGTTCATCGTGCGGGTGGTGTCTTCGGTGCTGACCGGGGTCCAGGCGCAGAGGGTGGTGGTGGGGGGCATTGGTTCGATGGTTGGGTGCGAGGTTGGTGCGCCGAAGCTGTTGTGTATTTCGGCAATCTTGCGGTGGAAGAACGAGGCGAGTGAGTCGCAGAGGTCTTGTGAGGGAGTGATGTCGTTGTTTCCGGCGCTGGGGTTGGAGAGCTCTTTGACGATGCTGAAGAGTTCCTTGCTGTTGTGGGCGTTGTTGTCCAGACGTTCTTTGAATGCTGTCTTCTTGGTGGTGCAGATCAGCTGGTGGTGTTTGCGGGTGGCGTGCTTGAGGGCAGTCATGTTGTCTGTGGTCTGGTCTTTGCGCCATGTTTTCTCGAGGGTGCAGCAGTTCTTCTTGGAGTTCTTAAGTTCGTCGGTGAACCAAGAGGCTTTCTTGCTGCCGGGTCTGCTGGGAGGGGTCTTCAGAGGTGCGAGGACGTCTGCGCTGTTGGTGATCCACTGTGTGAGGTTGCTGGCTGCTTCATTGGGGTTTGTTGTGCTGGCGGGAGGGTTCTGGCTGAGGGAGGTGGTGAGCTGGCCGGCAGTGATATTGTTCCAGTTCCTGCGAGGGACCTGTTGCGGGTGGTGGTGGGTCGTGGTTCTTCTGAAGCTGAAGTGGATGCAGCTGTGGTCAGTCCAATGTAGTCCGGTGGAGAGGCTGAAGGAGATGTGCTTGCTGGAGGAGAAGACTGGGTCAAGCGTGTGGCCGGCGTAGTGGGTGGGGGTGTTCACCAGTTGCTTGAGACCGAGGTTGGCGAGGTTGTCCAGCAGGGTGGTTGTGTTGCTATCCTTGTTGTTCTCCAGGTGGAAGTTGAGGTCCCCTAGGAGGATGTAGTCAGCGGAGGGGAGGGCGTGCGGGCTGATGAAGTCTGTGATGTCTTCGCTGAATTGTGTGCGTGGTCCCGGGGGTCTGTAGATGAGGGTGTCTCTGAGTGTGGTCTTGGGGTCGGTGTGTATCTGGAAGTGGAGGTGTTCGGCGGCGGTGAAGGTGTCGTCGGAGCTGGTCGTGATGCGGATGGTGTTCTTGTGTATGATGGCGATGCCTCCTCCAGTTTGGTTGACGCGGTCCCTCCGGGTGATCTTGTATCCGTCCGGGATGGCGATGGCGATGTCAGGCGCTGAGGAGGCGTTCATCCAGGTTTCCGTCAGGAAGGCGACGTCTGGCGATGTTGTGTTGAGCAGGTTCCAGAGTTCGACGGCGTGTCTGTGGACGGAGCGGGTGTTGAGCAGGATGCACTTGAGGTGGTTGCTGCTGGTGCTTGGCTTGGCGGGTGCGGTGCAGGTCCGGAGGCAGGTGAATTTGCAGGCTTAGCAGGTGTAGGGTCCGTGTGTGCGTTTCGGCTTGGCTTGGTAGCAGGCGGGGGTTCGGCCGGCGTTGAGTGCGTTGAGGGTGGCGGCGTCGTAGGTCCGTCGTGTGGTCTGGGGTCGGAGAGGACCAGGGTTCCTGGCGCTGGGCGCGGTCCAGGCGCGGATGGGCGTAGACGGGCTTGCCTTTGGCGCGCCTTCGGCGCACAATCGGCGCGCCCGCTGTGCATGAACGCTGCGCGTACGTGCGGACTCCGCCATAAATGGCGTAGTGGGAGGGGTGGAGTGGGAGGGAGGAGCAGCTGGGAGGCGGGAGCGGGGTGGCGCGGGGAGGGGATTGGGGTACAGAAGGCAAAAGGGGGGCGGGGCCGCAGGGGAGCAGCGGCAGGGTGCGGGGAGGGCGAGAAAAGACTGAAAGACGGCGAGAACGAAACAAAAACAAGGACTGGTAGCGAGGAGGTAGAGGCAGGTAGGGAGACCGGGCACACTCACGGAGAGCCGCGCGACGGGTGGAGCGACCGTCACCGACCAGGGTCAGGTCAGGTCAAAAACAGGCCTGGGACGAACTGGTTGAGGCCAGTGAGTTGAAAGATAGCTCTTTATTTTGGAGTGTTAACAGACCTTGCTTCTCTGAACCGTAGAAATCTCACTGTAATAATGCATGGGAGCTCCTCCCATGTGTATCGTGTATTGAATTTCAGTTAAATAAGGTAAAAGTAGGCATAGAGGGACTATCTAATGGCAAGGTGCCGGGTCCTGATTGGATCCCCCCTCACCTGTTCAGAAGTAATATCGAGGTGTGGGCCCCTATTTTAACAAAGGTCTTGAATGCTGCGGTGTCATCGACCATCCCCCAATCTTGGTCAACAGCCATTATCCTCCCTATTTACAACAAGCATTGGAATAGCAAATAGGTCTCGCCTTTGGCACCTTATAAGTGTTTAGCCATGCAACACTTGATGTTGTTGCACCAAGGATATTGTGCTGGATAATTAAACACTTATAAGGTCCCAAATTTGAGACCTATTGCCTATGCCAATGCTTGTTTATTTTCCTAGGCATGGAAGCTATTTTCACATGCTTCGTTCTTCGTGCCAAAAATGCCAAAAGTATCTAAATTCTGGGAAATTGAGCAGTATTTCTTTAGGAAGTCTTAAACTTAATGTTACTAATTAAAGCTCTGTTTCCAAATTGGAGACGCATGCTGGTTTTCCAAGATTTGCCATATTTTCATGTCCCCATCAATATGCATTTGCAGAACATTCTTGCTGTTTGTCATTTGTATATTCAAAACCGGATCACACTCCAGTCTGGGCTAGAAATATTTGGAAAGTCATACCCTGGACTAACACAAGGCGCCCCAATGCTACATTAATGGCAACTTATTCGCGACAAAAGTGCCAATACAAAATTACTACAATTATTATTTATTTAGTGAATCTGTTGTGCTTAATGGTACCGGTGCACCACATAGGGTAGTGACCTGGCCAGTATCTTACCAGTAGGGCTGGTATTTTCTTGTCATTCTTGTCATGGCTTTTAGTACAAATTGTTAAAGTCTTCAAAAGCTGGTAATTTACCACAGTGAAATGTAAGCTTAAAATAGAAAATAGACAAACAAAATACTTCAAATGTGCCTTACGACTTACCTAAGCTCTTCCTAAATTAGTATTAAAATAAAAACTGCAGAATAGAAGAATGGATTTTTTCCTCACATTCGTACTGAAGTGCAACATCTTGACCCTTTCAGAATCTCAATCCGTGTACAAATGACCAAAAGTTTGCGCTCAGAAAGGTGGCAGTTTCTAACTGTGAAGAAACTTTGAAGACAAGGAAGAAAGAGTACGGCGACTAAGAGGAAATGTGTGTATATTTTTTCTTGTGATGTTTTGTGGACTCGAAGACAAAAAGTCTCATTATGGCCTGTTTAATGGGCAGGTTGTCATGGCAGCTGCAAGGCAAAGGAATGTGCTGGCCTTGGTAAATAGAAACTGGCTTCCGTGGAAGTCTAGACACAAGAGCACACCGTGCGCCAGCTGGAGCCGTGCATGGGCACAAGAAATATCGGGATATTTTTGCCGAGCGCGAAAGTGAAAACAAAACCAGCCTATATGTCCTAATGCTATCGCCGAAGCGGGCGCATGCTTTTTTTTCTGTTTATCACTTCTCTGTAGTAATGGCGGCACCAGTGCTTTAGCTTAAACATCTTAAGCTAAAGTCGGGTGCCGAGATTGCTTCAAAAGTAAAGAATTGTCTATTTGCTATACAGTTGGTCACATTTGTGAGAGAAGCTATTGCATTGGAAATAGCTCAAAATCTCGTAAATGCGAGACCTATTGCAAATGCTTGGTTGTTTCGGAGGGGGGTTTAGTATATACAAATGCGCGGACTCTCTGTAGTCGCATTAGCTCGTTTAAATGTGAGCTTCCTCTTTTCTTTCGTCGGTTCGAATCGATTATATGTGGCCGTGCTGGAAAGTATGCTTACCGTCCTTTTGCTCTAAGGAAACTTGTATTGAATACTGACTGAATGGCCCGTGACAGCACATTTGCCCTAAATTACTCTTCGAAGAACACTCTTAACCAATGAAAACTCCAGAATCTTGGGGTGGGGCTTATGCGGGACACGAGCCAGGGAGCTTTGTGAATGGCTACGTGTTCCTTTCTGATGCCTCCAAGTCAACCTTTCACCCCACGTGTGGGAACAGCTCCCGGATCAAGAAGGCGCCTTCCAGGCCGGTGCTAGCAGGTGGGTTTGCTTAGAGTTTAAAGTGATAATGCATCGCTATCTGCGAGCCTCAGTGGTCTGGTTTTCAAAAGAAAAGTAGTCAATAAGGGATGCGGGTCTGTGACACGGGGTCAATTTAGGGGAGTTCAAGGCCTAGTATATAAAGGGGCAGTGGTTTAAACTTGATATGGGCATTTAAAACAAGTATGGCTTGCACGATTTCGAGAGCGAGTGTCGAGTGGACAGGGCTTGTTCTGAAGCAAGAAGAGAGAGACAAAAACAAGACGCGCGGCCGCGAGACACGCTCTGTGGTGGGGAGGGGGAGGGGCGAGTGAGACAGAGAGGCAGAGGGAGGCACGCGCACTTGGGAGAGCGAGAGGAAAGCCAGATGGCACCTCTGCTCGTGCCTGTGCACCCAACCGCATGCAGTATGCCACCCAAAAAGGTGTGGTAGGCTTTTTAAAGCCCACTTGCTAAAAGTCTCGCCAGTGCAGCGCATGCGCTGGCTCAGGCGAGACCTAAAAAGGGGGACAGAGGCAATCCTAATTGTTATAGACCCATTTTGTTGATTGACTCGATGGTTAAGGGCATGGGGCGGGTCATACCAACAGGTTAGTGGAATGGGCAGACAAAAATAAAGTAATTTCTAAGGCCCAATGTGGTTTCCGAGCAGGCAGATTCACAGTGGACCAGTGCCCGAAACTTTACCTGGTAACAGCCAAATACACAATTGCTAAACTAGGATCAATTTACTTTTGACAGGGTGAACCGAAGCAAACTATGGTCCCTGTTAGATGATTTGGGAATTGAGCGTCTGAGGTTCTGTAATTCTCGAGTCTGGCTTCATTTTGTTCTGTGCCACCATTTTGTGTTGCCCTCACGTAGGCCTGTGAAGGTAGCCTAAAGTGGCTTGGCCTTCTTAGTTCATGTATACATTAACTAGGTTTCTTTTTGACTCTGAAATGAACTGCACCTGAAACTGACCACGCAAAGCCAATTTCCCTGATCGATCTTTGTCTGAGATTGCCAATCAAGGTTCAGGACATCGTTAACTTTTAGTTTCCTTGCACATGCCTTATCTTGTTCAGCATCTGTTACCGTTTCTTTTTTTATGTTTCTTCATTACATGGGTTATGCTTTCAATTATAGGTTTGTCCGGCTTGTGGAGATTTAATTTGGGACATTCCTAATAATTAACTTTTGGGTTGGGAAACTGTAAATTGAGTTTTTGTTATGTGACACTTTGTTTGAAAATGTACCTTATTGGCTAGAATTTTGTGCAGTGGGTGTACATTTATAATGTGAATATTGGGTATAAAAGGAGACGTCTCGCCTTAGTAAAATGAGCAGTCTCCTGAAAATTTCCACCATGATGTATTTCTAGGATCACTGTTACTAGCTGCAGCTAATAAACTTGGTCTCTGATGCCATCCAGAAGTATTCCGTGTCCCTGTGTACCAAGACAGGTGAACTCAAAGATCTTAGGCGTGCCCCTGACGCCGCTGGGTTAAACCCCGGTTCTTCAACTGGCGCCCATTGTGGGGCGACTTCAGCGGTACTGGTCCAAGCCCGAAGATTGTGAGGAGCCCCGTGAGGAAATTCTGGAGGACGGCCGCCACTTTATCGACCCCTGCATGTCGACGTGGACCGAAGGTTTTTTTCTGCAAGGCTTCCCCTTTCCGACGGCTGTGAAGGACTGCTGCCCTGACTGTTGCCCTGTCTTGGACCCTCTTGTGATGATTTGTAAGGCGAGACGTTAGACGGTCTTCTGGTGGCGTGACAGATATTTTGGTTAAGTATAAGTGGGTCGCTCCCACAACTTTGTTTTGTTTCTTGGTTTTGATTCGGCCATTGCAATAGTCGAACCCGGGGGTGTTCGCATATTTGCGAGTGTATCATTATTGATAACCCCTTGAAGTTTGAAGCAAGACTAGAGAGCTAAAAGATGCCTGGTTTTAGCAAATTTAGGAAATGGTTTTGTTGTAGTTGTAATAGGGATTCCCCATTGGAGGACTCGTGTCCGATACCTCCGGTTAGAACTCCAACTTATGAGCTCTATTCAAAGCATGGTGTAGGTCCCATTACCTTTAATGAAGTATGGGTCCGTTATACAAGGAAAGATGGTGTTTTACGATGGCCCCAACATGGTAGTTTTGAATCAGATGTTTTAGATAACCTAGAAGTTGCGCTATTTAAGAAGAAAGCCCGGCCGGCGATGTTTGACTCTTTCCACCTTTGGCGTAAGGAAGCCAAACAGCGAGAAATTAAGCAAGCTAAGAGAGATAGGAAGGAAAGGAATATATCGGTAATGCAAGCTGCTAGGCAGTTTAAGGAAGATGAAGAAGATCGTGCAATTGAAGTGTCAGATAGACAACATTGCATGGCCATTGACAAATGTTACCCGGCTTTGCCACCTCCCCTTTCAAATGTGACTGTAGACCTGAAAAGGATCCTTTGATGTCACATTTACTGAGATTACCACCCCCTTATGTGCAGGTTGCTACTGCACCTCCGTTACCTCCAGTTGTTGCACCCCTTGTTGTCGTTCAACCCCCTGTTGTTGTTCAGCCACCCGTTGCTTCACAGGTGGTTCTTCCTCCCCCGGCGCAGCCCCCTCCAGGGACGCCTGCCTTGCCACCAGCCTTGCCTCAAACTCCTTTGCCTTACACTCCTTTATCTTTGACTTCTCTTATTTCTGTCCCTACGTCTCTGTCACCTCAAAACACTTTGTCTCCTGTCCTCATGTCAACTTCTTCTCCTTCTGCTCGGCAACAAATGACTGAGACTGTCACTAGTCTTTTGTCTCCTTTCTTTGGGTCACTGAATATGACCCCTGTTTCTGAACGTAAGCAGAGACGTAGTCAGCTCCCTGGTCCCGAAGAGCGGGCAGTGTTAGATCTCCTTGCTCGTAGATGGGTTTCGAATACCTCCAAGTACAGTCCACAAGTGGTTATGGATATCTTCCTACAGTGGGAGGCACCAAAACAAATGTATGTTTTTGATGTCATGTGTACCTTCCTTCATCAGGAGTGGGAAGATAATGAGTTGGGTTCAATTCCACTGGAATTGCTTAATGTGCAGTCTGAATTTGCTAAAGGGACGATAGTGGGTTCCGATGTTGAGGAAGCGGTAGAGACACTACTCACTTTTAGGTCTAGACTTCCACCTCAGTCATTGTTCGAACCTGACCCTTATATTAGGAGAAAAGTGAAGCAGTATCCTATGAGAGGGGTTCCCCCTGTATGGAGAGAGGCAGTTGTGGCTGATGCCGCTCATAGTATTGCTGCTGCACCGGCTCATTTTCAGCGAGTGTGGGTGCATGTCCCTTGGAGGAGAGCTGAGGTCCTGGCTCTTAAGCAGACTTTTCCTGACCCCCGTAAAAATCCTGCTGGTTATTATAAGGAGTTGTCTCAGACAGTTGATGCGTGTGTTATGAATTTAGCTGACATAGATATGTTGATGGGTAATGTAGTTCCTCAACCCTTGTGGGCGAAGATCCGTCACGAGGATCACGCGCCAGAGTTAGGAGATACGTGGGTTAATATTACTGCTGCAGATGGTCGGCAGGTAGGAGGTGCCAAACCTGAACCCTTAGTTGCAGAACTACCTGGTAGGATTATTCATTTAATGAAAACTATGATGCCTCCTCTGCGGGTGAATTGGGACAAGTTAGCAGCATGCAAACAAAAGAAAGACGAGAGTGTGTCTGATTTCTTCACTAGGTTTGAGGAAACATTCATTGATCATAGTGGTCAGGATATGAGTACAGAAGGTGGTCAGAGGTTGTTTGTAGATAAGTTTGTTTTTAATTTACTTCCTGAACTTTCTAAATAGTTAAAGTACTCTGAGAGTTCATGGTCTGTTTCTTCTTCGGCTCAGATACTGGCTACTGCACAATACTATGAGAATAGAGATAAATATGAGAAGGATAAAGTAGAGAAGAAGACTAGAGAATTAAAAACGAAAGTTCTTCTGCAGCAGGCTTATCCGCCTCGCCCTAATCAGCGTCAGTTTCAGCAACCTTCTCAGTTTCAGCAACCCCCACAGTTTCAGAAACTGTTGCAGAAGCCTTGAGTCTTTTGCTTCGCGACTCCCTCTAGGCCCTAATCAGTGTGCTTATTGTAAAGAAGAAGGTCACTTCAAGAATAGTTGCCCGATCTTGCTACAGCGTGCGAATGGTATGTCTGGTCTGAGAGGTCATGGTGGTTTCCAACAAGTACCTAGGGGTAGGGGACGTGGTACGTTTCCCCAGAATGAACGTTCCTTTTCCCCTCAGAATTCTATTAATTATTTTGACCAACAGAATGTTCCGACCGTCCAGTCCGCTCAGTACTACACTGATGATTATTATGTTGGAAGTGAGAGTGCTGGTTCTAATGATAGTTAAGACAGTCATGGACAAAGGGAGGGAGTAGTGTCAGTTCCAGTAGACCAGAGTGGACCTTATGTTGAAGTGATTACATCAGGTGTGGCAGAACCTTTTCTTTTGGATACTGGTGCAGCAAAGAGTTCTATCATGCACTCTAAACTCCCCGGCGCACCTTTGTCTGGCTTGACCAATGTTTCAGTAGGATTTTCTGGCGCCCCAGTTCGTAATCCGGTTTCTTGTCCTTTGCCCCTTTCTATTGGTCCCTGTAAATTGGAGGCTCCCCTTATTCTAACAACGGGCTGTGGCGAGAATCTGTTTGGTTTGGACTTGTTGAAAAGATTGCATGCGACATTACATTGTTCTCCTTCGGGAGTACATCTTACGGTGGGTAAGAAAGTGATTTCCCCGATGTATCTGTCTAAGGATCGCCTTCCACCGGAACTGCGTTCCCTCCCTGATACACTTTGGGCTACAGGTCCCAATGATGTTGGTCTCTTGCAGATTCCACCCTACGTTGTTACCCTTAAGTTGAATGCTAAATTACCTCGCATTCCCCAGTACAAAATTTCCAGTGATGGCGAAAGAGCTCTTTTAGCGATTATCTATGATTTGGTTGAGAAAGGTGTGGTTGAAGAAACGAGAGGTAATGTGTGTAACAGTTCTGTTCTGCCTGTCCTTAAGCGTACTGACTCTTCTCAGCCACCTGTGTATCAGTTTGTGATCGACCTTCGAAAGCTCAATAAGATCGTTGTGCCACAGTTTCCTGTTGTCCCGGACATTACTGCTTTATTGACTATGATCCCTGCCTCAGCTGCTTGGTTTTCTGTTATTGATCTGAAGAACGCTTTCTTCAGTATTCCGATTGCTGAGGAAAGTAGGGATATTTTTGGCTTCACTTTAGGAGGCCGCAGTTTCCGGTTAAGCGCGCTCCTCAAGGTTATTGTGAGAGTCCCTCCATTTACAGTCAGACTTTGAAAACTCAGCTTGATACTCTTGCATTGCCTTCTGGTGTTACCCTTATCCAGTATGTTGATGATCTGTTGGTTGCTGCTGATGATGAAGAGATTTGTAAAGAAGTTACTCTTTCTTTGTTGCGACACCTGTCTGACCTTCATCATAAAGTGTCACCTTCGAAGTTGCAGTATTGCCGCCAAGAAGTGACCGACTTAGGTCATCTCTTGTCAAAGGAGGGAAGGCGATTGACCCCAGAGCGTATTCAAGCGATTACCCAAATGACTGTGCCATGCACACAGAGAGAGGTGCGTGCCTTCTTAGGTATCACCTCGTATTGTAGACAGTGGATTCCGAATTTTTCTTTGCTAGCGAAACCTTTGTTGGCACTTACTCTTAAGGACACACCACACCCTCTTCCTTGGTCTGACGAATGTCAGAAGAGTTTTTCCGAACTGCGTGATGCATTGTGTTCTGCTCCGGTGTTGGGTACCCCCGACTACAGTAAACCTTTTACACTTTATGTACACGAGAGAGAAGGTTGTGCGTTGTCAGTGTTGACGCAACAATTCAGACAAACAGCGCCCATGTGCGTATTTTTCAGCTACTTTAGATCCGGTAGCTAGGGCGTTGCCTAGTTGTCTAAGAGCTACAGCAGCAGCGTCTGTTTCTTTCCGACAGTCTGCTGGTTTGGTATTGGATAGTACATTGATTGTGATGGTCCCACATGCAGTGGATACCCTATTGAATAGAACGAAGACTCAACATCTTACCAGTGCACGTTTGTCAGGTTATGAGTTGACGCTTTTGGCTAGCCATGTGCACATCAAGCGGTGCAACACATTGAATCCAGCTACATTGTTGCCGATTTTTATAGAGACAGATGCTAAGGAACAGCATGACTGTTTTCTCCGGACAGAGGAGGAAACGAAGGGTAGAGTTGATCTGAAAGATACTCCTCTTTCGAATCCTGATGGTACCCTATGGGTAGATGGTTCGTGCTTTAAGCTTCCGAATGGAGAGACGACTGCAGCATATGCTGTCACAACTTTGCACACGATTGTTGAAACAGCACGTATTGCACAGAATTCAGCGCAAGCAGCGGAGTTGATAGCATTGACTAGAGCGTGTGTGTTGTCAAAAGGAAAGAGAGTGAATGTTAATACTGATAGCCAATACGCATTTGGCGTGGCTCACAGTTTTGGTCGCTTGTGGAAAGAGAGAGGATTTCTTACTTCCCATGGTACAAAAATTCAGCATGGACAATTAGTGAGTGAACTTCTTGAATCACTTACTTTGCCGACCCAAATTGCGATAGTGAAGTGTAGTGCGCATAAGAAGGTTACGGATGATGTGGGTCAAGGGAATGCGTTTGCAGATGAAGTAGCGAGAGAAACGGCGAAAGATGTGACGAGTCGGATGTATGTTGCAGGTCCTGCCAGATGGGTTGTGGAAGGAGGAATGTGTGAAGATACAACAGAAAGTGTGAAGATGATTCAGGCAGAAGCTACTGAGAAAGAATTGAGTATGTGGAGAGAGAGTACGGGAATGTTGGATTCAACAGGCTGTTGGGTTGAGTTGTCAGAGCACCAGCAATGGTTGTTGCCAGATGCATATGTGCTTCCGGTGGTTACTATGGCTCATGGGTTGGCTCACATTAGTTCAAAAGGGATATGTAAGTTGTTGGCTCCGGTATGGCAGAATGGTGGCATTCCCAAGTGTGCTGAGAATTTGGTTAAACACTGCATGATTTGCTTGATGCATAATCCTGGAAAGGGAACCCCAACTCCAGCGGGTCATTTTGCTCCTCCAACGTATCCGTTCGAGGTGCTGCAGATAGACTATATTCATATGGAAAGATGCAATAACTTGAAGTATGTCCTTGTGGTTGTTTATGCTTTTTCCAGATGGATAGAGGCCTACCCCCTAAAGGATAATACTGCCTTGTCTACAGCCAAGGTTTTGCTCAAAGAATTCTTTCCCAGATATGGCCTGCCGAGGATGGTATGGAGTGATAATGGAAGTGAATTCGTGGGTCAGATTATGAAGAAAGTATGTGCGGGTCTGGGTATCAATCAGAAATTTCACACTGCGAATCACCTCCAGTCAGCAGGCCTGGTTGAGTGCTATAATGGCACTCTGAAGCTGAAGTTGGCCAAGGTGCAAGCGAGCTCTGGTCTTACATGGCCCGATGCCTTACCATTGGCACTTTTGTCCACGAGAACGACAGTACATTCTCGCGTGGGACTTAGCCCATACGAGATTGTTTTTGGACGCCCGGCGAATGTCTGGGGTGTGCCGAGGCCTAAGAAGTACAGTGATATCGAGTACCCTATGCTGGTTGACTACTTACATGATTTGACTGCTAAATTGCGTGTTCTTCACCAACAGGTCCATGACACTTTGCCTTCAGTTTCTGTAGACGCAGGCCACACGATTCAACCTGGCGACTGGGTTCTAACCAAGAATTTCCAGAGGTCAAACAACTTGGAACCAAGATGGACCAGCCCATACCAAGTCCTGTTATCAACTCGGACTGCTATTAAGGTGTTCGGCAAGAAAAACTGGGTACATGGTACCCATTGTAAGAAGATACCTTTGCCCTTACCGTACGATAAGTGGGTCCGGGAAGGTGTTGCCGATTCCGAGAGTGAAAGGGTTCCGAGATTTGTACCTTTTAGCGATGCACATCTGGAATGGACTCAGTCAGAACGTGCGGATGATAAAGTCTTGCAAGAAGCTGTGCCGCCGTGTTTGAGACTTGATACTACGCACCCAGAGTCACTCTTTCAGGATCAAACTGTGCCTGGTAAAGAACGCTACAACTTAAGGTCTAAAAAGGACAAATAAAATTTGATTTCTTTTGTGAATTACACTCTTTCAGACAAGAGACTATTTTTCTTTTTCTTTTTCGAACCACCATCCGGGTTCAGCTGCAGGGTCGTGGTATAAGAACTTAAGGGGTGGCCCGCGTATTGACGAAAGGTCTGCGGTTCTAGGGACGTCTAGGACGCCTGGACGCACACTTGAGTGAAGAAGGAAAATTGACGCGAGCAGCACGTTAGAGGATGGAGTCTGTTGTAACTGAAAGAGATGTTGAGAGAATAGATCTTAAGACAAGATTTTGTACATTGATACATAGCAAATGTTTTATAATATTGTGCTTTTTGATGTTTTTAAGTATCACATTAGCTTGTGTGGGTTGGACTGTCTATGCTACACAACAGACATCTGCACCCACCTCCCAACCTTTGCTTTCTTTCACTACTGTTTCTTTGCACCGGTTTTATACTTTGCCTGAACATGAACAGACAAGGAGATCAGAATTTGTCAACAACTCGTTTATACAGTTGTTGCATCAGCATCAGTTAGTAGTAAATACCACTAATTGTTGGGTGTGTGGTCTTATGCCTCATACGACAGATAAAGGTATGCCATATTTGGTTTTACCTTTTTCTCTTAATGGGTCTGTGTGGGCTTTTCAGACCATGTTTATCTATGCAAATGAGGTACGTCCCTTACGTTCCCTTAAAGATAACTTGAGCAATAGTGCCTTAATAAGGGGAATAGTAGCTATGACCCGAGATATTGATGCATATAATGCTATCCCTAAGGATGAGGTGCAGGCTTACGTTGGTTGGAACGTGACTGGATATAGTACCAGTTTGACAGAGAAGGAGAGATGAAAAAGGTCTCCCCCTATTTGGATTGTACCCCACCGAGGCCACTTTTGTTTTCAAGGTAATGGTCGGAATCCAAAAGCTCAGCTAGGTAAGAGTGTGTCTGCTCAAACCTATGTCTATTCATCTCGGACTTCTCCACCGTTTGTGCCAGCTAAAGGCACATATTTTGTTTGTCATGACAGAGCCTACACATGGTTGCCACCTGATTTTTCAGGAACGTGTTATGTGGCGTTTCTACTTCCCCCTACATACACTACTGCTTCAGACTATCATAGAACGAGATATGTTAGAGGTGTCTTCAATAAGGAAGATACCGCAGCACACGAAGTAGGAGATTTCTTCAAGGGCTTCTTGCCCTTTTGGGGTCCTATGATCAATAGAAGGCATATTCGACAGCTTGTCCGCGTTGTTGAAGCTACTATTAATGAGACAGCAGGTGCTCTTAGTAATGTTACAGCTGAGCTTCAAGCGGACCGCCTTATGACTTTGCAGAACCGTATGGTATTAGACATCATACTTGCAGATCAAGGAGGAGTATGTAAATTGATTGGTTCCAGTTGCTGTGTTTACATACCAGATAATGCCCCAACAGTGTACCAAGCCATCTTTAGGTTGTATAAAATCTCTGAGTCTATCCATGTAGACGAAGGAGATTGGTCATTGACGGGATGGTTTTGGGGACTGCTGTCCAAATGGGGATGGAAGATTTTGACATTCCTTGGTATGGTTTTAACCATCCTTTTCTCTTGTTGTCTTTGCATCCAGTGTGTTCCCGCCATTTGTAGTCTTTGTGCTACTATGTGTGTTCTGAGACCTGTCCAGAGAGAAGTAGAGAATAATAAGATGATGCTACAGCAACACCTTGATGACCTAATGAATATCGACATAGACCTAGATTCAGATTAACATGAGTCTTAGGTTATTGCCTACGTAATGGCAAAAGGAGGGTCTGAGGTTCTGTAATTCTCGAGTCTGACTCCATTTTGTTCTGTGCCACCACTTTGTGTTGCCCTCACGTAGGCCTGTGAAGGTAGCCTGGCGAATAAAGTGGCCTGGCCTTCTTAGTTCATGTATACATTAACTAGGTTTCTTTTTGACTCTGAAATGAACTGTAAGAAACTGTCCTCTGCACCTGAAACTGACCCCGCAAAGCCAATTTCCCTGATCGATCTTTGTCTGAGATTGCCAATCAATGTTCAGGACGTCGTTAACTTTTAGTTTCCTTGCACATGCCTTATCTTGTTCAGCATCTGTTACCGTTTCTTTTTTTATGTTTCTTCATTACATGGGTTATGCTTTCAATTATAGGTTTGTCCGGCTTGTGGAGATTGAATTTGGGACATTCCTAATAATTAACTCTTGGGTTGGGATACTGTAAATTGAGTTTTTGTTATGTGACACTTTGATTGAAAATGTACCTTATTGGCTAGAATTTTTTGCAGTGGGTGTACATCTATAATGTGAATATTGGGTATAAAAGGAGACGTCTCGCCTTAGTAAAATGAGCAGTCTCCTGAGAATTTACACCGTGATGTATTTCTAGGATCACTGTTACTAGCTGCAGCTAATAAACTTGGTCTCTGATGCCATCCAGAAGTATTCCTTGTCTCTGTGTACCAAGACAGGTGAACTCAAAGATCTTAGGCGTGCCCCTGACGCCGCTGTGTTAAACCCCGGTTCTTCACGTCCAATTATAAATGCTGTGATGTCCTTATATGCCCACACCACAGCCGCGGAACGTTTCATCCAAGAGGGCGACCTTACGAATAGTTTTAAATGTTCAAGATGGGTGTGGCAAGGCTGTATTCTTGCCCCTTTTTTATTTACGTTGTATATTAACGGGCTGGAATGTGCCATGATATCCCTGCATGCTGATACACCGAGAATAGGCACAAGATCAATACCAGTTCTGCTTTATGCAGACGGCGCCTTGCTTATAGCACAAACCCCTAGAGCATTGCAAATTTTAATTGATGGTTTTGTCTCCTTCATGAAGAGTCTGGATTTGTCCCCTAATTATGCAAAGTCGTTTGTGATGGAAATTGGATGTCATGGGAAGAGTAATACTTTTTACAAGGCAGGCACCCATAACATAGCTAAAATCCAAGAATTTAAATACCTCGGGGTTTTATTTGACGCCAAATTAAATTGGAACACCCTTAAAGAAGAGAAGGTGGCGGACACGAAGAAGTCAATAGGGGTTATTGCGAACTTTGCACATAGAATAGGCACATGGTCACCCGGGGTGATTTTAAAATTATACCGTTCAATTTGTGTTTATAAAGCGGTGTGAGGAAGTGAAATCTGGGGCTATAAGGGTATGGGAGAGCTTCAGACGACACACAATAAATATCTGAGATGGTTATTAAAGGTTCCCCAAAGCACCCCCGCCTATTCAGTCCATGAAGAACTTGGGGTTAGGCAGGTGGAGGATCTAGTAGCCGTTATACCCCTTCACTGTTGGCTGAACATTTGGGCACAGGAGGAGGCCTCCCTTAATCAGGAGATAATCCGGGATTGCCTCTCATTGGAGCATGGGCTTAGAATACCATGGCTAAGATATATCAAAGACACGATGTCTAGCCTAGGAAGACCAGACCAGTTTTGTTGTAGTTGTAGTTCAGTGAAGAGAGGCAATAAAAAATCAAGAAATGATCTGTTTTTTACCAAGGCCAGTATGGAACGAGAAGACAAGGAATTTTTAAAACCGACAGTGAGAGCGCATGCTTTGGTGAAATCAGTGCAAGGAATCAAACATTATTTAAACATTTTAACTAGTGCTTATGATCGTTTTTTAATCACGCGTTTGATATTTAATATGTTCCATCATTTAGTGGCTGTCCCTATCGGATTTGTAGCGCAAACTAATGATAGAGGACCCTGTGGGTGGAACAATAGATCTCCACAGGACATTTTACATTTGGTCTTTTTATGTAAATATTTTACACATCCCCGGCAATTGTATCTTAAACCATATTTAAAAGCAATGGGTTTTAGACAGGCTCGAACTGCACGTTTGCACATGCAACTTTTGCAGACTGAACGCACTTTATTTGTGGTAACACATTTTTTAAGAGCAATGGTGAGATCCAGGACATCTCGGAACGATTAAGATAGATGGGAGTGCTCTGCAAATGTTAAATGTTTGAAATAGATACAGGGTAATAACTGTAAGCATTGAGACTGAGGCATAATTTAGAGACTCAGCAAGAGGAGTGTTATAATGTGTTGTTATCCTCATAGTGATGACAAAATGAATTGGTCCTTTTATCATGACTCTGTTAATCGTTTTTAATGTATTTTATCTTTTATGGCTGTATGCTTTGCTGAATAAAGATTGTATTATTATTATTATTATTATTATTATATGTATCAAGAAAATTATTTTTTGGGCTATATTTTTCTATTCCATTTTGGCCTTTAAGGGTAGGCAAGTTGCAATACACTTTTGATTTGCACAGAAATGTGTAGACCCTCGATTATCTCTGTCTTTGTATTGCATCTTTTCACTACAGATCTATTTCGACCCAGAGGCAATTCTTTTGGATTATAGTGGAAGAGGGGAGTAAATTAGGTAGTAAAGATAACTACGTACCTAGTGATTGCATGCAACCTGCTTTATTAGGCTCCTGCTGAAACATTTACTCGCATTTGACTACGGCAACCTTTCTAGTTATTTGCATTCTATCTAACTTGAGGACTGTGTTTTTATAGCAGGTGATCCCCAACTGTACACCCCCGTAAACCAACAGGGACACAATGACAACTGTCAACAGTGATTTGCAAAATCGGAGATCCATCCTGGGAGTCAGAAGAACCAATTTGAAAACTACTCCTGCTTTGGGCCACCTCCTTCTTCATGCATGCCTCACTACAGATTATGCAGTGCGTGGATGCCAAATGTCAATGTTCCCTTGCCCATGTCATTCCCTAGGATGAAAGTACAGCAGGCAGCCCCAATCTTGGCTCAGACCCCTCCCTCCATCTTTTTCATTAAGCCCAGCACAAACCAATGCTGAATTACCATGAGGCGGATGGCTCTCATTCCTTCCTTGATCGAATTGAGGACAAGCTCAGTGCTGTTCATCATCTTGAGCATTTCCCACCTGTTTATCTGCAACCAGTGGGCATTAGCTTTTGTTTGTAGTGTGAAGAAGGGTACAGACCCCCTTACCCCCAGCTGTTCCTCTGTGAACAGTCCCCTGGGATATCCCTGAACTGAGCTCAGCCAAAAAACCCCACCTCTCTCTTTTTGCAAGCTTGGTGCAGCAAGGTGATCTTTTTCTTTCACAGGTGCTGGTACTACTTTATTAGTTCTTCTCAGGGAATGCACAGGGTTGGGGTGTCCACAGTAACAGATGGCTTAGTCCACAGGCTAGATCTGTCTCCCCACCACTTTTGGAGACACCAGGATCCCCATGACCAACCCTGCTCAAATTTAAGCCTGGGCAAAGCACTACGCTACGCTCGTGTAGTTTGCGAAGTTTGCGCTACTTCGCACTACACGAATTGCACATAGCACAGTGCAAACACGCGTAGTGTAGCGTAGTGCAGCGGTAATTTTTGCTTGCTCGCAGTCCTCAACGTCAAGTTGGCGACCGCAAGCAAGCAAAATGACATCCCGGCGAGACTTTTTCCTCGTTCGCGATCAGCAACATCAAGTTGCCGATCGCGAGCGTGGAAAATAAACCTCCCGGCGAGATTCTCAATGCGGGGAGATCTGGTTTCTCATTGCGAGTGGTCGCGTATGCTTGCAACCGCTCGCAATGAGAAACTACCAGTCCACATTGAGAAAGCAGCTGCTCGAGTAAAAATCTACTAGAGTGGCAGAAAACGACAGCTTGCACTGTGCAAGATGCCGTTTTCAATGATTGCACAGTGCGGACAAGCATCCGGCACTGTGCAATCATCGCGAACATTGCACTACGCAGTTCGCGCAGTGCTATGCGTAGCTCGCCTAGTGCGAAGTGCACTTCGCGTAGCTACGCGCAGCGCTACTTCGCGAACTACGCCCAGGGTTACTCAAATTCTCAGGACACCAGACCCCTAGCCGCTGCCAAGGCTTGTTTGAGGTCCAATCTGGACTTCAACACCACCAGGACCGACCAGTCAACTAGGGACATCAGCATCACAGAGGCCAGCACTAAGAGCGGCCCAACTGTTCTGTTTTTCCCCCATCTTCAGGTTAACACCGAAAGTGAGAAACACCAACGTAATCGTCCCGCTGCCCAGAACGCTTCTGCACCCAAGCCCCACAGCCCGAGTTAGAGCCTACCGACGGTGTCCCTTTGCCTCTTTTTCTCTACAGGTACTTTTTCCACTGTCTTTAGCAGTAGCATTTGAGGTGATCCTTGTGGCAGTACCTCTATACCCGGACACTCCAGGGCAGGTAACCCAAACTGCCCTGGCAGTTCTGAGGTCCCTTGCCCCACTTACCTTAAGTCCAGAAGAACAGTCCTGTAAATCGATTGCAAATATCTGTATGCAGTCCTATAGGATAATATTACTGCGTTCAAGGCTCATGCCTCAAATCTGACAGCTGTCATTTTCTACCGTTTCCACTGTAAAAATTGATAATGTCCTTATTATAAAGTTTTTGGTGTTAAAATGTTTATAAAAAATTATCTCCAGTTTCTTCTTGAGTGTGTGTCTCATTTAGTGACCGTGTGTACAACAAATGCTTAACACGACCATCTGATAGGTCAAAACTGCTTGCCCACACTATCCCTAAAGAGAGCATTTGAGATTTTGTATTTAAGCCCTGTAAACCAAAAAGGGCGGTCTGAACTTTTTATATAGCGTACCTTATCTTGATGCACAAACAGCCAGCTTCCTACATTGGTGGATCAGCGGTGGGGTTCAAGACTTGCATTTTCTGATACCACTTGGTTAGTAGGTGATTCCGGGATAAAACTCACAACTGACTTGGTTAAAAACATTTTCTTTTAATTGTTCAAATTTTGATAGGATTTTCCCAAATCTTTTTTCTGAACTGTTATGGCCTTGTTATAAGACCCGCAGTCCAAACTGTATTAGAAATTTTCAAAGTATACTAGTAGTCAGACCTTGAAAGTATCTTTTAGAATTTTTGTTGATTTTCTAAAAAGGTCCAAACTACATTAAACATGTCAGAGAAGAGAGTCGAGGAACTCAACCTGGTTACTTACCTGCAACTTAGTTTGAAGCAGTTAAAGGACCTCTGTAAGGCTGGAAAAAATAAAATTGGACCTAAACCTCCCAAGGCACAACTCCAGGAGTTAATTGCTCAGTTTGATAGAGCCCAAGCAAGAGAAAAAAACACTGACAACATTGATGATGTCCAAGTCACTGATTATGATACTGTACTCATGGGGATAGCTCCCCTCCAAATATCCCAGAGGAAGAGGGAAACAGTAGGAACCTCTTACCTAAACCTGTACCTGGAGGTAGGCTAGGCCTTTCCAGGCCCATAGATGAACTAGAGGATCCAGACCAGGAGCTGGAGAGACTAGCCTGAAGGGTAGCCTTTCAGGCCAAAATCTTTGCCCTAGAGAGAGAAAGGGCTGAGATGGTTCTAGGGTCTATAAATGATGGCAGCAACAAGGCAAATAGGGTAAAAGAGGAACATTTTGATCCTAAAATCCCCAAAGGGATTGTCCCCAAATACATATTGAGGGTGATGATATCACAAAATGGTTTACAGCCTTTGAGAGGGCTTGTAAAATGAGAAAGATCAACCAAATTTAATGGGGTTCTCTACTGTGGGAGTGTGTAAGTTTGTGTTGTATACCCCTTCGGTCAGGGATATCAGAGGAATGAAGGCGACACAAAAGGTTCCAGGATACCGTCCTATGCTTCCTTTCTTTGTTTTATTCTAAAGTCAGGAACAGTAGGGACATAAATAAATAAAAAACATCAACAAAAGAAAATAGAGGACACAACTCTTTTATTAGCCTTCCCAGTCCTTCTTCGAAGTCAGTCTGTCCTAACAAAAACAAAAGGGTTTGTCTTCCCACTTCCCTATTCTCTTCCTGTTACGGATGTTCCACTGGTCACACATAACCTCCCAGGAGAGTAGTCCTCGAAAGAAGCAAAAGAGGGGATGCCGTGAGTGGGTTGCCTGTGTTCACGTATGTGCTCTATTATCTTTGTTTCTCCTCCACCACACCACACTCGTGAGTAGTTAACATCTGTAGTGGTCTTTTACACTACAGACTATGACTGGTGCCTGCCCACCACCTGTGAAATGACACGAAGTTCAAAAAAGGAACTAGCCTGCAGCCATGGCCCTCCTGGGATGTGGCAGACTGGAAACCTACAGCCTCTCTGCTCTGGGAACCCGTGGTGCTGAGTGGGGAAGACGGTGGGTTTTACACTTCTTTGCTGGTTGCCTCTGGAACCGGGATTCTGTCTTCACCTGTGTGTCACGAACTTCCTGGATTCCACTCAGTCTCTGTCCCGTAACAGGCATCTATCTCTCCTTCTGATTCTTCTGATGTGTAGACAGCCGACCCGCATGATGACCCCGCCTTTTCTTCTACACGCAGCTGGTATGCTGGTGCTCTCACTCCAGTGCCACCCAATCAGCTGCCGGTGGCCATGTTAAATTTCTCGGGAACGGCCAGCGCGGTATCACAGAGTGTTTTTCAGGCAAGTGCAGGGATAGACTCCTGACACTTAATGAGGAAGTTGCTGAGTCTGATGACCTTATGGTAATTGATGCACCTTTGACTGAACGTGTACTGGGTTCTGCTAACCAGGTCCCCAGTACCAGTGTTTTTCCCCAAAATGTACAATTGTTCCACAATTGGCACAACGTCAGTCCCCCCCTCTTGATGTCTGTAGTAAGTGGTAGCTAGGGCATTGGGACAGAAGAGGGTCCGCTAGGGCAGCAGCACAAACTGTACCACCCTAGGGACCTCTCACCAAGATTATGCAAACTGTCATTTCAGGCTTCATGTCTTGGTGCAGACAAAACCGAAGAGTGAACAACCAACAGACACTGCATGAGATATGGGTAAGCTACCTGTACAGCAGGCCCTCCATCCCTAAGGCAGGGTGCACTGTATCTCACATGTGGACATATCTGCCTGAGTGGAAACTGTAAGTGTGCAGGGTAGCCATAGAGAATACATGACCTGGACACTCTTTATTATGAGTTCCCCAGCTCCATGATGGCTTCACTGTACCCCAGGATGTTTGGTACCAAACAATGCATCTTAATAAACCTGCACTGATGCCAGTAGAAGTTTTATTAGTAAATGCACTCAAAGTTTACCTTAGAGGAGTTCCCTGAACACCTACCAACTACAAGTGGGGTCATCAACTGGTTTCAGCCAGCCTGTCACCACTAGACATGTTTCTGCCACCTGGGGTGAGAGCCTTGGCTCTCAGAGGCAGAGAACAATGCCTGCTCTGGGCAGCGGTGTTAACACCTCCTCCAGGCCGGAATGGAATTCCAGGGCGGAAAGCTTCAAAGGCCGTGCCACCTTTGAAATGCAACCCAGGCCTGTCCAGTTAGTGGAAGAGGCTAACCCCACTGCCCGGACCCTACTTTTGGTGGGAAGACAGGTGGGAAAAATTAGTAAGATTAGGAAGTGGGCCCAACTTCAGCCAGCACCACACTTAAGGTGGGGCAGGTGATGTGGACCCCACAGATTATTTCATCTTGTATTGGACAGAATTAGCCAATCAGGGTCAGAGTTGGCCCCCTTCCTACTGCAAGCGGTCACGTTGAGGGTGTAGGCACCCTAAAGGTAGGTAGCCCATTGGCTACTACCTGTCACTCCCTTTAACACCCCTAAATTTAGTATTTAGGTGGCACCTCTTGACCCGGAACTTCAGATTTGACTGACCTAAAGGAGAAACAGACAAAGAAGAGCTGCTGAAACCAAGAACTGAGGGCCTGCCACAGAGTTTTGGCACAAACCCCTGCCTGCCACTTCAAGACTCAATAATTGAGGTGAACTGTCTCATCCTGCTGCTGTGTGGCCTCTAAGAACCCCAGAGGACCTCCACCTCTTCACCAATCACCCAAGAACTCCCTTGGAGTAGAGGAGCTACTCCCCTGCAGACCGCAGGCACCGAACATGCAGAGTCCAGTTTACAGACTTACAGCTCCCCAACCCGACCAATGCTTCAACCACACAGGAAGAGGTACCTCTGTTCTAGAAGGTCAGACTTGCCTCCAAGCCAAGTGTGAAGATATCAGGACCAACCAGAGATGTGCCATACCAATCCCCATAGTACGGACACCCTACACCAAGATCAACAATGAAGAGTCCAGTCTGGACTCCAACAACTCAGGAAGCAGGCATCCATCGAGGGACATTAGAACCCCTGAGACCCACCCCATGAGTGGCCCAGCAGTCCTGAAATCGTCCCTGCCAGCTGTTTGCTCGTGACCATGAAGACCACCTTTGCATACAGAGCCTGTCATCCGACCTGCTCTGCAGCAAGTCTGCCTGGTCTGAGTAACGACGAACCAGCTATGCTCCTGTGTTGCTGAGGCCCTTGCAATCTGGACCCCACTTTGTAGCTCTTGTACTTTGCCTACAAGTCCCCTTATGCAGCCTGTTTTTAGGTGGCCCCCCTTCTTCATATCGCACCAGCTACCAACGCCTTCAGCGCCCTGCTCCCATCTGAATCTGTGACTCTCCTGACAAACCTCTTGTGGAACTTTTGACCTAGGCTTGCTACTAGACTGAACCCAGAAGGTGAACCCTTAAGACCAACTGCACGATTTTCTATGCATTTCTGCGTTTTCCTCACTTAGGGATCCATTATGCTTAATTGCGCACAATAGTGAACTATTTTCCGAACTTTGATAATTTATAAGACAATAAGTACTTACCTGTGAATGAAGTTCTTTGTTTGAAAATATATATAAAATAAGTGTTATTTTTGCAAATTGGTCTCAGGCTTATTCTTGAGTGTGTGTCTCATTTATTAACTCTGCGAGTACAACAAACGCTTAGCACTACCTTCTGATAAGCCAAACTGCTCACCCACACTACCACAAATAGAGCGTTAGTATTATCTACTTTTGCCCCTGTATACCAATCCGGGACTCAGTGGGCTCTCTGTGTACATTGTACTTCTATTTAGTGCACTATATAGAGAGTCAGCTACCTACAAATCCCTGATTGGGGGCTTTGGACTCACCACTGAAGAGTACAGGATTAAGTTCAGGGAGACTCACAAATCCTCAAGTTAGTCCTGGGTTGATTTTGTAGACTTTTCAGTCAAAACTTTAGGCGGTTGATTAAAAGGAAGTAAGGCAGAAGATTATGATGGGGTTTATAGTTTACTTATGCACCTGTTAAGTAACTGTACTGCTGAAAAAGTGCATCAGTACTTGGTGAACCTAGGTTTTTGTCTCTCCGCAGGAGTTTCGGGAGAAGGCTGGCCATTGAGTTCAGACCATGGTTTTCAAATATTCTCATGGTGGGTGTGACCAGAAGAAAAGGGGCTGCTAATCCCCCCCAAGGGAAAGATGTGGGACAGTCTAAAGAAAAAGGTAAAGAGTATTCTAAATGCTCCCCAACATCTGTCCAGGAGGGTGGCCCAGAGACACTTCACAATCAAAGGGTGGGTACGAGGGTAAAAATAGGGATCCCAAGAAGACTTGGTGTTTTAATTGTAAGACCAATGAACACTCTGCACCCAACCCCTACAGCCTGAATCCAAGCCTACTAATTATATCTCTGCATTCCGGAGAACTTCAAAAACCAAGCCCCCCTTTCGGCTCCGACTGACTTGTCCCCAAGTCCCCCCTTCTCCCTGTTGGTACTTTTTCCATTGACTTCAACGTTAGCATTCAAGACTACCCTTGCGACCAGGACCTCTGCACCTGGACACACCAGTGCAGATAACCCAAAACTGCTGGTAGTTCTAAGGTACCTGGCCCCTACTTACCTTAAGTCCGAAAGAACGGTCCTGTAAGTCGATTGCAAGTATTTCTACTGTTTCTATTACTAAAAACTGATAATCTCTAAAGAATTTACCTGATAACGAAGATCTTGGTTTTAAATATACACCAAAATATGTTCTTTTTCTAAATAGGCTTTGAATTTATTCTTGAATGCGTATCTCATTTATTGACTGTGTGTACAACAAGTACTGGAAACGACTCTCTAATAAGCCTAACCTGCTCGTCCACACTACCACAAAAGTGAGCATTTGAGATTATTAATGTAAACCAATAAGGGTGGGCTGGACGTTTTACATAGTGGAACTCATTTTGGTACACTACATAAAAATCCATCATTTTACAGTTCTATAACCTGTTAAGAAATCCTTTCCCAAAGCATGCACTTGGGCACAGAATTAGCTGTACTCTTTGCAGCATTGAGATCTTGTTGAGCTCTGTAGGAAGAAAGATGTGGTTGCAGTTTTCAGAACATGGGTTGTGGAACAATTCTCTCAGGGATGTAATGTCCATTTAGTAGTGGCAGAATGACAGCATCATAAGCCACATGATGAAAAGCAAAAATCCTATAGCAATCCAAATATAGAAGCACAGTGGTACTAAGCACCAGTCATGACACGAATGATGAGCAAGACAAAATTGATGTCATAGAATGACTATGGAATGGAATGGTAAAACATTGGTGCAAAAGTTAGATTAATTCTCATAAAACACTGTTTCTCAAAAAGGCATCATCTCAATCAAAGTAAATCTGAGGATTGATGGGAACATTTGCAAATTGCAGCATCAGATTCTTCCACGAAATCTTCTGTTTGGTGTAAAGATGGAGACACAGTAGACTCGAATATCTCTTGCTGAGCACCCCATCTAGTGATGTTATTATACTAATCAAGGGGTATTTCATTCAGAGTAGAGATAACCTGCGAGGCTCTCACAGGATCGACCACATAGTGCGTATGAACGAAGTAGACAATAGAGGCAGGATTACAGTTTGTGTGCCTTTTATCCCAAGAACTGGAACAAGTGGTCTGTAGAATGGCCCAAAAGCCTATTTATCTAGGACCTTTTCTCTGACTAGATCACCTTTTTGGGGGCACCCACCTGTCAGCAGGATGCGGTGGCTTCAGAATGCTACAAATTAGATAACTGGCCTCTGACTTCTTAGGTATTTTGCAAGATATTTAAAAATTGGTTCAGGTCAAATACTTTTTAGGTCTCGCCTAGGCAGCGCTTGCGCTGTCTCGTTGAGAAATGCAGTATACACTATAGTGTATATAAGCTCCGCCCACTCTCCACTAATCTCCACCCATCATTGTCATTGGCTGGTGTCTTAACTAGTGGCTTCTGATTGGTTGTAGGCTTGTTAGTCCCTCCTTATGATGGACATGTCTTCATTTGTGTCCTTCCACGGCTATTGGCCCCTTTACTGCACAGACTACTTTCTTCCGATGCCTTCTCACAACCATTGCCAATGCTTGTTTAATTTGTCTCTCCCTACAATGCTTGTTTTATTTGTTTCTCCACACTCTGAGATCTCTGTTTAATTATTTAGGATTAACACAGCCCAAGTCTCGCTTTAATTATTTATTATTTGTATTTTATGATTAATAAAGCGAGGACCTTCTTTTAATTATTTATAATTAATACACCCCAAGCCAGGATTGAACTCTGCTCTCCAGCTTCAAAGTCGGCAGCCTTATATGTTGCGCCACCGCTCCTCGCTTCAAGAAAAGCACTTAAAGGGATTTATCTTTGTTTCCATGGCGTGCATTTCACAGTGCCCCGGGGGCACAAGCAGGAACCTAATAGAGTGATTCTCTATCACAATGCACTTTTTGGTTCCCCCGGAGCACAAGCAGGCATCCACTTCAGCATGCCTAAGCAAGCGTGTGAGGAGTGGATGTGTGCGTGTGTGCGTGCGTGCGCACGCGAGGCTGTAGGAGTGGAGGTATGGCGAATTTCGCGACCTCCGCTCTGGCTGCGTCACTGAGTGCTGCAGCGCTACATTGTTACAATTGCGGTCTCACTCAGCCGCCTGCCAGCATTAATTAATTATTTACCGGGCCGCCCGTGGTGCCGTGCGCCAGGCTGTCTGAGTCAGTCACTGACTGACACAGCCCACACTGTGCCGATAAAACATAGGAGGTGCAGGGGCCTGCCCATTAAATCCGGATGTGACCTCACGTGGTCCTGCACTGCAGGAAGTGAGGTCACCAGAGAGTGACATTCAATCGGTCTCGCTTTGGAACCTGATATTTCCCTTCCTGCAGGCTAATACTCCAGAAATGTTTCGTTTGTAAATGCTCTGCCTTCTGTGAATTTGAAAAGATATGGTATTGTCCCACTAAAACATCTGCTGGAAGCTCCTTCGCGAGTAGAACAGCAGCAGTGAACTAAAAATCTGTGACGCAAAAGTCTCACGTGTCCACGGGCATGCTCAATAGCAAACTGACCACCATACAAAATAGGACGCATGCAACATAATTTCCCGCACAAAACATTACCGGAGATCCTTGGCTTTTTGGAAAAATCTTACAGGCGTTCTGGAGTCATAAAACATTGCAGTCCGTATTCTTACATTGCTTCATCTTTTGAGTGTTTCAAATTATGTCACTTCGACTTTTTGTTAGTTAAAGATCAAATATTTCGATAGGGAGTTGTTTACACCATGGCACGCTCAGTGACAAGACAATGGACATTTGTATGAAGACATTTGCTTCTCCGATGTACGTCAGAGTGACAGGATTGCTTGCCCAGCCATTTTTCAGGCTACCGAGGTGGGACACGTTTTGGCGCGTTCTTCTCCTTAGATGAGATGTGAATCTCCCTGCAGTGTTCATTCCTCGGCCGCGAGCTGTCCCTGTGATGAATGGCTTGATCTCATGTTATTAGTCATCTTTCTGACTGGGTAACCAGACTGTGTACACGCCTTCGGGCGGGATTGCTCGTACTCTGGAGAGAGACTATAACCGAGGGCCAGGTCACGGTGGGACCGAAGCCTTCAGTCTTTAAAGTGGTAGTAACACCTCAAAAAATAAATTATTGCAATGGAGCTTGCCTGTAATTATTAGGCACTTATTTATATATTTCCCATACAATGTATATGTCTGTATAAAGGTAAATGACACATGACATGACAACTATGACACACCTCAGTGCACTAGCAAGGGTAACATGAAGGCGCAGGGAGTGCCTGGTAGTGGATTGAAGCGGCATCAGATGGACTCAAGACGGCGCAGCCTTGGTATTTGCACGCTATTTAATTGCATCCCGCTGGGTGGGGGGCAACCCAGACAAGGGGAGGTTGGGGGTGGGTGGAAAGAATCCACACGTTCAGGAAACCAAAACAAGACATTTGGTATGGAGTGTAGGATGTAAGAAGCAACACGGATCATGGGAAGGTGGGATATGGGCGGGAAGAGGCAAGGAGGACAATGGAAGGGTAGTGGTCGGGCAAAAAGAGGCAACAGGGACAATTGGCAGGTGGAAGTGCCAATACAGACAATAAAGGGAGTAGAAGGAAAAGAATCAAGAAGAAATAAAAACCTACCACAATCACAGCTGAAGGACCGTAATCCAGATGAAGCAATCAGTACTTGATCTGTGCTCCTGCCGAGAGAAGAGGAAGTGAAGCTGACTCATGCTGCCAAATTAGAAGGCAGCAAATGAGTGTGACAAGGCCTCGAATGAAACTCAACGGCCGGCTCCAAGCCCTTTGTAAAACACACTGGGGCTTATTTATTTAGCCCCTGGCACCGCCTGTGCCTTAATTTTAATATGGGAAAAAGTGACGTGCTGGTAGCGCAAACGGCTTATAAATAAGCCCCTATTTCTCTTGCAAGGGCGTGAGCATGCACTAGTGTATGCACTGATGAAGGCAAGACCTAAAAATGCGGGTGGGAATCGAGGATGCAGCTGACACAAACGCAAGAATCGAAAATGGCCCCTCGCTGTTCTCTTGGGTAGAACAAGAGAGAAACAATTGTTGTGTAGTGGACCACTGACACCCCCTTCCTCACCAGGTCTCTGTGGTGCTGCACCTTCTGCACTAATGATAGCCACGCACCTGAAAAACCAGAGGGTTGTGCCATATGTCTTCAAGATGGGCTCATGGTTTGCAGGCACCAGCTGTCCGCAAAAATCACATACAATCTGCCCTTGTGAGCTCTTCTAGTGCAGGGATTTGTTTGTTCCCTAGGCAAGGTGACATGTTCCTGCTCTTCTCGTTATGAGGCCATATTTGATGCTTTTTGGGGATTCCCAGCACCCATTAGCTGCCATTGCCAAACATAGTCGAGGCCAAGCATTTGCAATGCATTAGGTCTCGCATTTACGCGAGTTTGAGCTATTGACATTGCAAATAACAATGCCTATTGGCATTGTCATTTACAATGCCAATAGCTCCCTATATAACTTTCTTCATAGAAAACGACCAGCAGAGGTCAGTAAAATACCAGAATCACTTTGCCACTCTCTAGATTCCAGTGCTTAGAAATGGTCTTCCACGAGCACCCGTAGACAATAATATTTTTTTTAAATCTTGTATTTTCAGTGATATGACCACCGAAGGCTCTGATGTTATATTAAAAACAGAGCTTTGGACTATACCACTTCCGGCTGAAAGGCAATTTTTCTCTCCATGTGTTCCCATACCTGGCGTGTCATGCAGTTTGGTGCTTACTTTCCCTCCATGTTAAAGAACAGGAGATGTTTCAGCACCCAGGCTAATGTGCTGCATAGCTTAATACATATAAGGTCCCAAAGGCGAGACCGATTGCATTGCAAATGCTTGTTTCTTCTGCCACCTTACCAGGATTATCTAGGACAGATACATACATAGGCACCTTAAAGTCTACTTAGTATGGAGTGGGGCAACTAAACACTCCTCTAAGCAAGCTTTTTTATGCTGTCTGAACTCCATACAGATGATCGTACTAATTAAGACGTGAATTAAGCATTAAGACTTGGTTAAGTGTGCCGTTAGCTCACTTGATTAACCTGTTATTTTCTGATTGAAATTGGTTGCTGAATTGAATAAATAATCACAGAACAGGTACAGCATCCCTGTAAGCCTATGAGGTAAACCACGCACAATTGACAGAATGAAACGTATGGACTACTCCCATGACTATAAAACACTAAAGGGCAAATTTATAGAGAGTTGAGTCACCCTTACACCACGCAATGAGAAGCAAGAGTGACACAACTCTTAAGTTAGATACATCAAGCCACGCAAGGCAACCTTGTGTTGCCCTGTGTGGTTTGACAAATCTAGAGTAACGCAACATAGCGCAAATCACTGCGTTGAGTTTCTCTGCCCCATGGAGGCGTTCCATGGGTGAAGCGTGATTGTTCCCACGCATCCACCCATGGGGGCCGATTCACAGAACTAACTTAAGACAAAATCCTAAACGTACTACTTTTGATATTCACAGAAGTTAGGATTTTGACGTAAGTTTGTCTTAAGACAAACTTAAGACAAACTTAAGACAGACTTAAGACAGACTTAAGACAAACTTAAGACAGACTTAAGACGGACTTAAGACAGACTTAAGACGGACTTAAGACAGACTTAAGACAGTCTTAAGACAGACTTAAGACAGACTTAAGACAAATTTAAGACAAAATCCTAATTTAAGTCTGTCTTAAGTCTGTCTCAAGTCTGTCTTAAGTTTGTCTTAAGTCTGTCTTAAGTCTGTCTTAAGTTTGTCTTAAGTTTGTCTTAAGTCTGTCTTAAGTCTGTCTTAAGTTTGTCTTAAGACAAATTTAAGACAAAATCCTAACTTCTGTGAATACTAAAAGTAGTAAGATTAGGATTTTGTCTTAAGTTAGTTCTGTGAATCGGGCCCATGGATTTTAGCACCTTTCCAGATTTACCATTACTGCTAGACTTGGGAATGTGTCAAAGTGCTACGCCTCCCCAGGTGCGGCTCCTGCACCACATTCCCTCTTTAACATATCTAAAATCGAACAACACATACAGAGTTCAATTTGTCTTCAAATGGGTCACTCACCGCAATTAGAAGAGACTATAGTGACCTCAAGCTCTTCCTCTAAGGTGGTTAGTTCTGAATGAACGTGATGTATTTGAGAACTGGGGTATGGATATACAAGAAGTTAAGCAGGCAAAATATCCTCACATTTTTTAGAGCCCTGGGGACACAGAATAAACTGAGTCACAGCCCACAAGTGTGTTAATGAATGTCGCTGTCCCTCAAACCCCAATGCATACAAAAAATGCCTCAATTCAGGTCTGTTACTGTGAAGAGAACTAGTGCAAATGTTCTGTTCATGCCACAGGACCCTGGTGAAGCAAAGAAGACTGGAGTTGGTTGGAGTCTTAAGCCAATAGAGGCAATCTCTTTCTTTTTCTTTTTATGTGTTATTTCTTGCTGTGCTATGGCCGTGGGGGGCTGAGACAGCTTTGCAACACCAACTGTTAAGGTTGAACAAACACGATGACCTAGCTCTCCATGTCCTTCTATTTGAACCTTTAAACACAATCAATTTGCATTTAATTCTTTTTCAAATTTATCTTACCTGGAGGATGAAAGGACTTGGGGCTCACTTTAAGGAGCCGTGAATAGTTTTGCTTTCTGGATACTCAAAATGCGTATCACTGTCCCCATCTCCTCCAAAGATTGATGCACTTTTTATAATTCCCTGGAGCGCTACTTTTCATTCACTCTTTCTTGCCACAGTCCTTAGCCTAATGTACCATCCATCTGGTACTTGGTCCAGGTGATATTTGGTCAATCAATCAGGAATTGTATAGCGAATGTGCTTCACCAGTGAGGATCTTGAGACACTGTGGGGTCCTGCTGTTAATGAGGTCCTTCCTGAACTGTTGAAGTGACGGTGATGCTCAGAAGTGCAGGAGAAGGGTGTTCCAGGTCTTAGCTGCCAAGTGGGAGAAGGAGTGGCCTCCGCTGTTGGCCTGTTGGACACGCCGGATAGCTGCTAGTGAGAGGGATCTGGAGTGGAGTTCCCTGGTAGGTTGGTGGAAATTCACTCATTTGTTGAGGTACTCACTCACTCATTTGTTGTGCAGTACCTTATAAGCCTGGGTGAGCAGCTTGAAATGGCATCTCTTTGCCACTGGTAGCCAATGGAGTTTCTTGAGGTGAGGAGGAATGTGCATCTGTGTAGGGCGGTTGAGGATGATTCTGGCAGCTGTGTTCTGGATAGTCTGGAATTTCCTCAGGAGTTGGGTGGTGATTCCTACGTAGAGGGAGTTGCCACAGTGAACTCTGCTAGTGATGAGAGCTTGTGTGACAGTTCACCTGGAGTTGGGTGTGAGACATCTGAAGACCTTCCTGGGTATTCAGAGGGTGAGGAAACAATAGGCAGAGATAGTGCTAACCTGCTTCTTCATGGATAGCTGGCTGTCGAGGATGATGCAGAGGTCGCAGGCGAGTTCGGTGGGTTTGGGGGTAGGGCCCAGATCAGGTGGCCACAGTTCGCTGTTCCATAGGGTGTCCTTGCCTTTCCCAAGCATGAGACCTTCTGTCTTGTCTTTGTTGAGTTTGAGACAGTTGTTGTTCATCCAGATGGCCACATCATTCATGCATTTTTGGAACCTGTCTCTGCTGGTCATTGGGTCATTTGACAGGAGGAAGATGAGTTGATTGTTGTTGGAGTAGGAGATGATGTAGAGTCCATGGCTCTGACAATGTTGATCAGGGGTGTCATGTATATGTTGAAGAGGGTTGGGCTGAGGGATGAGCCTTGATTTATATCGCAGGATTACCTAGTAGAAGGTAAAGAGATGCTCCATAGGCTAGTGCTTGTGGACACCCACACCATAACGGCTGTTGTCCGTAGGGTGCAATGTCGTTCAGCACCTACCCACCAGCACGCCTGCTTGCATGCCTATGGAGCATCTCTTTACCTTCTACTAGGTTGTGACAGGAGCGGCAAAGCTATTTAATTTGAGCTACCTTGTAGCTACACACAGGTGTGGCCCACCCTAATCCAGTAGGGTTCTTGACCCCATTTCCTTTCACGTTTTCATTCACAACATTTGGTCCTGATGAAGTGCCATGGATCTTTCTGACCGATCAAGTGCGAAACATGTTGACCTGAAGTTATGAAGGCACCTTACGTCATTTTTAGTAACTTACAACCTTCGGGTTCTTTAAATCTGACAAGGGAACCACACAATAAACTTCACTGACTTTCGGTATCCCTTAGTCAGTTTTATCTTTCACGCACCGACTTACCACTCACAGAAGACCCTCTTTTCGCACACCCGCACTCATCTAACGACAGTCTAAAACAAAAGATCTCCGCAAAAGCGACCCTTCGGGGAACCCGTAGGGCATTGCAGCGCCGACCCGACAAGGAGCAAACGCCCGATGATGAAGCATGACATCCTTCGGGGTGTGTGAGGGCATCATGAGACACGACTAGTGCTTGCCTCAAGCTAGTGAGTCCTAGACCTAGGATCATCCCCTTTTCTCTTCCTGTTCTATTTGCAGGTGACTTTCTGCACCCAGCCTTGGAACAGTTACCCCTGTTTTTGATTTGTGTCTAGCATAGGGATCAAGGGTACTGGACCACAATAAGCTCCTAGTCCCTCCCTCTCTTGATATACATGCCCTTGATTTTTGCAGAGAGAGCACAGAATACATTTTTTCTTGTGTAAGTATACCACAATTGACCCAACTGGTTCTACGCTAACATCCCAACCAGTCATACAGGCTTAATTTATTTTATAGATGCAGGAGATTTATCCTTTTTCCATAACGGGACTTTGGTACCTACCGAACCCTAAATTAATTTTCTGAGGATTTTGGTTCCCCACCTTGGCTTTTACTGCCACTTTTGGTTAGAAATACCATCCTAAACATGCCGATTCCTTTATAGCCTTCAAACTGAACACGAGTGAGAGCGTTGCAGACAAGGAATATGGCGCAGTCCCTGGGTAGGCCCATATCTAATATGTTAAATCTGTTTGCAGATAGGACTAGGTCACAGCTGATTTTGGATACAGTTTATTTCATTGCAGTTATTTTTATGCAGTGTGATGAGATTTTCCCTTGGGACTGCTTGTAACACATATACAGTTCTGGATCTCTTTTCCCCGATTACCTGGGATGTACATTTGGTGTAATATTGTAACATCATTGCCATTGAGCTGACTATGAATGAATGAGGTATTTTATAAAGAGTGCATTACCCGGAGGTGTCTTTGCGCTAGGCGGATCAAGGACCGAGAACATGGCAGCAAGCCGAGATAGGTCTATGTCACTTAGTTGTTACCAGCCGAAATGAGCCAAGTCTTTAGCTGCTTTCTGAATAGCTGCAAGCTAGATTGAGACCGGAGGGAAAGAGGAAGAGAGTTCCATAACTTTCCCCCCAGGAAGGTCAGCATTCTGCAGCCCCAGTTTGTTCGTTTGATTCTGGGAATCAGGACCATGTGCGCCGAGCTTGATCTTAGTGTCCTACTGGGCACATACCAGGTGAAACGTTCCTGAAAATAGAGCGGACCGGTGCAGTGAAAAGCTTTATGTATAAGACACAGAGCCTTAAATGAAATTCTCTTCTCCCCTGGTAGCCAATGAAGGCCATGTAGCAGGTGAGATACTGGTTTGAACTTGGGGATGTTCAAGAGGGTTCTGACCACTGCATTCTGTAGGGATTGGAATTTTTGGAGCAGATATTTCGAAGTGCCCAGATAAAGAGCATTGCAGTAATCCAATTTGGATCCTATAAGGGCCAGCATTACGGTCTTCTGTAAATCTGTTGGGATCAACGGCAGAATTGTTTTGAGAACCCGAAGCATGAAGTAACCCCCCGAGGTCACTGCATTGATCTGAGCATCAAAACGTAATTTGGTGTCAAAGATGACTCACAAGTTTTTTGCCTTCTGCACAGGCTTGGGCAGAGCTTCCAGCTCCTGAGGCCACCAGGATCCATTCCAAAAGGAAGTCTCTTTCTCAAAGAGCATCACCTCTGCTTTTTCTGAATTTAGCTTAAGACAATTCTCCTTCATCCAGCCTGCAACTGCGGCCATACAGTTGGCATCTTTTTCCAACTGGGATGAGACGGACACCACTATCTGGGTGTGATCTGCATAAGATAGTACGGTCAGGCCGAAACTCAGAATAAGCTTCACCAGGGGGGTGATATACACAATAAAAAGTGTGGGGCTGAGTGCTGATCCCTGAGGTACCCCACAGGAAAGGGAGAAGGAGCTGGATTTTGCATCTCCCATCTCAACCCACTGTTTCCCTGTTTTGGAGAAAAGAGCTTGGCAGAGTTAGAGCAGTGCTCCTGAAGCCCCAGCAGTGCAGGCATTTCATGAGAAGCACGTGGTGGACCGTATCAGAGGCAGCCGAGAGATCAAGTAAAATTAATGCAGCTTTGCCACCTTTGTCCACTCTGATTCTGATCACCTCTGATGCAGCCACAAGTGCGGACTCCGTACAATGGTTCCCTCTAAACCCATATAGAGTGGGGTCAAGCAATTGATGGAAGTCCAGAAATGTCAAGATTTCCACATTCATTGCCTTCTCTAGCACCTTAGCCGGGAATGGGAGTTGGGAGATTGGTCTGTAACTATATACCCGCCTGGGGTCTAAGGAGGGTTTCTTCACCAAAGGAAGAATTGAGTCCCTCTTCCAAATATCGGGGTAGTGCCTTGAACTCAACACTTGGTTCAGTAGATCTTTTAGTGGCCCTGCCAGCTGGCTCGCCAACTTAATAATGATCCCCGGAGGGCAGGGGTCAGAGGGGGCCCCAGACTTGATGGAGCTCATAAGGGACATTGTTTTGTCCAAAGTGAGAAGAGACAACTTCTCAAAGGTGGGAAGTGCTTCTTGACCCATGAGAAAGCCCGAATATGGGGCCTCATCCAGTTTAGGAATGGAGTCCGTACTGGGTGACTGGTGGGTGAATACCTCAAAGATACGGTTAACCTTGCATTGAAAAAAGTCAGCCAACTTGTTGCAGAAAGATTCATCTGGGACGGAAGAGTTGCTGTTGTTCCAGTTCGACAGCTCTTTCACTTTTTTATCTAAAAAGTACCCTGGAGGAATTATCTAGGAGTCTGATTTTTCCTGTGAAAAATTTGTTTTTCTCGGCTTTAATGAGCTCTTTATATTCTGCCAGGGTTTGTTTGTATGTGGCTTTTTTCCCGGGAGAGTAATCAACCCTCCAAGCACGCTGATTGCGTCTACACTTCAGCTGGGCTGCTTTCAATGCTGGTGAAAACCAAGGTGCTGATGGATTTTTCCTGTGGCACTTTAGTGTTTTCATCAGCACCGCTTTAGTGCAAGCTGTGTCCAGCCAGCGGGTGTAGTTAGTAACTGCATCGTCAATACCCAAAACAGAAACTGGAGCCGAATTGGCAAGAACCTCCTGTAGAGCCTCTACCTTGGCTTCCTTTCAGGACCTGTATTTAATAATCCTAGCTGTCCTGTTCAATTCAGCTCTGGAGCATGAAATTGTGATAGAAAAAACGATGGCCTTATGGTCTGACCATAGGCGTGGAAGGATTTTGTCAATGCAAAGTTCAGTGTTGTTTGTAAAGATACCATCCAGCGTATGGTTGGCTATGTGAGTAGGAGCTTCAATCGGTTGGGATCAGTTGAAGCTGCTCAGAGTATCGATCAGATAGTCTGTATCTGCATTTGAGTGCAATGATAATTAAGGTCTCCTACCAGCGTAAAATTAGCATACGTTATACTGGACTCCATCAAGGATTGGATTTTATCAATGAAACCCATCCTTGGACCGGGTGGCCGGTATATTAGCAATCCTTGGAATGTGTGGGATTTGTTCTATCAATACTAAACCTAAGTGCCCCGCAGTCTAAATGAGGCATTGTTGTGAAACTAGCCACAAACAAATTGCGATATACAATCGCTAGCCCGCCCCTTTTTTTATCACTTCTGTCTAGCCTTTCAAAATTTAACCCGCAGGGGATTGCAGCTTTAATGTATGGATTTGACGTACTGTGAGCCCAGGTCTCTGTGAGAAAAATGATGTCAGGATCGTGCTGGGCAATTAGATCTGTGAATTCAAGTTTATGCTTGATGAGAGACCTTGTATTGAGAAGCAGACAATGATATGCATTAACCACTAATTGCCTCTTATTTATATCCATGATAGGGGCTATAGAAAAAGCCTGCTCAATATTGGCACCAGCGTGATGGGAGAAGCTGCACAAATGGCACATATAGTCCGTGGAACTGCCACACCAATTATGGGAACAGCAAAGACTCTTGCTAACCATATGGTGAAGAGCAAAGAGCTTGCTCCTTGTGTACACGGTGGGTGGACCAGGGTTCCTGGCACCTGGTGTCGTCCAGGCGCGGACTGGGGCAGACGGGCTTGCCTTTGGCGTGTCTTTGACGCGCCAGTCGCAAGCCCAATGTGCGCCAGGTCCTTCTCCTACTTTTATGGCAGTGTAGTAAAAAACAGACTGGAGAGTCAACCCCCAAAATGGCCCCCTTCCTGAAAGTAAGTCATGGTGTGAAGGGGCGTGGAAGCCTTCTCCTGGCTCTCTCCACTCAAGCCGGAAGAACCAGACAGTGGACCGGAGAGTCAGGGTCTGGGAAGTCTCAACAAAAAGGCAGGTGAGAGAACATTAAAAATATACGCTGAATAAACAAACTAAAAAGTACAGAAATATTTCAGGCTTTAAAAACAATGTCCCCGCACTCCCCTTAAGCACCAACTATTGTTGAGCACTCTGCTTTGTACCGCTAATTGAACCAATGAGCCAAAAATGAGTAATGGTCTAAGTGACCTTGCCTCGCAAAACAGAAATGATCCTCTGCGTGCCCGGTCCCTCTCCAGCTTTTATGGCTGTGTAGTAAAAAAAGACTGTAGCGTCAACCCCCAAAATAGCCCCCTTCCCGGAAGGGAGTCCGAGTGTGAAGGGGTGTTTCCTCAGCTTCAGGGTGTTTGGCCATCGTTGCTATGATACTTTTGACAAGTTGTGCCTTGTTTAGCTGACAGTGGAGGCAGGGGTGTTGGGGGGTTCTGAGATGACGAAATGGATACAGTGGTGATCGGTCCAGGAGAAGGTGTATGTTACTCTGTTGCTGGCTGAGAAGACGGGGTGGAGCGTGTGTCATGCTGTGTGGGTGCGGTCGGTGACAAGCTGCTTGAGTCCAAGGTTAGACATGCTTTCTAGGAGGTTGGTCGTGTTCTCAAGGTCTCCTAGGAGTATGTATATATTCGAGTGGGTATCGAAAGGGGCGATTAAGTCAAGGATTGCATTGCAGAAGGTAGGGCGCGGTCCCAGAGATCTGTAGGCAAGGGTGCCTCTGATGGTGATTTTGCTGTTTGTTCGGAGTAGGAAGTGGAGGTGCTCCATGAAGAGGATGCAGTCGTCTGTGGTGGTTGAGCCTTCCAGGTTCTCTTTGTAGATTATGGTGATGCCTCTGCTGTTTCTGTTGGATCAGTCCATGTGCGCAATCTTGAATCCTTTGAGGTGGCTGTGGTGATGTCCAGAGCACATGCGGGCTTCAGCAAGTTTCTTTGATGAAAACTACATCCGTAGCATGGTTCGTGATGATGTCCCAGATTACTAGGGCGTATTTTCCGAGTGAGCTTGCATTGATCAGAAGTCTGTTGATCTTTCTGGAGGTGTTGACAGTAGCCTTGTTGGTGGGTATGTGTATGACGTGGTATGGCTGATTGGAGAGGTGTGGGTAGTATCCTCAGTGATGCAGGTGAAGCGGCAGTTCGGGCAGGAGAAAGGGCATTTGGTGTACCTGGGGGAGGCATGTGCACAGTTTCTTTTGTCCCGGCATCTGGGGTTCAGGGCTCGAAGTTCATCTGAGATGAAGCGACGGTGGACAGTTGGGATTGGGTTCTTGGAGCTGGGTGTGGTCCATGTGAGCATGTGGCATGCACTCCATGTGCATCCGCGGCATGGTTGCGCTGCGGTCTTCATGCTCTAGGGAGATAGGGCGCTGGATATAGAGGGAGGGGTGCATGGTGGTTACCTCTGCGGGAGGATGTACCAGATTAGAGGAGAGTGGAGCAGGAGGCAAGCCCTGGGGACCTCTTACCCATGAAGTAACTAAAGGGGAGCACCAGTGGTGCTGTGGGCAAGAGGCAGGACAAGGGCAGACGCAGGCTGGACCTGCCAGGGGCAAGGGCAGGGAGGCAGGCACTGAAGGGCACGCTTAGCAGGACAGCCTGCCAGGGGCTGGGGGCGGGCTGCAGGAAAGCTAGCAGCTGAGGAAAGAACAGGTGCAGGAGAGGCAGAGAGAGGACGATGCTTGGGGCAGCAAAGGAAGAACAATGAATGCAACTTACATGAAAACTGTGGCAGAAGAGGGGTGGGCCAGCCCAACCTCCTCCGGGCTTTGAGGGGGGCAGATGAGGGCTTTGGTCATGTTCCAGGAATTTTTATGATTCGAATTCTACAGCTCTGAAATGCGGCACACAGTGCTTTATAAAACTACAACATAAGCAAATAAATAATTAAGTTAGTTCTTCATATATATAAAATGGTCAAGGAAACTTTCTCAGAACACTTTAAATTGTTTATTAATTGAAGTTCCTGACTTGGCGGTGGAATTCAATCAATCAATCAATCAATCAATTATTTGTAAAGCGCACTGCATACCCGCGAGGGTCTCAAGGCGCTGGGGGGGGAATTCACCTCATTTTCAATTACTTTGATGAGAACAGGCACTGATAAGGTTTAAACAGTTTATGTTTTCAGGGCTTATTGTGAACTAGCCTGAAAAGATACCCAAAACCCCTATCCCTATCACTTATGATTCCTATAAGCTATGTACACTTGTAAAAAAGAGGTCAAGCATGAAATAGTCCTCCTGACGGTCACCCAAATGAAAGCATAATTTAGCCACTGATTTCCACATATTTTTATTTCAGTATTATTGAGTACAAAGAATATCTCTAACAGCACAGATTAGATTGTAGAAATAAATCAGAAACCTGAAAGATGATTGCATAAATTAAAATATCACCCAACAGATGGCTTTCTTTATGAGGCCTTGTGACAGTTTTGTTTTTCTGTTGCGTCACCTTTTGTGACGCATTGGCGGCGTAAAACACGCCTCTTGTTGCGCCCTATTTACAAAGTGACGCATCTAAGCAGATGCGTCACTTTGTAAACCCCTGCGCTACATTATACCTGCGTCAGGTATAATGTATGCAGGGTGGGCGTTCCCACGTAAGTAAATCTCGTAGAAGTGACGCAGTGAAATCTATGAGATTTCACTGTGCCACTTCTAGGGTGCAAATGCATCAATATCTTACGCCTGCCTCAAAGCAGGCGTAAGACTCACGCAGACCCTTTCACATGGGGCCTGCCCCATGTGAAAGGACACATTGCTGGTGTAGCGTCACTTTTGTGAACTCCTTGCAACATGATACGTCATACAGTAAATATGACGCATCCATTATGTCGCAAGGCGGACACACTGAGAAGTGATGCATCGCAGCTTTCACACTGCGATGCGTCACTTCTCATAAATGAGGCCCAGAGTTGTTACTGCTAATATCCGTGGAAGAAGACTGAAATGCTAAGCTTTCTCTGCTAGGAATATTTTGGTCAGCAGTTCTGTTGGTTGTGCACATTTCTGTAGGGGGTGTTTAACTCATTGAACTATATATGTGTATATATATATATATATATTTTATTTTTTTCTCCAAACGCTCTTACGCTCAAGAATGCACTCGACAATGCTCTAGCCCTTCGTGTATTGTTAGCCTTGCTGCAGCACACTGTCTCTCTGTCCAAACTTTGCAATCATGCTTGACGCGTTTCAAGGCATTCACCTCTCAATCATGAGCTTCACACAAAGGCACGGAAGGCTCACCTGTCTGTTCACTTCATTTTTGTTGTTGAATAAGACAGCCCTCAGTGGGCGTGGCTTGCAGTAAACACCACATAGCATGATGGTAATTGCTGTTCCACAGGTAAGTATTAGTGTCACTCCTTTAGTAGGCTCCGTGCCCCTGTGTAAAAATAAAAAGCTGTGTAAGATCCTTTAGTAGGTAGGGACATCTTAAGATTGCATGCTTCATTTTGCAAGAGAACATTGTGCCTTACGGAAAGGGAGTTTTGTCTTCCATGGCCTTTCAACATTGAGAAATGGTGCACCTCTTGTTCCCGCGGCTCAGGCAGCCGCGTATCAGTTTTTTTCTCCAAACGCCCTTGCGCCCAAGAATGCACTCGACAATGCTCTCGCCCTTCGTGTATTGTTAGCCTTGCTGCAGCACGCTGTCTCTCTGTCCAAACTTTGAAATCATGCTCGACGCGTTTCAAGGCATTCACCTCTCAATCATGAGCTTCACACAAAGGCACGGAAGGCTCACCTGTTTGTTCACTTTATTTTTATTGTTGAATGAGCCAGCCCTCAGTGGGCGTGGCTCGCAGCAAACGCCACATAACACAATGGTAATTGCAGTTCCACAGGTATTAGTGTCACTCCTTTAGTAGGCTCCGTGCCCCTGTGTAAAAATAAAAAGCTGTGCAAGATCCTTTAGTAGGTAGGGACATCTTGAGATTGCATGCTTCATTTTGCAAGAGAACATTGTGCCTTACGGAAAGGGATTTTTGCCTTCCATGGACTTTCAACATTGAGAAATGGTGCACCTCTTGTTCCCGCGACTCGGGCAGCCGCGTATAATTTTTTTTCTCCAAACGCCCTTGCGCTCAAGAATGCACTCGACAATGCTCTCACCCTTCGGGTATTGTTAGCCTTGCTGCAGCACGCTGTCTCTCTGTCCAAACTTTGCAATCATGCTCGACGCTTTTCAAGGCATTCGCCTCTTAATCATGAGCTTCACACAAAGGCACGGAAGGCTCACCTGTTTGTTCACTTCATTTTTATTGTTGAATGAGACAGCCCTTATCAATTTATATATTTATATATTTTCTGAGTGAATATCCAAGGGTCAAATTGTATGATAAAATTAGGAGCACGATTTTATGCCTTATTCTAAATTGAGTTTTAAGCAGATAACTGCAAATATTGTTTGCTGTGGGATTTGACACCCAATTCACAATTTTAGAGGAAAGTGTGATAACGAGAAAAGTTGCTAATCTAGCTACATGACATTTTTCCACCCTGCACCTGTAAACAACATCCCTGATATTAAGAAGCATTGAAATGACAAAGATGTGTGATGTGTGGGATTAACAGACATGAAAAATATGCTTGTTATGTTGCTGTATTTTACTACCAGTGTGATATTAGTGCTCAGATCCATTGGATACCAGGAAGAAAGGAAATGAAGCTTTAAATATGGTCCTAAAATAAGCAGGTTCATTTAATTAAATGAAAAACACGTTGCAGCTCTTATTTACATGTGTTTTTTAACTTGAACCGCTTCTACTGCACACAAGGGGACTACAGATCCCAGACCGCCCCGCTGACCATCGCGCCAGGAGGCGCCGCCATTCTCTCATGCCCGGAGGCGCTTAAAGGCTGGTGCGGCTCCCGCTCTGTGGGAACCGCTTCTACAGCACACAAGGGGACTACAGATCCCAGACCGCCCCGCTGACCATCGCGCCAGGAGGTGCCGCCATTCTCTCGTGCCCGGAGGCACTTAAAGGCCGGTGCGGCTCCCGCTTTGCGGGACACGCACGGGCGTGCGCCTGGCAAAGCCCGGGCCAAGGGCGGGCCCGTCTGAGCCCGTCCGAGACTGGAGGAGGCCGGCCCAGGCCCTTCCCCTTTCATTTTCTTCCAGTGTTTACGTGATCTAACACAAGGTACTGTGCTATTATTGAAACATCGTCTAAGGGGGATAAACTCATACTCGGCAATAGAAGTCATTTTGCATATTATGAGTGGAGGCGTAATCCCTTTCTTATTGAACTAGTTTGATCTCTAACTGTCCTGGACATTATCCATGGTGAGTAATTGAATCAATTTGGTGCGTTTGTGTTAAATTTGAATGTTGAAAATGGGGAAAAGAAAACTACCCTGTTCCAAGTTAGATAAACAGACAAGTAAATCCAAAGACGCAAAAATGTCCCTACTCAACTATTTAACATGGGCAGTGGGTGTCATAAAAAAACAAATCTCCACAGTGGAGGAATCATTAAGTGTGGAAGCGCAGAGGCTAATAGGAATTAGTCATAAAAAAACACCACAAAACATAAATACCTCTAATGAGTCTGCTGAGATAAGCCCACTTGAAACTATAACTTTAGGGGGGAATAGAAATGGCTGCATCCAATTGGTAATTGACGAAATCGATGACGCCTCAGTAAGTGGTCAAGACGTAGATACCTCACCTCCCCCAAAGAGGCAGTGTAACTCAGAGTTGCTAAAGAAGCCTGATATTACTCAGGCAGCAACTCATCAGGTTCACCTCACGAATGGCCAGTCCAAAAATATATCGACTAAACAACAGGGGAAAAAGGGTGGTTCTCAGAAGCAAACGGGTAAAGAAAGTACTTCACGCCCTAAAAACAATAGTAGTGTACACCCACTAATAGGCAAGAATAACATGGAAAATCTCCTTACAGAACTAACAAGTTATGTTAAGCTCCACATAGGTAGTTTAGAATCCAGGCTAGATAGAATAGAAGCAGGCTTAGAGAAGATCATCGAAAACGTAACCCCTATCATACGGTGCAGGAGCCCCTGTAGATGTGGTACCTCCAGTGGTTCAGGAATTACGACTAGTCGCCATACATCGACTTTAACCAACAAACCTGTAGAGAGGGATAATAATACTCTGAATAGGGATAGGGCACAAAAGAACACTGTTAAGAGTACACACAGCAATACAAACATCACAAGAGAACTAGTAGAGACTCATACGCTAGGGAATAGAATTCCAGAGAGGCAACATGGGGGTAGGCCACTATGCGAAACAACAACTGCACTGTCCTCATTTACATCAAGCCCTCATGAAAGTTCTCAACATGTATAGAATCTTGACCTCCCTCCAGCAGCAACCCCCTTTACTATGATTCTGGTCAACGTTCCAGTACTTAAACCAGGTGAACTTGAAACATGGACCGCACTGAGAAACAAGGCCATTCACTGCCTGGGAAACAGAGTAGGACTAACCTCACAAATGTTCAGGGCTTTTAAGATGATAAGGCGTGTACCCTGGGTAGGAACAAGCAAAAAAAAACCTTAGACGGGATTGTATTGTCATCTCTCTAGGTTCATCACTATTGGTCAGGGAAGTGTTGACCAGAATAGGGGAAAAGAACATCACTGAAGCAGGTATAAATATCCTTCCTTTGGGATATTTCTACCGACCAAACTGGATGAATAGGCGGAACGAATCCCAATTTAGAACACAGCTATCTTCCCTAATGGATTACAATTTGCAGGTGTCAAACAGATTTGCATCCCTCCAATCACTAGATGAGAACGAATGACTATCTGATGAGGGAGAATATATGCCTGATATAATGGGGTATGACGAGGCTCACACCACCACCACCAACAGAAAAAAGGGCCTGAATCCAGACAGGATAGAGTATTTGGACCCAATGTATTGCGAGATCGAGCTAGGGACTAGCTTAAAAGACTCTCCTGAATTAAGTAACCCTAGTCTTACTAGACATGACGAGCTTCTGAGGCTCGAACAGGCTAGTCACCCAGAATGTATTATAGAAACACCAACTTCAAACAAATTAACAATCCAGAAGGCCATAAGTGTGCTCTTCTGGAATGTGGCTGGCCTTCGTACTAAAGAAAATAATCTAGCCTGGTTTGACTTTATTGATGGTTTTGAAATCCAGTGTTTTCAGGAGACCTGGTTGTTGGAGGAATTCCACATTGAAGGATTTAAAACGTACCACACGCCAGCAATTTATTCAAAACACGGTAGACATAAGGGGGGACTCTGTCTTTACATTCCAAACCTACTGGAGGTGCAAAAGATTTCCCTGTCAAAAGCTACAAACTATTATCAGATAGTTTCGATGTACATGGACCCAAAATGCATTTTAAATATAATAAACTTCTATAACAATATAGAGAAGGCAAATTTGGGGGATATCCTCAGACACATCAGTGAGGATATCAGTAAATTGAGTACCCCAATTGACTCAGACATGATTACTATTTGGGGAGGGGGTTTTAATGTTAATCTATGCTCAAAATCAGGCTTAGGGACTTGTGGCTTGATCATAGAAAAGGATGAACCATTGACTCATTTTGACCATTCAGAAAGGGGAGAAAGGTTTAATGAATTCATGTTGTCCCATGATTTTGGCTTTGCAAACCAACTGTGTTCACCTAGAGTGGATTTTAATTATACCTTCATAGGCAGAGGCTGTCAATCTATAATAGACTTTATAACTGTCCCTAATTGTAATGCAAACTGGGTAGCAAATAACAAAACCTACTCAAACGTCATGAGCGACCACTTGCCATTAAGTATTGATATAGTATGCCCAGATACTATTGCTGAGAAAACAATGAATAGATTGAACTGGGCTAAAGATGTTCACCTCTCCAGCCAAAATGGTTATACCTTGCGTTGGGAGAACTGTGATCCCAAGGAGCTGAATTAAAAAATTATATCTAAGGCCTACGACCCAATTTTAACATGTCTGCAGGAAGACTCCACCCATGAAACTATTTGAAATGCTTTCTTGCAGATTACCTCGGTCGTCCAAAAACGTATAAAAATGGATGGTTCGACTCGAAATGTACTAAGGCATATTCCCGATTAAAGTGGCTCTCCATAGGTCAGTGAGAGACCAAGATGAAATTAGAGAGAGTAGGAAGTCCTATAATTTAGCACGTAATAGAAGAAAGAATGAGCTAAAAAATCAGGCATGGACGGCACTACATGAAGCATCATTGAGCAAAGACTGTTCCCTATTTTGGCGGGCAGTCAATGCACCATTTTTTAAAACCAAGGATGTTGTGACAATTACCGTCGCAATAGACGAAAAGACATGGGTGGATTATTTCTCTAATGTCTATAGCAGCCGGACGCAAGAGGAATCCCCTTAGGGCCTTTTATCTTCCCAGGTGGAAACCCCTACTAGCTTCAAACCTATTGAATTTCAGTTTTCCCACGACGAGGTGATAGAGGCATTAAATGCAAGTAAGGGAGGTAAGGCCCCTGGGCCCGATGGGCTCCCTATCGACCTATTTAAATCTATTCTACTCCTGTAGTCACCCTCGATAACTAGGGTCTCACAAGCCAGCTTTGCAAATGGCTTCATGAAAACATAGTCAGAGTCATTAATTATTCCAATATTTAAAAAAGGAGGACACGACAATCCGGCATGTTATCGTCCAATATCTCTACTCGACTCCTTAATGAAGGTTATGGGTAGTCATTCTGAATAAATTACAATCCTGGGCTGACGAAAACAATATAATAAGCGATGTACAATACGGCTTTAGACATTTTGATAGCTAAGGGTGGGAAATTTTATGTGGCGTTTGCAGATCTAACCGCTGCATTCGACTGCGTTATTCATAATAAATTATGGAGTATATTACAAAATATGAAGATTGACCCGGTTCCCAAAGCAACTATACTCCGGGCCCACCGCTAAGGTGCGTTACGGTACTAATGGCGAATGCACCGCGCCGTTTACCGTGGACAGGGGGGTGAGACAGGGGTGCATTCTTGCGCCGTTCCTTTTTACTCTATATACCAATGCCTTGAAGCAGGAGATTGAAGGAACGGCGCAGGATCCCCCCTATGTTGGCAAACGTCCGATAGTATCCCTCGTTTACGCAGACGACGCGGTGCTGATGGCACGCACAAAGTTGGGATTGCAGAAAGCCCTTAAAATTTATTCCCGCTTTATGGATAGCCTAGGCCTGAAATTAAATGCTAAAAAAACATTTGTAATGACTTGTCGGCAGGGGAGAAATAAATGTAACAGCATTTCTCTTGGGAACAATAGGGTAGACTCCACAAACATCTTTACATACTTGGGTGTTTTATTCACAAATACAGGCTCCTGGGGTCCGGCGGTGAGGAGTAGGAGTCTGTTATTCATGAAGTCGACTGCTGCTGTCGGCAATTTCTCTAAAAAAATGGGAAAAAGGCCCCCTGCCATACTTCTTAAGATTTATCTGGCCAAATGTATTAGCATCGCGACTTTTGGGTCGGGAGTGTGGGGTTACCATGACGTTTCTTTGATTCAACGTGTGGAAAATACATTTTTAAGGTTTATTTTAGCTGTTCCAGCCAGTTCTCCGGTTTTTAATTGTCATAGTGAGCTGGGCATCTCTTATGTCTCCGATATTATAAAAATGCAACCTGTATTATTATGGCATCGTTTATGGGCCACTAGCAGCGCATGTTTAAATAGAGAAATAATCAGGGATGCAATGAATTTGGACCAAGCTGGCAAGATTATGTGGTTAAATTACGTTAAAAAATGTTTTTGGGACATAGGGCATCCTGATTATTATTTGACACTAGAGAAAATGTGTACCATCCCTAGAAAGGAGCGCAAATTAATTTGTTTAGCTCACTTAGAGTCTCTTAGAGCTAACACGGAAATTAACAAAGGGACGGTAGTTCAACCATCAAATGACCCTGATCACGTTTGATATTCAACCCTATCTTTTATGCTGTATCAAGGGATATGATAGATATCTCTTGACTCGATTCAGGTTTAACAGCTTCCATCGACTTGTTAGTCATCCAGAAATTAATGATTGGTCCAGAGAACTTTGCCCTTGCCCTTGCCCTTGCGATAACGTGTCACCACAATCTACCATTCATGTGACACTGTTTTGTAAATTTTATGCAAGGGAAAGAACCAGATGGATCCTCCCTTTCCTAAAACAAGCAGGTTGGAGACAATGTAGACCAGCTTTTTTATACTTGCAATTTTTAGATAGTTGTTTAACAATATCTGTTATGTCTGGCTTTCTGAAAAATATACTTAAAGTCAGAAAAGGTTTAATTAAATTAACTGGTTGTGATTACACTCTGGCCCCTATTACTATGTAAGTTAACTGAAGATAGTAATAGATAATGTATTTTAGATTAATGATCATATCAAATGTTTTTACATTTTTTTATGACTATGTATGCTTTTGTGATTTTAAACGACTAAAATAGAATAAAGTTTAATTTGAATTTTGAAATGAACTTGGCACGTCTCCTTCGTTAGCATTTCTGATGGAGCCATCATACAACATTTGTCGTGTCCTGTGTTTGCATATTTGAGTCCTATAGTGGTCCTTGGTAGACTCCTTACAAATGTTAGGTAAACTAGTAAGTGTGACTGAGTGTGGTTAATAAAGTTTGTGACACAGTGCATTCAGTTAAGGGTTGCATGCTGAAGAATAAAGACTTGCAAACCAGAGCTCTGTGTGTGGAGTGGTCTGTTATCCGGGAGGATGCAACAACTGACAAAAGATAGAGGGATAAGGGTTAAGTGCCCCTGAGGATTCAAGACTGCTCTGCCGGAGTTTCCCATGGTCCAGCAATCTGCTTGTGCATGCCACGTGCACCTCAAGAAGTGGTCTACAGTTGGCATATGTGGAGTCAAAGCTCAACTCCAACTATTGAGAGGCCCTTGAAGAAGGTGAAGGTCCTATGAAGGAGTATAGTAAGTAAGCCTGCCAAACATCTACTGGTAAGGCCGAAGAAGAGGTACCGCACCAAAGCTTGGCCCAGAGCCAGCACCCATACAAAGCAGAGACGCTAAAGACAGTGACAACCAGGCATGAAGAAGCACTAAAGGCAGCCAGTTCAAGAAAGCCATTACTCACTGTAAAGATGGAAATTGGTGCCTGCCGACCTCAACTCAGGCGTGAAGACCATACTACCAGTGAGCAAGCTGATGCTTGTAGAGGTGCCACTGGGTCAAAAGATGCTGAAGACCAAATGCTGCCTGAACAGAATATACTCTCAATGTGAGTAGGAAGCAGCACAAAATACGATGCTGTGGCATTCCTGAAACCACCGCCTCCATTTGACACCACCAAGAAGTAGAATATTGGCACCAAATGGACTGCCTGTATTGAAACATTTGATGAGTTCATTGATGCTATAGATAAGCAGATGACATAAAGATCATCAAAAACTTAATGAAGCTTGCAGGTGACAGAGTAAAAGAAGTGATGAAGAAGATATCATAAGCTGGTGAAGTATCAAACTGCCAAATCAAGAAGTCAAATGTCGACTATGAAAGGTACACTTTCAACCAAGCACGACAGCAACCTGGTGAGATGATCGATGAGTTTGTTAAGAGACTTGATACACTTATAAAGCACTGCAAGTTCAATTAATTCAACAAGGAAGAAGCCATGAGTTATCGATGGTTGCCTCTCCGATTCCTTCTAACGACACATACTGCTAGAGATGCTCAGCTTGGAGAAAGTGCTCATAGCTGCAAGAGTGGAGGAATGTGTAGATCGGCAAGCGTCAGATACGAAAGCTGTAATAACCTCAAATAAATCAGCAATGAGCATGAAAGTAAGCAGAAACACAAGACCAGGGTCCACAGAGTACAGTCTCAGAAGAAAAAGAAATCGTGTTTCAGCTGTGAATTCCCCTTTCCACATGAAGGTAAATGTCATGCTATCGGACAAGTATGCAAAGGCTGCAGGAAAGAAAACCATTTGTAACGGTTTGTAAAGCAAAAAAGAAACTAAGTGCATCACAGAGAGATGAGAATATAGACATCAGAGAGCTCCAGAAGCACTCTAGCCCCTCCCACAAGGCCAAACAACAACATTGACCAAGGCAAGTAGAAGCGAAACAAAGTAAATCATTATCAAATTCATCTTCCAAAGGTTTGTCCATGTAATCATCAAGTACAGTGTGGAAGATAGATGTGCGATGGTGATGTCAGTCACAGACCGATATGTGCATGTAGGATTGGCTGCTTGCAAACATTAACACAAAACTAAAGAAAATCGCCACATGAAGCAACAAAGTTTATTTGGACACTGTCCTGAAATCATGCTCAAGGTGAATGCTTACCCTACAACATTCTAAACAACTTTCTTAATAGACAGTGTTCGTCAAAATACATGCTGCCAGGAAAGTACAAAGAACTGTCTCCAATACTATGTCTCACACCATCAAGAACAAAGGTGTACACCTGGGCAGCTTCTATGCCTCTCAAAAGTAAAGGATCTTTTGTAGCAACCATGCAGCACAGGAAAACGACAGTACAAGTGCCAATTATGTCCTCCAAGATACATCATTGTATGCATGCTTATTAGCCTCTGATACTGCTGCTGACATGGGACTTATCTCTATCAACTACAATTTCAATACCCATTCTAAAATAGTGAGCCGATTTCCGACATTGTTTCTTGGACTTGGAAAACTTAAGACAATGAAGGTGAAGCTTTACATTAATGAAGATACTTGCCCTGTTGCACAAGGACACCGTTGAATTGCTTTTCACTTACAGGAAGCCGTTGAGAAAGAACTAGGAACACTGTTAAAGCATGACATCATCAAACGCTCTACTGGTCTGACATAGTGGGTGTTACCCATTATGGTGGAGGCAAAAAAGGACAGTGGAGGTTCAGTGCGCATTTGTGTTGATATGCGATAGACCAACAAATCAATTGAAAAAGAAAGACATCCAAGTCCGCACATGCCGGACATTATCACACAGCTGAATAGTGCCAAAGTTTTCTCCCGCCTTGATTTGAACAAAAGCTACCATCAACTTTAACTGGAAGAACACTCTAGGTACATTACTACTTGTTCAACTCATATTTGTCTGTTCAGATATGAAAGACTCAGTTTTGGTGTTTATTCAGCTGCAGAAATCTTTCAAGATGTTTTTAGTAGGCCTGGGCGAATATTTCGTTCCGTTTGCGGAAATTGCGATAATTTGACATTTTCGCAGTCTGCAGAGAGCGCGAAAATGTCAAAATTTCCGCATTCCGCAGCTTGGCGATAATTCGTTTCTTGCTTGCGCTGTAAAACAATACATTCTCGCGTGCGCGCGATCGCCTTACCTGAATCCCTGCGTTCGCCGACAAGTTTTCTTGATCCGGTCGCATTCTCCATGAGATGTTGTATTGTTTTTAGCCATTAGCGCTGTCTCGCGACAGTTCGCGCCTGCAGTGACGTCATGCGTCGCGCGATCACGTCTTTCTTCTCGCGATCATGCACCGCGAGACAACTGAAAACAAGATGGCCGCGCCCGCGAGCAACCACATGGGTAAGTTGGCGAGCCGCAACCATGCAGAAAATTTCGCGAACATGCTGGAAAAAAACTTCTGCATCTTCGCGATATTTCCGCGTGTTTGCGATAATTTTTAACATTTTCGCGATAATTTGCGAAAGTGGATTTCGCAAATTCCGCCCACCCCTAGTTGTTAGTCGAAAAATTCAGCCTGTCTACATGCTTTTAACTACAGTGATGATGTACTGGTATTTAGGGCTACACGAAAGGAACATGATGAAGCACTCACACAGGGATGCCATCTGCTTGCTGATGTAGATCTCACGCTAAATGAAGAGAAGTGTGAGTTTCACAAAAACAGACAAATTCTTTGGACATATTTTTCTGAACAGTGAATGACTCCAGACCCCTAGAAGGTACAAGCATTTTCATCTACTTGCCTTCCATTGGTCACCATGTTGCAATCTTTCTTAGGCATGGCCAGCTACTGCTATAGGTACATTTGTGATTTTGCCACTGTGAGTGCCCCTCTAAGAGAACTAACAAAGCAAAATGTTCTGTTTGAAGGGTCTTCTGAATGTGACCAAAGTTTCAAGAAAGCAAACCACACAATTGAAAATACAACTCAAATGGCTTACTTTGATTCAAAATTGCACACAGAGATTTTGATGGATGCAAGCCCGAGGGGTTGGGTGCGCTTCTTGCCCAACACAATGGACAGTCTAGTCTAATGCTCAGAAACACATTGTGGCTTATGCTAGCCAGAGTCTATTTCAGACCGAACGTGCTTATTCTCAACCTGAGAAAGAAAACATAGCTGTGGTATGGGCATGTGAATACTTCCATGTGTTTCTAAACGGAAAGCTTTTCGCCCTTGTCATGGATCATTAGCCGTTGCTCACCATCTTTGGAAATCCCAAAGCCAAGATGTCAGTCGCATAAAGAGGTGGGGGTTGCGTCTGCAGGAGTATGATTACACTATAATGCCCAAACCAGGGAAGGATCAAAACTCTGCAGACTTGTTTTCACAAGTGCCATTACAGCGTCATAGTACAGCGTCCAAAGCGGCTGAGGCCTACACCAATTTCATAGTAAATTCAAGTGAACCTGCAGCTCTTTCTATCGAACAGAGTCTGAAATCTACTAATACTGACAAAGACATGCTTAAATTTAAAGAAATCATTACAACGCAGTCATGGAGGAAACATACCCGATCTCTTACAGATGATGTTGAGTACCAGAAATGTAATAATGTTCAGGAAGAACTTTCTATTACTCATAGTGGTGTCATAATGGAGGGTGGAAAAATAGTTATCCCTGAAAGCCTGTGGCAACAAGTTATTGAACTGCCACACGAAGAACATTGTGGCATTGCCACAACTAAAAGAGCACTCAGGGATCGAGCATGGTTCCTGTCCTTAATGAATGAGTTGAAAGGGAGCTTAAAGCCTGTCATCTGTGCAACTGTCTATCTCCCAAAATTACTCAGCACTCACTGAACATGTCTTATCTGTCTAATTTTCATAAGAAAGCATGGGAGAGGATTGCGGTTGATTTCTTCAGACCTCTCAATAATGGACATCATCTCATGGCAGTTGTCGAAGAGTACTCGTGTTTTTCTTTAGTGGGAGACTTATCTTCAACTACACATTACAGAGTCATTGAGAGACTGAATAACATTTTCACAACATGGAGTGTTCCCTTCATTCTCAAACCTGACATCTGTCCACCCTTCAATAGTAGGGAGTTCAAAGACTTTCTTAATCACTTGAACATCAATCATCAGAAAAGTAGCACCTCTCTGGCCACAAGCAATGGCATTGTTGAATAATTTATGAGTATTTTGAAAAGGGTGGTTCAGTGCGCTGAGCTGGAAGGCATCAACCTGAAGTCAGCTTTACGCCCAGCCCTCTGTGCCTACTGTTCTACTTCTCATTCCATGACAGGAGAAAGTCCTCCCACCTTGCTGTTTGGGAGAGCTCTTGGAACGAAGATACCACAATGAACCACCAGTTGTCAATAGACTGTGATGAGATTCATGTCTCTGGCACCTCTAGCAAATGCAAAATGAAGGGTTCTGCTGTAAAGTGCAGATGTGCTCAGGACATGATCTTTGAGAAAGTAGACTGGGTTCTTGCCAATCAGAAGCTTGATGCTGAACCGGTAAGAGTTGTGGCGAGCAAAGGACTTATGGTAACTGCCCATTGATCTGGAAAATTCATAAGACTCATCACATTTTAAACCTTCCACTCGATGTTCGTCAACTCTATACCTCATGAGTGAAGCAAGTCCACCTGAGTGCCCAAATCAAGCATCTGATTCTTCTCCAGAGATGTCAGATAAAGGCGCCCCTCCTCTATCTCATACAACTAGATCTGGAAGACCAGTGCAAGCACCTTGTCGACTCATCGAGGCGTTATGTGTATATGTGTATATATTTGATTGCACTTTTTATTTAACAAAGGGGGAGATGTTGTGTTCTGTGTTTTCATGTATTAGGCCTCTAGTGATCCTCAGCAGACCCCTTACAAATGGTATGTAATCAGGTGGGTGTGACTGGGTGTGGTAAATGAAGGTTGTGACACAGTACATTCAGTTAACGGCTGCATGCTGAAGAATAAAGACGTTAAAATGAAAGCTCCATGTGTGCCATGGTCTGTTATCTGCTCCTGGGCTGAGGAGGACGCTACACCATTGTCTTGAGTCCTCAGGTTTTAAACTGCCCTAGGAGGCCATGAATGAGAGAAAAGTTCCACGAATGAAAAGGGGGAGGAGTTGTTACAAAAGCACCACAAAACTGTATGCACCAGCTTTGGGACAAGAAGTGTGAACTCTCCCAGCAAATGTGGATAAACAAGCAGCCTCTTAATATACTCCATCCCTTCCCCACTCATTTCACAACTGTGCACAATATATCCCAAAACAAATTGCACATTTAAGAGCCCATTGCAGTATCTTGGGTGGGTTAAATTTTTTTTAGTACTTAAATTCATTCCCAAGGTCATGTTTTACAAGCTCTTATCATATGTAACCTGGCGAAAAGAAAGATGCCGTGCAGGTGGGTTCACGCCACTAACCTGACGCTGGTTTTTATTACACACACACTTTTGGCTTTTGCTGTGCATTCATGTGCGCCATGGCTCGTTGGAGGTAGTCTGCACTCATAACAAAGAGTTAAGCACCTGTTACACTTTCTATTCTGGTCCATTGCGACAGGTGCTTAATTTAAAACCTCACTAAAGCTCTCATTTTTTTTGGTTTAAGCCAATTTAACCTTTGCAGTCATCTTTTGGTTCTCATGGGAATTCCTTGCGGTTGTGCTTAATGGTCTTACATTGTTGAAATGTCGACTTTATGTACAGCCAATAATTAGTATACGTGAATCACACATAGCCATGAACCCATGCAATAAATGGGCAGACATGGTAACTTCTATTGCTGCGCACTCCTTTGCTTTTGTTTCTAGCCTTCATTTGTCATCATGTATCAGACTTTCTAACCAAATAAATATGTCTTTCTTTCTTTCTTTCTTTCTTTCTTTCTTTCTTTCTTTCTTTCTTTGTTTCTTTCTTTCTTTCTTTCTTTCTTTCTTTCTTTCTTTCATTCTTTCATTCTTTCTTTCTTTCTTCCATTTCCCCCTACTTTTCTTTTCCTTTTCGTTTTCCCTTGTTATTTATCTTCCATTCATCTTTCCTATATTGATTATATTTTCTTAATTTCTTGAATTCTTTCTTGCTCTCTCCCACCGTTTCCTCCACCTCTTTATTTCCATCCTTCACTTTCTTTTCCCCCAGCTGTATCTTTTTTAGGTTAAATTTAATTTCTTTTTTTATTTTATTTGCCCATATATATTTTTCTCACTTTCTGTCAGCATATCTTTCCTTTATCATATGTTTTCACTTTCTATCACTACTTTATCTTATTCGTGTTTCCCAAACCCCATCTTCTAGCCAAATGTATTCTAACGTTGATCAGCGAAAGAAGAATAAAAGAAGGAATACGTGATATAAAAGAAGAATGCCGGAAACGGCAAAGGAAAGAGGAAGCAGAAAAGGAAGAAATTAAACAGTGGAAGAAGGAATAGAGAAATGAATGAAGGAGGGAAAAGAGAAAGGAAGGAGAGAAGGCATGCTTGGGAGAGTTAGTGATTTAAATGACTAAGCAAGGTAAAGGGGCTAGAAGAAATAATGGAAGATGGGAAGGAAGTACAGGGTGTTACAAAAGGGAGGAAGGAAGAAAGAAAACTAAAAGCAAGGATGAAGGCATGGAAAGGCTTTTCCAGTACTCTGACCTTTTTCCAGGGGCTTTAATTTATGTCAGCTGGTGCTCAGCAGTGCAAATACTTTTAGTTTCACTTCATCAAAGAACACCAGGCCTTGTTGAACCCAGCAGATCAAACAGAGATGGGTCTCGCATAGCACAAATCTTACCCGAGGCGACTTTGGCTGCCATATGGCCTGCTATATTTAGAGTTTTAACGTGGGAAAGCTGTGTTAGCAAGTTCATATACATGGTGCATTATTATCATATCAGAATTATATCTATTAACCCCATTGTGGCACCTCTTTCTTACTCCATGAATACCAAACAAGTTAATTTCTATAAAATAGTACTGTGTTTAACTGAGAAAATGTTTTTGGTGAAATTTGTAAACTATGTTGCTGCTGCTGGATTATGTGGCATGTGGGCAGAGCCATCATTCAGGCCATGAAATGCATCACTCTGGGGCCAAGTACGTCCATACACCATCCAACACAGGTGTAAAACAAATTGTTCTTGCATTGGAAATGAAAATGATGCTAAGATTCTAAATCATAAAAAGGGAAGATTATCTACTGGAAATGTAAATCAAATGGATTAAAATGTTTAAATTTCTTATTAAAAATAACTCAAAGTAGGCCTTTTTGAAATGCAGAAAAATACAAATTCTATAGGGCATGTCTTTTTTAATGGATATTACACTTTTCCTTAGGAATGGATGTCCTTCCTACTTCTGGTTTTGAGATCAGTTTACTAGAGTTTGTTTAACTTCCATGGGGGCATATCAGCAACAACCGGCGATAATTTTCGCTCAGCGCTCTTAGCGTGAGGATAATTATCGCCGGGTAATGTGGATTTTTATCGCTGAGATAGCGTGCTATTAGTAACGCTTATCTCCTCAGCGATAAAAATCCTAGCGCTAACTGCCTAACGTGAGATTGTCGCTGGAAACCCAGCGATAATCTCACGTAGTGTGGCGTTAGCTTGCTGATAGGGACCCACAAACTTAGCCATGATATCCACCTTCCATAGGATATCATGGCTAAGTCAGTCCTGAAGCAGGCGTAAGGAAAGTAGCGATAACAGGGGTTATCGCTACTTTTCCTGCCGCTATGCTTCATAGCGTGGGGCTTGATGATGGGAGAAATGTGGCTTAGCGACATTCCTCCTGTCATGTCAGGTCAGTAACGCCCACTTTGCATCTCATTAGAGATGCAAAGCTGGGCGTTAGGAATCCCGACGCTAAAGCAAGGTTTCACGTGTTAGCGTGGCCTTGCTAATTAGGCGATAAAATTATCGCCGCTTTTTGGCCGAAAACGGCCGCAAAATCAGTGATAATTTTTTATTGCCAGCTTGTAAATATGCCCATTGGTGTGCGTATGAACTAACATGGAGTTTGAAATAGTTTTAGGCGGGGCATGGCCTGCGAGGCATTTTGGAGTTTAGAAGAATCCTCAAGTGGTGTAGTCCTTGAAGTTAACAGGTACCTCACAGTGTTATTTTCGGTCTGTTGATGCAATTAGTGATTACTACATCGTGTTAGTTGTAATGGTATCCATGCTTGTTTTTTTTATAGAAAAGCACCCGCTTCTAGTCAATGAGGCACACAGCTAGCGCAGTTTCATGTTTATCCTGAGTAAGTGTGCATTATTAATTGCCGTTTCACTTGGATAGACTTAGATTAGAATATGTCTGTTTTCACAGTATATTTCACATATGGGCACATGCATCATCATAGGGTTTTGCGATTCCTTAATTGCGATTATTAAGGAATCGCAATTAAAGAATAGCAAAACCCTATGCATGTAGGAATCGCTAAAGAAATAGCGATTCCCACAAATTCCTTAATTGCGACTAGCAAATTGCGAGTCGCAATTAAGGAATGTCTTCCCATTCATTCCTATGGGCCTCCAGGCCCATAGGAATGAATTAGAGATTGCGGGAGCAATTTGCGAGTACCAGTAGGTACTCGCAAATTGCTCCCGCAATTTCGATGGTGCAAGGGTGTCAAAATGACACCCTATTGCACCCATGTATGTTAACTCTGCACATATGTTGCATACACACATGCTCTAAGGGCATGTGTGTGCACAACATGAAACTTAGAAAAATGCAAATAAGTGCATTTGTCTAAGTTTTCGCAAATTACCATGAGGTCCAGCCTCATGGTAATTTGCTCACGCTAATAGCGAAATCGCTATATTTAAAACTGTAATGCATTGCATTTAAGGAATCTCAATTAGGGATTCCTTAAATGCAATCACTATTTAAGGAATCGCTATTTTGAGATTCCTTAAATAGCGATTTGTGCATTTGGGATGATGCATCCCAAATGCTAAAATACCGGTCGCAAAGGGGCAGATTCTGAGAATCTGCCCGTTTGCGACCGGTATTGTGCTTGATGCATGTGCCTGATAGTCCGGTAGGGGAGCACCTTGGTTTTCTATCTAGTCACAATTTGTTATTTTTTGTGATATAGGTTGTTTGCATGAGGGTATCTTGTAACGTTTTTTCGTGCTTGACACTGTGGTTTTTGAGCGTGGCAGCTTGTTGCACGGTTATGTTCACGTACACACACTTCAGATGGGAGTTTAATGGAGACACCACACAGAACATTATTTTTTTAACACAAGGTTTCTTTTTGCCATGGATGATTGCATTCTGATAGAAGGGACTACCATCCCTGTGCTTTGAAGTTTTTGCTTTGGTTATTAGAAGTTAAACATTTGTGTTTATGTTATTTTCTACAGAGGCCCCTGAAGAAGGGATTGTTGTAATCCCGAAGTGCATTGGGCAGGGTTTTTGACGTTGTGAAGATTGAAGCTGGAATTTTGGATTATATTTTTATTACATTTCAGATTGTTTTGCAAACCTATGCAAATGCATGTTGTTAATTTATGTTGATGATGCTTAAAACGTACATGTCAAAACAATGCATAATGTATGGAATGATGGAAAAACTGTTTTGGTAAATTCCGTTTGTTAGAATGCACAATCTTTGTTGAAGATTTGATAAGTGAATTTAAGCTGTGCAACCTGTTGTCGAGTGAAGCATCACTCGTTTATGCTATCATTGTACCTGGGGAGAGGCTACCTCTGTCAAGGTTGCACGCATATGAGTTTACTTTTTGAGGAAGAGTTTAAGGGTTAATAAGGTGTGCACTACTACATTCACACACTTAGATTGGAGGTGCCAGATAATGGAGTCCTAGGCATCCATGTTGGCCAATTTGTTGGCAAGTGTAACAACTCTGTTGTCTAAGCCTAATACTTTTTACTGAAAAAGCCCATGCTCTGAATGAATGGACTTCATTTTTATAATAGGGTTAGTGATTTTTAGAGTCTATTGTTCCTAGGTTGGCCCCTAATGCCGTTATCTCTCTCAAAATCACCTCCATTGTTTAAGTCCAGTAATGGCCTTGCAGCCGCTGGCTGTTTGCCACCCCTACCACCTCCATAAATATTAGTTGAAGCAGAATTTGGAAAAATATAGTAAAATATCATTAATTATTTGAGAAAATCCAATCAGGAGAACCAGAAGCATGCAATATTCAAAGTTTTAGGTAAAAATAGTGCCTAGAAGCACAAAGCGCCAACTGTGGCTATCGGGACATACTAGACCGGGACAAAGTCACAAGTTCAGGCCAACCACAATTAATAACGAGCTGACTACAGGGACCCAGTTAACAGGGACCCAGTTAGGCCCACTGAACAAAGCACCTTAAATCCAGGTTGTGGAGCGATGCAGAGTCCCACGTCGAGGATGCATCATGCAGCAGAGGCGATGCAAGTTCTTGGTGTGGAAATACATCAAGCAGCAGCAGTTCCGGGGAGCTGTGATGCAAGATCCTGCGACATCATCTAGGATGCCGTTTGACGAGGGGCTTACGATGCGAAGTCCTGCATCGACGATGCGTTATGCACCGGCTGGTTCAAAAGAAGTTGAGGGGCTTGCGATGTGGAGCCTGCATCATCATCGAGGATGCTTTCAACAAGGAGCTTGCTAAGAAAGGCCTGCATTGAGGATGCATCGCACAGCAGTGGTTCTGATGGACTGTGGGCACCGATGCAAAGTCCTGCGTGTAGGATGCGTCGTGCAGTGGTTTTAATACAGAGTTTTGTGAGGCAATGTATCACTCTCCATCGGTTCTGTCAAAACTACAGAAGGGCTGATAAAGAATTATCAGGCTCACTTACAGTGGTCCACGACTGGTCTGGGACAGTCCAGGTGCTGGGTTCATGGTTGTTGGAGCCTGTTCTGTCCCTCAGGCTTTTATCAGAAGGTCAGCCAACTAGCCTTTGGAGTCACTCTGTTGGTCCTGGGTTCTGGATGCAGGTCCAGTTCCTATCACCTAGGCACGAGGGCATCAGGGCAGCACAGCATGCATCAGAGTGGCAGTCCTTCGTGCAGCAAAGTAGCACAACAGTCCTTCTTCTTAGTTTTCCACAGGTCCAATGTGTACTGAAGAATTGGATGTTGATGGAGCAAGGTTTCGTATAAAAAGAAACTTGCTCGTATGCAATTCTCTCGAATAACCTTTAACATTGTGATCAACCTGTTTGTAAATACTAATTCTGCACCACATTTTACATTTATTTCGTATCTAGGGGAAGCTTTTCTATGTATTCTATTAACCTGTAACCCGAGTCTCCTAAAATGGCTGCCAAAACACGGGAATTCTTCATGCATGCATCTACTACATCTACGTAGTATGATGTTTACTGTCGCTTGGGGGGGAAACTTTGCAGCTGCGCAGTAGATTTTAATATGGCTGCTTTAAAGTAACGCACTAACGCACATGCTGAGCTGAAACTAACCTATGCAAGTTTTACTAAGCCATTAATGCAAAAGATTTATGTCACTTCCAGGAGCTGACGAGGTTTTTCATTTCTGGAGTTTAAACTGTCGCTCTCTCCCTAAAAATAGGGCTCATATCTATGATTTTTTACATTAAAAAAAACCTGACGCCCTTTATCTTACTGAAACTTGGCTTCATGATGGCTCTGGGCCGGATATTGTTGAGGCTCTTCCTCCTGATTATGTCTTTGTCAGGAGTGACAGGAGTACGGGAAGAGGCGGCGGAATAGGGATTATTTTTAAACCGAGTTATTCTTGTAAATTTGAGTCCCAATCCCTCCCAGGTTGTGAGTCCACTCTATTTAAATTTGCTATTTCTCCGCAACTCACTATTTCTGGACTTCTCATTTATCGCCCCCCTGGCTACGCAAAACTCTGGTCATCTTCCCTGCCAGACTTAATTGCCCCTCTCATTCTACACGCCGCTAATTTTTTGATTTTGGGCGATCTCAACCTTCATCTGGAAGATCTAACGAGTTCGGATAACTCTACTCTTCTAGCCGACCTGGAAGCCCTGGGCTTATCTCTCCACAACAAGGGATCGACACATCAAGCAGGGCACATGCTAGACCCTATTTTTTCTAACCTTTCCTTTGTATGCAACCGCCCTGCTCTGCCCCTAAGTTGGTCTGATCATTATGCGGTCTATTTCCAACTTAAGGTTTTGGATTCTCCAGTGTCTCGGCCAATATGTGAATCGAGGAATAAGAGACCCTGGCATAAGTTAAAACTAGACACGTTAAATGATGTTCTTGAAGGGAATCTCCCAGATTCGACACTTCCACTTACCCCTTTAAATAAGGCAATATCAAACTGGTTATTTTCCTCTATAAATCTCTGTCTGCCCCCCTCGTCGAAAATTTGCTCCTCCCATCGCACCCCAGTTCCATGGTTTAATGAAGATTTGAAGATTCTAAAATCACAATGTAAAGTTTTAGAAAGGAAGTGGCGAAAACTTTATGCTCCCAATTGTAAAATTGACTATAAGACAGCCCTTCATAAATACCATGCCGCCTGTAAGGCAGCAAGAGCAATGCATATTTCCAAAACCATTACTAACTCATTGAACAAACCTCAAGTTTTGTTCACAATGGTTAAAAAACTGTCCGGGGCAAACACTCTTCCTGTACCCCCTGCCCTGGATGTTACCAAATGCAACAACATTGCTAATTTCTTTACCGAGAAAGTGAAGACAATATATAGTAAATTTGTTCCTTCTTTGTCTCAGGACTCAAATCTGTCCGACACAGATATGAGGCACATGGATGCCCCCCCTAACACAGTGCAAATGGATTCCCATTTTGACACAGCGAAAATTTCACAGTGGCCTCTCCTTAATGAGGAATCATTTAAATACTGTCTATCCAAGGTAAATTCAGGTTCCCCTTTGGACCCCCTACCAGCTAATATTTTAAAACTACTTTCCCCTACCATATTGGGACTCTGTAGAGATCTCCTAAATACTTCAATACGTGAGTCACATGTTCCAATGGATTGGAAACACGCAATGGTGATTCCCCTACTGAAAAAACCCAATGCCGATCCTTCGGTCCTGGCGAATTTCCGCCCTATTTCACTTCTACCAGTATTTTCTAAAATCATGGAAAAGCATGTCAACTTTCACTTAACCACTCATATTGAAAGATCTGGATATCTGCACCCCTCTCAATTGGGTTTCAGAAAACATCACTCTACTGAAACTACCCTTTTGGGAGTAAATGAAAAATTACATCAATGCTTAGATCAGGGTGAGACCATGGCGCTCATCTTATTAGATTTGAGCGCAGCATTTGACACCGTGTCTCACCCTATCTTGCTGAATTCTCTTCAGTTAGCAGGTGTTGAAGGTTCAGCTCTGCTTTGGCTGTCCTCTTTTCTGAGTGACCGTTCATTTCAGGTTTTTTCTACGGGGGTTTCTTCCACCTCTCGAGCATCTGCATGTGGAGTTCCTCAGAGTTCTACCTTGAGTCCACTACTTTTTAAAATCTATGTGCGTCCCCTTGCTACCATTGTTGAGGACGCAGGGCTCACCCTTTACTCCTATGCAGATGACACTCAAATCATTTTTTCGTTATCCTCCTCTAAAGACAAGACGATATCTTCTCTAAGGAATGGTCTGCTCCAAGTTTCGAAATGGATGAACACCAACTGCCTCAAATTAAACGGGGACAAAACGGAGGTCATTATCTTGGGGAAAGATAAACATCTTTGGAACTATTCTCATTGGCCTCAAGAAATTGGTTTATTTCCTCAGCCGGTTACCCAAGCTCGTAATTTAGGCTTCATTATTGACAGCCAACTTTCCATGCGGCAACAAGCAGTAAGTACTGTGGGTACCTGTTTTTCTATACTAAGATGGCTGCGGAAAATAATTTGGATGCTCCCTTTCTCTACACAAAGAACCGTAGTCCAATCCCTTATAATGTCCCGATTGGACTACGGGAACATACTCTACTTAGGCTGCAATAGGGAACCGGTGAGGAGGCTACAAATGGTTCAAAATTATGCAGCGCGCCTTCTCTGCCATATTGCAAGGAGAGCCTCGGTTACTCCTTTTCTGCAGGATCTTCATTGGCTCTGCATTAATAACCGCATCAAATTTAAAGCTCTTTGTCATATTTTTAAAATAAAACAAGGTGCAGCTCCAGTGTATCTGCGAGAACTCATTTGTCCTTACATACCACATCGCGCCTTGCGCTCCTCCACCCAGGGTAACTTGACACTTCCCAGATTTAAACTGACAAGAATGGGTGAACGCTCCTTCTCGTACCTCGGACCGAAACTTTGGAATTCCCTTTCTAATCATGTGAAGCTGGAACCCTCTTATCTAAAATTTCGCCGAGACATTAAGACCTGGCTCTTCATTCAGCAAATGGCCTAGTTACTTAGTCTAAATTCAGACTTATTTGCGCCGGGAAACCCTATTAGGGTAGCTGTGCGCCTAATAAATTTAATAATAATAATAATATTAATAATAAGTAATGGGGTTAGAGTAGAAGTAAGTGGTAAACAGTGAATGACTTTATTAATAGTTCGTATATGGGCCTTGGTGGGTGACCACGTCTTTGTTTCCTTGTGGCAACTACGCCTGCGCGACTTCTGCTTGTCCTGAAACCGATGAACTCATTGAGTGACTGCCAAACCTGAAGCCCAGCAAGGACATGGGAAGAACAACTCTTGACCCTACGAGAGGAAGAAGACGCAACATTGTATTACTGACTTATCGATCCATATATGAAATGCTTGTGGGAATAAAGCTTGTGGGTATTAAAATTAAGGGGCGGGGAGCTAGACAATAGACTAAAGAAAAATATTGCACTTAGTATGGTGTGATGCCCTCACCCCACTGCTTGGCCCAATCAAAATTGTGGGTGAACATGGAAATTAAACATTTGGGGGTGGATCATACATTTGAATTGGTATAACAGAGGTAAGTTCTAGTTAGTTAGACACACTTGATGCTGAGATGCCGATGCTATGCTGAGATGCTGCCCGATTTTGCTGCAATCTGACTGAAGAATCTAACACTAGGGAAATTCGCGGAACAACCGAGGAGGCACATCTAGGAAGGGGTCCGGACGAGCCCGAGCCAGAGAGAGTAACACCAGAGGGGGGTGTAACGCTGGCGTTACACTAGAAGAGGTCACCTTCCTGGTTTTGAACCGGTCCTGAATCTTTTACATTAGGATGTCGGGGTCCTCACACCATTCTAGGTAAATATAATTGTAGGGTTATGCTCTGTGCCTGTTCTCTATTCTTTCTCTCCTCAGGTACTGTCATTGCAAATATTAATTGATGCAAACTGATTATAATATAACTGTATTATTTTTCCTGATGGAGAATTCTGATATATCTATGTGTATTCTGATTTGACTCACACAATTATTAATTCAGATAAACGTTTAAAAATCCTTCTGAGTCTGTGGTTCTTCGAATAAAGGATAATGTATTATGATAATTCCTCCCTATTCTAATCTACTACTAGATCTTTCGAAGGTGCATTTACTCAGGAGACAGGAATGGTAAGAATACTGGTGTAAAGGTTTCCTAGGGTAAACAAATTGATGACCAGTGGATTTGCTAGCTCATTGAGTGTATGAATGCATATGGGCCCAAATGAGTGGTGTGTGTATGTATGTATAGAGTTGGTAAACTGCGCTACATCAATGGTGAGGGTCCAATATTTCTACCTATGCCCGCTTTGAAGGAGCAGAAGGTTCTGGAGGTTTCCACCCCAGAGGTGCTTGGAATTTCCTGCCTCCCTGCCCTGTGTCAGACTCTAGTTACTGTACTCTACTACACAGGAACAGAGATGCTAGTTCCCAAATCCACCCCGACAGCAATCCAGAGCTTAGTGTGACAAGTCTCTAGAGTGGCTATCTTGGGGGAAGGGGGAAATTGGATAAAATAACAAAAGAGAGAAGAGACTGTTCTGCGGCTTCCTTCAGGAGTCCTTCCAGCAGACTTCGATTGCTGAAGAGGTAACCTGTAGACAAGAGTTTTTGTTATCATAAACTTTTAGTCCTTAAACCTCTCTTATCTCTTAACCCTTATTGCCTTATTTCCTTACCATGCCAATTCCAGAACTCAGCTTCTCTTCTATTTCTTTTATTTCTTTTCTGTGTGTGCCTTTTAATTCCTTAACTGTATTCTTCGTCTGCAATTAAAAAGGAAACAGCTAAAACCTAAAGTTTATCTGCCTCATGTGAATCTTTCTCCCTGTGCTTCTACTTACTTTCCTATTTTTCTTTTACACTCTTCTATGTTTTATCTTCTTTCTTATCTGCCTTAGTTCACAGTTTCTTTTTCTTTTTGCACACCTGTAATATATTTACATTTATCTGTTAAGAAATTTTGCTCTCTTTTAACTTGGTATTATTTATTTTAATTTGGTATTCTACTTACTGAGTTTGAGGTCTTTTCCTATTTGTAAATATTCATCTGTGTATTTAGTGTTTTCTCTTCTTATTCTTTTTGTGGTGGTATTTTACTCTCTGTTCTTAAGCTACTGTCCGACGACTTATTTCTGTGGTAAGTATTGTTTTATCTTATTCTAATTATTTGTAGTTGCTCAAGCGTTCTAACATGTAATGCAATTTTCTCTTTGTTTCAGGACTTGTCGTTACAACTCGTGACCTCTGTGCGGAAATACTAAAAGCCACTTTCCTCACAGTAAGTTCTATAACTCTATAGCTCTCAGTAATTTACTTCAGTTCTCTGACGTGACAAATATACACTTGTTAACTTAGCTTTGTTTTCTTTTTCTTTCTTCAGATGCTCCTGTAGACGCTTCTTCCTCTCCCTGACGACTCGGTACGAAATCTTCACAAAACTGAGACTTGCTGTTCTCCTCAAACATCACTCAACTTCATTGAACTCGGCTTACTAACTCGTATCTACAGTTTTCCGAATGCCCTTCAGTCTTGATAATGAAAAGCTTTCAAACCAACACTAAAACTCTTTTTGTTAGCGCGCTCTGAAGTGCGCTCCTGACTCTCTAGAATTCTTGGTGAAGTGCGCAGTTCCTAAGCAGCGCGAGCCTCACCTAGGATTCCAGCGCGTTCTCTGCCAAACACTAGAACGCTAACAGCTACTCGGTTCTGGTGGCCTTTTCCGGCGCCATTTCCGAGTCAGCTCCACCCATGTACCTTCCATAGCTCGGGGTGTACAAACTTTGAGTCTTCGATGCGCAATCAAACCTATCTGTAATCTTGGAGTCCTGACACCCTGGCCCCAGAATGTCTGTGGTTACAATAGACCAGCGTTGAACCCTTTGCGAGCGTGCTCAGGCAGAGCCTTTGTGAGGTGCAAGTCTGGTAGGTAACGTCTCCACCCGTTTGTTAAATCAGAGTGGCCCATCCTTCTAAAGCCTATTTTTCCTTTGTCTCACTGTCTAGCAGCAATGTACAAGGTCCAACTGCCAATTACACCTAGTCATGTGACCCAGGCACAGGCCGCAGGCACCAAATGGTTAGGACAAAGAAATGGCAACTTTCTAAAAATAGTTAGAAACAACAGGAAAAACGCATGGAATCAGTTGTGACCTGGGTGAATTGTGGCATCATGCGACAATGTCTCATCAGGTAATAATTACAACGGAAGACTTGAGAAACAAATAAATTGTTAACAAAAGAAAAGGAGGCACCACACAATTGAATATGCTATGTTATGTTATGTTAGTGGGTTTTATAAAGCGCAGCAGCTGCCCCAGCAAAGGGGCGTCCCATCGCTGAACAGCAATGAGGTGACCAGGATCGGAGAGAGCCCAGGGAGACCTACAGAGAGGGGAAGAGCAAGGTTTTTATGGATTTCCTGAATTCGAGGTAATTATTAAGCCCCTGAATGTGGGCCGGCAATGAGTTTCAAAGGATAGCTGCTCTGTTCCGAAAAGAACGACCTCCGGCACGAACCCTCCTGACTCGTGGGCCCGCCACCAGGTGTTGTCCCATGGAGCGAAGCTGGCGGAAGGGAACATAGGGTAGAAGCAAGTCAGTCAAGATATTCGGAGATGCAAGTTTCAGGACTTTAAAGGCTATACAGAGGGCCTTAAACTCAATTCGCCTAGATACAGGCAGCCAGTGGAGATGTTGAATGTCGCTAGTCACTGAGCAGGCGCTACGCAGACCGAGGAGAGATCTTGCGGCCGCATTCTGGACTCTCTGTAGCCTCTGTATTTTTGACTTGTTCGCACCCAGATGCAGTGAGCTGGCATAGTCAAGTCTTGACATAATCAGGGCCTGGATGATGATCTGCCTGGTAGGGCCATCAAAGAAGCCCAAGATGGGTTTGAGTCCACGCAACAGTCCAAAGCAGGTTCCCACCACCTTTTTAGTTTGAGTCTGGAAGTTGAGCGAAGCATCCATCCAGACCCTTAAGTTCTTCACTGCCTGCTTGGGGGCGGGGTAGGGCCTAGGCTCTTGGGCCACCAGAGCTCATTCCATAGGCCATGGTCCTCTCCCACCAACAACACCTCCGACTTGTTGGCATTCAGTTGGAGACTGTTGGAGGTCATCCACTCGGCGACTGCCGCAAGCGTCTTTGAAATTTAATAGCGTCCTGCTTGGAGTCGCTCGAGAGAGCCACCACCAACTGTGTGTCATCGGCATAGGAGACCATGGTCAGCCCTCTGCTCTTGGCTACTACGGCCAGGGGTTGTACGTAAAGATTAAAAAGCAGAGGGCTCAGGGAAGAGCCCTGTGGTACCCCTTGCCCGATGGGAAGTATGCCAGAGGTAAAGGGGGGAGCTATCACCTGAAACATCCTATCCGCAAGGAATGAGGCCAGGCACTTCAAGGCTGAGCTAATGATTCCAGCCTCCTCCAGGCGACGCAGCAGGCTGGCGTGGGACACAGTGTCAAACGCGGCACTGAGATACTGCAGTTTGTATTCTAAAGTATACACAAGGAAAAACTGAGATACTGCGATACTGCAGTTTGTATTCTAAAGCATACACAAGGAAAAACTGGTAGACAGCATCAAAACTATTCGGATAATGTGCAGTCAATAGAAGGTAGACACTAGTGCTTGTGGATAAACAACTATGAACGGCACACGTTAAAACACTTGATACAATACAAACAGCAAAAGGGTATTAATTTGAAATCATATGTAACAGGAATAAGGAAGTCAAGGAAATCATTTCAATCATGTTATTGGTCAGGAGCCATATATTTGCTGCTTGGTATCAACAGAATGTCAAGAACAATCAAGCAATACATCTAGCCATTCAAAGAGATCAGGAGATAGCTAGCCAATTAAAGGCTTAACGTATTTTAAATACCAGAGTATGGTATGTGAGCGCTGGAGGAGCGACTTGTAAAATAAAAAACGCAGTATCCAACTTTCTAATAATGGCATTTTCAGAATTGTGGCTTGAAAATCCAACTGCACCATTAAAAAGGGCTTTAAATTACAATTCTTGAGACACCAAACTCGATCTGCCGACATACTCCCAATTAAAAGATGTCACTTATTAAATGTGCGCAGTAACCTGCAACGGGTTGAGAGGGAAGTCAAGGCTCCATAGTGGTTGTCTCGTGAGGGCAGTGAGGAACTGCAGGACAGGTACAGGAGCCCAGATTGTATTACACTACTCCCATCTTTTAGCCCTCCAGTCTCCCGCACTTTGAGGATATGGATGTAGAGGGCCGCACAGAGGTGAGGCAGAAAAGTATCTCACAGTACGGAGCATTGACAGAAAAGTCTGCTCACCTACGACAGAGTGGGAGGCAGGAGTTGGGCCGTGGAAAGAGTTCCACCCAACATTAGAGCAATATGGCCCAAAAACCAGCATTGTGGCCCAGTCAGACGATGCTGCAAGAAAGGGAACATTCGTACCAATTGGATGCGTTGAAGTGATCAACAAGGGATCAGTGCAGCAGGTGGGCATGCAGTGATTTACATCTCTCCCTCAGGAGCTCCTGTGAGACCCCGTCATCACGATACAGTGCCCATCCACAGACCAGCAAAGTGTTGCACAGGTTCTCCTATGTCAGCTCAAAAGGCGTGCAACAAACCCAGGCCCCTCCAAGCAGGGATATCAAGCTGGCCCTCCTGCCAAGTTTGAGCCAGCAGGCTTTTACACAGGTTTGCATATGGACGGCTGCTTAGTGGTGGTCTCTCCGAAGGCCCCCACCTTCCCCCATAATGTCCTATTGAAGGGGTCATCCAGTGCAGAGAATATACAGTTCTACTTACCCAGTGCCCCATTGCTAAATTCACAAGAGGCATTCTAGAATGTTGCTTTGTCTGATGATGTCAGCTTGGGTTTTGAGATGTATTGTGATATCATTCATCGGAGACCCTTTTAAAATTCTAGGGTTTATTTTTATGTTGTTGCAAACCAATAGCCACAAAGTTTAGGCAGTGGCATGCGTTTTTTATGGCATATGTTTGCAAGAAAAAATAATAGTACGATTTACGCAAATACAGACCTATTTGCTTTACGAGAACTTGCTTCTTTTCTGCTTGGAAAACGTGTTCTTCCTTCAGCCTGGGAAAAAAAGACATCGTGTAATCACGTGTTGGCAGCTGGGCATTTGGACAATCAGATTTAAACCCCATGGACAGAACGAATGAAACATTTCATGCAACAACAAAGTAACAGCCCCAACCTGTTGTTTGTCATAGAATACACAGTTGCCAAAGACCTACCAGACAAGATCAGAAATATGTCTTCAGATTGAAAAACAATTGTGTAGCAGATAATAGCCTCGCTGACAAGAACATGAAGATTCTTACATTTCTCATAATTTAAATATATGTTCCTTCTAAATGACGTTCATTTGGCCGCATCCTTTGAATGAACTATTTTGCCTTACTCCAGCAGGGAGCCTCTTACCTCTTGTTATCATGTTAATTGTCCACAATCAACAATTGTTGCGTAAACAAGTCAGCAGCATATGACCTTTCATCCCAGGGGTTTAAGAGCACTCCAGAAACGGATGCCTTCAAAATTACACCACACGAGCAACTCCTCTGCATTTCAGCGATTCCATACTGTCTTTTGTGCCGCACCTGTTTGCCTGCTCAAGATATAAACATGGCGATGATTTTTTTCCTTTCTTATATATAACTGCTCTATTTAATTTTGTTCTTCGCTCATATAAATATAATTCTTTGAAAGCCCATAATGGTAATGTTGTTCTAACCCAATACACCAAACTCTTGGTAAAGCCTGACTCATTTAGGGGCATATTATCAACGGCCAGCAATAATTATCGCTGTGCGTGAGAATTGTTATCGTCGGCTATCGCAGATAATTGTCGCCATGCTAGAGCTGTATTAACTTAGCGCATAGCGCATTGGCGATAATTATTCCTGCGATAGCGTTGTTTTCCATGGAACATCGCTGGAAAACCAGCGATGGTCCATGGAAAACGGCGATAATCTTGCTGATACGACCCTGTGGTCGTATCAGCATAATCCACCTCCAATATAAAGTATAGGTAACTCAGCATTTTTGCAGATGTTAGTTTTTGGCGAAAACCGCGGTTTTCGCCAAAAACTAATGTCTGCAAAAATGCCTGGGCCTCCTTGTAAATATCGCGATGTGCACATCAGCGATATATTACAAGGTTGTTCTGCCCAGTGATGCCCACTTTGCATCTCATTAATGATGCAAAGGGAGACGTCGGGTAAAAAGGTGCTAACATGCGCTAATGCATGTTATCACCCTCTTGTAAATAGGGCAAAAACATTATCTCCGCTTTTTTTGCTTTTACAGCCAAAAAAGCGGAGATAAGGCCCTTGATAGTATGCCCCTTAGAGATTTGCTTAATGTAAGCTTTCTGTCCTGGTCTGTAGCCCCATTGGCTCCATCAGTGGAAAGCTTCCACCCATAGCTCGACAGATTAGGAACTGTCAGAGAAAGGGAATTACATCATCCGCCCTATTTCGGTTTAACGGTGTGATCTCTTTATTCTTAGTCCAACCCAAAAAAATAGTGATAAAAAAGTACAAACCATTAGGTGTTTATCCATCAAAACTTTCTATACCTTGAGGGGAACCGTTGTGATGGAAGTTCCTTTCAACATACAGAGATCACCGTTGCGGTAGTAGTCACCTCTACATTTGCAGATGGTACTTCTTCAGGGTGAGAAAGGTAATGTCCTCCACCACCCGGATGGACGGAGTACCATCTGCCAAAGTCTAAATCAGGTCCTTGTGAGATACTCCGGTACAAACGTGACAGATATTCCATCCAGAGTATTAAGAATGCATTTTAACCTATGGCACTTGTAATACCCGAGAAAGACTATCCATCATGTTTGTGAAGCAGTATGAAAATGAAGATGCACGGATAAGGTTGACTCCAGATAATAACTACTCAACCACAGGGCCCCCAGCCAGGCAGCGCCTCGAACCCACCCATAATCCACCCATGCTACCGCCCCTTTAACATCCCATTTCCCCACTTTCCAATCCCCCTGGCAACATTAACTCAACAGAGTACCCCATCCGTTACACTCTAAATTTGCTCCTATTCTGAGTAATTTGTCACAGGGATTGTGTTCAGTGAATGACACTAAAGTAATATTTGTGAATATCATTCATTTATATCTCAATCACTCTTTATAGTGTCCTCATTTCTTCACTGCAGATATCAACCATCTGGTTCACACACAGGGAAATAGCACATTGTGTACTTCAGTACAAGACAGTGGAAGCGCTAGAGCAACTATTACTCAGACGACAAGGTGGGAGCTAAGGGCCAATGCGGACAAAGGGCGAATCAGAGTATGGCTGTCCCTCAATCAGAAGTTACTAATTTAGATACACAGAGTCAGGGTGTTCAGAAAGGAAGTGTTAATCTGAAAGTTTTATACTGGAACGTGAATGGCTTGGGCAATCATATCAAGCATACAGTGGTGCTACAGTACCTACAGAGACACAAACCTGACATTGTGTTACTTCAGGAAACACCCCTTAAAGGCAATAGATATAAAGCACTGGATAGACATGGCAACAAACTTGTAGCGCATGCAGGTTACACAACAGGCTCGAGAAGGGTAGGGGTACTAACTAGGAATGCCCTCCCTCTTGTAGTGCAGAAAACTTGGCAAGACCCTTTGGGGAGATACGTTGCAATCTCTGGGAAGTGGGAGGGAAGAGTCTTGACCATAGGCTTGACTTATGTATAGCCAACCCTCCAGGCAGCTACATTACCAGTATTGGGGGCTCTACTGGTGGACCTCTCGTTGGGGTTCCTAGTGTTAGGGGAGACATGAACTCAACTATTGATCCAGATGTGGACAGGGTAACAAAAGGCAATAGGGACAGGGTGATTGAGCCACTGAAGGCATTTGTGGAGGCCATGGGTCTAATCGATCTATAGCATTTGCATAATCCGAAAGTAAGAACATTTTCTTTTTACTCAGCAATGCATGGTAGCTATTCCCAGCTGACACATGTAGAGAGAGCTGTTTTTTTCCGCTGTACAGCACTAAAAGCAAGGGGCATATCAGACCATTCACCAGTGGATGTGATTTTGAGGGTTCCACCGAAAATGACAGTGCTGCCTTCCAGAATTAGCACATGGGTCTTTAAAGATAAAATGCTATTAGACCAAATTAGGGAGACAACAGATCACTAATTTCAAGAAAATGAAGGAACGGTGGACTCTCCATGCACCCTCTGAGAAGCGTTTAAAACAGTGATTCATGGATATATACAGGCCCTGGCTGGAGGAAAAAAGAAACAAATGAAAATTCAATGGGATAACTTAGAGAAGGAAATAATGCAACTAGAAGGGCAGGCACTGGAGTTAGATCCTCCAACTGCAAATTGCATCGCAATTAAGCAGCAGGAGAAGAAGGACCTGGCCGACAACACTGCCAGATCCTTAAAACTCATGTCTCAGAGACGCTTGTATAATGTGGGTGACAAGGCCAATAAAATGATAGCACAGCTGGAAAAAAAGAAAGAGAGAGAAATTGGGTCGTCGAAGTACGGTATTCCAAAGGGATGCTGCAGGTTACGTGGAAAGGGATAGCGAAGGCCTTTGCAGATTACTATGAAGAAATAAATACTTCCAACCCCTGCAGGACGGAGGAGATTGCCATGAACTGCTATCGGAAATACGACTCCCAGTACTGACAAACGAGAATAGGGATTGACTGGAGAAGAAACTCACAGTTGAAGAAATTATGGGGCCATAAAAGCTCTACAAGCGGGAAGGCCGCGGGATGAAGAACTAGAATCTTTTGGGCCTGGCGGCGCAGGGTACGCCCTAGTCTCCGGAGTTCTCCTGCTCAGCTACACAGAGACACGGGACACTCTGTCGGCGTTAGAAGATCAGATTTATTAGCTGCAGCTAGTACAGTTATCACAGAAGTACACAAAGTAGGTTCTCAGGAGACTGCCACTTCACTCTGTGGCGCACAGGTTTATATACTATATAGGTAATGTATACATTAACCAAAATACACTCCCAGAATATACAAGAAAGAGCCAATAAGGAGAGTTGGAAAACAGGATAGAACCAATAGGAGAGTTTGGAAAACAAAGTATCAGATGACTCGAAAAGACCTCTCCTCCAACTATGTTTGTCACCCCTCCCTCAAGCTAATTCATTAACAGATTCATAACTAACTTGCAGGTGGCGAGATACGTTTGTGTGTGTTGGAGGACAGTTGTGAAACGAGAGAATGCTAGCAGAAGACAGTGAAGGCCAGACGATAAGATAAGGTCAGGAAAGAATAGTGTGAACCAACAGATAGTTGAAACGGGGATTAGAAAAGCCAGACAGGGATTAGTGTACTCGGCTAGTCCTAACACCAGCTTTGCAAACAGAGGCAGAAAGCGTATTTCGACACCAGGTTGCAGGAAAAGCAGAATAGACTTTGCTCGTCGTGCTGCCTGAGTGATGGCAACACAAAATGGCGGCGAAGCACAAAATGGCGGGCCGATTCGATCGCGATCAGAAATCGAAGTTCCTCAGACCCTCCTTTTGCCAGAACTCAGGCAAGATAGACTCGTGCTAATCTGAGTCAATATCGATAGCCATGAGGTCATCGAGCTGTTGCTGTAACATCATCCTTATGTTTTCTGTTACTTGTGGTTTGGGTTGCACATAGTAGCACAGAGGTCACAGATAGCGGGACCACAGTGCATACAAAGGCAGCAGGAGAAAATAATGGTCAGAATTATTCCTAGAAACGTCAATGCTTTCCAACCCCATTTGGACAGTAGTCCCCAAAACCATTCCGTAAAAGACCAATCTCCTTCGTCCTGATGAATAGACTCAGAGATTATGTGCAACTTGGAGATAGCTTGGTATACTGTCGGAGCGTCATTAGGTATGAAAATACAGCAACTTGACCCGATCAGTTTGCACACTCCACCACGATCTGCAAGAAAAAAATCTAAGGCAACTCGATTTTGTAATGTCATAAGACGGTCCGCCTGTAGTTCTGCCGTGATGTTACTTAAGGCTCCTACAGTGATGTCTATTGTAGTCTCTACGACACGAACCAGTTGCCTTATATTTCTGCTGTTGGCCATCGGACCCCAAAAAGGAAGAAATCCTTTAAGGAAATCTCCTCCCTCTTGTCCTGCTGTGTCCTTCGAATCAATAATCCCTCTGCCGTATCTGTTTCGATGATGGTTTGCAGAAGCGGTGTAGGAAGGGGGAAGAAGGAAGGCTATATAACAAGTACCAGAGAAACCCATTGGTAACCATGTGTAAGCTCTATTATAGCAGATGAAATAGGTGCCTTGAGACGGCACTAGAGGAGGCGAGTTCTGAGAGGAATAAACGTACGTGTAGGAGCAGTTATTCCTTTGTATAGCGTCAGAAGAGCGATCGTTTATCTGTAAGCAGAAGTTGCCCTGATGTGGTATAGTCCAAATGGGTAAAGACTTTCCTTTCTTAACTTTATCACTAAGACTAGACATATATTGGGTGACGTTCCAGTTAGTGTACGCTTTTCTTTCATCAATAGAGATTTTACTAGTTTCCATGATTTTAGCCATAGCTACCATTCCCTTAATCAAACAACTATGACTAAAATCCGGATCGCTAACATGTGAACTAATGGATCGTCTGAATTTGCTTTGATAAGCATTGGAGAAGATGACAAAATAATCCCAGGCAGAACCCTCATAAGAGAATGGGAGAACTAAATATGGCATTCTTTTCTCTGTGGTATGTGGCACAAGTCCACACACCCAACAGTCAGTTGTACTGGCCACTAATTGGTGCTGATGTAATAGCTGGACAAAGGAATTGTTATAATATTCAGTTCTTCTAATGAGTTCATGTTGAGGAAGAGTATGAAAGAGATGTGGAGAGACAGTAGAAGAGAACGAAGAGAAAGAAGGAGAGACAACTTTTTGCTGCAGAGCATAAATCATCCAACCTATAAACGCCAAAGCAATACACAATAATATAATAATACACAAGGTTATACTGAAACGACTATACATTATTTTACAGGATCTTATCTTCATTTCATCTTTTCTCTCTCTTTTCCCAAGTGTAGTTTCCATCTTGCTAATGGATGCTGACGGCAATCTTCCTCAATCGCTCAATTACGATTGTCTGCCGTCCTATGACACTGCAAATCCTGCAGGGCTATTGCCACTACTCAGGTCGCAATTCAGACTCCTACCGTGACCCTGCAACCGGGACAGAATACTACACCAGAGAGAAATTTCAAGAGTTCTTTGGTCCAGGTCTCAAATTGTATCTTTCTTTCCCAGGAATGTTCTGATCTTGAAACAATGTTCGTGGATTAGTCGTATCTAAGCGACGATGCAATGGTATTGCTTCCTGCAGAATGTCGTCGTCCTCTTTCTCAGACAGTGTCCCATTCAGGTGTGCATCACTAAAGGGTACGAATCATGGAACCTTTTCACTTTCAAAGTCACCAATACCCCTGCATACCCATTGATCGTACGGCAAAGGCAAATGCACTTTCTTACAATGCACACCGTGAATCCAATTTTTCTTTCCTTCGACTTTAACTGCTGTTCTTGTAGTGAGCAAAACCATCCGGGGCTCTCTCCACCTGGGTTCCAAATTTCTCGTCCTTTGGAAGTTCTTAATACAGACCCAGTCTCCTGGTCGGATGGAATGACCTGGGTCTGTGGAGGCGTCCGGCAGAGCACTCTTAACCAGTTGATGGAGAACACGCAATTTAGTCGTAAGATCATGCAGGTAATCAATCAACATTGGATATGGCACGTCTGAGTATTTCTTAGGGCGAGGGACTCCCCAGACATTAGCCGGGCGTCCAAAAACCACTTCGTAAGGGCTAAGTCCCAAACGAGAGTGTACTGCAGTTCTGGTGGATAACAAGGCTAATGGCAAAGCATCGGGCCAATTGAGTCCTGTGCTTGCTTGAACCTTTGCTAGCTTTAATTTCAAGGTTCCGTTGTAACATTCTACTAAACCCGCTGACTGTGGATGATTTGCCGCATGGAACTTTTGCTTGATACCAAGACCTGCACAAACTTTCTGCATGACTTGGCCAACAAATTCACTCCCATTGTCACTCTAGACAATGCGCGGCAAACCAAACCTGGGGAAGAATTCTTTCAGCAGAATTTTAGCTGTGGATAAGGCTGTGTTATCTTTTAAAGGGTATGCTTCTATCCATCTTGAAAAGGCGCATACTACCGCCAGAACAAATTTGAGGTTGTTGCATCGTTCCATATGAATATAATCGATTTGCAACACCTCAAATGGATATGTTGGGGGAGCAAAGTGACCTGCTGGAGTTAGGGTTCCCTTTCCCGGGTTGTATATTAAACAAACAATACTATGTTTCACCACATTGTCTGCGCATTTTGGGATTTGTTCGTTTCTCCACACTGGAGCCAGAAGTTTGCATATACCTTTTGCACTTAAGTGGGCTGGACCATGTATCATAGTAACCACTGGGAGTACATAGGCATCTGGCAACAGCCAACGTTGATGTTCAGATAGTTCTATCCAACAACCCATCTCATCTAACATTCCGGCACTTTCTTTCCACTTGTTTAACTCCCTCTCTGAAGCCTCTTTCTGAATCGCTTTTACACTTTCCACTGTATCCTCATACATTCCACTCTCTCTAACCCAATTCGCAGGACCCGCCACATACATTCGACTTGTTGCATCTCTTGCTGTCTTTTTCGCTATTCCATCTGCAAATGCATTTCCTCGACCAACATCATCTGTAATCTTTTTGTGTGCACTACACTTCACGGTTGCTATTTGGGTGGGTAAGGCAAGTGATTCGAGAAGATCAGTCACTAACTGACCATGTTGTATTTTGGTGCCATGTGAAGTGAGAAAACCCCTTTCCTTCCAGAGACACCCAAAGTTGAACGCTATGCCAAAAGCATATTGGCTGTCGGTGTATACGTTCACTCTCTTTCTCTTTGACAATGCACAAGCTCTCGTTAATGCTATCAATTCTGCTGCTTGCGCTGAATTGTGTCTAATGCGTGCAGTTTCCACAACTGTATGTAAAGTAGTTACAGCATAGGCTGAAACTGTATCTCAATTAGGCATTTTAAAACAAGAACCGTCTCCCCATAGAGTTCCATCCGGATTCTCTAGCGGTGTGTCTTTCAAATCAATTCTTTCTTTTGTCTCTTCCTCGGTACGGAAGAAACAATCATGCTGTTCCTCAATACTTTCCTCATCTGGAAGGGACAACAGAGTTACTGGATTCAGGGTATTACATCGTTTAATGTGTACGTGTACGTGACTAGCCAAAAGTGTCAGCTCGTATCCAGTTAGACGAGCACTCGTCAGGTGCTGCGTTTTTGTTCTGTTTAATAAAGTATCCACTGCATGTGGCACCATGACAATGAGATTGTTATCCAACACCACTCCAGCAGACTGTCGAATAGAAACTGCTGCTGCTGCTGTCGCTTTGAGACAACTGGGCAATGCTTTAGCTACAGGATCTAACGTAGCCGAAAAATAAGCACATGGACGCTGTTTGTCTCTGAACTGCTGTGTTAGAACTGACAATGCACAACCTTCTCTCTCGTGAACATAGAGCGTAAATGGCTTAGTGTAATCAGGGGTGCCTAGTACAGGAGCAGAACACAGAGCAGTACGTAAATCAGAAAAGCTCTTTTGGCATTCATCAGTCCAAGGAAGGGGCTGAGGCGTATCTTTTAAAGTGAGTGCCAACAAAGGTTTGGCTATTAGAGAGAAGTTAGGGATCCACTGTCTACAGTAAGAAGTAATACCCAGAAAGGCACGTACCTCCCTTTGTGTGGATGGCACGGACATTTGCGTAATCGCCTGAATTCGTTCTGGTGTTAATCGTCGTCCCTCCTTTGATAGGAGATGACCCAAGTAGGTAACCTCTCGACAAACATATTGTGGTTTGGAAGGTGAAACCTTGTGATTCAGATTAAACAAATGGCGTAATAATGCAACAGTGACATCTTTGCCGATATCTTCTGAATCAGCGGCGACTAACAATTCATCCATGTACTGTATAAGAGCAGCACCAGACGGCAAATGAAGAGTATCAAGATGACATTTTAAAGCTTGGCTGTAAATGGAGGGACTTTCACAATAGCCCTGCGGTGCACGCTTAAACCGGAAGCTTCGGCCTCCAAGAGAGAAGCCAAAAATGTCCCTACTCTCTTCTGCAATGGGAATACTAAAGAAGGCATTCTTTAGATCGATAACAGAGAACCAAGTCGCTGTGGAAGGTATCATTGTCAACAGAGCAGTGATATCTGGAACAACAGGAAATTGTGGGACAACAATTTTGTTTATCTCCCGTAGATCAATTACGAAACGATATACAGGTGGTTGAGAAGGGTCAGTGTGTTTGAGAACAGGAAGAATAGGACTATTGCATGTGTTACCTCTTGTTTCTTCAACCACACCCTTCTGGATCAAGTTATGAATGATTTCCCAAAGCGCTTTTTCACCTTCAATAGAAATTCTATACTGCGGGATACGCGGTAATTCAACATTGGGCTTGAGAGTGACAACATAAGGTGGAATCTCAAGACAACCCACGTCATTCGGACCCGTGGCCCAAAGCGCTGCTGGAAGAGAAAGCAATTCAGGTGGAAACTGATCTTTGGACAAATACATTGGGGAGATCAATTTCTGTCCTAAAGTAGGATGTACACCAGAAGGAGAACAATATATTGTAGCATGCATTCTTTTCAATAGGTCTAGACCCAACAGATTTTCACCGCAACCATTCGTCAACAGAAGTGGAGCTTCCAAATCATATGGACCAACTGAAATAGGCAAAGGGCAAGAAACTGGATTACGAACAGGGGCGCCAGAAAATCCTACAGAAACATTTGTTAAGCCAGACAAAGGTGCCCCAGGGAGTTTAGAATGAATGATAGAACTTCTCATTGCCCCAGTATCTAGAAGAAATGGCTCTGAAACACCCATTGTAGTGACGTTAACATAAGGTCCATTCTGATCTAATGGGATCGACACAACTCCATTACTTTGTCCATGGCTGTCCTAGTTGGCATGAAGACTTTCATTCTCACCTTCAATGTAATGGTCTTCATTGTAATACTGTGCAGACCTCACATTTTGCTGATCAAAGTAGTTCATGGAATTGGGAGAAGGAAGGGCACGCTGTTCTTGAGTCAACACCCCCGACCTCTACCTCTGTTTGCTGACTGAAGGCCAGCACGACCTCGTGGAGCAGATAATGCTCCGTTGCGTTGCAATAAAACCGGACAACTATTCTTAAAATGACCTTCCTCTCTACAATAGGCATATTGATTAGGTCCTAATAAAGGTCGCGGAATGTATGGCTCAGGTTTTTGATACAACCTCTGAAGCTGCGGAGGCTGTTGGAATTGAGGCTGAGCATAACGCGGAGGATAGGCTTGTTGCAAGAGAACCTTCATTTTTAATTCTTTCGTCTTTTTCTCTTGCTTCTCTTTTTCTTCTTTATCCCTGTTTTCATAATATTGTGCAGTAGCCAATATCTGGGCAGAAGAAGAAACAGCCCATGAACTTTCTGAATCTTTTAATTTGTGTGACAGCTCGGGAAGCAAATTGGATACGAATTTGTCCACAAATAATCGCTGTCCACCTTCGGTAGCCATGTCTTGACCACTGTGATCAATAAAGGTCTCTTCGAAACGAGTGAAGAAATCAGAGACACTTTCATCTTTCTTTTGTTTGCATGCTGCTAGTTTATCCCAATTTACTCTCAATGCAGGCATCATAGTTTTCATTAATGTAATGATTCTACCAGGGAGTTCCGAGATCAGAGCGTCAGGCTTTGCACCACCCACTTGATCCCTATCTGTGGTAGTTATAACATCCCAAGTAGCACCTAATTCCTGCGTGTGATCCCCTCTACGGATCTTAGCCCATATTGTCTGTGGGACTACATTTCCCATCAACATGTCAATATCTGCTAAGTTCATAATGCAAGCATCAACTGTCTGTGATAATTCTTTATAATAACCTGCAGGGTTTTTACGAGGATCCGGTAGAGTCTGCTTAAGGGCAAAAACTTCAGATCTCTTCCAAGGGACATGTACCCATATACGTTGGAAATGAGCAGGAATAGCTGGATTAGCACCTACTCCCGAAACCTCTTCCTTCCATACTGGAGGAACCTCTCTCATTGGATAATTTTTCAACGTCAGTCTAACCGACGGATCAGAATCAAGGAAAGCCTGAGAGGACAATAAGGATCTATGAGAAATAAGAGTCCTTACAGCTTTCTCAACTTTAGAACCCACAACAAGTCCTTTATCAAAATCTGTCTGAACATCTAGTAGATCTTGTGGGATCGGACTCGAACTCACATCTTCCCATTCTTTAATAAGTGTATCGCACATTACATTAAAAACATATCTTTGCGTAGGCGCGTTCCATTGTAAAAAGGTAGACATAATATCGAGCACACTGTATTGTGGACCCCTTTTGATCCATCTTCATGCAAGAGAGTCCAACCTTTCTCGTTCTTCTAAATCTGGGAACTGACTACGAGACTGTCTTCGAGCAAAAGCCAGAGACACATTTAAAGCTCCAAAGAAAGGAGATAGAATACCAGTGACTGTGTCTGTAAGACGCTTACGCACAGACGGAGAATTAGACATAAGAATTGGAGACAAAGTATTAGGAGGACTGACAGAAGGAGAACCGATAATTGCAGGAGGAGCAGAAGGCAAAGGAGATCTAAGATCAGGTGATGAGGGCAAAGAAGTCGAGGTTAACGGTAAAACCGGCACGGGCGGTAATACTGGAGGAGGCAAATGCGGAAGAGCTGGAACAGGCGGAGGTACCGCTGGCGGCTGGACAGGCTGTAATGGCTGAGGTGCATTGGCACTTTGTGCATAGGGCGGAGGCAACCTTAATAAATGGGACATTAGGGGATCTTCTTCTAGATCTTTCTTATTATCGGAAGGAGAAACAGGCAACACCGGATAGCATTTATCTATCGCCATACGATGCTGTCTTTCTGAAATTTCAGTTGCATTATCAATTTCATCATCTTTAAACTGTTGGGCAGCCTGTATAATTGTCATACCCTGTGCTTTCCTATCTCGTTTTGCTTGTTTAATTTCTTTCTGTTTGGCTTCCTTACGCCAAAGGCGGAAAGAGTCAAACATTGCCGGCCGGGCTTTTCTTTTGAATAAAACTGCTTCCAAATTATCTAACACATCAGAATCAAAGCTACCATTTTCTGGCCATTTTAGAACACCATCTTTCTTTGTGTATCGGGTCCATGTCTCGTTAAAGGCAATGGGGCCAATACCATGTTTTGAATAGAGCTCATATGTGGGAGTTCCAACCGAAGGAATCGGACAAGAGTCCTCAAGTCGGGAATCCCTATTACAACCAAAGCAACAAATTCTACCAAACTTAGTCAGACCAGGCATCTCGTGATGTCACCGGACTGTTCACAAACTTCAAGGGAGTAAAACTCAGTTTTCGCAGCACAAATGCACTTACCCTCGGCTTTGTTTATTGCAATAGACAAATCTAAGGACCGAAGAAAAACAAAGAACCAAAATTGTGTGCGCGACCCACGAAAATATTTAACTAAGGACGTCTTCTCCCACCAACAGATGCCCGTCTATCGTCTCGCCTTACCATACATCATCAAAGGAAGGGCCAAAGCAGGGCGGCAGTCAGGGCAGCGGTTGTCAGTAGCCGTCAGAAAGGAGTAACCGCGCTGCAAAAGACCTTCGGACCACTTTCGACATACAGGGGTCGCTTAATGTGGCTCGCGAACCCTCTGGAATTTTCTTGTGGGGTTCATCCCAACCTTCGGGCAGAACCGGTACCACTGATGCCGCCCCACATTGGGCGCCAGTTGAAGAACCAGAACCTTTTGGGCCTGGCGTACGCCCTAGTCTCCGGAGTTCTCCTGCTCAGCTACACAGAGACACGGGACACTCTGTCGGCGTTAGAAGATCAGATTTATTAGCTGCAGCTAGTACAGTTATCCCAGAAGTACACAAAGTAGGTTCTCAGGAGACTGCCACTTCACTCTGTGGCGCACAGGTTTATATACTATATAGGTAATGTATACATTAACCAAAATACACTCCCAGAATATACAAGAAAGAGCAAATAAGGAGAGTTGGAAAACAGGATAGAACCAATAGGAGAGTTTGGAAAACAAAGTATCAGATGACTCGAAAAGACCTCTCCTCCAACTATGTTTGTCACCCCTCCCTCAAGCTAATTCATTAACAGATTCATAACTAACTTTCAGGTGGCGAGATACGTTTGTGTGTGTTGGAGGACAGTTGTGAAACGAGAGAATGCTAGCAGAAGACAGTGAAGGCCAGACGATAAGATAAGGTCAGGAAAGAATAGTGTGAACCAACAGATAGTTGAAACGGGGATTAGAAAAGCCAGACAGGGATTAGTGTACTCGGCTAGTCCTAACACCAGCTTTGCAAACAGAGGCAGAAAGCGTATTTCGACACCAGGTTGCAGAAAAAGCAGAATAGACTTTGTTCGCCGTGCTGCCTGAGTGATGGCAACAGAAAATGGCGGCGGAGCACAAAATGGCGGGTCGATTCGATCGCGATCAGAAATCGAAGTTCCTCAGGGACCGAGTGGCCTCCCGATGGAACTCCACAAGGGTACTGCTGGCACGATAGCGCCGCAAATGTTAAATATGTATACGGCAGCAAGGGAACAGAGATATTTACAGGAGGATCAAAGAATGGCCAGTATTGTAGTAAATACCAAGGCGGTGAAACCACTGGAGGAATGTAGCTCCTATAGGCCGATCTCTCTATTGAACCTGGAGGCTTGGGGGAGTAGTGACATCCCTAGTTCATCCAGATCAAACAAGATTCATGCCGTACCGTAGCACCAAACTGAATCTAAGACATCTATATGGGGTAATGCACTTGACGGGCTCACATGCAGGAGATGAGGCAATATTGCAATCATTAGATGCACCGATGGCATTCGACAGTATAGAATGGCAATACTTGCTGGTGGTACTAGAGAGGTTTAGATTTGGTCCCCAATATCAAGCATGGGTCATGCTACTCTATACAAACTCACTGTGAGCGAATGGCTCGACCTCTTGCCCCTTTGCTCTGCATAAGGGGACAAGACAGGGATGTCTTCTGTCCCCTATGCTATTTGCTCTGGCGCTGGATCCACTTGTGGCCTGAGAACGGGGGGATTCTGTGGTGACAGAGATAGAGGGTGATGGAAAGTAGGAAGAACGCATATCATTATATGCGGACAATGTCCTACTGTATGCCACAATCCCCACTCCATAATAAGCAGGCTGCTACAGATATTCCAGCTATTCGATAACTATTCCGGCTATCAAATTAACTGGGACAAATCTCTCCTCTTTGAACTGATGGAGGGAGTGCAACCTCCTTTGCTTCTGGAGATAAAGCTCCAAACCAAAGATAAATTCTGATACCTAGGAATAACCATTATGTGGACAAAGACAGAGTTCCTTGAGTGCAACTTGTCAACGCAACTACAATCTCTGAAAAGGGATGTGGCGCATTGGAGGAGCCTACCAATCTCTCTGATGGGAAAAACAGTGCTCTTCACGATGATGAGATTACTACAAATGTTGCATGTCCTACAAAATACCCCATATAAGATACCATACCGATTCTTTAAGGAAGTAGAAAGTGAAATTAGGAAACTCCTATGGGATGGAGGGGGGTCTAGAATAGCGCTAGTAAAACTCCAAAGAAGTGTGTATGAAGGAGGCCTGGCAATTCCAGATATTAAAAAATATTATTGGGTCTCGCAGTTGGTAATAATCAATGACTGGTTGTACGCAGATAGAAATGAACCAGCATATCGAGTAGATCACCTAGCGATGGGACAGAGGGGGTATCTGAAAGCAATATACCGGAACGATACCCGAACATGAATGCCCATAAATACACAGGTAGTGATACACGTATGTCGAGAGGCCAGTAAATACCTAGGCTGGCATAATAAATTAACACAATGCACCCCCCCCCGTGGGACAGTGATATGCTACAAGAGGTAGGCGAGCTACACGGGTTTGATGAATGGAGACTGTTGGACATTGTTCACCTGAGAGACGTATGGATGGGCTAGGCAATAATCACATTTGAAGATCTGCAGAGAGAATATCAATTTGGGAAGAGGAGTTGGCCTAATGGCTAGGGCGGTCAACCTCGAATCTGGGGAACTTAGTTCGAGTCTCTGCAATGACGCTGAACATCCTGTGATTCTGGGCAAATCACTTAATCTCCCCGTGCCTAACAAAAATGAATGTGTCCTCATGTAACATAACTGATGCTATGTAAAGCGCTCTGATACCCGATACCTTTGGGTCAAGTTTGCGATATATAAAACTCTGTAAATAAATAACTAGGGCATGCACTGCATAGATATTTTCGACAGGGGGACTAAATGCCAGAGTATTCCCCATTGGAGGATCGGCTTCTACTGGACCTGATTAATGACAAGACCACCTCCGTAATATACAGGAAAATAATCTATAACTCGCCTGATCCGTTGAGAGCCCTAAGGGAAGCATGGGAGGGGGATATTGTGTTATTGTGTTATTAGAAGGCGATGATTGGATAGAAGCAATGCAAAGCCCCAGAGAGGTAGCGGTTAGAGCCAAATTTTGCCAGGCCCAGCTTAGAATCTTGCACATATCCTATTTCTCTAGAACAATACTGCATAAGATAGGACGTAGCCCTTCCGATCAGTGCGTGAGAGGGTGCAAAGAGAGTGGCATGAATCATGTTGGAAGTATTATGACAAACAATACCTCTAGAGCCCAGATGGCATAGCCTATGCGTAACGGTAGAGCAAAATTGGCAAAAGCATCAACAGATATGGTTATCAATGTTGTCAATAGTGGCAAAAAAGGAACATAGCCAGGGCATGGAGTGCAAACCTCCCACCGAGATAGGGCAATGGAAGCCCAGCCTGGACGGATGCAGCACAGCTGAAAAAGAGGTTTATGAGAGCAGGGGCTTACCCCGGAAGTGGGAGAAAATATGGAGTAAATTAGTTGAATACAGAGGATTTTGATGGGCGGGAGGCGGGTCTGGGATAAAAGGCAAAAAGAGTACGATAATAGTTGTAGATAATTACACAAATTGGTAAATGATGTTGTATGATAACTGCATATTGGGATATAATGGAGGAATGTATATTGAACTGGTATATTACCCTGGTATTTTAGAACACTCCTGTTCAATGGATATATTGTATGGCAACTGACAAAGGTTTAATGAAAAGAATGTTAAAAAAAAAACCAATGCAGATCTCAGAAGGGAGAGCCATGACCTATTGCAGATGTTAGACCTGGCACCCTAGGGTAGTAGTCCCCCAAACCTTTAGTCATCACCCCTCCTGTTTTGCTGAATGTTCACCTTACCAATTCTAACCAGTGCTAAAGTGCTTGTGCTCTCTCTATACAATTGAGTTACAACTTATCGGCAGATTTAGTTTACCAGTAAGTCCCAAGTAAAGTGTGTCCCCATGTACTCAGGACCTGTAAATTCAATGCTACTTTTGAGCCTGCAGCACTCATTGTCCCACCCACCACAGTGACCTTTTGAAACATCTCATATCTGCTACCAAAGCCTGTAATGCAGTTTTGAACTGTCATTTTGCCCAGACAAACTAACCCATTTGCTTGGCCTAAACCTTCCTTTTTAGGTCTTGGCTAGCGAAGGCTGCGTTTGCGCAGTCTCGCTCGCAAGATATAATGACTTGGAGAAGAGGGGCTTGAACCCGCCCCTCTTCTCTCCTCTTCTCCATTGTCTGGCATCTTAAATGCTGGCCAGCCATTGGAGAAGAGGCTTGTCTCGCAAAACAGGCCGGGACTTTTTCGGATTCGGGGGCGTTTTTTTTCGATACTTTTCGCTGGGCGTGTTTTTCTCTCCTCCAGCCAATGGCAAGAGGAGAGAAAAAGAAAAACACGCCCCCAATCCGAAAACACGCCCCCTTTCCGCTGCCTTTCTCCGAGGCATTTCTGCTTCACCTCGGAGAAAGGCAGTGGTGTGCTTGTTCACTTTCGGGACCGCTCTTGCCTTTTGCTCTGCCTTGTTTTCTATGTTCCTCAGTTCAGGCATCCCTCTCCTCCTGATGTCTGTACCGCACCACTTCTAGATGACTAGGTCAGACTTGCCCCTCACTTCAGTCCACACCACCTCGCCCGCACTTATACATGCAAAGCTCTCCCACCTATCTTGCAATCTCTGGTACTTGCCACACTCTCCTCCGTCTATCGCAGGCACCCCTCACTCCTGTCTGGCCTCTCGCCTCCCTCCTAGCTCAGACGTCTCCTCTCTCGCCTCCACGCGACCTCACCTTCACACACTGCACTCACTCCCGTCTGACTGGCATTGCAATCCCCCTTGCAGTACTGCTTGAATCAGTGGCGCCGCTCGCTGCCTATCTTAGCGCCTCACATGCCCACCCTCACGGTGCCCCGCGAGTGAGAGAGCCAGGCTGCCTCCTCTAACGGCGCATCCTTTGTTTCCGACTCAGGGGTGCCTGTCCCTCGTTGCATCCTGTTCATTTCAGCACTGATTATTATTGAACGATGTATTCGCCTCGCGCTGCACGTCATGTGACTCTTTTATTTAAAAAACCCCAAAAAACAACACACTAACATTTAAAATGAAGCGCCTACACCCGTGTGTAATTCGGTTTGAGCATGCACTTTGTAGTTGGGGGGCGGTGGCGTCTGAGTGACCCGAGGCGGCCCAACTTAGTGCCTGCTCCAGCGACTGAAGACTGCAAAGCAGGCAGAGCAGCTCTAGCTCCTGTCTGGAAGCATTGCCGTGGCGAAGCGCTGTGTCAGCCAGGCAGGAAGCGGGCAGCCGCCGAGCCCAGCCAGTGAAACACAACACTGCAGCTCCCAGCCTGCGTGCCTGCCCTCCGGCACAGGGAGCAGGAGAGCGAGGGGCTAGCTTCCAGGACTGATGTCTGTGTGTGGGAGGGGCGCTCTGCCGCCACCGGTGTGTGTAGGAATAAAGGAAGGGACAGCCAGGCTGGAGTACAGTGGCAGAACTGTGTGCGTGTGTGTGGAGTGGGGCAGGCAGCGGTGGAGCAGAAGAGGGACTGTGTGTGTGTGTGTGTGTGTGTGTGGAGTGGGGCAGGCAGCAGTGGAGCAGAAGAGGGACTGTGTGTGTGTGTGTGTGTGTATGAGGTGAGGGCAGGAATTGCTGAAGTGCAGTACAGAGCAGCGTGCGTGCTGGAGAAGAGTGTCACAACTCGTGTGTAGAGTGCAAAATGAGGCAGAAGGGGAACTGAAGAGGGACGCTGCCAGGACAGGTGACTGGAGGGTTGAAGAGGCACATGGAGTGCAGGGTTATAGTGCCACAAAGTGTGTGTGTGTGTGTAAGTGGGTAGGGAGTGAGGGAATAGAATTGGGACACGCTGACAGGGCTAGTGTGTGAGCGTGTGTTGAGGTATGGGGACAGGGAGTGCAGTGGTGCAAAAGAAGAACTTTTCGCCAGTAACTGTGCATGTGTATGTTTGTGTGGCACACTTTAATAACTCGTGTGTGGTAAGGGGCACACTGCCAGAACTGGCGTCACAGCCAGGGTTGCCGACTTTGGAGCTGAAGAGCCAGATGCGCGTATCGGTGTAAACTCATCCTGTGATTCTAGGCAAATCACCTCATCTCCCCGTGCCTGCAAAACATGAATGTGTCCTTGTGTACTGTAGCTGGTGCCCATGTGATGTGCTCCAATGCCTTCGAGTCGAGTTCGTGCTATATAAAACTGCAAAAAGCAGAACGTGTATGTGTGGAGGGGCCTGAGAACTTTAAAAGTAATGAGCACATACATTGTCACAAGCCGTGTGTGGGCATGGAGGAGGGACGGAAGCTGTTTAGCATAACAGAGGGGCGCACTGCCAGAACACCCGAACTATGAGATAAGAGGAGTGTACAAGGAGCGCATTATGAGTAAAAGGGGCACCGCACTTCCCCCCCTCCACCACCTCCAGAACTCATGTGTGAGAAGAGGACTCTGGCCCAGGTGTAAGGGAGTCAGATACCTTTTAAAGGATGGCACCTTGCCAATGCCATAATTTGTGAAGGCCGTGGGCCTTGATGTCAAGGAGTCCAGGAACATCTGAGAGGGCCACTCTGCTAAAAATCACGAGATGGGCACACTGCTTGTACTTGTGTGCATGTGTTAATGAGGGCAGGGGGCGGAGATGTCAGAAAACGAAAGAGGGGAAAACTGACTGAATGAATGTGCGTGTGTGTGGGGGGCATCAGGCGGTATAGGAGGTGCTCAGCGCTGAAACATGGGAGAACGTGGAGAGGTAATGTTGCCATGTATGTAACTGGTACCTGTGTGGGCAGGAGACCCAGGCGGTTGGGGTTGGGAGGGGGCAGGAGGACTATGCTGAATGGGAAAGAGATATCAGTTGCAGTGATAAGGGGCACGCCCTTAAAACGTGTGCGTGTGTGGGTGTTGTTGAGGGACGTACGACCCAGAGCACAAAAAAGGGGCACTTTCCTAGAACTTTTTTAAGAGGTGGGCACGAAGCCCAGGCTATATAAATACAATTACAATAAGAGGCAGCTTATTGCAGAGGATGGCATTGCGCCAGGAGGGAGAGATTTCAGGTAGTTTTTGATATATATTTATTTAATGTATTTATTTTTGTTATTTTGGTTTCGTAGGTTTTTTTTTTTTGCATAACGCTATTACCGGAAGAGATCCTAAAGTGTTTTGCACATGACATGTCTGGAAAGAGGATAAGTATATTTACATCAAGAAACAAGTTTCAAGAGTTGTCTAAAACAGATTCATTACATTTGTTTGACAAGCGGGAATTAATTACCATAAAATGTATGCAATGAGTTTTACAGTGTGGGCTCTGCATACAAAGAGAGAACTGGGGGAAAACAGATTTAAATTTAGGTTGTTTATAGCTGGACTAGCAGCAGAAGAATTTTTATCCGGCCTTCAAAAGATGTAAAGGGCAGTGCTAGAAATGGGAAAATTGCAGTGCAGGTACTTACCTGTACCTGAGTACCTACTTGTTTCTGAGAAGTGCTGGTACTCTCCAATTAAAAGTATTGCGTCTGTCTTGAGAAGTGCCGGTACTCTCCCTCTCAAAATAAAACAAGCATTGGCATTGCCGATAGGTCTCCCTTTTGGGGCCTTATAAGTGTTTAGAGAGAGCTATTGCCTTTGTTAACGTTTTTAATATGTGTTGCAGAGCATTGTGAATGTTGCGCAGCATGTTTAAAAGTTATAAGTAATAATTTAAAAAGTGTTATAACCATTTGTCACTTTAAATATAACCTAGAAAACATTACATACAACTGAAGTATCCTAATAACAAGCATTTGCAATGCAATAGGTCTCGCCTTTGCGAAAGTTTGAGCTATTGTCATTGTAAATCACAATGCCTTTTATTTATGTGTTTTGAAAACCTGCAAGCGGTGCATAAACACGCACTTTGTACTTAAAGTCGTTGCTTACGAGAAGCAAGGCTGGCAGTAACTGCACCTCTTTTACTGCCAGCCTTGCTTCTCGTAAGCAAAGACTATAAGTGCAAAGTGTGTGTTTATGCACCGCTTACAGGTTTTCAAAACACATAAATGAAAGGCACTGTCATTTATAATGCCAATAGCTCAAACTCTCACAAAGGCGAGACCTATTGCATTGCAAATGCTTGTTAATACATATAGGCCACCCGAAGGTAGGCCCTAAAGTCTCCTAGGGAAGGGTGAATTGTATTAAAAAAATAGGACATGTGAATTTAAGTTTTACATGTCCTGATAGTTAAAAACTCTTAAATTAATTTCCCACACTTGCACTTCAAAGGGGATGTCTCAGGAAAATCACAAAGGACTTCACACTAGTCTATTGTCACCCCAGACTCTTTGGAGCCAGGGCAGAGGAAGAATGGACATTTCTGAACCAGATGTTAGGTGAAGTCTGGAGATTTCTCCCACTTCAAAGCTGCCACCAGGTATAAATATTCAACCCTCAGACCAACTCTTCAGATCCCTTCTGTACCTGTTGAAGACACAGAAGAAGGGCTCCTCTGCTGCCCTGCTGCCTGCAGAAGGAAGACTGGACCTTCTCCTTGAACCCAGAACCACTAGAGTGAATGAGTCCAAGAGCTAGCCATCTGGCCTCCTGATCTGTGCTACAGGGACAAACCAAGTGCCAGAAGCCTGTTCTTCTCACCTCCTTAAACCCCAACAATCACTTCAATGATCCCCTCCCATCTAACTGCCTAGCTGCCGCCTCTCGGGCTACCATCCCTTCCTGGAACTCAATAATCAATGCCTCCCTCCTACAGGGCTCAATTCCTGATTCACTCAAGGCCAGCCAAGTTGTCCCCATCCTAAAAAAAAACACGCTGGACCCTGCTTCCACTGAGAACTATAGACCCATATCCAACATCCCACTCCTAGCCAAAGTTCTGGAAAAATGTGTGCAACAGCAACTGAGCCTACACATCAACAAATTTCACCTGTTAGATGACTTCCAATCCGGGTTCAGATCTGGACACAGCACGGAAACCACCCTCCTCCACATTGTAGATGACGATCTCCAAGCCCTCGACCAAGGCAAAACCTGCCTCCTAATCCTCCTTGACCTTTCCTCTGACATGGTTAACCATCAATTTCTCCTTGAACGCCTCAAATTCAGGATGGGGTTGGATGGCACCGTCCGTGAATGGTTTAGATCCTTCCTCCAAAACCACTCACAGAGAGTCCTCATCAACGGTAATCTATCCGCCACCTCTCCGGTTACGGTTGGAGTCCCCCAAGGATCAACCCTCTCCCCTACCCTCTTCAACCTTTACCTTGAACCTCTCACCGAGGTTCTACGTGCGGCTAATATCTCCTACCTTATGTACGCCGACGATACACAAATCTACATAAAAATCTCTTCCCCTGAGGACATTTTCTCCCTGAATGAGGCCCTGAAGCTGACAGTCCACTGGCTCACCGCCACCCAGCTTAAAATCGACGCAAAAAAACAGAATTTCTTCTGATCTCCCCACCCAAACCCAATCCAGACATCCAGGAACGGATCAAGACCATCACAGCACTAAACTGCCCTCCTACCATATTTGACTCGGCAAAATCCCTTGGAATAACCTCGGACGGCAGCCTGAACATGCCTGAACATGCCTGAACATACACGGCCATATAAACTCGATGGCCAAAATGGCTAGATTCCACCTGAGTTACCTAAGAAACCTAAAAACCTTCCTCGATGTGTCCGACCTTAAAATGGCAGTACAGGCCCTAGTCATTTCCAGACTAGAATATGGATTCTCTACTCTTGCAGGGCTACCCAAGACATCTCTGGCCCCATTGAAAGCCTGCCTCAACACCGCCACCAGACTACTAACCGGCTCAAAGAAATTTGACCACATCTCTCCCCACCTCAAAGCTCTGAACTGGCTTTCCCCTAGAGGCCAGAATCCAATTTAAACTGGCCTGCATTACTCACAAAGCTCTTTATAACTACTCCCCTTCATTTCTCGCACAAAAACTTGTGATATCAGGAGGAGCCAGAAACTCCCGATCTGCCAAAGACCTACTGCTGCAACCAGCACGCTTCCGGAAGAAAAAAACCTACAATCGGGCCTTCACTGGGGCTGCGCCAAGGATTTGGAACTCTCTCTCACCCGCCATCAGAAGACTTCCGTCCTTGGCACACTTTAAGAAGGAGACCAAAACCTTCTGAATGGGTAAATACCTCGTCTAATGAACACATTACATTATTATCATTCTATGGACGATACCTGTTCCTGCACTCCTGGGCATCCCCCCAAGAGTTGAGACTATGTGCCCTCTTGATAATGTATCTTCCTGCTTTAATTTCTTTCCCACATGACTAGCCGGGATTTTAGACTGCATGTTTCTTGCAGTATGTATCCCCTATTTTTACCCAATTAATCCCTCCCTTCCCAACGCTTTGCACACCACCCTGAATATTGTAAAGCGCTCTGATACCCTCACGGGTCTGGTTCGCGCTCTATAAAACTATAAAATAAATAAATAAATAACTGTTTTGTTACAGCATAGCAAGAGTCTCAAATTTCTCAAGTCTTCCCACAGGTAATAAGCCCATCTTGCTTTGGTGCATAGGGACTTGAGAGCAGGCTCAGAGATGAGCTCTGTTTCCGTTTTATTCACCCTGCGTGCTACACAGGCAGCTGACATGACCAGTGGGGGATAGGAACCTAGAGCAAGCATCCTCTCTGGTTGATTTTAAGTGAACATTGCACACCTCAAGGTGCTCATAGAGCACTGAAGGTAATGCTGCGTGTCTAGGAGGGCCACGGTAGCATAGCAGTTCGTCATGCAGCACAGGCGTTGACTGCGTGTTCTCCAAGAAACTCGAGTTGTCCTGTCAGAGTGAAGACATTGAGAATGAGAGTGAATGAGAAAATGATTATTATTTTCTGCCCACTGTCAATAGGATTGGCCCAGAGGTAGCAAAATCTATGAAGAGAAACCTTGAGAACAACAGTCCCAGCTGATCCCAAGTTTCAGTGGGTATGCATGACTTTTCCCTGTTTTAAATGAGCATGTATGTGTGACAGCTCAATAAAAACCTACCCACCATTCAGTGAAATCCAAATGCAGGAAATCATAGATTAGTATCCTCTCTGATGCTTTCATCCCCAATATCTAAAAATAATTGAATTGATTTTGAAACTCAAATAAAACGAAATGTGATATTTGTGACACATTAAAGAGACAGCAATGTGGAACATTAGGATAGTTTTCAAAGTTAAAAATCGTTATTTTTTCTAGTCAATCATATCAATGTGAAAAGAGCACCTGAAATGACTTTAAATTTGTAAGCATACAATGATCCTCTATAAAGGTTGAGGTAATCGAGGATTGGAAACAATTAACTTATGAAATTAAAAAACAAACTGGACTTAAGCTTGGTTGGTAGATATAAGATCCTATTTACTAAGGCTTTACGCAGGTGCAAACAGTCTTAAAATGATGCAGAGTAATGCGATTCGCCACATGCTAGCTATCACTAAGCAATATGACTATTCGCCAAGCAATATATGCCATGTTGCAAAGCTGTTTAGAGCACTCATGCACTCATCCAGCGCAAAAGGGACTTTGTGTTGGAAGAGTGCCCTTTTGTAAGCTTAACTCCAGCTTTCCACTGCTTTGCATCACTTTATGTCCTGGGGGATCAAAGGTGAGCTACTGGGGCAGAGCAGCACAAACAGAAACAGGTTCTCATGTAAAAGCCCCACCTCCTAAGATAGCCAGACTGTGCTTTGAGTCATGTGCTACTGCCTACTGGAATCTGAAGCCAACAAGGGGAAATGTCTTTATTAATCCAAATAAATGATGCATTGCATGCATGCTACTGTGATAGCACTCATTTCAGTGTGTGGAAAACATCTGAGTGTGTCTATTTATAGGAATTTGTTCTGTAACTCGACGTTTTAGGTACAAATCCTATACTAGCCAGCTCACACCATTGGCGTAGCTAGGGGGTCGGGGTGGTCCTCACCGGGTGGCACTGTTTTTGGGGACAGCTGAAGTTGGCAATTTGTGTCTGTCGACTACCATCATCCCCCAAGAACAAGTCATCCGTCAGCCACCAGCCCCCCCTCACCTCCCCTCCCCGGAACAAGTCGCCCTTCGGCCACCTTCCCCTCCACTCTTCACTGCACCGGTCGGTAAACGTTGGGTCCGCCCCGGGTGTCAGTAGGGCTAGCTACACCACTGGCACACTCTCAGCTTTGCAAGGCAGTCTTGTATGGGCGTCAGTGCAAGCCAATCTTATGAGGTATTTGCAGTGCTCTGTGTATTCCCATGTGTGTACAGCAGTGCAGAAAAGTGGATTTGGATGCTGTAATGTTTGGAAAATGAGTAAACCTGGGCCTTACTGTGTACAGTTAACCAGTAAAAAGGTGTGAATGCTTAGATAAGAGTTGGCTTCCAACTATTAAATACATCATTGTGTCATAGCAGGTTCCACCAATCCTGGTTTCTCTAGATCATTCAAACCAACCATACCAAAAAGTGACTCTTGGGGCCTGATTACGAGTGGATCTGTTAATTCCATCTGTGCGTAGACCCATGTTTACACATGGATTGAAATGACAAGTTAAAATGAATTTAACACATCCCATAGTTATCGGATGCATTAAATACCTCAAGCTTCGTTAAATTTGTCAAAATTTAACAGGAAAAATGTCTACACTATTTACCCTACGCAGATTTTGGTGCATTAAAGACAGAAATCTGCATGTTATTCCCCACAAACTTGTAATAGGTGCTATATATCACACCCAATAAATAACGTACCCTGCGATATCATTATTTCTCAGGTGCACTAAATTGGACCTACACTTATAATCCAGGCCTTAGCGGATCTGAATCCACCTCCATTCCTGTATGGTGGGTGTTAGAACTGGGAATCTCTAGTTGGCACAGGTATGCACTTGCGACAAGCAGGGACTCTCAATTCCAAGTCAGAGTAAGGGGATCACCCTTTCAAATAACCCCTGCTCACCCTTTAGGTAGTGTGGCGCAAGCAGTCAAGACTATTCTCAGGGCGTCATAGGTTAAGCATTTGTGAACACATACAGTAATGCAATGACACACCACAAATGGACACCAGTCAAGGTTATATCAAAAATAGGTTTCTTTATATAAGGCTTAGCACAAGACCAGAATAACGATTAAATTGACCACAGTATTAATTTAAAGTTCAATGTTCTTGCAAAAAGGCTTAAAATGCAAAATTAGGCTTCTTTTATTCAATTCTGCTTCTTTTCAGGCTTTGTACGGTTCGAACCTGGGTGTACGACTCGTCCGCATTAAAAACAACGAAAGTACGAGTCAAACAATCGGTGCGGACTCCGGGGTCCGGGACGTGCACACTGCGGTGCGAACAGAACAAAGTAGCTTAAGTTCGTGGGGTCCGCGACGGACAGTGCAGGACAAGTTGATGGGTCCGGGTCGTACGGGTCGTAGTTCGGCAGCATACTCGGTCGGGTCCGGTCGCGGCGTCGGGACGAGGTGTTGGTACGGGACCTTCAGGGGTACGGCGGATGATCCGGATCAGCTTGCAGAGTCCGTGGTGTCGGCGTTCGGGCAGCAACTGAGCCTACACATCAACAAATTTCACCTGTTAGATGACTTCCAATCCGGGTTCAGATCTGGACACAGCACGGAAACCACCCTCCTCCACATTGTAGATGACGATCTCCAAGCCCTCGACCAAGGCAAAACCTGCCTCCTAATCCTCCTTGACCTTTCCTCTGACATGGTTAACCATCAATTTCTCCTTGAACGCCTCAAATTCAGGATGGGGTTGGATGGCACCGTCCGTGAATGGTTTAGATCCTTCCTCCAAAACCACTCACAGAGAGTCCTCATCAACGGTAATCTATCCGCCACCTCTCCGGTTACGGTTGGAGTCCCCCAAGGATCAACCCTCTCCCCTACCCTCTTCAACCTTTACCTTGAACCTCTCACCGAGGTTCTACGTGCGGCTAATATCTCCTACCTTATGTACGCCGACGATACACAAATCTACATAAAAATCTCTTCCCCTGAGGACATTTTCTCCCTGAATGAGGCCCTGAAGCTGACAGTCCACTGGCTCACCGCCACCCAGCTTAAAATCGACGCAAAAAAACAGAATTTCTTCTGATATCCCCACCCAAACCCAATCCAGACATCCAGGAACGGAACAAGACCATCACAGCACTAAACTGCCCTCCTACCATTGTTGACTCGGCAAAATCCCTTGGAATAACCTCGGACGGCAGCCTGAACATGCCTGAACATGCCTGAATATACACGGCCATATAAACTCGATGGCCAAAACGGCTAGATTCCACCTGAGTTACCTAAGAAACCTAAAACCCTTCCTCGATGTGTCCGACCTTAAAATGGCAGTACAGGCCCTAGTCATTTCCAGACTAGAATATGGATTCTCTACTCTTGCAGGGCTACCCAAGACATCTCTGGCCCCATTGAAAGCCTGCCTCAACACCGCCACCAGACTACTAACCGGCTCAAAGAAATTTGACCACATCTCTCCCCACCTCAAAGCTCTGAACTGGCTTTGCCCTAGAGGCCAGAATCCAATTTAAACTGGCCTGCATTACTCACAAAGCTCTTTATAACTACTCCCCTTCATTTCTCGCACAAAAACTTGTGATATCAGGAGGAGCCAGAAACTCCCGATCTGCCAAAGACCTACTGCTGCAACCAGCACGCTTCCGGAAGAAAAAAACCTACAATCGGGCCTTCACTGGGGCTGCGCCAAGGATTTGGAACTCTCTCTCACCCGCCATCAGAAGACTTCCGTCCTTGGCACACTTTAAGAAGGAGACCAAAACCTTCTTAATGGGTAAATACCTCGTCTAATGAACACATTACATTATTATCATTCTATGGACGATACCTGTTCCTGCACTCCTGGGCATCCCCCCAAGAGTTGAGACTATGTGCCCTCTTGATAATGTATCTTCCTGCTTTAATTTCTTTCCCACATGACTAGCCGGGATTTTAGACTGCATGTTTCTTGCATTATGTATCCCCTATTTTTACCCAATTAATCCCTCCCTTCCCAACGCTTTGCACACCACCCTGAATATTGTAAAGCGCTCTGATACCCTCACGGGTCTGGTTCGCGCTCTATAAAACTATAAAATAAATAAATAAATAACTGTTTTGTTACAGCATAGCAAGAGTCTAAAATTTCTCAAGTCTTCCCACAGGTAATAAGCCCATCTTGCTTTGGTGGATAGGGACTTGAGAGCAGGTTCAGAGATGAGCTCTGTTTCCGTTTTATTCACCCTGCGTGCTACACGGGCAGCTGACATGACCAGTGGGGGATAGGAACCTAGAGCAAGCATCCTCTCTGGTTGATTTTAAGTGAACATTGCACACCTCAAGGTGCTCATAGAGCACTGAAGGTAATGCTGCGTGTCTAGGAGGGCCACGGTAGCATAGCAGTTCGTCATGCAGCACAGGCGTTGACTGCGTGTTCTCCAAGAAACTCGAGTTGTCCTGTCAGAGTGAAGACATTGAGAATGAGAGTGAATGAGAAAATGATTATTATTTTCTGCCCACTGTCAATAGGATTGGCCCAGAGGTAGCAAAATCTATGAAGAGAAACCTTGAGAACAACAGTCCCAGCTGATCCCAAGTTTCAGTGGGTATGCATGACTTTTTCCTGTTTTAAATGAGCATGTATGTGTGACAGCTCAATAAAAACCTACCCACCATTCAGTGAAATCCAAATGCAGGAAATCATAGATTAGTATCCTCTCTGATGCTTTCATCCCCAATATCTAAAAATAATTGAATTGATTTTGAAACTCAAATAAAACGAAATGTGATATTTGTGACACATTAAAGAGACAGCAATGTGGAACATTAGGATAGTTTTCAAAGTTAAAAATCGTTATTTTTTCTAGTCAATCATATCAATGTGAAAAGAGCACCTGAAATGACTTTAAATTTGCAAGCATACAATGATCCTCTATAAAGGTTGAGGTAATCGAGGATTGGAAACAATTAACTTATGAAATTAAAAAACAAAATGGACTCAACTTGGTTGGTAGATTTAAGATCCTATTTACTAAGGCTTTACGCAGGCGCAAACAGCCTTAAAATGATGTAAAGTAATGCGATTCGCCACATGTTAGCTATCACTAAGCAATATGACTATTGGCCAAGCAATATATGCCATGTTGCAAAGCTGTTTAGAGCACTCATGCACTCATCCAGCGCAAAAGGGACTTTGTGTTGGAAGAGTGCCCTTTTGTAAGCTTAACTCCAGCTATCCACTGCTTTGCATCACTTTATGTCCTGGGGGATCAAAGGTGAGCTACTGGGGCAGAGCACCACAAACAGAAACAGGTTCTCATGTAAAAGCCCCACCTCCTAAGATAGCCAGACTGTGCTTTGAGTCATGTGCTACTGCCTACTGGAATCTGAAGCCAACAAGGGGAAATGTCTTATTAATCCAAATAAATGATGCATTGCATGCATGCTACTGTGACAGCACACATTTCAGTGTGTGGAAAACATCTGAGTTTGTCTATTTATTGGAATTTGTTCTGTAACTCGACGTTTTTGGTACAAATCCAATACTAGCTAGCTCACACCAGTGGCGTAGCTAGGGGGTCGGGGTGGTCCTCACCGGGTGGCACTGTTTTTGGGGGCAGCTGAAGTTAGCAATTTGTGTCTGTCGACTACCATCATCCCCCAAGAACAAGTCATCCGTCAGCCACCAGCCCCCCTCACCTCCCCTCCCCGGAACAAGTCGCCTGTCGGCCACCTTCCCCCCCACTCTTAACTGCACCAGTCGGCAAACGTTGGGTCCGCCCCGGGTGTCAGTAGGTCTAGCTACACCACTGGCACACTCTCAGCTTTGCAAGGCAGTCTTGTATGGGCGTCAGTGCAAGCCAATCTTATGAGGTACATAACGATTTGTTCCCGAGCAAAGAAAGAAAGTACTGTCCAATATAGAGATAACAGTTATCTTTAAGAACAAGATCCAATCCAATCCGTATATGTGAGGATATATCTTCTTTATTGTTTCAGTTGTCCCGATCACATGTTCTACAAGATCAACCAGGGATATATGCAGCCGACACGTGTTTCGTCTTGGGGCAAATGGCCCCCACGACTTCCTCAGGGCATAAACAATAAAAGCTCTGCTTGTGTGGCAATTAATTCGGTAACATACATGACGAGTACGATGAGAGGTCAATCAGTATTTAAAATATAATAGTACAGTATCAGAAACCTCAGATCTGAGTCCAACGATGTAATCCAATCAAAATGTATTTTCATACGGCAGTAAAGATTCTGCGATGCGGAGAGTGCTCCGTTAATTATCTGGGGCCCGGTGCGAGTAAAACATGTATGGGCTTCAGTGCAAGCCAATCTTATGAGGTATTTGCAGTGCACTGTGTATTCCCATGTGTGTACGGCAGTGCAGAAAATTTGATTTGGATGCTGTAATGTTTGGAAAATGAGAAAACCTGGGCCTTACTGTGTACAGTTAACCAGTAAAAAGGTGTCAATGCTTAGATAAGAGTTGGCTTCCAACTATTAAATACATCATTGTGTCATAGCAGGTTCCACCAATCCTGGTTTCTCTAGACCATTCAAACCAACCATACCAAAAAGTGACTCTTGGGGCCTGATTACGAGTGGATCTGTTAATTCCATTTGTGCGTAGACCCATGTTTACACACGGATTGAAATTACAAGTTAAAAGGAATTCAACATATCCCATAGTTATCGGATGCATTGAATACCTCAAGCTTCGTTAAATTTGTCAAAATTTAACAGGAAAAATGTCTACACTATTTACCCTACGCAGATTTTGGTGCGTTAAAGACCGAAATCTGCATGTTATTCCCCACAAACTTGTAATAGGTGCTATATATCACACCCAATAAATAACGTACCCTGCGATATCATTATTTCTCAGGTGCACTAAATTGGACCTACACTTATAATCCAGGCCTTAGCGGATCTGAATCCACCTCCATTCCTGTATGGTGGGCTTTAAAACAGCATTAGTGCCATCACCATTTCAGTCACTACCACAAAAGCATAAAGGGGCATATCAACAAGGGCTTTATCTCTGCTTTTTTGGCTTTCAAAGCCAAAAAAGCAGAGATAAAACTAGCGCCCTATCAACAACAGGGTGCTAACACGCAAATTTGCATGTTAGCACCCTTTTACTCTACGCTTCCCCTTGCATCTCTAATGAGATGCAAAGGGGGCGTTCCAGAGTAAAATAATAGGAGACATTTCTCCTATTATCAAGAATGTCGCTAACCCTGTTAGAGACCAAAAAAGCAGCGCTAACCGCGGTTAACGCTGCTTTTTTACGTCTGCTAATTTTCGGACTTAGCCATGATATCCTATGGAAGGAGGATATCATGGCTGAGTTTGCCTGTCCCTATCAACAAGGTAACGTGTGATGATCGCTGAGTTTCCAGCGATAATCTCACGTTAGCCTGTTAGCGTGTAGATTTTTATCGCTATTGAGATAAGCGTTGCTAATAGCACGCTATCTCAGCGATAAAAATTCACGCTAGCCGGCGATTATTATCCAAGCGCTAAGTGCGCTTTGCGATAATTATCGCCGGTTGTTGTTGATATGCCCCTAAGACACTGATAGGCTCAAACACCAACACTGCCCTGATGCTGCGATAAGTGGCATCTATCAGGTATGGACACTGTAGCAGCATTTAGGAATGAATTCTTCATTATTAGGTCGAAGGCCGGTTTAAATCGAAATTGGCTAACTCCCCATTACCACTTCGGATATGTGTACAGTTCTACAAACATTTCTCTTTTGAAAACGGAATAATGAAGGCAAGAGCATTGGGAGGATGCTTTTTTTTATTAATCGATTGAAAGCAGGATCTGCTGAATAATTGCTGTAGACTGGTGTTATACTTTCATGTGCACGTTATATTTTTTAACTGCAATGCCTGCCAGATAGTTCAAGCAGAAAAACAACCCTTCAGGTCATTCTAATGCTCTTGTATACCATACTTGCCAACATCCTTTGCTAAGCAGACAGCTGGCTTTTTTCAGTGAAATAACGTCAAGACAGAGGTTGCCTCAAGGTTATTTCAAAATTCCTGTGAAAATGCACCTCTTTCTTCCAACATAAAACAATTCATGTTTTCTTTTTACTCATCGCCATGATCTATAATTTAAATGTCCTTGGACTTACTGAAAGTGAAGTTTTAAGTATTCTCTTTTTTTCTGAAGGATTCAAACAAGGATTGTGTTGCACACTATATAGCCTTCTATGTCGACTCTTGCCACCACAAGTAACTCCTCCAACAACAGGCAGAATGAAACCCAGGGTAACCTATGCACTGCTTAATCTGAGCCAGTGTTTGCAGGTTGAGTCCACAGCACTCCTTTTTGGGAACCAGCACTTAGTTTTCCTCGTCAGACTTTGACCCGACCAAAAGAGAGGCAAACCCTGAGGAGGAAAGGAGGAGGGAGAGAAAGATGAAAGACCAGTGACAAAAGGAGAAAGCTGGAATGACAATCTACTTGCAAGAATGAGATGGTCAGAAAGCTCAGAGATCCTGGGGATGTGATGGGCAAACAAATATTCAAAAGTAGATCCTACATAGATAAATACTCAAAGAACAAGGATTTCCAGTACTCCTCTAATATTATATTTAAATGTCACCCAGCTTCACCACTATTACTTTACTAGCATGCTTTTAAATACACCATTGCTTACACAAAATCACCATTCACCTCTAGTTTTTCATCAGTGGCTAGCTTGCCAATGAATACTGGTCTGAAGATCTGTGAGCAACACTGCGATACCTGTGACATGACGTGAACTAGGGCAAATGTAAAGGATCTCAGTCCTAACCTATGAAACCCACTCAATGGCCCAAGGTGAAACCCAGGCGACTGTGGTAAAACACCTAAAATAAATGTATGATCTATAGTGTTACTGCCTCACATAAATCTAACAAAATAAGCATGGACAAGGGACGGCAGATGTGAACCTGTGAGTCTCAGGAGCGACGGGCCCAGAACCTGGCAGCATTGATGAGCCATGTGATAGCCTGAGGCCATCAGCAGCGGTGGGGTGCCCTGCAGGCCTGTGGTGCACCTGGTTTGAGCCGGGGAGTGGCACGTCGCACCCAGGAAGACCACGCCACTGAGCTGAGGCGCGCAGGCCACAGAAACTACAGACCCAAGCGAAGCAGTGGGCAGTGCCTTCTTCTTCTCTACCCCTCAGCAGCGTTGAGTGGCAGGTCTGACAGTGTCAGAGGTGAGAGCAGGGGGCAGCCAGGAGCCTGGGATTAGAGACAGTGGCAGCGACTGGGGAGGGCCAGCTCACTAGGCTTTGCTCCTCTCCTTGTGGAGCCTAACACTGGGATTGGAGGCACCGAGGGAATGGTGGTATTTTGGGGAACTGGGGGGTCAAGCACATTCTCAGCACATCACAGCCAAGGCTGGAGACAGAGAGAGGGTCCTGCACCACTCAGTCCCTAACAAGATATCTGCATCGCCTGTCAGCACTGGGCATAAACCTTTGCCCCACAGTCGGCAGACCTGTGGGACGGGGGTCTGCAAGGTCACTGCAACCGGGCAACCTAAAGCTGCTCGTCCCTCCCTAGTGCTTCTGGGCCAGATATGTGGCGGTGGGGGATAGCGGGCCTGACTCAAGCTCCTTCACCCCTAACCCCCTTCAGCAACTGGACCATCTTTAACCTTCCTCAGATGAATTGGAGTGGTTGCTGTGATCCCAGGGTATATGAACAAGCATGGTGTGGTCAAAGATGGGGAGGGCTCCTCTTGGCAAGGTGGACAGTGGGAACCAAACCACAGAAATGGTGCTGGACTCTATTGCTGCTGGAGCATTGCCATAAACTACACAGGACACAATGACTGTGAAACTAGATGCTATCTTCAATGCCATCTCACAAACTAGACGAGACCTGGGGGCATGGTCATGTGGTAGTGCTTGAATTAGGATTCCTACTAGAGGACCAGAGGACACTCTCTGAGAATGTGAATAATGCAGATGCAACCATTACGGAGCACATGCCAACACTCAATAGATCGTGGTCCTCACTTGTAAAGTTCGTCAGGGTAAACTGGATAACCTGGAGGGCCGCTTCCAGCAAAATAATATCAGACTGGTCAGTTTCCCAGAGGGAGCGGAGGGAGCGGAGGGAGGGGATTCCATGGGATTTGTGGAATCTTGTCTCACTTCTGTCCCCTTGCTTCACCATTGAGCACATACACATAGTTCCAGCAAAATGCCCTCCACCTTTGAGCACATGCACATAGTTCCAGCAAAATGCCCTCCACCTTAGGTCTATGGTGGCCAGGAACTGAGCAAAGTGCTGCAAACCACTAGGCACCTGGGTTGCATCACCTTTGATAATGGTAACATTCTTCTGTTCCCGAATTACACTCTCATGGTTCAGCACAGAAGAATGTCCTTCCTGAGAGTAAAATGCAAGCTCAGAGAAGCCGGCCTGAGATACTCACTCATGTTTCTGGCACAACTGAAAGTGCTGGCAAATGGGAAAGCCTACTTCTTCATGGAACCGAATAGTGCATATTACTGAGTTGAGCAATGGTGGTATGCCTTGTTTGAGGACAGTGAGGCCACCTTCCGGGGAGCACCCCAAGGCCAACTCTGACAGCGCCGGGGTAAAGCATCTCCAGGTGTTGATCGTGTCTCAGGGGCCAATTTCAGTGCTTGAGATGGTGGCCCGCTTCGGGATCCAGATACAACTGGTCCCTCTGAAGGATCAGGGGAAGTTTCATCTGAGTCAGGGATCAATCAGCTTAGCACATTATCCATCCTGCTCCCTGTAGTCACACTCCAATCCTCTGACAATGTACTCTAGTGGTGGGCAGTGTGATAGAGTGGCTCTCAGAATTGAATGACTCACGTACTTGTGACTCCTCCATCTGGAAAGCCGAACTGCCAGCCTTCTTCACCTACCTTCATTTTCTTCCTTTTCTTGCTCCCCCCCAAATTCCAGGCAGAGGAGCAGGACAGTTCTCCACTACAGCCGGGCCCCCTCTGGACATTGCCACACATGGACGCCAAAGGTCCTGTACAGACTGCTGAGACCATGCTTATGCCTCCCACTTTGAGAACTCTGTGGCCCTTGATGCACTATGGTAACTGTTTGGGCAGCCAGATTTAGCTTTGCCACCCTAGGATTGGAAGTTGGGAAAGTTGTTTTATTGCTAGATTCAAGCCTCCCCTCACCAACACACGGTATCATTCCTGGAGACCATCCTCCATCCCACATTTACGGATGGTCGGAAATCTATTCACAAGGCTGCTCCCCTTCCCTACTAGGAGATTCGCTATGGGTAAAATATTGTTCCTAACTTGGAATGTCGGGCATGGGCACGGCCAGGAGGCATCATGATGTCAACAAATATATCAGGTGGTGAGGGGCCCACATAGCCTTCTATGAAGAAACATAAATCACCCAGCGTGAGGATCAGCTATTGCAGAAGTGTTGGAGGGCTAAATGTATTGGGAGCACTAATTTGGATGTGTCGCTCTGCACCTTCTCAATGCACAGGGTTTGAGGTGGACCCAGGGGGGATGATATGTGTTTGTGTAACGGAAGTCAGATGGATAAGTGGTATTGCTGGGCCGCGTGTACATGTCTAATATTGCACAATCGTGATTTCTAGTATGCCTATCGATGCTGCTTATGAAGTGGCTCCACCTGCCATGGATCATTGGGGGTGTCTTTAATTGTGCAATGTGCCTGAGCTTGATAGGTCTCACTTCCCCTCCCCAATTCCCCCATAGCATGCAATGATGCACCTAACTCAATGGCTTACACATTGGTCACTAGTGGATAGCTGACAGACCCTAAACCCAATTGCTAGAGAAGATTCCATGTCTGGCTCGACCGCATCTTTTGTCACCCTATCATACAGCTTAAGGGAACAGGGTGGAATACCTAGGCAAGACCCTATCAGACCACAACCCACTAGTACTATACACTGCATGGGGGGCCCCAACCCCTGTTGCCTATTTGACACTTAAAACCCACTGCACTTGAGGTCCCAGTGCTCAGTGAAACACACTAGGTAATTACATAGCTGACAATAGTAAAACCGCCACCACATGCCTGGTAGAGTGTGAGGTATTGAAAACCATGTTCCATGGTCATCTCATTCATACAGTACGGAGCACCATTAGTCAGGAAATCTCACACAGGTGGAGACCTGATCTGGGGGCCTTGAGAGCGTGATGCTGTCAGACAACACTGCATGAGCTGCTCAGTCGGATGCAGGAGAACACCATGCTCAGTTGCTTGAGTCACTGTATTGACTAGACTACAAGGCATACCAAACTAGAATGCATGCGGAGGGAAACAAACCAGGCCAGCTAATAGCATGGCAGCCAAGACGTGCATTGGACATCGAATCAATTACCTGTATTCGCATTCCTACTGATTTGGTTGCTACCACTCAGGAGTCAATTAAATTTGAGATCTATGGACACTACGAGACCCAATGCAATCCCCTGCCTGTCCAATAGTGGCCTGCTTATGAGGCATTCCTACCAACATTGCACTGCCGGGGATACCCGGAGAGAATAGGAAAAACTTAGAAGTCCCAATAACTGAGCAAGAGATCCGGTGCGCCATCTGTGCCTCCCCACCTGCAAAACCCCAGGACTTGATGGCCAATCTATCGAATTATACAAAACTTATGAGAGCCTCCTAGTCCCCTGGGTGTCAAAACTTAACTTGGCCTCCCTCGTGGTCAGGCACATGCCCCCATCCATTAGGGAGGCGCTTCTGGTTTTGCTCCCAAAGCCGGACACTACCCAGCGGATGTCACTTCATACAGATCGCTATCTATGATGGGCAGTGATTATTAAATGCTTACAAAGGTACTGTTGGCACACCTGTTGGAGCAAATATCTACATTGATACATCAAGACCAGAATGGGTTTATACCAGCCAGGTCGACAACACTCAATATCCAGAGGTAGCACAGGCTTCTGCAGGGGGCCCCCTTGCACTGGTCCTATTCAGCGTGCCTGACCTGGATGTTGAGAAAGCAGTCGACACCCTGGACTGGGACTACATGGTTGATTACATGGTTGTGGGGGATGGGTATTAAAGACAAGTTTCTACAATTGATTTAACTCCTGTACACAGAGCCGACTGCAAGAGTCCAAATAGAACGACAGATCTCTGAGTCATTCCCTAGAAGCAGAGGCTCATGTAAGGGCTGCCCCCTCTTGCCCTTGCTCTTTGCCCTGGCAATGGAGGCCCTGACACAGAGGCTACAGCAGTCTGGATACACTTGGGGCATACCGGTTGGTGGCCAGCTTCATGCTATTTCTCTATATGCTAACAACGTCCTTGTGTACGCACTGGCACTGTGGACGTACTACATAGTCTAGACAGCTTCAAAGCTGCCTCAGGACTGGGTATCAACTGGGTTTAAAACCTGCCTATTCCTACTCCATCCTGATTCCCCTGCACAGGTCGTCAAGGCTGGGACTCATGTTCTTTGGTGGGAGCCGCTGACCTTCAGGTATCTGGGCTTAACATATTCCATTCGGAGTGGGAACTAATAGATGGCAATCTCACTAAGGCGATTTCCTCCCTGTGGCCCCAGGTTGCCTTCTGGTGCTCCTTTCCCCTCACAATGCAGGACCGGGTGGAGCTCACAAAAATAGTGCTCTTACCCAGACTCCTATATTACTTAGTAAACCAGCCGCTATGTATCCTGGGTGGCACCTTTCGAGTTTTGAATGCAAAGCTGGTCAGATTGATCTGGGACAAAGGTAGATCCTGGGTGGCCCTCTCCAAACTGCAGCTGCCACCTGAGCATGGAGCGTTAGGGCTCTTGCGTTTGAGCGCTACTGTCTGGTAGCCCAACTCCTGTTGCTTGCCTGGTGGCTTGCAGGTCACAACCTAGTGGAGGTAGATGAGAAGACAGAGGCTGGAGCATGGACCCAAACACGAGAAATATTTCCCCCTAGCACTGCGTAGCCGGCATCCTAAAACAACCACCTTCAGGGGGCACATGGGAGCCACCATACAGCACTTAAAATGTTGTCTGGGATTCCTGTGTACGTCCAAAGATATCCCTTGACTTGGTGTGCATCTTCCGAACTGCTGTGGGTTGGGTGGGAGTTGAACTCTTGGAGGCTGGGAGGTGAGCACTCTGGTTGATCTTTTCCAGGACGGAGTAATTATCCAGTTTGCCCTACTGACGGAGCAAATGGATTTCCCAGCGGGTCAGTACTTGGCACAAAGGTAACTTGTGGCGGAGCTGGAGTACTTGTGGGGTATCACTGACATGGAGCCTGTCCAGAGCAACCTGATGCAGATCCTGTATTTATTGTGAAATGGTTGCTGCCTGTTTTCCTGGCTTGAAAAAGCCATTCCCTATAAGGCCCACAACCCACTGGTGATGCTACGACATGCCTGGGAACAAGATATTGGTCTTGTGCTGTGTGCAATTGAGTGGAGCAGAGCACTGGTCTACCCACTTAAAGTTTCACGCCACTCCCGATTCCAGTATAGATAACATAATATTTTGCCCAGATCCTACCTAACACCAGCCAGATTACATAATATACACCCTTCAGTGATGCTGGAGTGCCTGCTCTGTTGTGTCCCTGTGGCTGATATAATACATATATTATGTAGCCGTCTGACTGTCTGTGGGTTATAGGCGGAGGTCTGTGAGGCCCTATCCCAAGTCATAGGCTGTTCTGCCTGGACAATGCAGCCAGCTGCCTTCTGGGTCTCAACAAGTGTATAAAAGCAGGTCACGTAACAAACCACTTCATAGATTTGAAGCTGTTTCTTGCAAGGCGTGCAATTGCAATGCACTGGAAGGCCCGACGCTCAAGGGCACAGCACACTGGCTTGCTTTGGTGGTCTTGTGAGGTGGGATGGAGGCCGTGGCACTTCTCAGGTAAGAGGTGCAGAAACTGAGGAAGTGCCTCATTGCAGCCACATGGGACAAGCTCCTCTCAGCGCTTCAGAGAGCTGCAGAGAGCAATGGTAGCTCTGCATAGTTGAGCACCTTCCGGTGAGATGGCTGCGCCCCCTCCTTTTTCTGCCCTCTTCTTTGCTCTGCCCCCTCATTTTCCCTGGGTGTATGTAGGAAGCTGGCTCTGTATATATTAAAAGTAAGGTATAGTGTGCACAGAGTCCAGTGGATCCCCAGAGGCTTACAGAGGCTTAAGTAGATAATACTAAAAGCTCTATTTGTAGTAGTGTGGTCAAGCAGTTAGGCGTATTAGAGGGCTGTGTTAAGCATTTATTGTAAACTCAGGCAAGAAATGATTGCATACAGTCAAAGACTGAATCCTGACCAATTGTTGTATATAAAATGTTATTATTAGAGCCAAGAAATACTCTGTTGCAGGTAAATAACAGTTTTCAAAGTAACAATACTTTTAAAAAATGCAGTAGCACAAGATTTGCAAGTCAGTAGAAATGCTTTACAGTCTTGGAAATAGTTTTGCATTGTCAATCAAAAACAGAAACAGTGGGTACTTGAAAAAGATAGACTGTTGTATGTAATAGATAGGATGCAATTCAATCCTAGGGAAGAAAAACAGTGTTATGCATCAGCAGATAAGTACATGACTTACTTTTCCAGTCTTCGGGGGTTTAATTCACACTGGGCAAGGTTCAGTGTAAGGTAGGTATCGCACCACCAGCGGCACTGGGGCGGCTGGGTGCAGATGTCACTGAGCCCAATGTTAGTGAATAGAGACTGGGGGCACCCGAAGAGGTGCGGGTTTCAGTATCTACGCCGCTGCAGTCGATACCAACAATGATATTTACCCTTGAGGTTAGCAGAAAGAAATGGAGATGAATAGGATTCAGTAGACCACCAGCACAGTTACGGTTGTGGTCGTTGTCAGCAAGTTACTGTAGAACGAGTGGAGGCATTGCCAGCCCAGCAGTTGCGGTTGTGGGGATGGAGATGCGCAGCGGATTGGGAAGTTCTGCCATCCTTGGACCGTCACAGAGAGGTCACGGTCATACAGGTAGGGCAAGAGGAGGCGACAGGGCCACTTGCAGGAGGGTAGTGTCTCTTGGGAAAAAAGCTGTGAAGAGCTTGGGTCATTGGGCCAAGAGGATCTCTCTAGGTCTTGGAGTCCACCCAGCTGCAGTGCTTTCTTCTGGAAGGGCAGAGTTGCGTCGACATAAGTGTCGGTCCTCTACCACTGCAGTCTTGTGGTTCTTTTGCAGTAGTGAGTCAAGTCAACACAAGTGTTGGTCCTCAACTGCTGTGGTTCTTGCACAGGTGGATGCCAGGGGCTAGAGACTCTAGCCCAAAGGGAGGTTCTTGGCGATTTGGTGAAGGCTGAAAGGTATCCGGAGTTTCTCATAGGCCTTTCAGGGTTTCTGGAAGAACAGCAGGTCCGGGTGTCATACCGATTACAGGTGGCGGGGTTCTTGCCGAGTTTTGTCTGCAGAAGTTTCCTGAATAAAACATCTTACAGCCCTCAACTGTTCTCCTCAAATCATAGATTTTTCTAGTTCCTTGGGACTTACATTAGACACATATTCAGGATTACATCAGTACGGTCACCAAAGAAGGGAATTACAAGATGAGCATTCTACGGAAACTTAAAACTTGCCTCCCACAGGACGACCTCAAAGCATGTGGCTCAAGCTCTTGTGTTGCTCTGAATGGACTACAGTAGTGCCACACTATGCGGCCTACCTAGATACATGTCGTCCCCTCTAATGGCTTCCCTTACCCCGGCTGCCAGAATTGTCTCCGGAACAGAAATAAATAATCACATTTCCCCGGCTATAAAATCCCTTAATTGGCACCCTTATAAGGCAAGCATTCAACTAAAGAGTGCATGCATGACTTATAGAGCCCTGCATTTCAATACCCCCAGATATTTGGCTCAAAAGCTAGACAAATCGGGGGGTTCTAGACCTTCTAAAAGTGCGAGCTCTCTGCTTCTGAAACCCCAATGTTTCCATAAAAAGAAAATGGGCTACAGAGCTTTCTCAGGTGTCGCACCTAAGATATGGAACTCTCTGCCACCGGAAGTTTGCCTAATCTCATCTACCACCTCCTTTAAAAAAGAAGTAAAATGATTTCTGATGAACAAGTTGTTGCCCTAAGATAACACCTTTGTGTTTATGTGTTTATTGATTGTATCCACACGTGCTACTCTTTTATGATGCCTGACCTCTTCAATGCCAACTACCTTTATGGATTAAGCTTAGTATTCTGTTTATTCTCAATGTTGTGTCCTTCGTTCATTTATGTAACTAGTTTTGTTTGCTCAATTATATCTTACCTTACCTTCATGCAAAACGCTCTGATACCCACTAGGGTCATGTTTGTGCTATGCAAAATTTTATAACTAATTAAATAAACAAATAAGGTCTAAATACCGAATTTAGGGGTGTTACAGGTACTGGCAAATGGTAGCCAATGGGCTATGTGACTTTGTGGTGACTACAACCTTAGATGTCCCCTCCATTTGGGAAGGGGGTATCCCCCTAACCTGATTGGGTCAAATCCTTCCATTAAAGATGGAGGATGTCATAAGGAGGGAGTCATCTTGGTCTATTCCTCCTGACCTTGGCACCAAAAGAGGGGCTTGGTCGAGGGGGCAGGTATCTCCACTAGTTGGAGAGGCCCTGGCTAGCATATCAAAGGGCAGGAAGCATTTGAGGCTCACCGCCCTGAATGTTGTTCCTGTGTGGGAGTAGGTGTAAAACACCTCCACCCTAAGTAGCCTTTGTCTCTGACCCACGAGAACACAAGGGCTCCCACCTCAAGGGGTCAGAAACATGTCTGTGTGTGGCAGACTGCTGAAGACCAGTCAGCAAGACACAAGGGAGTTGGTCCCTTTTCATGGGCCATCTCTAAGAAGCCCTCTGAGTTTTTAAAATATTAAATTCAACACTAGCATCAGTGTGGGTTTATTACGCTGAGGAGTTTGATACCAAATCCCTTAGCATTTAGTAAAGCCATCATGGAGCTGTGAAGTTCGCAAAGACAAACTCCCAGCCCATGTACTCAATATGTCTCCCCTGCACTTACAATGTCTATAAATGGCACAGACACTGTAGGATCAAATTCCTCATGCAGCTGTGCTCTCACCTGTGGCATAGTGCACCCTGCTGTAGTGCTGTGAGGCCTTCTAGAGAGGCGACTTACCTATGCCACCGGCAGTGGTTGGTGGGAATGGCACACAGGAATGTGTGCCATGTCGACTCTTAAGTTTTGTCTGCACCAAAATACACATTCTGCAATGGCAGTGTGTATGTGTTTAGTGAGGGGTCTCAGAGGGTGGCACAATGCATGCTGCAGCCCTTAGAGACCATCTCTAGTCACAAGGCACTTGGTAGCACTTGATGAACGAGAGGTGTGCCAATTGTGGAGACAAAGGCACAGTTTGGGGAAAGAACACAGGCACTGGGGACTGTGGGAGGGAATGGCAGATACAGAATTTTGGAGGCTTGATCTGCTGATTAATCTTTTCAGAGTTTTATTATATTAAAAAAAAGTAATACTCTATACCAGAAAAGGCCGGGGTATCCCCACAAGGTTCCCAAATGTCACTCTCTCTCGGTCTCTTCAGATGACGTCCCCCGGAGTCTTCGGAAAAAGAAGAAAGTAGCTGTAAGTAAGTTTGTCTTAGGGTTGGGCTCCTAATAAAGGTTCCGTCACCACACCCACGAGATGAAGGGATAAAGGAGTGAAAAAGGGCTGGGAGCGTGTTGGAGAGGAAATACTGTGCTGCGTTTCAGCTGCCTCCCTTGCTGCCCGCTTCTGCTGTCCCTTGGTCCCAGGGAATAGTGTCATGTACCACACCAAAAGAAAAAAGAGCCAACCAAATTGTGCAGCTTATGTAAGTGATTATAACCCTCCCCTCCTTTCGTCCCACCCATGTCTCACCCATGTATCAGACACCTTTTTGTTTAAACACTCCTCAGGCATGAGAAAACAGTTTGCTGTGGTTTCTCCATATCATGGTTGTACTCATCGTCCTCCCTCTCTGTTTTGGTTAGGGTGGATTCGACCCTCAGGTCCCCTCCTCCGCCCAAGTCACCTACCGCAACTGCTGCAATTCTCTGGAGTTGCGCCGGCTCGACAGTGATCCCGGGTGCATCCACCACTCCTCACACCAGTCGTCCGCAGCTCCGTCCTCACTGTCGTCTTTGTCTTCTCTACCGGCGTCAGCTGAGCTTTCCTCTTCTGCTGCTTGATGTTCTCCCTTCCTTTTACCGCTGGGCTCTTGAAACACTCTGCGTCTTCCAAGTGTCCTCCCTGCCTCCTGCGCTTCTCTCCCTTTACATCTTGGAGGCTCCTCAGCTTCTGCCTTCGTCATCACCACCCATTCGTTCTCCTGACAGGGGGATTGTCCTTCCTGTGAGAGGAAGGTGTTGATTAATGTTAATCATTTCCTTTCCCCTCGGTTTAGGTCTGGGGACTGGCAGACCATGGAACCAACACGGTAGGTCACCGGTCCATGACATTGCGTCCTCCTCACAGGGACCTGATTGGAAGGGACCCAGTGCACACTCAGGCAAAGTGTATCAGATATCAGGCATAAAGTGGGGGGTAACCATGCAAAAAGGGTCACTTTCCTACAGTGGATGACTGGGATGCTTCCTCTCCATGGCAGGGGTTAGACACGTTCACCCCTGATGTAAAATCATCAACACACGGTGGCCACATATCTGTAGAATGGAAGACTGTCTATTGCCCAGCCCTACAGGGCTTGAGGGCGTGCTCAGATCTCACCTGTGTTACCCTCACGAAAGAAGGAATCCAGGCTAAAGGTTGTGGTTTGGGTATTTATGTTCCAGAACTGTTATACCATCTCGATACACAGGGCTAAATTTGCATTAAACATCTATGTTATACATCACTGCTGTAACATGATGCTCATCATGACCGATGCATGAAGAATGTATCAGAAAACCCAATATAGTTTAAAACAAAAAGAAATAAGCATGGACAGATGACCCTAGTCTCTTGGACAGGAATGATATCTCAGAGGGAGTCCAATGTACTCTCTGTTCCATACTTGAGCTGGGTATTGCCGAGGTGTGTTTTTTTTCAGCAAGCTTGTCCTTTTCCCAAACTCTTGCATTCATCCTACCATTCTGTACTGTTCTCTGAGGCAAAGCTCTTGAGCTTCTACTAGTTTACCATCTGACCATGTGCAGGTAGACATTGAGCACAGCACCGAAACCAATAACACAATCTCTCATCAAGCAGTAAGTTCTGTCCTGTTGCAAAGCTTTACAGAGAACGCATAAATAAAAGGGGTTTCTTGGCACAAGGAAGAGATAAAAATAGAAATAATACATTTCAATATCTCAAAACGCTGATGGCAAAGAGCAAGATTTTAAGATGTTTCCTAAAAGCTAACAGATGTTAGCTTTTTCTTAGCTCCAGTGAAGTTGGTACCCAGAAACTGAGATCTTTAGCAAACAGGAGTTAGAGAATCACATCTGGAGTGGGTATACCAGGTATGGCATCATCTCAAACACTGAAAGGAATGTCCAAAAAGAGCTCCGTGGACATATCACAGACCTTAAAGGTAATTAAGTCCTGGACAAGCAGTCTGTGAAGTTTCTTTAAAATAGAGAAAGCATAACTACATCTGGAGATGCAACCAACCATCCTAGAAATATTAATTTCAATGACTTGGAGTTTTTTAAAGCCACAATGTAGCCATTCCATTCTTAATCTGAGGCTGTAAGCATAACGAAGCCTAGCCAGTACTGAGGCCGCGATAACTAGAGGTGGTCGGAATTTGCGTGGTCGCGATGCTTTTTTCCTGTTTGCGAACGTTGCTTGCGTGCTCGGGGGAAAATATCTTGTGAACACGCATTTTGAGACCGCGAGCAAGCAAAAAATTCTGCAAAGCCACGGAACGCAGAATTTTGGACACTTCTGCGTTCTCTTAGGAACGCGAAATTTCCCAAATTACCCAAATTACGCAAATTACGCAAGAGGAATGGAATTTACCGCCCAGGTCTAGAGATAACAGAACAGCACTGTTCATTGGTAAGTTGAGGCGAAGATATCTTGCACACTGGTCAACTGAATGGTTTAGCAGGATGCACCCGCAGAGACCTGATCAGGTGATCAGAATGAATTCTAAAGCCCAGATATTACACCACTCACTCGAGAAGGGGGTGCTTTCTCATTATGGAGGGCCATGAGGAGGAGGGATAGAAATATGACCTCCTACCAGCTTTCAAGATCTCCATTATGACAAAGCAACAGTGTATTCTTCTCCCCAACCTCCAACGTGCATTGCAGAAGATCAACATTAGAATTCGCTGTATCCTTAAGTAAAAGAGGAATCGTGTATGTGCATGCAAATGAAGATTGAGGCAATGGAAACAGATGAAGCAGGTCAAAGGCGTGAAACACATTTTAGAAAGGTTGGGTAAGAGCCCAGTGACCCGAGGTATTCCACAGGAGAGAGAAAACAATACCGAAGTGAAAAAGGGTGAAGTGATACTTTGTGCACAATTCAATCGAAATTGACACAACCAGCCATGGACCAAGCCTTGGTGATTGGTCTTGCTGTAGGCCAAGTACTGTCAGTTGCACTGTGTGTGAGTTCAGAGCTAAGAAAAATAAATGCTTGAGTTAGACGGGAGACAGGTGCTCAACTTTCATTGAGAAAATCCAGTGGAATCCTAGAGCTGTGCACAAATAGGTAATGATGACCAATCTTAAAATGCTTAAAAGCATTGGGGTCATAGCTTTCAGCCAAGATGTATCCAAGAATAAACTAGAGGTGCCATCCTGAAAAGTAGATTTTTATATTAAACACATGATGGTGGCTCATACACGTCGATCACGCAGCTTTCATGTACCATGCATGTGTTGTACTAGAATATTTTGGGAACAATATCGTCTATCAAAAATATTTTAGCTTAGATATTGACTACCAAAATATCATGAAGGGAAATATTTGTATCTACCTATAGATTTACTATATTTTATTCCACAAAAATGTACCTTACGTACAAGACATACAAGGCACATACATGGAGGAGGTGTTATTAATAAATCTATACTTGCCTGTACATACTTGCCTTCACAATATTTTGGTTGTCAACATTTCAGCCATAGTATTTTTGTAGTAAAATATTCTGACATACAAACATAATAGTTGCTTATAACAAGTAACTACTTTTTACATATTGTTTCTTCAAATTGAGTGTAAACAATTTTTTATGGATTTCAACAATACGGCCCTAATTCACATTCATTAATGTGGCGTGAATTTAGCCTAAGCATGAACAGTTAACACATGCTGCCATGCTTAATCGACACTAAAACCCCAAATGCTATTTATGTATGTGCTAACAGCATGTGTGATTTTAGTATATGCATAAATAGCACTTTTTGTTGATCGAAATCCAGCCATTAAAGGTTGCCTGGCCTGATGAAAAGATGATAACTTACATGAAAATATTTGCACCTCAAAAAGCAGGTGCAAATAGAAGAATCTGAACTGCTTTAGTGTAGCCATCATCTATTGGCCAATGCCCACACTCCCTCGCCAGTGCAGGTGTCGCCCATTGACACTTGGGAGGGTTATAAAGACCATTCCAAGGCTATGGTCCTTTATTTTTTTTTCATCAGAGTGCTCAGGAAGTGCTTGCCTAGCAGCTTTTTTAGGTCTCGCTGAGTCAGCGAGCATGCGCTGCTCGGAGAGACATTTTGTAGATGAGTTTTCAAAGTGCTGCTGGCTGGCCTAGCGCTTGCGTTCACTCGAGCGTGCACGCTCGCAGCCGGCCGCCAGCAGTCTTTCACGGGTCATTAGAACCGTGATGACTTTCACTTTCGCAAAAGTAAAGAAATAGAAAAAAAATCAATTTCTTTACTTTTGCTATAATCGCGGCACCCGCGCTTTACTTTTAATTTTCAAAGTAAAGTGCCGGTGTTTCCACTTTTATGTTATTTCCCTGTCTAGCTCAGCACCAACAAAATGCCATTGAATGTGAAGGTGAGAAGCAAAGAGCAATAAAACAATTCAGTGGAAGGGTCGCCTGGCATATAAAACCCAGCTGCCTACTTATCACACCCCCTCTCCCCCCAGTAGCCTTACTTTGTATTTTTACCACATAATAAATAGTCCAACAGGAGCAGTGCAAATCTTCTTCGAGTAGCAAGTTGGCAACTTGTGTGTATTGTTGAGTTTACTTTGGACACTTTGTCTAACAGTTATTAAACATAAACATGGGCGTGTCTGATTGAAATTTCCCGAAGTCGCATATTCTGATTGTGCGAGAGTATGCAGTGAAATTATTTTTTATTAAAAAGGTAGAGGGGGTTGACATGTAGCTGATCGCAGGACCTTTTCATTAATATTTTTAGTACAAATCACGGTTAGTGTGTTTTTGCACCTGTTGTGTGATCATGCATCGTTTTTGCAGTTTCAACATATGATGTAAACAGTTGTGTCCTGGTTGGCATTTTTCAGTGCGCCTACTCCTTCCACAGTTAAATCCGATTGTTTACATTTCTTTTATGGGGTTTTTTCTCCCCTAGGAATGGGAGATCACACACGTCACACACCTGGAGGTGCCAGTAGCTCACGCATCCCTGTGCTTTCTCTCTACATCCTGGTACTTTTAGTGCTGGACTTGTCTTGGGAAATGAAACTACGAGGACCAGAATGCAATCCAAGCACGTGACATGGGCCACCTCGAGTTCTCTGCACACTTGTCATGATTCCTTCCTCGCATTTTAGGACAGTTCTGCACAGTGGACGTTGTCTTCAGAGGCTCCTGCGGCGTGTTTGCTGTCTCACACTTCAATGTAGGAAACCCTTTGGGGGCAGCAGGGCCATTTATACAAATTTAAACTTTGGCATTATTGATTATTGAAGGGCGTTTGTGCAGCGCCTCCTGTCTCTGATAACATGCCTCAGTGAGCTTCAAGTCATGGGGGAAGTAGGATGGCGTGGGATAGGGGTGGGCCAGTAGGACTGGCTTTGTTAAATGTAGGTGATGGTGAACCGTGTTAATGGGAGAGGGGTCTAGTGATCGCTAACCAGCCTGTGTTGAGAATAGTCTTACGGGTATGACCAGCAGGATGGGGAGCGGAGAGGGCTCTAATGATCGCTAACCAGCCTGTATGGAGAAGAGTCTCACGGTATGATCAGCTTTCTTGGAGATAGCTCTAGGGATCGCTAACCAGGGTGTATCAAGCTTGAGACGTGCCTGAAATGCATTCTTGAGCGGGTACCTGGCCACACATGGACCTTCCGACGAGCCTTGTGCACATCGCCAGGCACGTAGCTGGGTGGTGGGGCTGGAACCGCTTGGAAGGAACCAGAAGTGCACCCATAGAATGTCTTGTTAATACGCACCGCGTCTTTACTTGTCTTCTCGCTTTTTAACTTGAAGCCGTAATGGAACCTACAGGGCAGGTATTTATTTATTTATTCATTTAGAAAAGGTTTTATTTATTTACTTTTAAGCAGCAGTAATATTTGAGCAGAAATGAATAAACAGCTACGTTTGCACACATTGTGCCATTGTATGCATATGATTAGTGAAGACAAACCCATAACTACCGGAACGGCGGACATCTTGGGGAGGGCTGAGGGTTGGAGCGGTCTAGTCGTCACAAGGACACTAGACCGGTACTTAAGCCGGGTAAATTAGGCGGCCGGTTACTTGGAGATCATCATTCCGGTAACAGAGAGAAGCTATAGCACATTATAGAGCGTAGCGCGCTCACCAGGAGCACCACAGCATGTTTTAAAGTTCCCGTTTTGCTCTTTCAGTTAAAATTTGGTTTTCATCATTGTACCCTGTTTTTACCTGCTATTTACCGCCACATACCTGCACATTAAAATCTTGAAAGCACCGCGTTTGGAGCGGGCCCCTTCCCCCATCTGCATTGCACTGCACTGCCAGAACGGCGGACATCTTGGGGAGGGCTGAGGATTGGAGCGGTCTAGTCGTCACAAGGACGGTAGACCGGTACTTAAGCCGGGTAAATTAGGCGGCCGGTTACTTGGAGATCATCATTCCGGTAACAGAGAGAAGCTATAGCACATTATAGAGCGTAGCGCGCTCACCAGGAGCACCACAGCATGTTTTAAAGTTCCCGCTTTGCTCTTTCAGTTAAAATTTGGTTTTCATCATTGTACCCTGTTTTTACCTGCTATTTACCGCCACATACCTGCACATTAAAATCTTGAAAGCACCGCATTTGGAGCGGGCCCCTTCCCCCATCTGCATTGCACTGCACTGCCAGAATGGCGGACATCTTGGGGAGGGCTGAGGATTGGAGCGGTCTAGTCGTCACAAGGACGCTAGACCGGTACTTAAGCCGGTCATGCTGACGCGCAGCGGGCATGCGCGGCGGGCTCGCCAGAGCATCGCCGGAGTCACGCCAGAGTCCAGCCCGTCTGCGCCCGTCCGCGCACGGAGGCTCGGAGGTCTGGCCACAGGCTTGCCTACTCCTCAGAGGAGCTGCGCAGTCTGGATAAAGGTGAGCGGTGCCCGGACAGCGTAACCCTGATGACTATTAATAATCATGCTATATCTCGCCCTCATAAGGTTACTCCCTCAGGCCGGCGCTCCATACTGAGGATTGCTAGCTTAAATACTAGATCACTCCACTGTCATCATGTGGAAGTCTATAGCCTGCTCCAGGACAATGACATCGATGTCCTTACCCTCTCGGAGACCTGGTTGGGTGATAACTCGATGCCTGACATCATTGCCGCTCTCCCAGGGGGCTATGATGCCATATGGCATAATCGCCCGGGAGGTGCCCGGGGGGGAGGGGTAGCAATCCTCTTTAAAAAGAGCTTGTCAGTTGAAAGATTGTTATCTGAGTCAGTAGACCTAGCTGACCTGCTTGGGGTAAAGATAACCATGAATAAATCCTGCTGGGTGGTTTTGTCAGTTTATCGCCCACCAAACTCTACACTCTTTCATGACCTCTTTGGGCCTATTATGTCGGACTTATGTACCCGATACGCGAAAATTTTGGTCACAGGAGATTTTAATTTGCATTGGGATAGCCCCCATTGGGACTTGGCTACTCGTCAGTTGGACATCATAATGGCTGCCCTGAGTTTTACACAACTTGTGGATGTTCCCACACATATTAAAGGTCATGTTCTCGACCTCGTGTGGACGACTGACACAAATGTCACTCTTAAAGACGTTGTACCATGCATATGGTCAGATCACCATTTAGTGTCATGCGAGATACGTATTGATGGCCATATACATAATATATCGTCGGAAACCAGGAGAACCCGTAAATGGGCAGAGGTTGATTTAATAGCTCTGACCAAGGTGCTACCGCTAATGAACCAGTCCTCGGATCTGGAACGTAGTCTTGACCGAGAATACACGGATCTAACGCGGAGCTTGGTTCAGGCTATCGACCAGATAGCGCCAATAAGATCTCAGTTGATAAGGGGACCTGGTAAAGGGGCCCCCTGGTTTACGTCATCATTAAGGGAGCATAAAAGAAAGCTCAGAGCCCTGGAAAGAGGCTGGAGGAAAACTAAGCAAGATACAGCTAGGAATATCTATAAAGCCTCCCTTAACTTATATAAAAAGCTTATTGTCCTAGCTAAAGCAGAACATTATGAGTCCCGCCTGAGTAAGGCAACCAATGTCCATAAAGAGACGTTTAAAATTCTGTCAGAGTTAAGTAAAAAACCTGAAAATTCCAAGTCCCTTATAAATTGTAATTCCTTTCAGGTGTACTTTTTAGAAAAAGTTAAGACCATTATTATGGAAATAAAGAGTGGGATGGTAAATGGGACTGCCACAACTCCGGTCCCGTATAATTCAGCCGACTGCACTATTACAGCATTTCCAGAGCTGGATACGTTGAGTCTGGAGAAATTGATGGGAGGAATTAAATCTGGTTCTCCAGCAGATCCATGCCCACCCAGTGTCTTTCGTGTAGCCCGTCCCTTATTGGAGGAATGTATTATCTCCCTCCTCAATAGATCTTTGGAAATAGGGTATCTACCGGTGGAATTCAAGGAGGCACGTGTAAGGCCTCTGCTGAAGAAATCTGGTGCGGATCCTGCTATATTGAAGAACTACAGGCCTATTTCCCAGCTGCCTTTCCTCTCATAAATACTGGAACAACATGTATTAAAGTCCCTGTCCCTGTATCTGGAGTCTCACCATCTACTCCATGAGCGTCAGGCAGGGTTCCGAGCTCATCACAGCACCGAGTTGGTGATGCTCTCGGTGCTGGATGAATTAAGAGGCATGGCTGACTGTAAGAAACCGAGCGCCCTGATTTTGTGAGATCTATCAGCGGCGTTCGATACGGCCAGTCATGCCTTACTTTTGGAGAGATTGAACAACTTTGGGATCAAAGGCTTGGCCTTTAAGTGGTTGCATTCCTTCCTCTTGGGAAGGACACAAAGGATACAACTGGGGGATGAAACATCTGAGGTGGGGACCTTGGAATGTGGGGTGCCACAGGGCTCTGCCCTGTCCCCACTCCTATTTAATCTCTACCTACAACCTCTGATTGCATCTCTGGCCAGCAGGGGCTGTAGAGTCTTTAGCTGTTGCTGAGTGTCGACAATACTAGGACCGCACAACTCAACGCCCAGAACATCTTGAGGTACACTGTAGAATGGATGACTGAAAATCTGTTGAAGATTAATCCAGATAAGACCGAGGTATTGGTGATTCCATCCACAGCCTCACCTTGGAGTGACCTCTACTGGCCAGCGGAGTTAGGCCCCGCCCCAAAATCAAGTACGAATGTAAAGAGCTTGGGGATCAAACTGGATTGTGACCTTTCAATGTCCAGTCAAATTTCCTCCGTGGTGGGAAGCTGTACAAATATCATTCGGCAGCTGCGGAAGTTAACCCCTGTCCACTCCCAATCAATGATGCGCTCAATCGTAGCAGCAACGGTCATTTCAAGGATAGACTATGGAAACGCTCTATATCTCGGCCTACCTAAAACTCTGACTAACAGACAGCAGGTCGTGATGAATGACGCTGCACGACTTATTTTTAGACTCCCAAGGAGAACCAAGGCCTCCCCCCTGCTACATAGCCTGCACTGGCTCCCCATTAAAGAGCGAGTGGAATTTAAGTACTTATGCACGGCTCATAAGGCAATTTACGGTCAGGCACCAGCCTACATTGCAGATCGTTTGGAGGTGTACAGCCCAGTGAGAACACTTAGATCCTCAGATTCTCAGTTATTGGTCTGCCCCCGTTACAAATTATTAACTAAGGGAGGTAGAGCCTTCTCTGTGTTAGTTCCTCAGCTATGGAACACGCTGCCTGAGGTGCTGCGCAAGGAGGGGAACCTCCTGCTGTTTAGAAGGATGCTAAAAACATTGTTGTTTAAAAGAATCCTGTGTGTAATTTAGACCAGAGTGTGCCTTTCATCCTATGTTGCCTAGTTTATTGTTGTTACCATCGATTTCCGAGCGCCTAGAGACCTGCAGGTGATTGGGCGCGATATAAATCCAATATAACAATAACAATAACAATAACAACTACATCCTATGTGACAGGCTGATGTAAACACACGTCTACAAGCTTTATGATTGGCAGACGCAAACTCACGTCTACAAGCTATGTGATAGGCAGACGCAAACACATGTTTACAAGCTTTATGATGGGCAGACGCAAACACACGTCTACAATCTATGTGATAGGCAGACGCAAACACATGTTTACAAGCTTTATGTTAGGCAGACGCAAACTCACGTCTACAAGCTACATGTTAGGCAGACGCAAACTCACATCTACAAGCTATGTGATAGGCAGACACAAACACATGTTTACAAGCTTTATGATAGGCAGGCGCAAACACATGTTTACAAGCTTTATGATAGGCAGACACAAACACATGTTTACAAGCTTTATGATAGGCAGACGCAAACACACGTCTACAAGCTATGTGATAGGCAGACGCAAACACGTTTACAAGCTTTATGATAGGCAGACACAAACACACATGCACGTGATTTTATTTTCTGCATGTTCATTGTTGTGGCCACACCACTACTTCATGTTATGCCCCATTTGGCTCGCCCAGTCGCCCTCTCTTGCTCTACCACAAGCTATCCCACTCTTTCTTCTGCTTCTATGAACTTCTCTCGTGCTAGGCTGCCCCCTAACATACCTATGCTTCTCTACTCTCCTGCCTCCACCAGGTCATGCCCTTTGTCCCCTTCAGGCTCCACTTTTCCGCTCCCATTTTTGCCCTGAAGTCCTCCTTTTTTTTTTTTTTTTTTTTGTTGAAACATTTTTTATTGTTTTCATAGCATCAGCGCAGCACAAACCCGCTTCCTCCACGGCCAAAGAATGTTTTACACACATAAAGTTACCAGCCAACAACCGGGAGAATGAGCTTCCGGCCCATACCGGCCCTCCCCCCTCCTTACCTTTCTTTCCCCACGCTATTCCCCTTCTGCGCCTTTCATCTTCCCCCTATGTCTCCTTCTGTATTCTAAGATCTCATTTCCTTCTTTCTTCCCTGTCTCCCTCCTGCCACGTCTTTCTTCCCCCACTCCTATTCCCTCAACCTTATGTAACTCACCTGTCAGCGTTCTCCCCTCTCGCCCCTCATGCTGTGCTCCCTCTCTCTTTCTCAGTGCCCCCCTCCCCTCTCTGCTAGTCTCATAGTAACTTCCTCATTACTTTCTTCTCTCTTCACCATCTTTTCTCTTCACTCATGCTGTCCCCTTCTACCCCCCGGTTCTGCAGCAGTCTTCCCCGTCCTTGAGAGGTGAGTCCAGCCTCTATTGCCCCCCCTCCCCCCCACCCCCAGGCCCGCACAGGGAATTGTGCAATGTGCACTTCTGGATTCGTGAGTGGAATATTTTGCTGTTTTTTTTACTGTAGTTGAGAAATAATTTTTTTAACCTTATTCTGTTTGTCATATAGAAGATGTACTTTAAGGTCACAGTGGAGTGGGTTAAGGTTGTTTTCTAAGTAACTGTTCTATGAGATCCCCGGTAAAGCCCTGTGCACTGTGGAGTTTGAGGCACAATGTTGGACAGTGACATCACAAAGTATTGTGTATTTGTTAGTTTGACGTCACATTAATGTTGGCATATTAATATACAGGTTTGCCTTTGGCACTATGGTGGGTGTGTTCGATCAGCACGTTTTGTGAGGGGGCTGTTAGTGCAGGAAACTGTCAGGGTTCTGTGCAGTATGATGTTACAGGCTTTGTGTGGCGATGTGCCTTGCACAAGCGTTCCAGGTGCAGTATGATGTTACAGGCTTTGTGTAGTGATGTGCCTTGCACAAGTGTCACAGGTACAGTATGATGTTACAGGCTTTTTGTTGTGATGTGTTTTGCATCAGTGTCCCAAGTTTAATTTTCTGATGTTACAATAACGCTTAGATACATTTTATTTATTTATAAGTTTTAAAAAGCTCTGTTTGTTGTCTTTCATAACTCTACAACATAGCTTAAACCCATTAGCAAAGTCAATAGCTCTCTCAAAACACTTATAAGGTCCCAAAGGCGAGACCTATTGGCTATGCCAATGCTTGTTTTTGCTTGTATACTGTAATGATGATCAGAGCACAGGGCACGCTGACATCATAGCAGTAATAGTGAAAGTAAAACAAGTCAATGGGCTTGATTAACTTTCACTGAATCAGTGCTCGGGGGAATATCTCAGCCCCCGAGCACTGATTCTCATAGCAGAGGTGTCCCTGGAAAGGGGAGAATCTTCCCTTTACAATGGTACCTCTGCTCGGTGAATAGATGCTTGGGGATCACCACAGAACAGCGATCCCCAAGCTGGCATCCACCCATTAGCCTCTAGGGATAGTGGGAGTGTTCCCTTGGGCAAGGGTTTGTGCTCCCCCAGGGGATACATTTGTAATTTCAGTCTTTCTGCAACCCCCGGGGCAAGATGGGGGAAATACCTCGATCTGCTCTCTGGGGGGCAGAAAGCCCAATAGATACCAGGTATTCTTTTCTTATTAAAATATAGGGGTGGGGGCTGCCCAGCATGAACTTTGCAATACAGCCTTTTAGCCCCCCAAGGAGGCAGATGGGGTAATTACTCCTGATCTGCCCCCTAGGGTCAGAAAGCCCACTGACACAATGGAAAGTTTTTTAATATAGGGGTAGGGGCTTCCCACCATGGGCAGGGCTCTGCCCCCACCCCAACTAAATGGGGCAACAGTCTTTCTGCCTCCCCTGAGGGACAGTGAGTGTAATTACCCCCAGGGGGGCAGAAAGCCTACTAGACACCAGGGATTTTTTTTATATATTGGGGTGGGGGCTGCCTACCATGTGCACAGCCATGTCTCTATTCTAAGTAAATGGGGCAACAGTCTTTCGACCTTCCCAGGGGGCAGATGCTTTAATTACCCCCGCTCTGGCCCAAGGAAGGGCAGAAAGCCCACTAGACACCAGAAGCTTTTTAAAAATAAAAATATGGGCTATGCCCCCATTGAAAGTAAATGGGACAACAATCTTTCTGCCCACCCTGGGGAGAAGATGGGGTATTTAGCCCGGATCTGCCACCATGGAAGGCAGAAAGCCCACTAGATGCCAGGGAATGTTTTCATTTTTAATGTAGGGTAGTGGAGGGCTTCCCACCATGGGTATGGTCTCACCCCTTATTTATTTTATAACACTTGTAAGGCGCACAGCTACCCACAAAGGGTTTCCCGGCGCCGGACCAGCAAAACACAAAACACAACTGGATAGAGAGCATTTAAAGCACTTATTTGTCGAACAACCAGGTTTTTACACTTTTTCTAAAATTCATATAGCTTTCCTCCTTGCGTATATGAATGGGTAATGTGTTCCACAGAGTTGGGCCCAAATAGGAAAATGATCTCCCGCCTATTCTAGCCCGTTTGAACCTCGGTACCGCAAAGTTCGCAGCAGTGCAAGAACGAAGACTGCGATTGGGGAGGTAGGGCTTAGCAAGGTCCTGTAGGTATTTGGGGGCAGTGCCAGCTTTGATTTTTAAATAGGTAGGTCAGGGTTTTGAAACAAATCCAGTTTTCAACCCTGAGCCAATGCAGGTCCCTAAGATGTTTGGTGATCCTAGCGGATCTAGGGATTCTGCAAAGCAGTCTGGCAGCAGCGTTTTGCACCAGTTGCAGACGTCTTATTACTGCTTTGTTTGAGCCCAGGTACAAGATGTTACCGTAATCAAGCCGAGATGTCACTAAGGCATTGACTACGTTCTTCTGGGTAGTAGGTGGTAACATCCAGACAATTTTGCGAAGCCATTTAAGAATGGTAAAACATATGCCTGCCACTTTGTTGGCTTGCTGAGTCATAGATAGACTGTCATCTATGATGACCCCAAGGTTTCTGACCTGAGAGGCTGGAGGTGGAAGTTTACCTAATGACGATGGCCAATGGGGATCACTCCAGAGATCTTTACTATTCCCTAAGAGGAGGACCTCTGTTTTCTCCCCATTTAATTTAAGTTGATTAGCTGACATCCAACTAAATATTTCCTGAAGGCCTATTTTTAATGCAGATGGAGCCGATGAGTCAGATTTGGAAAGTGAAAACAGGATTTGAGACTCATCTGCATAAGTCATTAAAATAAGACCAACATTTTCTGCAAGATTGGCCAATGGTCGTAGGTACAAATTAAAAAACAAAGGGCTCAGGATCGATCCCTGTGGCACACCATGAGGAGAGTGGAATACCTCAGAGCATGCCTCCGAAGAGGAGATCTGGAAAGTGCGGAGGGATAAGTATGATCTAATCCACTCCAGTGCTTTGCCTTCGACACCATTCTCCCCCAACCTGTCAAGCAGTATGGAGTGAGAAATGGTGTCGAAGGCCGCACTTAGATCCAACAAGACCAATGCTACCGTTTGGCCGTCATCCATGAGCTCCCTGATCCTTTCTGTGACCCCGAGCAGGGCCGTCTCGGTGGAATAACCACTCCTAAACCCAGATTGGGACGAATGAAGAAGCTCGTTGTTTTCCACATAGGTTGAAAGTACCTTATGGATGTGCCTCTCCAAAATTTTTGAAAAGGCAGGCAGTAATGAAATTGGACGATAATTGGCCAATATCATAGGGTCTGCGGCCGGCTTTTTAAGTAGAGGACTGACCATAGCATGTTTCCATAGAGCAGGAACTGTGGCCTGCTCAATGGAGGCGTTCAGTATCTCAGCTATGGAGATCTTGGCAGAGTCCTCTAATTTACTTAAGATACTGATAGGAATAGGGTCACGTGGGGAACCCGATTTGATCGATTTTAATAATTCCTTCAGTGTATCTAGATTAATGGGAGGCCAGGCTTCAAGATGACAATTTCCTCTGGGGACTTGGGAGATGTTATATTGTTTATGTGTGATCGTGCTGTCCCTTTTGATATTAGAGACAATGTTCTCAATCTTATCGGTGAAAAACGAAGCCAAGTCCTGGCACTGCTGGGTATTGAGAGGGGTAGGTTCCGCTCTTGAATTCTCACCAGCCAGCTCTTTTACAGTATTGAAGAGAGTCTGGGATTTATTTACGGCCATGTTAATGCTAGTAGTAACATAGCATGCTTTAGCTTTCATGCATGCTGAATGATAGCTATTTCTGGCCTTTCGGTAAACTTCTTTTTGATGGAGTTCATAGTTTTTACGCCACTGCCTCTCCAGGGTCTTACATGTGGATTTTTCTTTCTTAAGAGCTTCTGTGTACCAGGGGGCGGGAGGGCGATGTGTTTTTCCTTTGCAACGGGATAGGGGCAGGCAGGTATCCGCTGCACCATTTAACCATGTTTGTGTAGTCTCTGCTATGCTTTCCATATCTCCATCTAAGCATGGGTGATCTTTCCTCAAAGCATTGTTGAGATCCTCCAAATTTAGAGATTTCCAATTTCTCCTAAAAGATTCTGAAGGAGTCGTAACAGGACATTTGGTAGGTTTAAGTGAGATAGCGAAACGTAATAGGAAATGATCTGACCAGAGAACAGGAGTAGTGTTAAACCATGAGAGTTCTTTCATATTTGATATAATAGGGTCTAACAAGTGTCCAGCTTTGTGAGTTGGACCCCTATTACGTAAAGTCATATCTAAAACCATAAAGTCGTCTATTAAGTTTTTGCAGGTCTTGTTGTTGTCATCTTCTAAATGAAGATTCAAATCTCCAAGTACAGTAAAGTTTTGAGCATTTAGATGTTGGGGTAGGATAAAGTTTACCAAATTATCTGACCAAGAGGGATTATTTACTGGCGGTCGATAGATCAGTACGCCAGAGAAGGTAAAATTGGGACTGAGGGTAATTTTAAATGATGCCGCTTCGCAGTTAGGAATGTCTGCAGGTTCAAAGTTGCACACAAAATCTCTACTGTGAATAATGGCAATACCCCCTCCTGTTTGGCCTACCCGATCCCTCCTTACAATAGCATAGCTCGGGGGGAGGGCAGTTGCAACGTCTGGACCTGATCCGTCATGAAGCCAAGTCTCGGTTAAGAATATGGCGATGGGCTTTTTTTCCATTAAAAGATGAAAAATATCTAATTTGTGTTGTGGTAGTGAACGACAGTTTACCAAGTAGAATATAAAATTGTTAGGACTCTCTCCCTGCTGGTAAGGTTTGATAACAGTACCCTGGGGGGTTTCAGAATAGGGCTGATAGTTAGTCAAAGAAAAGGTACATTCAGGGCATGTTTGTAAGCCAGCTAATAACGGGTTCAGGGTTATGCAGTTATCATGGTTATTGGGGCGTAACGCCCTAAGTTTGGCACCTGTTAACATACCGGATAGTGAAGGGGCAGAGTATTGTGCCCTATGTCCCGGACGGGCACAGACGGGCTGACTCTGGCTGGACTCCGGCGAAGACGAGGCGCGTCCGCTAAAACGCGTCCGCTATCGCGGAGATGACTGTTTCTTGTTATCACTGAGCCTAGAGCACTCTCACCGCTCTGTCCCGCCCTAAGATGGCCGCCACTAAATCCCTGGTGCTCGGTGCCTTGCCCTGAATCGGCAGGTATCGAGCGCGTGTGTGCTGGAGAAAATGCAGGTAAGTAACAAGTGTGCTGACTGCAAATTACTAAGTTTAAAAACACAAGTATTACAAATTAACACAATCCAGTTATTAAAACATTTTTGTTCGATTAAAATCGGCTTTCAATTGTCCTCTAGTGCAATGATTGAGCAGTAAGGTAACACACTGCCCGAGTGCTAGCTAATCCGCAAAACACTGTCTGAGGGCTCCTTTTATCACTGAGCCTAGAGCGCTCTCACCGCTCTGTCCCGCCCTAAGTTGGCCGCCACTAAATCCCTGGTGCTCGGTGCCTTGCCCTGAATCGGCAGGTATCGAGCGCGTGTGTGCTGGAGAAAATGCGGGTAAGTAACAAGTGTGCTGACTGCAAATTACTAAATTTAAAAACACAAGTATTACAAATTAACACAATCCAGTTATTAAAACATTTTTGTTCGATTAAAATCGGCTTTCAATTGTCCTCTAGCGCAATGATTGAGCAGTAAGGTAACACACTGCCCGAGTGCTAGCTAATCCCCTTCCCCTAGTAAATGCGGCAACAGTCTTTCTACCCTCTCAGGGCAGATGGGGTGATTGCCACCAATCTGCCCCGGGGGGACAGAAAGCTCACTACACCAGGGATATTTTAAATAAATAGGAGAAGGGGCTCTCCAGAATGGGCATTGCCCTGCCCCCATCCCAAGTAAATGGGGTAGCAGTCTTGTTGCCCCCCTGGGGATCAGGTGCATAATGACCCCTGTTCCACCCCTCAGGAGTGCAGAATGCTTACTAGAATCCAGGGAATATATATATTTTTTAAATATAGGGGTGGGTGCTGCCCACCATGAGCATGACCATGACCCCATCCAAAGGAAACGGGAAAACTATCTTTCTGCCCCCCTGAGGGGGCATTTGGGGGTAATTTTCCCCAATCTGCCCCACAGGGGGGCAGAAAGTCCACTAGACACCTTGGATATTTTTTATATATTTATAGGGGTGGAGTGGCCCCACATGGGCTTGGCCATGCCCCAACCCCTAGTAAATGGGGCAACAGTCTTTTTGCCCACTAGACACTAGGGAATGTTCTTTTAAATATAGAGGTGGGGACTACACAGCATGGGCATGGCTTTGCCCCCCCCCACCCCAACAAAATGGGCCAAGAGTCTTTCAGGTAATTGCCCCTGATATGCCCGGGGGGGGGCAGAAATCCCACTAAACACTAAGGCCTAAATTTAGTAAATATTTTATGGGGGGAACGACCCCACCCTGGGGCCAAATAGACCTTCTGCCCCTTCCAGAACATGGATAAGATATTCACCCCCAATGTGCCACCCCACTTCCGGGGGGGCAGAAACTCCACTAAACACCAAGGATTTCAAAATGGTGCCAAAATTAACTAAATGATGGGGAGGCTTACCATGGCATTAAGCCATACACCTGCCCAAGGGGTGATAATAGTGTCTTTTTGATCCCATGGGAGCAGGTAGGAGGCTTGTCCCAATAAGGAAGGTTGCCTCAAAGTAGCACCCGGGGGAGGTACAAAATCCACCTGCTACAAGGGATTTTCCCTTTGGGGCAAAATAAAGTGATGTGGGTGTTGCACTCTGGCATTGGCCACACCCCACCCGAAAAAGGACAAACCTGTCTTTTTTGCCCCCCATAGGGGCAGGCAGGAGGTGTGCCCCCAGTTTCTCCCTGAGGAGGGGCAGAAAGCCCAATGTATGGCAGGAATGTATATTTTTAATAAAATAATGGTGTGGGCCAAAACTCCTACCACCCAGCATTCGGCAATAAAAACACTGCACCACTTCTGTAGTTAAGCCTAGTGCTAACAACAGGAAGGGATCAAACCAAGGTCAATGGGAGTCCCCTCTTAAGGACTCCCAATAACTTGATTTGATCCGTTCCTGTCACGGGCAGTATACACAGGCACAAAAGTGGTGTAGCATATTTATTGGCTCAAGTGGGGTAATGCTGAGTGGAAGGAAGTTTGTGGCTTTCTGCGGATTCCGGAATTTTCCATCACAGAAATATAAGCATAATTTGTGATTTTAGGCAATGTTTGAGGCTTGATGGAGATTGTGAGCAAAAAACATCATGGGATCCACACAAGGCAAACCACCCTGAACTCCCCCAGGTGTCTAGTTCTAAAAAATGTATAGGTTTTCTAGGTTTCCCAAGGTGCTGTCTGAGCTAGGACAAAAAATCCACAGCTACCCACTTTGCAAAAATGTTTGTTTTGAGTGGGAAAATATAATGTATCCAAGTTGCTTTTTGGGCCATTTCCTGTCACGGGCACTAGGCCTACCCACATAAGTGAGGTTCCATTTTTATCTAAGGGGAATGCTGGGTGGGATGAAGTTTGTGGCTCTCCACATATTCGAGGACTTTCCATCACAGAAATGTGAGGAAAGTGTTTTAGTCACAGTTTGAGGTTTTCACGGATTCTGGTTAAAAAGACCTGGTGAATGCCACATATGTCACCCCACCCTGGATTCCCCAGGTACCTAATTTTAAAAAATGTGCATGCTTGCTTGTTTTACCTAGATGCTGGCTGAGCTAGGTCCCACAATCCACAGCTACTCTCTTTTCAAAAAAGGTTCTGTTTTGAGTGGAAAAATGTGATGTACCCATGTTGCGTTTTGATCCGTTTCCTGTCACAGGCACTAGGCCTACCCACATAAGTGAGGATCCATTTTAATCAGGAGACTTGGGGGTATTCTTGGCAGAAGGAAGTTTGTGTCTCCCCACAAATTCCAGAACTTTCCATCACAGAAATGTGACAGAAATGTGTATTTTTTTTCAAAGTTTGAGCTTTGTTAAGGATTCTAGGTAAATTAAAACGGGAGAGAACAACACATGTCACCCCACCCTGGATCCCTTCAGGTGTCTAGTTTAAAAAATGTGTAGGTTTGCTAGGTTTCCTTAGGTGCAAGCTGAGCTAGGGTCCAAAATTCACAGCTACCCACATTGGAAAAATAGGGTCAGTTTTCAGTGGAACAATGTGATGCATCCATGTTGTGTTTGGCCCGTTACCTGACATGGGGACTAGGCCTACCCACACAAGTGAGGTACCATTTTTACCAGAAGACATGTGGGAGTATAGAATAGTAAATATTTTGTTATTACCAATCGTATTTCAGAACATTTGTGCCTTCCAAATGTAAGCCATTGTGGTAGTAAAACATTTTGAAAAAGACCCTCTAAATTAAATGCTAGTATGGGTATCTACAAACTCACAGATGTACAAATAACAACTGCAACTAAACTCCATATCTTGTGCCAATTTCAAAATACATAGGTTTCCTTGATAAAAACATTTCACTCTACACATTTCACCATGTGATTGGTGTATACTCAGTGCACATTGAAAAACTGTTGTACAATGCAGCTCTGTTGTAGGCTCTGGGTACCTTGGGTTCTTGGAGAACATACAAACCATACATTACCTCACAACTAGAAGGGCCTCATGGACACAATGGTAAATGGCTTTTGTAAATCGACAAAAAGTTACAGATGAAAACCTTGTCACAAATGGTTGTTTTTTTCCTACTCATTTTCAAAATTTCTTTAGTTCAACAGTTATTTTCTTTGGAAAACCCTTTGGGATCTACACATACGACCCCTTGCTGAATTTGGACTGCTGTTTACTTGTCAAAAATATATAGTTTTTTTGGAGCACCCATTGGTTTTTACAATGGTTTCCACCACAAACTGGAAGTAGGTTGAGAGCACAAAAAATAAGAAAGATGGGGTACCTTTTTGAAAAATGCCAAAACTGTGAAAAAAATGTGGTTTTTGTATTCAGCTCTGCATGTCCCTGAAAGATGGGAAGATGGTGACTTTAGTACAGCAAATCGTTAATTGTTGCCAATTTTAGGGAAATAAGTGACCCTTTTAACCAGAGCACTTTTTCAATTTTCCCCCTAATATCTCAAAATGTAGCTATATTTTGCCTATTTTCTGGGTCACCTCCAGAAGATTCCACATACCCTGGGTACCTTTACTATCCACAGGATGCTGGAAAAAAGGCTGCAAATTTGGTGTAGGTACCTTAGGTGGAAAAAAGCTATGGAGCCCCAAGTGGTAACTACTCCAAATAGCCATAAGAGGGCTCAGCACCAGGGGAAAACATTCCCAGCAGTTCAGGGGTTAAACGAAAATTGCAACAACAAAAGAAATGCAAGAGAAGCAAAACAAACATCAAACTACACTGCTAATGATATGCACCATGCCACAGATCCATTAAAGGTCCATAATGACTCTTATGAGAAACACCTGACCACAAGCAATCCACGGGTGGGAGGGATACTCCTAACCACACAGGACTTTCAATGCAGGCCTGCCATATAGGGTATTGCACATATTTTTCAAACAGTGTAATGGCAGATATGAACCCTGGGGTAGATTTAAAATTCCTGCTGAGATTCACATCTGCCTCATTTAGAAAACAAGCATTTTCAATGCAATAGGTCTCGCATTTGTGAGGGTTAATGCTATTGGCATTGTAATTGACCATGCCTTTTTTATTATTTGTTTTTTAAAGCAACACATATATAAAAGGCATTGTGATTTTTAATGCCATTAGCTCAAACTCTCGTAAATGCGAGAGCACTCTAATGGTGGCCGCGCCCCTTTCCTTAGACGCTGCTTGCTGTATTCAGGTTACAGCGAGCAGTGTCTAAAGAAAGGGGCGCAGCCAACATTAAAGTGAAAGCACTATGGTGCACTTTCACACAAAGAGAAAAAAATAGATTTAAAAGGTTGTGTAGTGCGGTCACTAAAGTGAAAGCCGCCCGCGCTGTTAATTAAATAAGCGCGGCCACTAAAGTGAAAGCGGCCCGTGCTGTAAAGTAAATAATTAAATAAGCGTGGCTGCTATAGTTAAAGTGGACCGCGCTATCATTTAAATATAAATAATATAAAAATAGGTGGCCTGCTGCGATGTCGTGGGTGGAATAGGAGAACATCATTAAAGAAAATAGTGTTCACCGACTTATAAAGTAGACAGTGTAGCAACACAAGTAAGAAGTCCAGTTGTTATGGGAGGTTACAAATGCAGTCAAGGCTGTTTCAAGGAGAGACTACTATGCCTATTCACAAATGAAAAGCAACGACTTTGAAAGGACAGTAACAGGAGCCAATAGAAAAGATGAGAAAAGGGGTGGAGCTTCTGTGCTGTACCTCAATACACATGCCTCGCAGATCAGGCTTGACCTAAAAAACTGAAAGGGGGATCAAGTTCCTCTGTTCTGAAATTGCCTTTGTCCAGCGCTATTCCTAATAGTACTTAAAGGAGAAAGGCCCTGGTTATGCTTCCCTTGTGGCAGCCTTTTCAAACACAGGCATGCGGCACATCCCATGTAGGTGATTCCTAATAACCCCTTATTCACGGCTCATAACAGCACTGCAAAAACCATCAGTGTGTTTGGATCAAACATGAAACAGGACACTGGTTAGGATATGTAGCAGACATTAGTACAAATGAGCATGCGTTTGGAGGATTGAAGGGACGGTTCAGGTCCCTGCACTGCACTGCTGGAGCCTGGATGCACAAGTCAAGTAAGGTTTGTTGCAAGTGGTATTTGCTGTATGCTGCTTGGCACTGCCGTGTGGCACCGTGTGCCAAAAGCCACAGGAGGGGATAAGGCAAGATAGTAGTGATTATGAGGATAAGGGGGACATGTTCACATTGAAAGGTTGCTGATATGGCTTGCATCAGCGAGGACATGATTATAAAATATGCGAAGTGAACCTCACCTCGTTGATGCCCAATTGTACATCTTGTAATTAAGATAAAATACACCACGAGTAAAGTATTTATTTAAATTTAAAAAACCAACCTCTTAAAACTCACCCTAACCCCAACTATCCCATCCCACAAGATAACAAATGGCCCACTCGAGCACATCCCTCTGCCTTTTAAACCCATCCTGTATATACACAGTAGCTTATTTCTTGACATTAGGCTTTTTCTGGCCTTAAGAAGTGGGTTGCTCACGCTGAACGCCTTCTAACTGGCCTAAATGATGAAACCTGGGAGGGTTGATTTGAGGATAAGTGACAGACTAGGGTGTGTTGCTATTATGGCTTCTGGATTGCACCATGGCTTATTGATGCTGATAAAGGATCCTAGAAATGGTGTTGAACTCTGTCCTGCGGTCATCTCCAAATTCATGGTGTGTATTGATGATGCATTAAGAAAGTTGAGTGAATGGTTGATGGACTGACTGACCATGGTGAGTCTTATCTTGTTGGTGCCTTCTAAAACCATGCTTCCATGGAGGACAGCCAATTTGTGATGTCCTTCACAGTCTCTGCGATGGCGACTAGATGCTGGACAGATTCAGCTGAAGGTTAGTTGTTGCTATCTTGTGGAGGCTCCATGCCTTACTATCAGCAGGCACGTCCAGGGACAGGAGACATGTGTTTTTTAAAACACTCCGGTCGCATGTTAAGACACCCTTAGTCTCTAAGTGCCTGAAAAACTCTTAGCACACAGCCAAAGGCTTGACTGTGGTGAAGGAAGTTGGTAAGGAGTATCAGTTGTGTCTGTGGTCAGTGGTGTCCCTCTTCTCAGGTGAAGACCTCTCGCTGGCAGAAGAGTCAGATTTAAACAATGTTACTGACCCCGATCTTACGGGCATAGACGCCTCAGGGGATGACAGCGATAGCCCCCCCACGACTGCTGATACATTAAGAAGGGCTGCTAATCGACCTAGAAAGAAAACCGCTGTGGGTTCATGGCATGGCAGTTCTCACTCAGACCCCAATGACCATCTTCAATCGGACTATTCTACCACTAACTTGGAGGCTGAGGGGGAGCCAGGATTAGAATTTCAGGAGGAAAACCCAAGTGTCGTGGTTAAAAAAGGGGAGCCTGTCCCCTCAATCAGTTTAATATATTCAACTCTTAAGGCAATGCAAATCGAGACTTGGCAGGAGCATAAAAGGGCACAATTGGCAACTAGGAAAATTCAGGGCGCTATTCGCAAGACAACTAAAGCCAGCTCAGAGGTTGTGGCAAGAACGACCACCCTCGAAGAGCTCCTCGTAGGGTTGGAGGCTGGGTTGGAAAGCACTGAGCAAAAGACATCTGCTAACAATGCAAGAATGATGGATATTCTCTGGAAATTGGAGGAATCCGAAAATAGACAGCGAAGGAATAATCTACTCTTGCTGGGCATCGAAGAAAAAGCAGAGGGGAGCGGTGTGAATGGCTATGTGCTCAAGCTCTTTCAATCGGCTTTTCCAGAATTGTCTCACTGGAACTGGGAAGCAGAGATTCAGCGTGTACATAGATTCCCCCTAATGGCTAAAAGCAATCCCGGCCCCAACCCAAAGCCCAGAGCAATTCTAATATTCTTTGGTAACTTTTTATTGCGACAAGTGATATTCGAAAAGGCTCGACAAGACGCCAAAAAATCTACAGAGGGGCAAACCTTTTTTGTCCGGCCTGACATCTGCCACACCACTGTGGAAAGAAGGTGGCGTCTGCGGCAGATGATCAGCCCTTTTCAAAAACTTGATGTGAAGTCTATCTGATGAATCCTGCCCGGTTGAAAGTGATCTATCAGGGGCGGGTTAGGGTATTTACATCTGAGATCCTAGCTGAGAATTACCTAAAGGAGCTAACTGATGGCTGATTGATTCTGAGACTTTAGGACCTCCCCTTTTTTCTCTCCCTCCTTTTTTTTTTTCTTTTCTTTTTTTTTTAAGGGGGATGCTGGATGTTATCAAGGTTCGGCTGTCGTTGGGAAATATGTAACACGTGCTGTGTGGTTTTCTTTTCTTTTTGGTTATTGTGAATTTCGAGGCTCTGGCGGGGCTCGGCCGCTCGTATATTACTGATTGGGGTTTGGTTTGACTTTTGTGGGTAGGTTGGGGAGTGACTTGGGGTGCACATTAATGCAGGAGGCATCACAAGGGTCTGAGGACCTTTTTTGCCCAAGTAAGGGGTGTGGGTGGGGACAGAGAGGGGATGGGGAGGTGGATCCTACTAGGGACAGATGGAATTTTTTGGGGTATAGGTATATATCTGTTGGGGTATGTTATTATTTTTTTTGATGCTTAGAGTCATACTGTATTTGGTTCTGTCCCCTATCTACAATGGGGTTTGTTAGGATTGCTTCTGTGAATATTTGTGGACTTAATGACCCAGCCAAACGACGTAGGATAAGGGAAGACATCGAATCTTGAGGGCAGATATTATCTGCCTCCAAGAAACTCACGTAGAAGCCAGCAGGAATAAGATCATGGAGCTGGACGGGTTTCAACTGATTTTGTGGACCAAACAGGAGGTTAAGACAAAAGGTGTGGCTATATTTGCACGTCGGGGTATGGCAAATTTTACTCGCTCCATCTCTGATAAATATGGGAGGTGGGCAATTACGCAATGTACCATTGATAGTAGTATACTTACATTATGCTCTATTTATGGACCGGTACTCGACAACCCTGAAATGTATAATTGGCTGGCTTTAGAACTTGTGGGCTGGCCCTTCCCGTTTATACTCTGTGGGGATTTTAATATTAATTTGGGTTGTGCGATATCTATTCATCCAGAAATAATATATCAAGGGCAGAAACCAAAGGTTTTTAGATCTCTTTGTCAACTAAAAGAGCTGCATGGGTTGGTATATATGTGGGCACTAGCCGAAGGAAATGATCCAGGGTTTACCTATTTTTCGGCTCCGCATAGGTCACATGCAAGGCTGGATTATTTTTTAATTTCTCACTGTTTGGTGCAGGGTAGTAAAATTTCAAAATTTCCCAGGGTAATGTCCGACCATAACCCTTTGGTATTGGAAGTGAACATCAAAAGGCAGAAACATGTAACTAGTTGGACTTTTAACAGGGCTTTATTAAGCGATAATTTTTATATAGAACATATGAATATGTAGATCATTAGGTTTCTTAATTAAAACAGGGGAAGTACTGGCATCCAAAATATCTGGGACACCCTGAAAGCTGGGATTAGGGGCGAGACCACACAATTTGGACGGGAGCTGCAGAAAAAAGAGAGGAATAGGATTAAGGAAGTGTATGATATACTGGCCAAAGCTGAGAATCATCTGGTGAAGGCTCTATCAGAGGGCGGGGATGCCGAATTGGCCCAAACCGGGATCTTAATTGCCAAATCCGCTATAACGGAGATTTCTTTTGCCAAATCCGCGGACAGATATCTGGCTTGGCGGTCTAATCGGATTATCGCATTAAAGATCCAGACATTGGTTTAGTAACTGACCCAGGGGAAATTCTCTCGGTGTTTCAGAAATGTTATCAGAAGTTGTATTCTGAAGATATTAGCGATAATTATAGGGTACAAGGGGAAATTAAGAAATATCTTGAAGAAGTCAGAGTAGATCTATTATCTCTGCTAGATCGGGATACTTTGGATGCCCCGATTAGTCTGGGGGAAATAACCCGGGCACTAGATTCATTACCTTCAGGCAAAGCAGTTGGCCCTGATCTTCTTCCAGGCGAATTTTTCAAGATATTTCGGACACAGTTGGCATCTATAATGCTGGAAATGTTTCGCATAGTTCAGAGTGGAGATTTACCCCCAGTTTCATGGCGGAATGCTAAGATAGTCGTATTTAAAAAAAAGGGAAAGTGGCGACTGACCCGGGGGTATATCGGCCTATCACATTAATAAACAGTGATATTAAGATCTATTCTAAGATTTTTGCAAACAGACTGGCCTTAGTTAAAGATGGTATCTCCACAGCAGCACGGATTTGTCCCTGGCCGGGAAACTATAGATCATATACGACGGGTAATAACACTGTTCGACTACACTAAGGTTACAGGAGACCCTATGGCATTAATCCTTTTAGATGCTGAAAAGGCATTTGATAGGGTCTCCTGGCCTTTTTATGGGCTTCCCTGAAGCATTATGGGATTGGGGATGGGTTTCTAAAAGCAATTCAAAGTATGTATAAATATCCAGTGGCTAAAATTGCTTTGATGGGGGCCCAGTCTGGGCAGATCAATATATTGCGTGGAACGAGACAAGGATGCCCGTGCTCCCCCTTATTATTCGCCATCTATATTGATCCTCTGATTAGGAAGATTCAGGAGAATCAATTAATTCAACCTATTTGTACTAGAGGGGGAGACATAAAAATCTTGGGTTATGCAGATGACTTAGCTATTACAACAGCTGCTCCCTGCCAGGCGCTAGAAGAAATAATTATTTTAACATCACAATTTGGCAAGATATCCGGTTATCAATTGAATGACAGCAAGACTCAAATTGTTGCTAATGATAAGGTCACGTTAGTCGATCATCGGACAGTTTCAAGTGCCAGATATCTTGGTACAGAAATAAGTTCAAAACCTGAAGATATTGTGGATATTAACCTTAAGCCATTTCTTCAGAAAATTAACTTGGATTCTCATAGAATGAATCATTTGCATTTAACATTAGTCGGGAGAAACAACGTTTTAAAAATGATCTTTTTGCCCAAAATGTTATATTGCTTCAGAGCAATCCCATTAGATATACATAAAGTTTGGTTTACAAAGCTAGATCAGCTGGTTACATGGTTCCTATGGGCTGGGCAGCACCCCAGAAGGGCTCTTATGTATATGACTCTACCTAGAGAGAGAGGCGGTTGGTCTGTCCCTAATTTTCAAATCTATTACTGGGCAACTATGCTTAAACAGATGGGGGAGTTGCTAAATGGGGTGAATTCAGAATGGTCTGAGATTTCCATCTATCATTTAATTTATGAGGCAGAAGCAAGAGGACTTCTTCTGCGTCATACAGATTTTGCCTATTACAAGAGGGTTACATTCAAGGTTCTATTAGGTGCTTATCGGGTCTGGACTACGATCAGGAAAAAGTTTGGGATTGGGCGGGTTCATCTTTACTCTCCTTTATTTAACAATACCCTACTCCCGACAATACTTCAAGATGTCTATTTTAGGAAGTGGGCGGAGAAAGGTATTCAATGTATAGGAGATCTTATACTGAACGCTGAAACGCTTCCTTTCGAGGTTATCAAAGAAAAATTCGGGATTGAGAATAAATACTTTTTTAAATACTTACAGATAAGGGACTTCCTCACCAAAAAACTCAATAATCGTGTCTGTATCCCTTTATTAGATTTAATTATTGGTGGCCGATCAATAACATCTACTTTATATAAATGTATTAATGATAAGATGGGGGATGATTTGGCCAAGCACTTTGAGAGATGGCAAACTAGTTTACAGGCCGGGCAAGGTGAGTGTGAAGACTCCCTTTTGTTCAGCCAAACTACATGAATCTCCACCAATCTGCAGGTGCAATGCTTTAAGACTTGGTGCAATTTATATATTACCCCGGCGCGTCTCCACCGATGGGGGGGACGTCGGGGATACACTGTCCCCGGTGCGGGTTGTTGGCTGTAGATAGCACCCATATGTTTGCCACCTGTTCTGGTCTTTCTCAATTGGTCGTTAAAATTTTAAATTGAACACCTTTTGGAATCTATATTGGGCTATGCAGTATTATTGACCCCACAGGTCATTATGTTAGCGATTTCCAATCAAGAAATGGAGGAAGCAGATCGGAAAATGTTGTATATAGCAATGGCAGTGTTTCGGCTTTGTTTGGCCACGGTTTGGCTTGACCCAATCCCTCCCTCGATACATGTCTGGTTCAGCAAATTATTATTTATCTATAATAGGGAGTTATCTGTATTTAGAAGAAGGGGGGAGTAGGGCAAGAGCCAAAGGCGAAAAGATCTAGGACTCTTTAACTAAATGGTTGAATAAGAAGTAAGTGTCAATATGATTGGATGTACCCTCAGTTTGTTTTGTCAGCACCAAGTGCTGTTCCATAAGTTTCTGTTTTTTCCTTCCTTATGTAGGGGTGGGGGGGAGGGGGGATTATAACCTGGGGGGAAATGTTGGCCTCGGATATGGGCTTGTCCTTTCTTTTCTCTTTTGTGTGACAATATGTTCCATTGACTCGTTTGTTTCTGTATCTGATGTCCAATAAAAAAAAATTAAAAAAAAGAGAAGTGGTTGGAAAGCCTTTTTCCCACTGTGACTGGGTGTGTGGTGGTTGCTTCAGCTGTGGTTGGGGCATGGTGGAAACTTTGGACAGAGCACTGGGGTAAGTAAAATCCCTTCATTATATTTGATAAAACACAACTGGATTATGGTTTCTCTTATTTTTAATCTATTTATTTCATGCCCAACTAACTACTATACATCCTCCAAAAGCTTTTCCTACTCTGCTTTGAAAAGCGAAACACATTTACCCCGCATCCAAAACAACACATACCATTACAACTTGGTCATTACAACGACCATGTTGTTACGTTGCATGCCATTACAACGCAAGTCATTTCAACGAATTGCTGTAGAGGGCAGAAGGTGTTGGATTTTAAATCCAACGCCTTCCCTACTGTTGCACAGACGGAAGTTGGAATGGTAAATTATACTATTCCAACATCCAGCTCCCCCCTACAGCAAGTCGTTGTAATGACCACGTTGTAATGGCATGCAATCTAAACGCATGCGTTACAACGCGGCCTATTCCTAATATGCCTATGTATGTGGTTATCACTGTAATCCTGAATCAGACTATGCTAAGACTCCTGTGCCAGACAGATAAATGCATGTACACTCGAACCCTACACAAATGTTGAAAGGGAAGTCAGTAAAGATTGTTGGACACTGTAGCAAGGAAATAAAAAAGTGAATACCGAGAACTCGCCTTTTAAAAGAATCACAAGCAATTACTACAAATTTCTCACTATTAGAACAAAACATGCTTGGAACTCCCAGATCAACCCCTCCACCTCCCACCTACAAACTTCCCATGGAAATCCTACTGTAACTCGTTTATGTTTTCCTTTTGTGCGGCCCGATCATCAAACCACTTCGCAAAATTTACAAAACTGCATTCAATTAACCCCTTCAGCGCGGCGCGGATTTCCGCGCCACGCTGAAGGTTCTGAGCGCGGGCGGGGCCATGACGGAACGGTTCCGTCATAAGCACAGCCCAACCGACGTGCATGACGGAACCGTTCCGTCATGCGCGTCGAAGGGGTTAACAAAAACGCGTGCTAACACAATGGTACAATAAATATCTACCCTACAAAGGAATTCAGATTTGCTGCAATCTGTATAGTTCGATATCAAAATATTGTAAAATTATAGTGAAAAGAGAAATGCAGAACAAACCATATCCTGAGCAACTTAAGAATACTAGAGGAATGTTTAGTAAGAGAATGCGTGTTCCAGAGTTTTACAGCCAGTAACGTAGAAGATTGTATTTGGAATCTGTACGTTGTATATGGAGAAGCAAATACGCGTTGTGATAGAGTCTTTGGCATGGTTCTTTGTAAAAGAAAGTATTTTTCATTTAAAAGCAGAGGGTCTTCCTGCTCAGCAAAGCAGATACTGCCCCCAAAACCACTAGTCTGATCATGGAGTAATTCAATGGAATATCGTGGCTCAGAGCCTCTCAGAATCACTTGATGCGAACAGACAGGGGCCTACTCACAATTTCATTTTGCAGTACCAAAGCAGTACTCCTGTAATATTTGTTCTAGGGTACTGTTTTATGTACTCCTAAATGCGAATTGTCCCTATAACATCTAAAATCAGAATGGAATGGGAATGTCCAGTAAATATTCATAATAAATTCCAATAAATAGAAAGGACTGCGAACACTTTCCACTTTTATTAAAAAAGAACTCCATTTTCACTCAAGTCTACAAGTTAGATTCAAGGGCCTGTCTTGTTCTGCTATAGACGAATGCCACCTCAGGACCAGACATTGTGCTCGCCATCCCCGAAGAATACAAAATCAAATGGAAGGACCACCCCAACCGCCCGGGGGGGGGGGTGGGGCGTGACGGGGCATCGCCATCACCCACAAGGCCAACTTCCTCCTGAGCACCTAAACCGACGGGCCCACAAATCTGATGGACCACCTCTACTTCAAGATCCAGACCAACCCGTCTGTCACCCTCTGAGGCACCCTCATCTGCAGACCTCCAGACACCGCACACCTTTCTCCGACTCCATCACTGACATCATCAGCCCGCATGCCATCATCTCCACCAACGACACATTGCTAGGAGACCTCGACAACCACCAAGACAACCACCAAGACCCCAACTCCACCTCCCTCCGGTACAACCTCTACAGCATCGGACTCAAACAGATCATACCTGGACCATCCACTCAGCAGAACACACCCTCGACCCCTTCTTCACACCAGGGAACTCCATCACCTTCAGCCACACCTCCGAACTACCATGGACAGACCACCGCTGTGTACACTTCTCCTTCAAAGCTAACATCTCCCAAAGATGGAAATTTTTTCCAGGATCCGAATCGGCACCATAGTTGTTTATAATATCGTTTTTTAAATTATTGTTATGTATTATAGTTTATATTTTAAATGTATATGTAATAAATGTTTTGTATAATTATTGTTTATGTTTTTAAATATAGTTGTTACATTTTTAGTAGTTATTAAATTTAGCTTTTATACATTTTTGTTATTTTTAGTATTATAGCAGGTTGTGAGATTTATAGGGGTGCAGGGTTGGGTAGTAATTTAATGATAATTATTGATTAATGTTTTTTTGTTTAATAATTTTTATTGAGTTTTAGAGAAAAAAACATTAACAATAGTATAAATACAATACAGATATTATATAACAACCAGTATAGAGAAATAGAGCATGGTCAAACGATTAGGAAAAAAGAAAAAATGAAAAAGAAAAAAAAGAGCACAATAGTGGTCAATAAATAATTATATATAGTATGTTGTAAAACTATGAAATATGAGAGAAAAAGGAAAGGAAGAGGAGAAAAAAGAGAAAGAAAGGAAAAGTATATATAATGAAAAAAATATACAAGTAAATAAAAAATAAACAAAAGTGATATAATAGTTAAGATATAGATGTATAGAGAGACATGAAGTAAAAGGTAGCCACAATAGATCAGATTTAATTTTCTGAGATAATGAGAGAGAAGAAACATTGGCAATTCTGTGTTCATCACATGTACAATTCCAGTATAATAATGTTGATATTTTAGAGGTATCTTTCCAACAGGACATATCTGCCTATAATCTATTGCTGCTCAGAGTGGCTAGACTGGGAGCTATCACCAGCAATACATTAAGGTTAACGCTGTAGCTGTCAGTCATAGCTCGTTATAAACAGCATTTATAATGAGCCATGATTGAGAGCTCTGGGGTTGAGGCTGAAGGCAATGCGAGTCACAGTTCTTGTTGGTGGTCTATAGATAAAAGAATTGAAATGTACTTACACACTGCATGCGCTGGCTCGCCTCCTCTGGTCCTCAGCTCCTCGTGCTTCAGTCCCTTGGCGTCTGCAGCAATTCTCCACACTAATTCAGATGCTACTGTCATGCTGCTGATAATGTTAGCAGCATGACAACTGCAATAGGATTGACTGGGGCAGGCTGCGTCGACTCCCCAGCAGGAACAGGTAGCCTGTGCCTGATCTCTCCACTTAGCTGTCTTAGACAGCTATTTGGAGAGGTTTACACTGTGCATGTCAGACTGGCCGTCACAAGACAGCAGGCCAAAGTGACATGCGCTGTGTAAGTACGAGTCGTAGCGCTGGGGGTACGCACCGTACATACACGGGTGGAGGTACGACTCGTACATACACGGGTGTACATACACGGGTGGGGGTTCGACTCGTACATACACGGGTGTACATACACGGGTGGGGGTTCGACTCGTACATACACGGGTGTACATACACAGGTGGGGGTACGACTCATACATACATGGGTGTACATACATGGGTGGGGGTTCGACTCGTACATACACGGGTGTACATACACGGGTGAGGGTTCGACTCGTACATACACGGGTGGGGATAGAAGAGGTCAGAAAAATTTTGCAAGGGTCAAAACCTATAGACAATATAATATTTAACAATTATTGGGAGTATTTCAGTGTAGGGTTATTTGATATAAAAGTGCAATTAAACATATAAATCATATTTTCAGATGAAAAATCTTTCCATAAGGAGCGTTCAAATATAATCCATCTTGGCATGGGAGTATCATCAAATTCATTAGTAAAAGCAAAATAATTGACTAATTAGAAATACAGAATGATATAGTTTAAAATCAGGAAAACGAACATCATCCTCAATCTTTGGACGTTTAAGGCAATACGGGGATGTTTATTATTCCATAAAAATTTGGTGCAGATAGAATTAATTTGAGAAAAATAGGAAACAGGAATCCTAAAAGGTAACATGAACAGTGTATAAAGGACATGGGGAACAATCATCATCTTAATAGTATCCAGTCTACCCCACCATGATAAATGGAGAGGTGACCAAGTGAGAAGTAATCTCTGGAGTGAGGTTTGTGAGGAATTAAACAAAGAACTAATTGGGTTAGAAACAGTGGAAGAGAACCATATTCCAAGATATTTTATTTTTGTAGGACACCAAGTAAAATTGGTGTAAGAGAACATATATTGGTAGCATAAGGAGTTTAAGGGTAATACTTCTGTTTTGGAGGAATTCAATTTATAGCAAGAGATGTTAGAGTATAACTGAATTTCATGTAAAAAGGGAGGAAGAGAGGAGAGGGGATTAGACATATAAACCAAACTATCATCAGCATAAGCTGACAATTTAGTTTCAGTAGAGTTATGTACAACCCTGAGATACGTGAATTAACATGTATTCGTTCAAGGGAAGTTTCTAAACACAAAACAAATAACCAGGGTGAAAGAGGACATCCTTTCCGGTACCTCTATGCAGGTGAAAATATTTGGAAAAATGGTTATTGACAAAAATACGGGCACGTGGGGCAGAATATAATAATTTAATAAAAGAGATAACATTTGGTCCGAAACCATACCATTGAAGAGTAGTAAACATGAGTTGCCAATGAATACGATCAAAAGCCTTTTCGGCATCGAGAGATGCTGCATCAAGAGGAGACTGGTATTTTTTACCAAAGCCAATGACATTAGATAACATTCTAGCATTGTCAGCAACCAGTCTGCCCTTAATAAAACCAGATTGATCGGTGTTAACCAGTAATGGGACAATAGTCTCAAGACGGGAGGCAAGGATTTTGGCAAATATCTTGCAATCATAATTAATTAACGAAATAGGACGATAATTTTTACAAAGGGAGTGAACTTTATCGGGTTTGGGAAAAGGACAATCATGGCTTCCATAAAGGAACCAGATGCCTTAGAGTCTGCGAGGAAGGAATACAAAAGTTCCAGAAGTTTAGGGGCAAAAATGGAGGAAACAGTGGAAAAAAATTCAACATAGAGGCCAGGGGCTTTAGATTTTTTTAAGGAACTGATGGCATCCATTATTCCTTGGAGAGTTATCTCAGCTTCTAATAAATCAAATTTTTCAGATAAGGATGGGGGGTTACGTAGACCACTAAAAAAGGTGTGCATATTCTGATCAGAGGGGTTCGTGTCATCAGAGTACAATAACTGATAATATTCTTGGAAAGTGGTAGGAATAGCTGTATCAGAGGACGCCATTTTGTTGGTAAGCTCATTTAGGATGGGACCACTGTTTTTTAGTTCAGATTTGATTTTTTTTAAATTAGCCAGCATTTTGCCCGCTTTATTTTGGCCTCCGTGATATTTAGATTTAACTTTAAGAAGAATATTGCAGACATCAATGGTGGCAAGTTTGTTAAGAGTAGGGGTGGGCGGAATTTGCGAAATTCACTTTCGCAAATTATCGCGAAAATGTTAAAAATCTCCGCAAACACGCGGAAATATCGCGAAGATGCGGAAGTTTTTTTCCCGCCCGTTCGCTGTATTTTCTGCGTGGTCGCGGCTCGCCAACGTACCCATGCGGTTGCTCGCGGGCGCGGCCATCTTGTTTTCATTTGTCTCGTGGTGCATGATCGCAAGAAGAAAGACGTGATCGCGCGACGAATGACGTTACTGCGGGCGCGAACTGTCGCGAGACAGCGCAAATGGCTACCAACAATCCAACATCTCGTGGAGAACGCGACCGGATCGGGAAAACTTGTCGGCGAACGCAGGGATTCAGGTAAGGCGATCACGCGCACGCGAGAATGTATTATTTTACAGCGCGAGCAAAAAATTTCCGGTAAAATGCGGATTGTGGAAATTTTGACATTTTCTCGCTCTACGCGGAAAGCAAAAATGTCAAATTATCGCAATTTCCGCGAGCGGAACGGAATTTTAACCCAGGCCTAGTTAAGAGCAGACTTGACTTTAATTAATTCATGAAGTATCAGGGAGATTTTGAGTTGTTGTAGTAGAGTTGTATATTTGGCCTGGTTAGCTTTCTTCTTTCTTGCTGAGTATGCTATAGTGAAGGCACGAAAGGAGCCCTCGAAGGAATCCCAAGTATTGTGGATAGTCGTGTCCAAAGGTTAATTAACTTTAAAAAAATCGTTGATGAAAGTAGTAGATTCAGATATGAAATTATTATCAGATAAGAGAAAATTATTACATTTCCATCGGCCAGTTTTCAGATTGTTCAATGTGAGGTAGAGTGAAGAAAAGACAGGAGCATGGTCAGAAATAAAAAAATAGAACCAATCTCACAAGATTGTACGGAGGGAAGTAAAGGTTTACTGACCAAAATATAATCAATTCTAGAGTGAGTATGATGGACATTGGAAAAGAATGTAAATTCAAAAGAGTCAGGATTACAGGTTTTCCATACATCAAATAATGGACGGGTGGCAATGGCAGATTGAAATGCTCTGTGAGATCTGTCGGGGTTGAATTTACATTTAGATTGTCTGTATGAAAATGGGTCTCAACATTGATTGAAAACACCTACAACAATGATGTTAGGGTTATCAAAAGAGGATATTAAAATATTGATGTTATTCCAAAAATCAGGACCTGGCTTGACAGGACCATAAATATTAAATAAAAAGATTTCCCTATTATGAATGACAACCTTAGCCATTACCCAACGTCCACTACTATCACATTGAGTTGATAAAATTTGTACATGCAATGATTTATGAAAAAGAATAGCAACACCACCTTTACGATTGGAAGCTGGAGAATAAACAACTTGGCCTACCCACTATCGTTTTAATTTAAGAGATTCTACATGATTACAATGAGTTTCCTGCAAAAAAGAAACATATGAGTTCAATCTGGATAAATGAGAGAGTACCTATTGTCTTTTAACAGGATGTCCCAGACCACAAACATTCCACAAGACAACGTTACACATATTGGGAAGTGGGATGAAGATTACATGGATACAGGCGATACACTGCATAAACCCTGCTGAAAACAGAAAGATAACATTTATTAAAAAAATATGGAACACAATATGAACAACAATAAGTAAAAAAAGAGAAGAACATTCATCATACAGAGTGAAAAAAGAACGAACAACTAAGAACATAAGAAGAAGAAGGGATAGTAAGAAAAAGAGATAGATCAAGGAAAGAGATCCAGATCTAAGATGAAGAGTAGAAGAAATGAGCATGGGGCGTAACAGCCCGAGAGCAACAAGAGTGTCAGAGGGAAAGAAACTAAGATATACAAGAGATAACAGCCATGTGGAACATCATAGAAAAAAGGAAGAAAAAATATATAAAAGTCACATAACTTTATTGAAATAAGTTAGAATCGTTGGGTAGAAGTATCCATAGAATTTGAAGAGAGACTTTGGAGAAAGGACTTTAGTTTGACAGGATCGTCAAAAGAACGTGTAGTGCCCTCATGAGTAATTTTACAAAGACATGGATGTAAAATGCCATAATGAATATGCAACTGGCTCATCTGTCGGCAAAGAGCAAGAAATTCCTTCCTTCTGGCATTGGTGGCATTAGAGAGATACTGAGAGAGACAAACGGTATGGCCAGATCATATATGGCGACGTTTCACTTTTGCTGCCTTTAGCACATGGATGCGATCTCTGAATTCCAAAAATAACATTATAATTCCTCCAGGCCTAGTAGAAGGAGGCTGAAAGCGACCAAGATGGTGTGCCGCTGAATGTTCAGTGGAGGCTCAAATGGAAGATCCAGGAGCTCAGGCAGGAACTTCTTCAAGAAGATGAGAAGGTCCGGGCCCTCCAAATTCTCTGGTAAGCCATATAGATGGAGGTTATTATGTCTCTTGCGATTTTAAAGGTACTTAGTATGCAACTTGAGAATCTCATGCTCCAGGGTAGGAATCCTGGTGGTAGCATCATGCAAGTCACTTATACGTTGCTCCATATCATACACCTTCGCTTCCATAATAATCCATCTGTCCTCGATTTGTTGGAGTTTCTCATTGTAGAGCACAAGAAAGATTTTAATCCTCGCACCTCATCAAGGATAGTTTCACAAACAGGATTGTGAGATGACAAAATGCGTGTGGGTGTTCATTTTTGCCCTCTTAGGTTTTGTGCTAGAAGACGAAGGCTTAACGGAGGCTAAAATGTCACTGGCCATCAACTTTAGTGATGGTCTCTGCCTGCCCATATGCTGTATACGAAGTATGTAGAGGAACGCAAGCGTGAAGAAAATATATTTATAGGCTTATGTGACTTAATGTTCAGTATGAAAGAATGTTTTAAAAAAAGAATAAACTATTCAGAGACCTAACATGTGACACATGAGGCAATGCCAATGTAGAAAATTCTGTGGGAAAACAGCATATGAAAAAAGAAGAAAAAAGGAGCCTTTATATGTCAGGAAAAAGAGAGTAATTCTGATGAAATGGCATAGTAAGCACAGCAAATTTGTTGAATAGAAGTAACCGCTGTGAAAGGAGAAGAAAAAAAACGTTGCTGAGCATTAATTAATGAAACGCTGGTACTAGCTCACCAGGAGGCCATGAAGCGCGAGAGGCAGTCTTGTATTATGGTGGCCGCTTGCTTCTGAGGAGAGGAATGTCACCGCCACTGCTCCGGGTCAACCAGGATGTAAAACAGAGTTGGAGCAGCACAAAATGCCGCTCCGACCTTCAGGGACTCTATAAGTGGATGCAGCCGCACCCAAACACGAGAAAAACAGGCTGAAAATAGTGAAATGAGCTCTGCGCTCGAGCGGAGCTCAGCCGAGTGCCGCCATCCTGCTCCGGGGCGAGACCATGTCCCCCATTATCAATAATTTGTAATTAATATTAATTATTGGATAGCTAATTAATTATTTTAATTGTGCAATAAACATTTTTACGTTACATGTTTGTGGGGTTTGTAGGGGCATAGGGGATGAAGAAGATTAATTATAATTAATTAATAAGGCATTGTTAATTATTTTAATCATTTAATTGATCATTCATTATGTTAATTGTGTAATTTTTTAATGTTAAATTTTAGGTGCAGGTGGTGGGTTTTGTAGGGGTATAGTGTGGGATGCAAATTAATTGTAATTAATTAATAATACATTTTTAATTAATAGTAATGACATAATTCATAAATCTTTATGTTAATTGTGTAATTCATTTTTTTAAAGTTAATTTTCAGGTACATGTTGTGGGTTTTGCAGGGGAATAGGGTAGGAAGTAAATTCATTTTAATTGCTTAATATCCATTTTTAAATTAATAATAATTAAGTTTTAGGTGTGGGTTGTTGGAATATAGGAGTTGCACTGACTGGAGTGGGAATAGTAAATTGGACCCCTCTGCAATCCAACACTTTTCCTACTTTTGCATACACTGGAATAGGATTAATACATTTTACCCCTCCACAATTAAACATTAGCCCAACTGTTGCACTGACTGTAGTGGAAATAGTACATTCCCCTCTGCAATCCAACACTTTCCCTACTGTTGCACTGACTAGAGTGGAAATAGTAAATTTTACCTCTCCGCAATCCAACACTTTCCCTACTGTTGCACTGACTGGAGCAGGAATAGGAAATTTTACCCATCCGCAATCTAACATTCTCCCTACTGTTGCACAGACTGTAGTGGGAATAATAAATGTGACCAATTCGAAATCCAACACTTTATCTACTGTTGCACTAACTAGAGTGGGAATAGTAAATTGTACCCCTCCGCAATGCAACACTTTCCCTATTATTGCATAGACTGGAGTTTGAATGATAAATGTTACCCCTTTGCAATCCAACACTTTCTATTCTGTTGCATTGACTGGAGTGGAAATAGTAGGTTTTACCCTGCCACAATCCATGACTTTCCCTACTGTTGCACTGCCTGTACTGAGAATAGTACATTTTAAACCTCTGGAATCCAACACTTTCCCTACTGTTGAACTGCATGGAGTGGGAAATAGCTAATTTTAACCCTCTGCAATCCAACACTTTCCCTACTGTTGCACTGACTGGTGTGGGAATAGTACATTTTCCCTCTCCAGAATCCAACACTTTCTCTACTGTTGCACTGACTGGAGTGGGAATAGTGAATTTTACCACTCCACAGTCCAACACTTTCCAAACTGTTGCATACACTGGAGTGGGATTAATACATGTTACCCCTTTGCAATCCAACTCTTTCCCTACTGTTGCACTGTGTGAAGTGCAAATAGTTATATTTACCCCTCATGAGTCCAACAATTTCCCTACTATTGCACTGACGAGTAGAAATAGAACATTTTACCATTCCACAACTAAGCATTTTCCATACCGTTGCACTGTGTGGAGTGGGAGTGGTAAATATTATCCCTCCTGAGTCAAACACTTTTCCTACTGGTGTTTAGATTGTAGTGGGAATAGTACATGTATTATTTATAGAAACTTATAGTTTAGTTTACTTTATTTAAAATTAAATTATTATGTTTTTGTGTATGTAAATATAAAATATTTATAATTAAAAAGATGTTTAATATTTAATATTAATGATAATTCATTTTCACTAAATTGATATTTTTTTATGTTGTTTACCTTTTTAATTGTAAGACAATTGCTATGTTTTTAAATTGTATAATGTTATTGGGTGTATGTAGGTATGTATGTATGTATGTATGTGTGTATATATATATATTACATTAAAAAAAATGTCATTAAAATATCAATTGAAATATAAGTGTCATATTTTTACATATATACATATATCAAAACGTGCCACTGGGTGTGTTTGCAAACATGTCACCTCAGGCCCGCCCCTTTTGTTTACCACTGTGTAAACGGACCCCCTGGCGAGTTGTAAGTTGGGGAATTAATTCCCCTTCAATATTGAGGGTCCCTGGGGGCCAACTAGCCCACCAGGTACCTCCAGTATGCACCAGGGAGGTGCGTTGCAGAGATGGGTTCAGAGGCCACACCCCTTTTTACACCTCTCTGCAACTCAGCTCTGTGACGCTTACTGGAGGTACCTAGTTGGCTGGTTGGACCCTAGGGACCCTCAGGATTCAAGGGGACTTAATCTCCTAACTTAAAACGGCCACAGGGCGTGTTTACACAGTGGTGAAGGGAGGGGATGGGGCCTGAGGTGACGTGTGCAAACACTTCCTGGGGCGCATTTTTGGTTGGGGAAATAATTGCCCTTCAATCCTGAGGGCCCCTGGGGGCCAACTAGCCCACCAGGTGCTTCCAGTAAGCGCCACTGCGCTGCGTTGCAGAGAGGTGGTCCAGGCCGTGCCCCTTTGTACACCTCTCTGCAACACAGCTCTGTGGCACTAACTGGAGATACCTGGTGGGCTAGTTAGACCCAAGGGACACTCAGGATTCAAGGGGACTTTATCCCCCAAATTAAAACGGCCACAGGGAGTGTTTGCACATGTCAGCTCAGCCCCCCCTCCCTTTTCCAGTGTGCAAACGCGCCCTGTGGCACGTTTTAAGAGGTAGTTTTAATCCCCCTGCCCTATTATGTACTAGGATCTTACAGAGGAGGCCATGGTAATCACAGGGGTACCCCAACGCATAGTGTTCCCTAGTATATGTAGGTGTTTTAACTGTATTCTAAGTGTCTTTTAGAAAAGCACTGGCTCGAGGACTGGTTAGTCAGAGTCAGTTACCACCAGTACCATCTGAAAAAGTTGAGGGTACAGGATGATTTTGCAGCAAGGCCTCTTTCTGCTCCTCTGTTTATTCTTTCTGCACGTCTTCCTTCTTCCTGCACTTTTCTTCGTCTTTGAGGACTTCTGTTGCTTCTTTCTGCATTTCTTTTTCTTCTTTCTGTGTGGTTTTTCTTCTTTCTTCACATGTCCTACCTCTGTAGGCATAGTTAGAAACTAGCATTTAAAAAACCTTTGAAATTAACTGAAAAAAACATTGGTTTCAGGCACGTTATAGTTACAAATTAGCATTTAAAAAACCTATGAAATTCACTGAAAAAACCATAGGTTTCAGACACGTTATAGTTAGAAATTAGCATTTAAAAAACCTTAGAAATTCACTGAAAAAACCATAGGTTTCAGGGGCGTTATAGTTAGTTGGACATTTCACTCGTACAAAACCATTGAAATTCCCCCGTTATAGTTAGTTTAGCTAACTATAACTCGTGCGCCCTCAATGCACTGCTGATGACGTCACATATTACATCACTCATGACATGGTCAGTGACATCACTCATCACATCACTGACGACATCTCAAATGACATCACTGACGACATCATTCAGTGAATGTGTGTTTTTCTGAAAATTAAATATGTTTTATATATGTATATCTAAAGGCTAATGGTAAAATAAATGGGTATGTAAGTGTCTAAATAGATGTTTTTTTTATAAAATTGATTGTGTAACTGACTGATTAACTGTATATTAGAGAATACATGTGTTAGTAAGTAATATGTACATATCTGTATCGGTCTCTCACTTTGTGTATAAGTGGTCGGATGGATTGGTGAGTAGTTACATGAGTGTCTATATGGGTTATCAGATGTTTTTTTGAGTATCAGTATGAGTGTTTGAGTGTCTGTATGGTTCGGTGGAGGGTATTACTTAGCGCATAGATGTATGAATCAGTTACTCAATGTTTGTATGTGTTGAAAACAGCATGTGTGCAGGACTGTATGAGTGGATGTGTGTGTATGAGTGTGTTAGTGAGTGAATGATTGTCTCAATAGTGTGTTTATGAGTAACTACATATGTTTTAAAATAGTATATATTTGTATTTGTGCATATAAGTGTTGATTTAAGAGTAAGTATGTGTAAGTTTCTGTTCAAGTAAGTGTGGCGGTGTGTGTATAACTGTTTATGCAAGTAAATGGATGTTTGATACTTTGCATGTGTGACTATGTGTGTGAGTAACTTTATGGATGAGTGTTGGTGTGTAACAGGATCTATAGGTGTATGAGTCCATTTGATGAGTGAGTTCATGTATGACTGACTGTATAGGACTGTTGGTGAATGAGTGGATAAGTGTGTAGATCTTGGAATTACTGAATATGTGTGTTGTAAGTAGTATTGGTATGTCTATTGTTTTGAAAATGTTAGTTTCTATTTTTGAGTGTGTGTATCAAAGGTTATATTAGGGTGAGAGGAGGCCCGCCACTCTATTACAAGGATGATGTCATCAGTGATGTCATCGGTGATGTCATTTGAGATGTCATCAGTGATGTCATGAGTGATGTCACTGACCATGTCATGAGTGATGTAATATGTGATGTCATAAGCAGTGCATTGTGGGCGCGTGAGTTATAGTTAGCTGAAGGAAATATAACGGGGGAATTTTAATGGTTTTGAACGTGTGAAATGTCCAACTAACTATAACGCCCCTGAAACCTATGTTTTTTTGAGTGAATATATATATATATATATATCTATATCAATATTCACTGAAAAAACCAAAGGTTTCACACACGTTATAGTTAGGAATTAGCATTTAAAAAACCTTGCAAATTCACTGCAAAAAACCATAGGTTTCACACATGTTATAGTTAGCTGGACATTTCTCTCATACAAAACCCATGAAAATCCCCCGTTATAGTTAGTTCAGCTAACTATAACTCGCGCGCCCGCAATGCACTGCTGATGACGTCACATATTACATCACTCATGACATGGTCAGTGACATTACCAAGAAGAGTATTACCTGCTGTTCCTCAATTGAAGGAGAAATTGAAGGTGAATCAACAAGAGAGCTGGATTAGACTACATGTACGCTGTATGCGAAGTGGGTAATCCTTTTGTTGGATATTAATGCCCTTACACACCCTTTCAGGTGTCATGCTTCATCATCTGGGCTGCTCCTCGTCGGGCCGGCGGTGCAATGCCCAACGGGCTCCCTAAAAAGGGGCACTTTATCGGAGTTCTTTAATCCAACAGCCGTTTGGTGAAGTGCGGGTATGGGGGCCTGATTAATGTAGATATGGAAAAGTGATTTTAAAACAGGGTTGAAAGTACCAGTGTGGGAATTCAATTTTATTCTAAAGGTCTCCTTCCCTGATTAAAAAAGTGTATTTGGCACTCGGTAGAGTTTAATGTCTCTAATTAGAGTGCTTAAAATTAGTGTTGGTGGTCAACATGTTTCTCGCTCTGAGCTCGTGCACTCGCGATTCTTCAGGACCTATGATGACTATCTACAATAAAAGGGGGGAGGACTATACGGAATTTTTAGTCTCTCAATCACAACAAGTTATGTGAAAAATCATTTAGCTAAAATACCTGTCATGGTCTGGTGCTACCTGTAAAAATGGGACGGTGGGTTAAACAGATCATAGTTAAATTAAAGCTAGATATGACCACAGGTAATAGATAAATGAAAAACAAAACAAACAAAAACAGCTGTCGAGGTGATTCATCTCAGTCATATTTATAAGGATCAGTGGTGACTACTGATGCATAAGCGTCAAAGAACGCTATGATAAAGTGGTGTACCATCAAAGTGAACTAAAGTGACTATTCACCTATGTGGAACACGTAAAAAAATATATACATAGCAGCAGAAAAGGTCACAGGACTCACCCTATTCAGTAGGACTGCGGACCACAACAGTACTTGGTGGGCTCAGCATGAGCCGAGGAACCTCTAAAAGTAGGTCTGGACCAAAAGGTAGTAATGGACTTAATGACGTAAAACAGGGGAGGGGGGGAGAGTCACATGTCACAACAAATAGATAGACGTAAGGACAAATGAAAAAACATTAATAAAAAATGTAGGGACATAGCCATACAGATAAGTGATGAATAGCCACACAGACAGACTAGGAACCAAAAAATAATGATAAATACAAGGTCAAAACCTTCTAGCAAGTCATAAGGTGCCCAATCTTGAATCACAGCTTACATTTATTGTTCTGGGTGGTAATACTAGTGACGTTTCTGCTAAACATGAGTGTGAATTTATAGATAAAAATCTAGTAATTATGGTAAAGCAGAGGTATAGCATAGTGATCACTGTTCGTGTTGCTAAAAACCATCTATAACAACATAGTTGTACTGGCTGTCATTCAGCGTGGCCAAAGGGGTGTGTATTTGGATCTGCTATTGGTGAATGAGATCTAGCGTGTGTGAGCGCTGTCTTACGTTCTTAACATAATCATGGTACACCTTGCTGGGAAGCCAAAAATCCTAGAAACTGTGAATCAGGATGTAAAAATTAATAATATAGCCAGGGCGCCGATAGTAAACAAAGGAGGGGGAACAAGGAGTTTAAGGAGAGAACACCCTCTTGAATGGCGCTAGCAGCGGTGGTAGCTAACTATTAAATGGCATCACAAGGAATAAAGTGGTTAAAAGTATTTAGTTAAGATGGTTGTGGTACTCACGTCTGCCCCGCTCACGCTGCACTTCTAGACCTACCCGAGCCACCGAGTCGGGGAGGTGGCGTCAGGGATGCAGCGCGGGGCTTTTAAACATCCGGTCATGTCACGTGACCGTGACTGTAACCGCGGGCATAGAACGGATTTACGAGCAAAGCAAAGATTATCTGCAAGTGAGGGGTAGGGGGGCTGAATTAAAGATAAAGGGTAAGATAAGTGAGACAAGCCACCCTCCAAGTATCATCACTCAAGTTCGTTTCTCTCTGAAAATGATGACAGAAAACCTTGTCGGCCATCTTGGATTGGGAAACAAAGTTGAAAGTAACGTTAAACCTAACTGTCATACAAGTGGCAGAGGCTTAAAAGAAAGGTTGAAATAGAAACCTATATTAGATGTGGTGAAGGAGAGGGTTGGTACCACGGTGCCTTTGAAAACTTTAAAAGAGGCAATTGATGCGTGTAAATTCTGAAGGTGTAGTCAGACTTTGGAAAAACGCAAACAGAAATAAGTGAGAGCAATTATTGATATGTCTGCTGAAATAATCAGATAAGGATATGTCAATTAGGACTTGAGTGACCCCCAAGGAATTTCGTCATTGAGACCAATGACATCAGAGGACAGACGGTGTATCCATCTCTGTTCTTTCTTGAAAAGATTGTGTTTAGACAAATGGGGGTTGGCTTCTAAAATAAGCCATTTCACTGAATCTGGTGAGTGTTGCTTCTCTAAGAAATGAGCGCTGACCTTAGTGTTCTGCTTATGGCACCGAAAATTGCTGCGATGTTCTGAAATTCGCAATTTTATCGGTCTGGTCGTCATCCCTACGTAATATAAGTTGCAGGGGCATGTTATGAGGTATATACAATTGTTGGTATTGCAGTTCGTGTGTGACCTCAATTCCCAAATGAAGGTAGTATTAAGGGTGACGGTTTTATGTATGGATGTAAACGTGCAGGCAGTACACATACCACACGGATAGTGTCCTTTCACTGCAGGTAGTTGCCATAGTGTGCTTTGTGTAGGTTTGGTTTTGAGTCTGGGTCTGGTTTGAATAACCATATCCTTAATGTTTTTGGAGCATTTGTATGCAAACCGAGGTAGTTCAAGATTCATTGCCCCTGTGTTAAGGATTTTCCAATGTTTCTTTAAAATCTTGGTCACTTGATTGGTGGTTGGTGTGAAAGTCGTGACACAGGTGAGGATGTCGGAGGTGGTTGTTGTGTCTTCCCTGGGTTCCAAAAGGGCTTTTCTGTTATTATTTCTGGCCCGTTTTTTGGACAGAGTAATGTTCTTCATTGGGTATTGTCTGTCCCTTAGATTGCGGGATAGGATTTCTGCCTCACTTTTGAAAGCATCTATAGTACTGCAGTTCCTTCTCAATCTAAGAAACTGCCCGAAGGGTAAGTTCTCTTTAAGTGCTCTGGGATGGTAGCTGGTGAAATGTAACAGACTGTTACGATCAGTAGCTTTCCTGTAGAGAGTCGTCGAGAGAACGCCCTGGGTAAGTCTGATGGTTAAATCAAGGAATGCAATTTGGGATGGAGATGCTGTGATTGTAAAATTAAGATGAGGATTCAGATGATTAAGCCATGTGAAAAATGCTTCATAGCTTGTACAATCTCCTGTCCAAAAAATCAAGATGTCATCAATGAATCGTTTCCATAGTCGGATATTATGACGATATGGATTCGTATCACAGAAAATATGTACCCCCTCAAACCAGGCCATGTATAAACAGGCCAGACTCGGAGCAAAGGTACTCCCCATGGAAGTACCTTGGGTCTGGTGGTATAATTGACCTCTGAATTCAAAAAAGTTCTCAGTGAGAGCTAAGGTGGCACAATCAAGGATGAAAGACGATGGAGTTGGCGACTCCCAAGGGTCGCGTCCCAGTACTTCCTCAACCACTTCAAGAGTAGCCCTCTGTGGGATGTTTGTGTACAGGGCTTCAACATCTAGAGTGATGAGGAAGTTGATATCATGGGTATCCTGGGTCTGGTCCAGTAAGCGTAGTACGTCGGTTGTGTCTTGTATGTATGACGGTGTACGCTTAACCAGTGGTTGCAGAAAGTGATCGCAAAATTGCGACAGAGGTTCAAGGATTGAGTCAATGCCCGATACTATGGGGCGTCCAGGTACCGGTGTGACCCCCTTGTGAATCTTTGGTAGAATATAAAAATAGGGGGTCCTCGGTTCTTTTTTGATTAGAAAGGAAGCCTCCTTCTCACTGAGCCAGCCGTGACTCTCTGCTGAGTCGACTAGACCAGTAATAGTCGTTTTTAGACGTTCAGTAGGGTTGTTCGGGATAGGGGTGTAATACTGCCTATTGCCCAATTGTCGCAAACACTCATTGTCATAATCAGTTGTGGTCATTATGACAGTGGCACCACCTTTATCGGCCTGTTTTATGGTGATGGTTGGATCATTCGCCAATGTTGTAATAGCTAGCCTCTCTTCTCTACTAAGGTTGTTGAACTGTTTATGTCCAGAAATAGTTTTTATATCCTTGAGTACTGCATGTTCATATGTCAGTACTTCATTGGGTATCATCCCTGCGTGGGGGGTGAAGGTTGAGGGATTGTGTAGACCTGAATCATTGTCAGGTATGTAATCTTTTCCCTCAAAGAAAAATCTCAACCGGATCTTGCGGAAAAATTGATGTTATTCGCAAGTTTGGGTAAAGAGATCCACCTTGGGGGTTGGAACGAATCCTAATCCTTTCTGGAGGACATCATCCTCTATTTCTGTCAATTGTCGAGATGACAAGTTAACAACTAAGTTTGTTTTTTGTTGGTGTGGCTCCTGGTCTCCATTCCCCGTTGGGGTGGTTCTTCCCATTGTACTCTTTTCTCTTGTGGGGCACCTCTTCTTCGCCCTCGCCCTCTGCCCCAACCTCTGCCTAAAAAAGGTGGGGGCTGGTTCATGCCCTGGGGTACAAATTGGGGTAGGCCGTGAGGACCAAATTGAGGGGGGCCCTGTGGGTACATCGGGTATTGCCAGAAAGTAGGTCCCTGATAAGGTGTTGGGGGAAAGAAATTGTATCCACGCCTGCCTTTCTTCCCTCTAGACTGATTAGGTCTTGTATTCTCAGTACTAGAATCACTGTTGGTAGAGGATCCTCTCCTTGAGGAATCCGAATCAGTATCTGATGGGTAGTTGGTGTTTTGCTGGACATAGTCTGCTTTAAGATAGGGGTAGACTTTCTCCTTATCAAAGCGTTTGATGTCTTTCTGTAGCTTCACAACTTTTTGTTTCATTAGATATTCTCTGTGTTCAGCTATTTCGTTGTTGAGTTCAGTTAGTTTTGATTTATACTGGGAGCCAGGATTACTTTGTTTAAGACTACTTTCAATAGTCTGAATACGTGTTAGTAGCTCATCTGCCAATCTCTTGGCAGTGTTCACAATCAGGATCAACAAGTCCCTGGTGCACTTCCACGATATCTGAGACCATTCAATTTTAAATTGCCCATCCTCCCAGAAAATTCTAGGGAAGTTTTTCACTATGAGGCCATTTGGAGAAATATTGGCCCTGAAGTACTCAGTCATAAGGGCACCATGTAGGGTGATACGTACCCATTCTCTTTTCATATCAGAAAGTGACTGCCACTCGGCTGATTGACTACCAATGGCCAGTTCGTGGTCGAGACCCAGAATGGAAGGGGTCCGGAGAATCTCTGCTGCTTGGTCATCCCCATAGCTCAGGCCCTGTCCCTCCATGGCAGGATGGGTAGGGTGGAGGTAGGGATATAAAAACCGTTACGCGATAGGTAACTGTTGGCTCTCGCAGATAGTAGAGAGGAAATAGGATAGGTCGGGGGATAGAGCAAATCTCACCCACCAATCAGAGAATCCCACGGGGGTTTAAGCCGTGCCGAACATTGGTTTCAAATAAGGGGGATAAAGGGGGCTTTTTCCGCTCACAGAGGAGAGGGAGGTCCAGTCAGGTAGAGTGCCCCAACAGTAAGACTACCAAGAAGAGTATTACCTGCTGTTCCTCAATTGAAGGAGAAATTGAAGGTGAATCAACAAGAGAGCTGGATTAGACTACATGTACGCTGTATGCGAAGTGGGTAATCCTTTTGTTGGATATTAATGCCCTTACACACCCTTTCAGGTGTCATGCTTCATCATCTGGGCTGCTCCTCGTCGGGCCGGCGGTGCAATGCCTAACGGGCTCCCTAAAAAGGGGCACTTTATCGGAGTTCTTTAATCCAACAGCCGTTTGGTGAAGTGCGGGTATGGGGGCCTGATTAATGTAGATATGGAAAAGTGATTTTAAAACAGGGTTGAAAGTACCAGTGTGGGAATTCAATTTTATTCTAAAGGTCTCCTTCCCTGATTAAAAAAGTGTATTTGGCACTCGGTAGAGTTTAATGTCTCTAATTAGAGTGCTTAAAATTAGTGTTGGTGGTCAACATGTTTCTCGCTCTGAGCTCGTGCACTCGCGATTCTTCAGGACCTATGATGACTATCTACAATAAAAGGGGGGAGGACTATACGGAATTTTTAGTCTCTCAATCACAACAGGTTATGTGAAAAATCATTTAGCTAAAATACCTGTCATGGTCTGGTGCTACCTGTAAAAAAGGGACGGTAGGTTAAACAGATCATAGTTAAATTAAAGCTAGATATGACCACAGGTAATAGATAAATGAAAAACAAAACAATCAAAAACAGCTGTCGAGGTGATTCATCTCAGTCATATTTATAAGGATCAGTGGTGACTACTGATGCATAAGCGTCAAAGAACGCTATGATAAAGTGGTGTACCATCAAAGTGAACTAAAGTGACTATTCACCTATGTGGAACACGTAAAAAAATATATACATAGCAGCAGAAAAGGTCACAGGACTCACCCTATTCAGTAGGACTGCGGACCACAACAGTACTTGGTGGGCTCAGCATGAGCCGAGGAACCTCTAAAAGTAGGTCTGGACCAAAAGGTAGTAATGGACTTAATGACGTAAAACAGGGGAGGGGGGGAGAGTCACATGTCACAGCAAATAGATAGACGTAAGGACAAATGAAAAAACATTAATAAAAAATGTAGGGACATAGCCATACCGATAAGTGATGAATAGCCACACAGACAGACTAGGAACCAAAAAATAATGATAAATACAAGGTCAAAACCTTCTAGCAAGTCATAAGGTGCCCAATCTTGAATCACAGCTTACATGCATTGTTCTGGGTGGTAATACTAGTGACGTTTCTGCTAAACATGAGTGTGAATTTATAGATAAAAATCTAGTAATTATGGTAAAGCAGAGGTATAGCATAGTGATCACTGTTCGTGTTGCTAAAAACCATCTATAACAACATAGTTGTACTGGCTGTCATTCAGCGTGGCCAAAGGGGTGTGTATTTGGATCTGCTATTGGTGAATGAGATCTAGCGTGTGTGAGCGCTGTCTTACGTTCTTAACATAATCATGGTACACCTTGCTGGGAAGCCAATAATCCTAGAAACTGTGAATCAGGATGTAAAAATTTATAATATCGCCAGGGCGCCGATAGTAAACAAAGGAGGGGGAACAAGGAGTTTAAGGAGAGAACACCCTCTTGAATGGCGCTAGCAGCGGTGGTAGCTAACTATTAAATGGCATCACAAGGAATAAAGTGGTTAAAAGTATTTAGTTAAGATGGTTGTGGTACTCACGCCTGCCCTGCTCACGCTGCACTTCTAGACCTACCCGAGCCACCGAGTCTGGGAGGTGGCGTCAGGGATGCAGCGCGGGGCTTTTAAACATCCGGTCATGTCACGTGACCGTGACTGTAACCGCGGGCATAGAACGGATTTACGAGCAAAGCAAAGATTATCTGCAAGTGAGGGGTAGGGGGGCTGAATTAAAGATAAAGGGTAAGATAAGTGAGACAAGCCACCCTCCAAGTATCATCACTCAAGTTCGTTTCTCTCCGAAAATGATGACAGAAAACCTTGTCGGCCATCTTGGATTGGGAAACAAAGTTGAAAGTAACGTTAAACCTAACTGTCATACAAGTGGCAGAGGCTTAAAAGAAAGGTTGAAATAGAAACCTATATTAGATGTGGTGAAGGAGAGGGTTGGTACCACGGTGCCTTCGAAAACTTTAAAAGAGGCAATTGATGCGTGTAAATTCTGAAGGTGTAGTCAGACTTTGGAAAAACGCAAACAGAAATAAGTGAGAGCAATTATTGATATGTCTGCTGAAATAATCAGATAAGGATATGTCAATTAGGACTTGAGTGACCCCCAAGGAATATCGTCATTGAGACCAATGACATCAGAGGACAGACGGTGTATCCATCTCTGTTCTTTCTTGAAAAGATTGTGTTTAGACAAATGGGGGTTGGCTTCTAAAATAAGCCATTTCACTGAATCTGGTGAGTGTTGCTTCTCTAAGAAATGAGCGCTGACCTTAGTGTTCTGCTTATGGCACCGAAAATTGCTGCGATGTTCTGAAATTCGCAATTTTATGGGTCTGGTCGTCATCCCTACGTAATATAAGTTGCAGGGGCATGTTATGAGGTATATACAATTGTTGGTATTGCAGTTCGTGTGTGACCTCAATTCCCAAATGAAGGTAGTATTAAGGGTGACGGTTTTATGTATGGATGTAAACGTGCAGGCAGTACACATACCACACGGATAGTGTCCTTTCACTGCAGGTACTTGCCATAGTGTGCTCTGTGTAGGTTTGGTTTTGAGTCTGGGTCTGGTTTGAATAACCATATCCTTAATGTTTTTGGAGCGTTTGTATGCAAACCGAGGTAGTTCAAGATTCATTGCCCCTGTGTTAAGGATTTTCCAATGTTTCTTTAAAATCTTGGTCACTTGATTGGTGGTTGGTGTGAAAGTCGTGACACAGGTGAGGATGTCGGAGGTGGTTGTTGTGTCTTCTCTGGGTTCCAAAAGGGCTTCTCTGTTATTATTTCTGGCCCGTTTTTTGGACAGAGTAATGTTCTTCATTGGGTATTGTCTGTCCCTTAGATTGTGGGATAGGATTTCTGCCTCACTTTTGAAAGCATCTATAGTACTGCAGTTCCTTCTCAATCTAAGAAACTGCCCGAAGGGTAAGTTCTATTTAAGTTCTCTGGGATGGTAGCTGGTGAAATGTAACAGACTGTTACGATCAGTAGCTTTCCTGTAGAGAGTCGTCGAGAGAACGCCCTGGGTAAGTCTGATAGTTAAATCAAGGAATGCAATTTGGGATGGAGATGCTGTGATTGTAAAATTAAGATGAGGATTCAGATGATTAAGCCATGTGAAAAATGCTTCATAGCTTGTACAATCTCCTGTCCAAAAAATCAAGATGTCATCTATGAATCGTTTCCATAGTCGGATATTATGACGATATGGATTCGTATCACAGAAAATATGTACCCCCTCAAACCAGGCCATGTATAAACAGGCCAGACTCGGAGCAAAGGTACTCCCCATGGAAGTACCTTGGGTCTGGTGGTATAATTGACCTCTGAATTCAAAAAAGTTCTCCGTGAGAGCTAAGGTTGCACAATCAATGATGAAAGACGATAGAGTTGGCGACCCCCAAGGGTCGCGTCCCAGTACTTCCTCAACCACTTCAAGAGTAGCCCTCTGTGGGATGTTTGTGTACAGGGCTTCAACATCTAGAGTGATGAGGAAGTTGATATCATGGGTATCCTGGGTCTGGTCCAGTAAGCGTAGTACGTCGGTTGTGTCTTGTATGTATGACGGTGTACGCTTAACCAGTGGTTGCAGAAAGTGATCGCAAAATTGCGACAGAGGTTCAAGGATTGAGTCAATGCCCGATACTATGGGGCGTCCAGGTACCGGTGTGACCCCCTTGTGAATCTTTGGTAGAATATAAAAATAGGGGGTCCTCGGTTCTTTTTTGATTAGAAAGGAAGCCTCCTTCTCACTGAGCCAGCCGTGACTCTCTGCTGAGTCGACTAGACCAGTAATAGTCGTTTTTAGACATTCAGTAGGGTTGTTCAGGATAGGGGTGTAATACTGCCTATTGCCCAATTGTCGCAAACACTCATTGTCATAATCAGTTGTGGTCATTATGACAGTGGCACCACCTTTATCGGCCTGTTTTATGGTGATGGTTGGATCATTCGCCAATGTTGTAATAGCTAGCCTCTCTTCTCTACTAAGGTTGTTGAACTGTTTATGTCCAGAAATAGTTTTTGTATCCTTGAGTACTGCCTGTTCATATGTCAGTACTTCATTGGGTATCATCCCTGCGTGGGGGGTGAAGGTTGAGGGATTGTGTAGACCTGAATCATTGTCAGGTATGTAATCTTTTCCCTCAAAGAAAAATCTCAACCGGATCTTGCGGAAAAATTGATGTTATTCGCAAGTTTGGGTAAAGAGATCCACCTTGGGGGTTGGAACGAATCCTAATCCTTTCTGGAGGACATCATCCTCTATTTCTGTCAATTGTCGAGATGACAAGTTAACAACTAAGTTTGTTTTTTGTTGGTGTGGCTCCTGGTCTCCATTCCCGTTGGGGTGGTTCTTCCCATTGTACTCTTTTCTCTTGTGGGGCCCCTCTTCTTCGCCCTCGCCCTCTGCCCCAACCTCTGCCTAAAAAAGGTGGGGGCTGGTTCATGCCCTGGGGTACAAATTGGGGTAGGCCGTGAGGACCAAATTGAGGGGGGCCCTGTGGGTACATCGGGTATTGCCAGAAAGTAGGTCCCTGATAAGGTGTTGGGGGAAAGAAATTGTATCCACGCCTGCCTTTCTTCCCTCTAGACTGATTAGGTCTTGTATTCTCAGTACTAGAATCACTGTTGGTAGAGGATCCTCTCCTTGAGGAATCCGAATCAGTATCTGATGGGTAGTTGGTGTTTGGCGGGACATAGTCTGCTTTAAGATAGGGGTAGACTTTCTCCTTATCAAAGCGTTTGATGTCTTTCTGTAGCTTCACAACTTTTTGTTTCATTAGATATTCTCTGTGTTCAGCTATTTCGTTGTTGAGTTCAGGTAGTTTTGATTTATACTGGGAGCCAGGATTACTTTGTTTAAGACTACTTTCAATAGTCTGAATACGTGTTAGTAACTCATCTGCCAATCTCTTGGCAGTGTTCACAATCAGGATCAACAAGTCCCTGGTGCACTTCCACGATATCTGAGACCATTCAATTTTAAATTGCCCATCCTCCCAGAAAATTCTAGGGAAGTTTTTCACTATGAGGCCATTTGGAGAAATATTGGCCCTGAAGTACTCAGTCATAAGGGCACCATGTAGGGTGATACGTACCCATTCTCTTTTCATGTCAGAAAGTGACTGCCACTCGGCTGATTGACTACCAGTGGCCAGTTCGTGGTCGAGACCCAGAATGGAAGGGGTCCGGAGAATCTCTGCTGCTTGGTCATCCCCATAGCTCAGGCCCTGTCCCTCCATGGCTGGATGGGTAGGGTGGAGGTAGGGATATAAAAACCGTTACGCGATAGGTAACCGTTGGCTCTCGCAGAAAGTAGAGAGGAAATAGGATAGGTCGGGGGATAGAGCAAATCTCACCCACCAATCAGAGAATCCCACGGGGGTTTAAGCCATGCAGAACATTGGTTTCAAATAAGGGGGATAAAGGGGGCTTTTTCCGCTCACAGAGGAGTGGGAGGTCCAGTCAGGTAGAGTGCCCCAACAGTAAGACTACCAAGAAGAGTATTACCTGCTGTTCCTCAATTGAAGGAGAAATTGAAGGTGAATCAACAAGAGAGCTGGATTAGACTACATGTACGCTGTATGCGAAGTGGGTAATCCTTTTGTTGGATATTAATGCCCTCACACACCCTTTCAGGTGTCATGCTTCATCATCTGGGCTGCTCCTCGTCGGGCCGGCGGTGCAATGCCTAACGGGCTCCCTAAAAAGGGGCACTTTATAGGAGTTCTTTAATCCAACAGCCGTTTGGTGAAGTGCGGGTATGGGGGCCTGATTAATGTAGATATGGAAAAGTGATTTTAAAACAGGGTTGAAAGTACCAGTGTGGGAATTCAATTTTATTCTAAAGGTCTCCTTCCCTGATTAAAAAAGTGTATTGGGCACTCGGTAGAGTTTAATGTCTCTAATTAGAGTGCTTAAAATTAGTGTTGGTGGTCAACATGTTTCTCGCTCTGAGCTCGTGCACTCGCGATTCTTCAGGACCTATGATGACTATCTCCAATAAAAGGGGGGAGGACTATACGGAATTTTTAGTCTCTCAATCACAACAAGTTATGTGAAAAATCATTTAGCTAAAATACCTGTCATGGTCTGGTGCTACCTGTAAAAAAGGGACGGTAGGTTAAACAGATCATAGTTAAATTAAAGCTAGATATGACCACAGGTTCACACGTTCAAAACCATTAAAATTCCCCCGTTATAGTTCCTTCAGCTAACTATAACTCACGCGCCCACAATGCACTGCTTATGACATCACATATTACATCACTCATGGCATGGTCAGTGACATCACTCATGACATCACTGATGACATCTCAAATGACATCACTGATGACATCACTGATGACATCATCCAGTGAATGTGTGTTTTTCTGAAAATTAAATATGTTTTATATATGTATATCTCAAGGTTGATGGAAGAATAAATGGGTATATAAGTGTCTAAATGGATGATTTGTTTTTGAAAAATTGATTGTGTAACTGACTGATTAAGTGTATCATAGTGAATACATGGCTTAGTGAGTAATGTTTAAATATGTAAATATCTGTATCAGTCTCTCACTTTGTGTATAAGTGGCTGCATGGGTTGGTGAGTAGCTACATGGGTGTCTATATAGGTTATTAGTTGTTTTTTTGAGTATCAGTCTGAGTGTCTGCATGGTTCGGTGCGGGGTATTACGTAGTGCATAGGTGCATGAATGAGTGACTCACTGTTTGTATGTGTTGAAGACAGCATGTGTGCAGGACTGTATGGGTGGATGAGTGTGTGCATGGGTGTGTTAGTGAGTGATAGACTGTCTCAATAGTGGCTTTATGAGTAACTACATATGTTTTAAACTCGTATATGTGACTATTGGTGTATATAAGTGAGTATATGTGAGAGTGAGAGATTGAAAGAGTTCCTGTATGAATAAGTATGTATTTCTATAAGTGATTGTTTAAAAGACTAAGTATGTGTAAGTTTCCGTAGAAGTAAGTGTGGTGGTGTGTGTATAACTGTATATGCAAGTAAATGTATGTTTGATTCTTATTAGCATGAGTGACTATGTGTGTGAGTAACTCTATGGATGAGTGGCATTGTGTAACAGGATGTATAGGTGTATGAGTATATATGATGAGTGAGTACATGTATGAGTGACTGTATAGGACTGTTGGTGAATGAATGGATGTGTATGTGGATCTTAGAATTACTGAATAGGTTGTTGTAACTGGTATTGGTATGTCCATTGTTTTGTAATTTTTAGTCTCTATTTTTGAATGTGTGTATCAAAGGTTATATTAGAGTGAGAGGAGGTCTGCCACTCTATCACAAGGATGATGTCATCAGTGATGTCATGAGTGATGTCATTTGAGATGTCATCAGTGATGTCATGAGTGATGTCACTGACCATGTCATGAGTGATGTAATATGTGACGTCATCAGCAGTGCATTGCGGGCGCGCGAGTTATAGTTAGCTGAACTAACTATAACGGGGGAATTTCATTGGTTTTGTATGAGAGAAATGTCCAGCTAACTATACCATGTGTGAAACCTATGGTTTTTTCAGTGAATTTGCAAGGTTTTTTAAATGCTAATTCCTAACTATAACGTGTGTGAAACCTTTGGTTTTTTCAGTGAATTTGTACGGTTTTTTAAATGCTAATTTTTGAATTATTAAATTAAATATATTTTTTTTAATAATAAAAATAAAATTCCTATGTATTCATTTATATATTATCTGTATCTTTTTATTTGTTTTTGCTCTTTTTTTTAAATTTCAATTAGGATAAAGTTGAACAGTTTATTTAATTTTTGCAATTAATTTGTCTCCAATTTTTTTTTAATATAAATTCTTGGGGTGCGCGCTCTGAGCGCGCTCCTAGTACGTTTTCGTAAGTTTTTTATGAATACCGTTGTACGTTATTTACGTACGCATACATACGTTATAGTGCGCGCTGGGAGGGCGCACCCAGTACGTATGCGTACGTACGTACGCATGCGTGCGTGCGTCGTACGCGCTCCACGCGGTTCACTTCTGCATACGCGTAAATTATGCCCAATAACGTTCGCGTATACGCGTGTTCAACGTATGCGCGTTACGTACACGCATATGACGAACGCACATGCGCTCCTACGCGTTCGCGCATGCGTAATCACAAGGTGCGCGCTCGGAGCTTGCGCAGTGCGCGCACCTCGGGTTATATGCTTAATAAAACAACACTTCTTATTGGTTATCATTACTTTCAGTTTCTGATTGTTTCAACACCACACCCAATCCCCTCATGGCAAGTCATGTGATCATGAATCATCACTTTTGATTGGTTTGAAGTACTTTCAGTTCCAGATTCTTCCCAAACTACACCTACTCCCCTCATTATTAGTTCTGATTCCTTTGGAGAAGGAGCTATTCTGTTGTTGAGAGACAATGGCTGAACAGCAACTATCTTCAGACAGTGACCAGGACACTCTTGAGAGGCAGAGGAGCAGGAAGCAGAAAGACAGCTTTATATGGCAGTTTTTCACTTTTCCAGAGGGACAAAAAAAGGTAAATGCACCTAAAGTTACTTGTGTACTTTGTCAAAAAGTCTTGTCACGTGGGAATCCTAACAAGAAGTATTCTTTTAGCATTCACACTATGTTGAGGCATGTTGACAAAATGCATCCAGTGACTTTTCGTCGAGCTTCTGGAGCAAACCCTCCACCTGCTCAACCGACGACATCTGCAGCAGCTCAGCCGAGCACATCTTCGGCAGCTCAGGCGAGCACTTCTTCTGCAGTGGTGCCTTTGCCTTCTTCCACACCTCTTTTTGGACCACCTTGTTTTGCGAGGTTGTCCACACGCTGCACTGATTGCGGTCGACTTATTTCTGTGTGTGAGACCAGTCTTGATCTCATTCAGAGAAAATTTGATGCGCATGAGTGCAGTAGGCCATAGATGTTTTTTCTTTTTTTTCGTTTTTCTCTTCCTGTTTCCCTCAATTAACTCAAGGGCTCTTTTAAGAGCCACTTAAAAACTAAACCCCCCAAATTTTTTGGGGGTTTTATTTATATATTTTTTTTTTGGGGGTGCGCGCACCCTGCGCGCACCCAAGGATGTTTTTTAAAAAATTAAAAAAAAAAAAAAAACATTAAATGTACAAAAAGAGGTGAAGAAATGGAAGCATGAAAAGGGAGAATTGAGAAATACAAATATTTTTCACTTATTTTTTTTTTTTAAAAAATTATTTTGAAAAAAACATTTTTTAGTATTTTGCAAGGGAACAGAATTTCTTTTTTTCTTTTTTCTTTCTAGTTCTGCAAAAAAAGAAAAAAAGTATTACTATTCAATCATACATTACAAAAAGCATTACTTGTTTTTACATATTTTACAAAGCAATTTTTTGCCCTTTTTTTGCTGTTTTCAGAATTTTTTAATTTTCACTTAAAATAGTGAAAACAATTGTATTCATCATTTAACAGCGGGCAAAAAAAAAACAATCTGAAAGATTGTTTAAAAAAAGCCCAAAAACTATCCTCACTAAAATATACCTTGTTCCTGAATAGTACCAAATTACTGTTACAGCCTGACACATTTTCCTTATCATTTACAGAGGCAGAAAACAGCACATGTCCTAACAGCTCCTTGAGACCATGACCATGTGTTACAGGGTGAGTGATTAGACTAGATCAATGAAAATGAGGCCTTGGTGACGTTGAATGTGTTTGCATTACACAGTGCTCTCTGAAACATCACATCATTCATTTCCTATATTCACACAGACTCATGCTGTGTTGGTAGGCACAAAACACAGGCTGCCCCTTTCCTGGGTCACCAATTCTTACAGAACTAATGCTAATTTCAAATGTGCTGCCATTTTCCTCTCTTTTCTTTCAAAGTGATTTCTGCTAAATCCTAACCATCACAATTAAAAAAAAGCTGTCCTTTCCTTTCAACTGCAAGTCTTACTTTTCAACAGCAACGCAAATTAAATCTCTGTCAACAATTCTTCTCTGCACACAGACTCATGGTTTGATGGTAGGCACAAAACAGTATTCCTCATTCTTACCAGTACATATAAACTTATTGTGAAAACATACTCCATAATATCTTACAAGTTCAAAACAGTTAAATATCTCGCAAACCTCAAAATGTAAAACATAACTTTTGAAGAAGATTCACAATTCTAATTTTTATCTAAAAAATCACCACATACATCCCCTCTCAAACTCATAACTCACCTTTTAAAATAGTTAGTTGAGAAAGAAATGTGCCACTCAAACAGCAGACTATCAGAGTCAGAATATCAGAGCTCCACACCTCTCTCCTCTCTCCAGAACCAGTAAATGGCAATGTTTCCCTCTCTTTTTTCACACATATACATGTTAATTTCAAATCTCAGTGCTTCCCACTTTTTTTCAAATGAAATCACACATTTCTATTGGTTGAAAACTTCAACCCCTTTCCAAATGTACCCTTCCCCCAACTTGTCTCCTGCCTGCTACCATAGCAACAGGTCATGGAACACTGCTGTGAGGAGAGAGGTCAGAAGTTCAGCAGACAATGGTTCATATCCAAAGAGCAAGAGTGCTCGCCTTTTCAAACCTAACAGCAAATCCATAGTAATGTTCTTTGGTAACACATTTTTCTGAACCAATACAAAACATGCTTTTTAAAATTTAAACATACAGCCTAGTTTTTATGTAGAATGGTTTGAAACAGCCAATGAGTTCTTTTTATAAAAAAAAACTATGTGTGCCTCCATTTTTCAACTGTCTTTCATTTCATATTGCCTTTCTACTGAAAGACACCTCCTGAGTGCATCCAGATCTCCTTGGAAGATGTTCACAGTGTGGATTGTAGGTCACAGATATGTCTTCTGGAGTGAAACATTTGCAGAAAAATGAGGTATGGTGAGAGACCTTGCTTTGCCAAATGTAGACATTAAATGGATTGGTCAGTGAGGGTTAAAGTGGCACCAATTAATGCCTTTGGTGAAAACCTTTCTACATCTCCCACAGCCTAACCTTATTATTGTGCACTGTGGTGGAAATGACCTAGGCACTTTAACTGGGGTAGGTCTGGAAATGCTTATTAAGGACACCTTTGTGCAATTGATGTCGCTTTTTCCACCAACTGCCTTTGTATATTCTAACATATGCCAAAGGCAAAAGTGGAACTGGTCCAACCAATTTTGTCCGCAGATTGACAAAGCAAGGAAGCACGTCAACAAATCTATTTCTGCTTTCCTCAGAGACTATGGTATGGGTTCTATATACCACAACAACTTGCGTTACAACATGCAAGACATTTATAGAGGAGACGGTGTACACTTCACTGATGAAGGCAACAGAGTCTTCCTCTTGAACTTTAGACTCTGCATCGGTACTTACTTGTAGGTACCAAAAAACACACAATAAACACAAGGGCTCTTTTTAGAGCCACCTTATATCTTTTCACTTATTTGCGAATTTTTATTATTTTTTTGTTTTTAAAAAATTTTCAGGTGCGCGCTGGGTGCGCGCACTCGGCGATATTTTTTTTCAAAATATAAATCTTTTTTTTTGCCCTACAAGGTCCTACTGTGACCCCCCTACAATGCCTAGTGGGTCAATATCTCCCCACTCTGCCCCCTTTTCACGTTCTCCCCCTTTGTTTATCACCCCCTCTTTATGCGAGAGACAAAATGGCGGCCGCCGATTCCTGATTTCCACCGATTTGAATGTTTACTGACATCTAACAACCAATCAGAAGTGCGCTCGCGCACGGCAGGGTGCGCGCACAGGACTTGCTCAGTGCGCTCACGCTGCGCGCGTACAGATATATATATTGATTTAAATGCTAATTTCTCAGGAAATACTGAACAGATTTACACCAAACCTGCAAAAGGCACTTCATGGACCTTATGGCTACCTCTCTGCCAAATTTCACATAATTCTGTTCAGCCGTTCGGGCTGTAGCTGCGACTAAAGTCCCTATGGAAAAATGCATGGGGAAAACGCGTTTTGGGACCCCCCTTTTTTCTCGGCCCCCACTTGACGAATCACCCCGAAACTATCAGGGTAGGAGCTGAGCGGAGCGCCCCATTAGTTTTGAAAATTTCGCGAGGATTCGTCAACCGGCGCCAAAGTTATTCAAAATAGAATTTTGAGATTTCCTATGGAAACACGGTCCTAACTATAACTACCTACTGGCGACCGCCAGTAGGTAATATATACATACTCACACCAGGATTGGCCAGATCTAAGACTGCACTCCGCTGCAGGTAAGTTACAAACTCTTATTTTGAAAGGCATCCAATTTACCATCCCCATGTAAGGTCCTTGGCCGTACGCGTTTCGAAGCATTTGGCTTCTCTTCAGAGGCCTGTGTCAGCAAACCATTCAAGCCGGATACCAACATCCTCCCCTTCGTGCTTTTTGAATACTTGGCGTCCGGTGTGCCTTCATGTTGAAAAATTCATTTAACTATGCACGCCGGGATATGTAGTACTTCCATTCATTTTAAAACCCTTCAGTGGGTTTGGTTGCTGCACCGTTGTTTGGGACACAGTTTATAGCCCTCCAGTGGGCTTCAGGATAGAACCTTGCATGCCTAATTCTTTCACCTGCTGTGCGCGTAGAAAAAATGAAATGTGACCAGGCAGGTCGCCCCCTCTGCCACCGCGCAGACCCCCTGTGTGCCACTACTGCCGCTCATTGCGTGCCTACTGCTGTCTGCCTCTTCGCTGTGCTTCTTTTTCTGCCTTCCGTGACCCTCTGACTGCTGTGCTGTGCCCCGTGTTGGTTTCTGTTCCCCTCGTTTGTTTTAGCTTCATTCTGCTCTCGCCCGTCCGTGACCCTCTAATTGCTGTTGCTGTGCCCCATGTCCCTTTCTGTACCCCTCGCTCATTTTGCTTCATTTTCTGCCTACTATCCTCCCCCCCGCCCCCTCTTGCCTTCCGTGACCCGTCCCTTCGCTTGCTCCCCCGCAGCCCCGCCCCCTCGTTCCCTATTGGCTGCCCCGCTTCCGCCTCCCATCTGCTCCTCCCTCCCTCTACCCCTCATATGGAGGCCACGCGGTGGTGAGAGGAGCGACCCTTGACCCTGTGACCAGGCAGTTCGCCCCCTCTGCCACCGCACAGACCCCCTGTGTGCCACTACTGCTGCTCATTGCGTGCCTACTGCTGTCTGCCTCTTCGCTGTGCTTCTTTTTCTGCCTTCTGTGACCCTCTGACTGCTGTGCTGTGCCCCGTTTTGTTTTCTGTTCCCCTGGTACATCATGCTAAATGGAGGGCAGTGGCAGCACATCAGACCATGCATGGCAGGAGGGAGAAGGCTAGTCCATGGAGTCAAACAACAGAGGATAGGCAGGAGGGGGATGGGGCAGCAAGCTAACAGTTCAGAGAAGGCGGGTATTAGGAAATTTATTGTTTTTAAAATGTGTGTCTGTGCGAACTACTTAAAATATGAACAAGTATGCAGCATAATCTCACTTTTATTCAGGAAGAAGAGGACATTTGTGACTGTGACTCCGGGCTCACTTGGCAGAAACACCCCCTGACCCTCTACCCCCCATCGCAAAATGTAATGTCCGTGAAAAGGGTAGGTGAACGCAGTGTTATATAGAATATAGTCCTGAGAGCACGATTGAAAATGAAAACTATATATAGTGTATGGTATAAACTATGCACCAAAAAGTGTGATATAAGATGAACCGGGGTGTGAAATATAATATGCAATACATTGTGCGCAATGACAGATTCATTGGATAGCGCGAGATAGCACAGGCACTAGCACGTGCTATGCGATATGCACCTTGGAGTGTAATATGCACAGGGCAGTGTTGTGGAACCTAACTAATCTCTAAAGTTGTAATATAAAATATGTGCTGGGGAGTGTAACATTGCATATGCACTGTGACAAAGATATGGATCCCAGATTGTAATATGTATGGCATAGCACTGTGCGTTATAACATAGACATCGAGGAAGGCACGTTAGATGGGGCAATATAACCCGTGCGAAGGCAAGTGAGGCATGACATTTTCACGGGGTGGTGTTACAGTGCACATGGGCTAGAGAGTGTCATAGCATACGCACTAGTTGGTGGAATACAACACAGAGGTGTGTGGCACTCGGCGGGCACTGGTGGGTGTAACACAGCATTGGGCTCAGCCAGGAGCGCGCTGTGACTCTCAAGTGAGGTTCGTCTCCTTTCCAGAGAGTAAAATGAAAAGTATTACACATCCGGCGCTGGATGTGTGTTTTATTAACCGTGAGGGGGGTTTCTTGCATAGTTTTGGTCGAATTTTTGTCGAATCCCCTTTGAATGGCTTGGTATGCTTGTGTATTAAATGTGCCCGTCAATAGCTACCCATGTTAGTATAAATAAACAACAAGGGTGTCCACTTGGAGAGTACCCACTGGCAGGGGTGCCAGGATTAGGCACGGTAGGACGTCAGACACATCAGAGCTTCACTAGCGGTGTAAATACATTCCACGTGGATTCATTATATGCATAGTCACCTTTTAATGAATATCACGCAAATCGTCATGCTGATAGGTACGTACGGTTTGTCCAGCATGTCCTAGGTGTTTCTATAAATATATAAAACATTTTTTTTATAAAAAACAAAGGCTGGCCCCGGGGGATGGGGTCCCGGGGCCATAAGTGGCCTGAGGAAGGGGGCAACGCAGCCCCCCTCCTAAAGACTTTAAAAATAAAAAAAAGGCCATGCCCCGGGGGTTGGGTTCCCGGGGCTGATTAAGGCCTTGGGAGGGGGGCCACGCGGCCCCCTTCCATATTTTTATTTTTCTAAAAAAAATGTAGGTGGCAGGCCCTGGGGGATGGGGTCCCCAGGGCCAATACATTTGAAAAAGAAGGGGGGCCACATAGCCCCCTTCTAAAAAGAAATAAAAAAAAAAGACCGTCAACACGCCGGAGGCCACGCCCCCTCCTTGCAGCACTCTGCAAACGCGCCCCCTGGCGAGTTGTAAGTTGGGGAATTAATTCCCCTTCAATACTGAGGGTCTCTGAAGCCCAACTAGCCCAACAGGTATCTCCAGTATGTGCCAGGGAGCTGCGTTGCAGACAGGTGTTCTGAGGCCATGACCCTTTTTACACCTCTCTGCAGCGCAGCTCTGTGGCGCTTACTGGAGGTACCTTGTGGGCTAGTTTGACCCTAGGGACCCTTGGGATTCAAGAGGACTTAATCTCTCAACTTAGAACGGCCACAGGGCGTGTTTACACAGTGGTGAAGGGAGAGGACAGGGCCTGAGGTGATGTGTACAAACATGCCCTCTGGCGCGTTTTAAGTTGGGGAAATAATTCCCTTTCATCCCTGAGGGACCCTGGGGGCCAACTAGCCCACCAGGTGCTTCCAGTAAGCGCCACTGCGCTGTGTTGCAGAGAGGTGGAGCAGGCCGTGCCCCTTATTACACCTTTCAGCAATGGTGCTTACTGGACTCACCTTGTGGGCAATTTTGCCCCTAGGGACCCTCAGGATTCAAGGGTACTTAATCTCCTAACTTAAAACGGCCACAGGGCACGTTTACACAGTGGTGAAGGTAGGGGACAGGGCCTGAGGTGACGTGTGCAAACACGGCCTATGGCGCGTTTTAAGTTGGGGAAATAATTCCCCTTCAATTCTGCGGGCCCCTGGGGGCTAACCAGCCCACCAGGTGCTTCCAGAAAGCGCCACTGCGCTGCGTTGCAGAGTGGTGGTCCAGGCCATGCCACTTTTTACACCTCTCTGCAACGCAGCTCTGTGAGGCTTACTGGAGGAACCTAGTGGGCTAGTTGGACCCTAGGGACCCTCAGGATTCAAATGAACTTAATCTCCCAATTAAAAAGGGCCACAGGGCGTGTTTACACAGTGGTGAAGGGAGGGGACGGGTCTGAGGTGACATGTGCAAACGCCCCCTGTGGCAGGTTTTCAGTTGGGAAAATAATTCACCTTCAATCCTGAGGGACTCTGTGGGCCAACTAGCCCACCAGATGCTTCCAGTAAGCGCCACTGCGCTGCGTTGCAGAGAGGTGGTCTAGGCTGTGCCCCCTTTTACATCTCTTTGCAACGCAGCTCTGTGGCACTTACTGGAGGTACCTAGTGGGCTAGTTGGACCCTAGGGACCCTCAGGATTCAAGGGGACTTAATCTCCCAACTTAAAACGGCCACAGGGAGTGTTTACAGAGTGGGGAAGGGAGGGGACGGGGCCTAAGGTGACGTGTGCAAACACGCACTGTGGCGCGTTTTAAGAGGTAGTTTTAATCCCCCGCCCTATTATATACTAGGGGCTTACAGAGGAGGTCATGCTAATCTCAGGGGGACCCCAACGCATAGTGTTCCCTAGTGTATGTAGGTGTTTTCACTGTATTCTAAGTGTCTTTTTAACATAGCACTGGCTCTAGGACTGGTTAGTCAGACTCAGTTACCACCAGTAGCCATCTGAAAAAGTTGAGGGTACAGGATGATTTTGCAACAAGGCTTCTTTCTGCTCTTCTGTTTGTTCTTTCTGCACGTTATCCTTCTTCCTGCACTTTTCTTCGTCTTTGAGGACTTCTTTTGCTTCTTTCTGCATTTCTTTTTTTTCTTTCTGTGCGTTTTTTCTTCTTTCTGCACATGTACTATCTCTATAGGCATAGTTAGACATTAGCATTTAAAAAACCTTTGAAATTCACTGAAAAAAACATATGTTTGAGGCACATTATAATTAGGAATAAGCATTTAAAAAACCTTAGAAATTCACTGAAAAAACCATAGGTGTCAGGGGCGTTATAGTTAGCTGGACTTTTCACTCGTACAAAACCATTGAAATTCCCCAGTTATAGTTAGTTCAGCTAACTATAACTCGAGCGCCCGCAATGCACTGCTGATGACGTCACATATTACATCACTCATGACATGCTCAGTGACATCACTCATGACATCACTGATGACATCTCAAATGACATCACTGATGACATCACTATAACGTCCCTGAAATCTATGTTTTTTTCAGTGAATATATATATATTAATATATATGTGTGTTTTAATTTATTGAATAAGTAAAATAGTTATATTTATTTGAAAATTAATTAAATATATTTAAATAGTATTATATTATTGTTTCTTTTTATTACATTTAGGGGCCGATTCCGATCCGGGTCGGAAACCGTACCGACCGACACAGACGGGACTGAATTCCGACCGATTCATACACGCGCAGTATAACCTGCGAAGTACGATGCGTCATGTACAAAATACAAATGACTCGCAAGGAGTACTTTCAGTCTGACCGAAATGTACAGAAAACTTTGACTCGCTCATAAACGGACCTAGAACCCTTCCGACCAACACGGATAGGGAATAGCTCCGACCGATATGAACACGCGCACTACGACCGGCGAATTACGATGTGATGCGTGTGAAATTAAAGCGACTCGCGCGGGGCTCAAGACGGAAAACCGAAACGTACGTAACATAGAGAATAGCAATGAAAAGAGCCTGTCTGACTGACGCGTATGCGAATGCTGCAACATAGCACATTGTGAGTATGGCCGACTCTGATCACCCCTCAATTGATGTTACAAGCGTCCGATCCGGTCAACTGAACGTCTCCGTCATGTTCCCAAAAAAATCAGCAAAAAAAGACAGAAAAAGGCCAAACAAGCATTGACAAAAGCCACAAAAAACTTCAAACTAAGACACACCCACAACTCCACCTATATAAAGGGCCAAATTCCATACCATGATCCTTTGCAAATTCAACAGACCTGCCAGCAGAGAACACCACTACACTGCACTGAGACATACACCCACTACACAACCTTCACACCACTAGCACCTCTCAGAAAGCACACTCACAAACACCCAGCCTAACTTTTACTCACACACTTTCACTTCCACACTCACCCACACATCCATCTCCACCACCACCCATTACCATGCCCCCAAAGAAGAATCCAAAGTTCACAAATAGTGAGTTGGAAGTGATGGTTGATGAAATTCTCAGAGTTGAGCCACAGTTATTTGGCGCATTGGTCCAACAGACCCCCCTGTCCCAGAAAACAAAGATGGGGAGAGGATTGTGGACAAGGTGAACGCACAAGCAGCTTGCCTGCGCACAATGGACGACATCAGGAACAGGTGGTACGACTTACACAGGAGGGTCAAGAAGCTCATTGGCAAAGACCATGTCCTGAGCCAGCGTACTGGCGGTGGCCCTCCTGCCAAACCTGTGCATTAAACTTCCTGGGAGGAGAATGTGTGGGCCATCCTCCCACAGGTGGGCATCCATGGATTATCCGGAATACCAGAGCCTGGTGAGTACACAAACAACTAATCTAAATTGTGAGGCAATAGCAATCCACACCCACATACATTAATGTCAGGGGGTTCACTGAAACCATTCACTGTCATCAAGCCACATCAACCCAAAGGAAAATATCCTGCGATGTGTATGCCAGTTAGATGAACACAATACCTGCATTGTTTCAGTAATATGTAAGTATGCCAATACATGTACAAACGTACTGACAAACACAGCAAGGATTTGGCTCTAAACACCAACAAACACTGTCAGCCATCTTTCTAGCACAGTTACACTAACTCCCAGGGAAGCAGAGAGGAAGGAAGGAGGTTTGGTTTGCTGGGAAAGTGGGTGTAGCCAAAAGCATGATGGGAGTCGCAGTCACAGCCAATAGTCCTCATCCCACATGGCCCAGGAATACCCCCATGCACCATGCTCACCTTACAGGGAGGGGAAAAGTACTGCCAAGAAGGCTGACACTGGGCTCTGGTGTGGGGAGCACAAGGCCCTGCTGGGACTTGGGCTCCAACAAACAACAGGACACCACTGTCAGACAACTTGAACATGAACTTTGACTCACTGTCATGGAAGCATGGTCCATGGTGGCCTATCTGCTCCAGGGGGGAGGAGGAGTGTTACCTCAGACTATATCTACTAGCAGGCCCTGACACACACACCCCTCCCACCAACACCAAACACCACACCTGTGTCATGCACGGGAGTGCACTTGTGTCACAATGGGCATGCAAGTCAATTAATCAATACATGAGCTAACCATGCACACAGCTCTACGTGCACATAAAAACACATCAGATATCATGACAATGTTCTAAACCAACGTTGGCTTCTGCCTGTGAAAATTAAGGACAATGCAATGCACATCCACTCATCATGAAGCACAGTAACAACTTTAATGTGTGTCATACTTTGATATGTGCTGAACCACAACATACATTGCGTGTCTCTTCCACCCACAGGGGCAGCAGGGGAAACTGTAGGTACAGAAGAAGAAGAATCCCCTCCCAGACTCTGGTTGACCCTGAGCTTTCCGGTGTGGATGCCTCTCAGTCCTCTTCGGATGACGATAAACGACCTGGCCCCTCCCGTGTGGATCAGCGTGCAGTACCAGCAGTTGTAACAACAGCCTCCCCTGCCACCACTCCTGCTACATCTGCCAACACCCATACGGCCCCTATGAACACAGACAGACCAAATCACCTTAACACCAAGGGCACAGCAACACAGGGCACCCTTGAGGTGGTGGCCAATACCACCAGTGCCAACACAGAAGGAGGCCCAGTGTCGTCTGTGCCTGCAGTGGCAGGTCGTGGTCTTGTTGGAAGGAGTGGTGGGAGTGGGGTCAGGCTGAGGCCACGGCCTAAACATGGTGCTGCACCGCAAGCTGATCCACAGTTGGGACGCATCATACAAGCCTATAAGGATTGCACTGAAGACTTTGGCTTGGTAGTTGGGTTCCTCAGAGACATTAAACAACCGCAGGCTGAACATCATACCAGATTGGACTCCCACATGTCCCGGGTGGAGACACACAAGTCCCGCATGGAGTACAAAATGGACACATTTTATGAAGCCACGGTGGTGCATAGGGACATACTGACATGCCTCCACCAGATTGCAACCAACATGTCCACACCTCTCTGTGGGCCCACTACATCTGTTACCACAACATCTGCAACTGCCACAGGAAGGGATGAAGACTCTGGTGGAGAGTCCACCGAACCGCCACAGCCTGCACCTAAGGGTCCCCCTGAAAAGAAGAAGAGGGGTCATCCAAAGAAGGACAAGTGAGAGCCAGCTGACCATGCACATCCCCCAGGAAGTGAACACCTGCTCCTGATATCACCCATTGTGTGCAAACCATTCCCCTTGTTGACTGTCACCTAACTCTCCCACATGTGATGGAGGGGCTCAGTTGGAACAATGGATCTAATTACTGTGGACTTCACTCAGGAAAATTAATCTACCAACACTACCGACTCCTCTGTGAACTTTGGATTTCGATTGCACTGTACAGCACTTTCTACCACGTATACCATTCACACATGTATGTAAATAAATTCTTAATCACACAATACTGTGTTGTAAATTAAACTGGGTTTGTCACATGGAGATGACGCAATGCGAAAGAAAGACTGTGCATGGAAACTACTACAGCAATGTAAACACAGTCATGTGAATCATGTTGATGTGAGACATATGATAGATATACACTACTAGGTCAACACTAATTCACTATGCCATCATACTCATTGCCTCCAACATTGTGAACTGAAAATACACAGAAATACAGAGGCTGTGGCAATCAGGCCACAGGTATAGTATGCCAAATATTGTCAGAAGTGTGGATACAGAGGAAGCACATCACAAAGTAGTGCACACCTTTATTACACATACACAACAAGTGAAATGACTAACATATGCAAGGTATCCTCACATGACAGTGAGCACAAAGTATCCCAGAGGGCCAGACATGCCAGTACTGGTGTGTGTGGAATGATGCATCCGGGTTCCATGAAAGGTTGTACTCGGTGACCGCATTCTGGTTTTTTGGAGGTCACATGTCACCAGACGACAGCCAAAGGACCCTGTGAAGGACAGACATACAACAGTATTGAAATCACTAAATGACTGCATACATCTACAATACACATTACATACACAATTCCCAAGAGTTGTGAAAACAACCTTTAAATAATGTCTACACTGTTTGGGAGAACATACTAACTCGAAGGACACATTAATGCAACGATCATGTCAATTAGCATCCAGCCACACGTATGCACCCACATTACACCACAAAAACACATATCAGGCAAGGGTAAAACATAGACGACTCATCAATGCATACTCACAATTATGAGAAAAAGTTGTTGATCAGCTGAGTCTGGACATCCCCCTCACCCTCATCATCACTCGCAACATGACCCAGGCCTGGATCCTCCCCTACTGGCGGTTGACGGTCGTCATCATCTTCGATGAGAGGCAACTCCTCCCTCACTGCCATGTTGTGTAGCATGCAACACACAATAAATATCTTGCACACCTTCTCAGGTGCCTATTGTAGGGCAGAGGAATCTCCTTTCCAGGAGTCCAAATGTCCGCTCTATCACTCACCTGGTCCGCCCATGTGCTTCATTGTAACGTTGCTGCGCTGGTGTGACTGGGTTTCGAAGAAGTGTCCGCAACCACGGAATGTTGGGGTATCCAGAGTCACCTACATACAAACAAACAAACATGTCATGGGTCAGGAAAGAGCGTTAAATCACAAAATACAAAAAAATCACAAGGTAAACAGAGATTACACACTGACATGTCAGGCACGCTGGTTCTGCAGCTGTGACATCATCTGTGGGATCCTGCTATACTTCATGATGTAGGAGTCGTGTGCAGAACCAGGAAACGGGCACAGACATGTGATGTTGTCATGTCTGGAAGACATACCACAGGGCATTAATGGAGTGGTAATGTTTTCTGTTTCTGTATGTCTGCTCATGTGCATGTGGTGGTACCAAAGCCACATGTGTACCATCAATTGAGCCTATGACATTTGGCATCCTTCCCAGTGCATAGAAGTCACCCTTTATGCCAGGCATTTGTTGTTGAGTTGGAAATCTGATGTATGTGTTCAGATGACACAACATTGCCTTCAAAACATCACGTAGCACACGGCTGAACATGGTCTGTGACATCCCACCAGAACCAGCCACAGTGTATTAAAAGGTTCCCGTGGCAAAAAAATGTAGGGCTGCCATCACCTTCACCTTGGGGGTCAGCGCAGTAGGATACGCCCATCCAGGTTGTAACTGTGGGGCCAACAGCTCTGCCAAATCCTCAATCAGTGGTCGTGTGAAGCGGTAATGTCGGATGCAGTCACGTTCAGCCATGGTTGCAAGATCTGGGAAGGGTCTGTGGACATTTGCCCTCCTGAAGTATATGGTGAATCAAAGAAAGTTTGTCAGTTCCCCTACATATGTGGCAATGACCATGCTAAATGGCACATGCTACATCATATCAATACACAGCTGAGTAATGTGTGTGCTATTCAATATGGAGACAAATGCCAGCTATGTGCCCCTCACCTAATATTTCAGCTCCACATGGTGACACAACAAGTGCTATGCTATGCTGTCGTCAATCTATAGGCTCTGTCACAGTACACCTGAACAAATGTCACATACCAAACACACACCTCAGTGACTAGTGAGGATAGATGTGTTGTCAAAATGACAGGTGTTTGTAAGTTACACACACAGGGATCAAGTATTGCCACATGGACACAGTCATTATGTACCGTCTGATTGACATGTGCCAACACAACCATTAAACATCCCTGATGTGCTATCAGGCTTGTTTGCAGGGCAGACATGGATGTCTGTGACACACAGACACAACAACAACACACATGCCCAAATCAGATGGATGTTGGAGAGGATTCAAATCTCCCAAATACAATTAGGTCCATGTGCGTAGCACTATACACAAATACTCAGGATGTACCCCACAGTACTAGCTCAGGAACACCCTGTAACACACAGTACATATCATGTGCAATTTAGGGTGTATGTAACATGCCATGAGACTATGTGCCAGTGCGTGCCCAGGCCACGGGTGTTGATCAGCAAAGTTCTCCCTCACAGTATTGAGGTGCATCAGACACAATGCCTTTTTGTCACCATGTAACATGGCACATCCTGGTAGTGTGTGCCACAATGTGCAACATCAAATATGACAAGTGTAGACATGTACCCACACATGTAATGAATCCTGAAATGTGATTACATGTACTGTGTGACAGGCTGTCATTGTGTTGTAGAGCACCTGAGTCCCTGCCAAAATATTTTGTTTGGCAGCCTTTGGCCATTGACTGGAATGGTGACATACGCGGTGTGATTTCAAAAGACGCGTCCTACACTTAGGGATCAAGAAGGACGCATGCATTGGACAGTGAATGTAAGGGTGACATACGCGGGTGTGATTTCAAAAAGCACGCGGACACTTAGGGACCAAGGCGTACGCACCCATTGGCTATTGACTGTCATGGAGACGAACATGTGTTTGCTATGTTTACAAATCATGTGCACACAGATTCCGTTGGCTCACTGCAACAATGTTTCAAAGTCAATGGTGTCATGATGCAGAATATCTTTACAACGCGGAAGGCATGTCCAATGCGTTCAATGCCATGGATTGGGCAAATTCGGATAATACGAACGACTCTGACCTATCTCTTTGACATCATCAAACAGATTCTGCCTCAGCAGCACAGATATAAGGCTGTCTGTCCCCCTGAGACTTCACTTGCCTACACAACATGCTCCAAGATTGGATCTCAGAACACCACTGCTGCTGTCTCTGCATCCTCTGTGTCCTGCAATGGCACGTACTGTGGAGAGAGCACCATCATTCACAGAAGAGGAGAGAACCAGGCCCTGCTAGACAGCCTCCTTCCACAGTACTGCAAGCTGTATGGGAAAACAGGGGATCAGGTGAGTGTAGAGTCCACTGCCTTTTCAGTTGTACATGTTATCTGACTGGCACTACTAGCATTGTGATCACCAAGGGCAAGTATGCACACTGAGTAAGTTTAAGTCTCAGAGTGTGTAGATGCATGAAAATGTATGAAAATGTTTATTTTTGCATGCTTGTGTTTTCCAGGCGCTGTTTCATTTTGCGAATGCAGGCTTGCACACAGGACAACTGCCCATGAGCATAGTTGTACTACCTGTATACATAATATGCACTGCTAATTACAACATGTATGTCCAACTGTGTGATTAAGAAACCTGGTGCATGTGTAGTAATGGTGTCTCACTTTGTCATCCTCACAGGTTTCTGCCCATCAGAGAAATTAAATTTGGCAGACCATCGTCCGGGCAGTAAGATTGGTGGGGGTCTTCAAACACCGCATCCGCCACTTCCAGAAGAGGTGGCAGGACCTTTGTGGCTGGACACGGTGGATTGCAAGAGTCCAGCTGAAGCTGTCGCCTCCTCACAGGAGGGGCGGACGCCGGACCCTGACCCCCCAAATGCTCCAGATTCTGGAGGTGGTCTTCCCAGACTTGGATGGGCAGTTGAAGGCCAGACAGCAGCAAGGAGGGGGTAAGTCCATGCCTTTTTGGTGTATTATGTATAACCTGCAGTTTGCACTCCTTCAGCCTTGTTACACTCCCACAGTTTGTCTGTCTGCTCAGACAAGTACAATGTGGCTAAATTTGGTGATGCCCCATTCTCATCCGATGACCAGGTGTGTCTCTTCCCCTCTTTGACATGTGTCACTTGGGTTGTGTGTATTTGCTATTGTCCAAGGGAATGTTGAGAGCCACATCTGCAACAGGGGCATAGAATTGAGCATCATGGGTGAGGCTATTGTGTGACATCTGTCAGCACATTGACTGATAAATGACCTGTGCTCTGTGTGTGGTCCACATATATACACAAATTGCTGTTGTGGGTCAGCATAGGAGTGTAAGGTATTGACTACACACCCATGCAGCAGGCCTGACCAATGTTGAGGACTCAGACATATCATGTGTATGAGTGTAACAAATGCATAGTCACCTGCATAGTGCTCCTGGTAATCCCATGTATCACATGGTCCATGGACAGGTATGGCTACTCCATCATCTGAGCCACTCTGGCCTCATAATCTTGGGTGTGAGCCAACACTTTGACCATTGTGAACGTATTTATCATGTGTCTGACTCTGTGTCATGGTGGACTGGCATAGCTTTTTGTAGTTCAGAAGTCTGCTATATGTTTGTCATGGACAGACATCTTACATGTGGCTAGTGGATCTGCACACATGGCAAAACATATGTGTGTAGACACTTGACTGTGCATAATGGTGGGTCGGACAGATATGTGTAAGCAGCCTTACTGTGTTCCTCTGAGGCCCTTATGTGTTCAGGTATACAGAGTTGTTGACTCACAAACTGAAAAGTGTTATTTGTATTACGTGGCATTATCAGATTCTCTCAAATGTGTGTAGCATGTGGTGACCATGTATACATGACCACTACCGAAGTTCCATTCACAGTCCGAACATGAGTGTGGCACAGTGCTGACTGTGGAGTCGGCATGTACTGCCCCTGGGACAGGAGTCATTACTGACTGATTGGCCAGACAGGCCTGTGGCCTTGTGTTTCACACTAAAATCTGGAGCATGCAGCATTGTAACTTGTCTGTTGTCCTGCAGCCACACTGTTGTAACTTTGCGTTTCAAGACATGAGGCCATCATGGTGTCTGGGAATGGAAGTATGTTCATCAGAGCAACAATGAGTTCGACCATCACAAATGCTGTCCCAAATGCAGAGTCAGTGGCCTGAGATGAGACATGTATGTCATAACACATGACAGCAACCATCATTGTAGATCAGACAACTGAGTAATCAGGGAATGGCTGCACAGGTGATGACTGACATCATACATACTATGGAGTGATGGGTCTATTGCCAACATGTGTACGCAAAGCATGGTTTACTGGCAGACTGATAAGTGCTAGGTTCACATAAATGTGATCAATTTAGCTGTGGCTTTTTAATGATGCCAGGGCTTGCACAATGATGTGTTGCATTTAAGGTCATGTGTCCAGTAAATACAGGTGACTGATGTGATTCTGTTTCTCCTCCTTGTTCACGGTATCATCGGCAGATACTGGAGGGGACAGCTCCACGGACCAAGAGGAGGCGCAGAGCCAGACTGGTTCCAATTTTGAGGAGTCGGAGGGACCCAGTGGCACGGAGGGTGAGGGGAGCACACTGAGGGCCAGTCAGCAGCAAGTACCTCAGCTGAAGACTGCTCCAGCTCCAGTGATGACTCCCTTGTGAAGGCGGGTGTGACAACACCACAGCCCACAGATAGCGAGTCTGTCCCCGCTACCACCACTATCTCCACCCTCCCAGTTGCTCCCATCCCTGATGTCCGTGGAGCCTCCAATGTTAGGGAGCATGTCTCCTTCATTCCAGGTACTGCACCCCCTGCCTCTGTCTCCCCTGCTGCCCTGAGTGTGGAGTCTGTGGACTTGCTGAAGCAACTCCATGTGGGCATACATCGATGCTGAGTGTCCTCCATGCTCACACTGGTCTATTGACACAATTGGTGTCATTCATGGAGGGCATCTCAGCAACCATGTCTGCCCAACAGCGGATCAGTCAGTCCATGGCCTCCTCACTGACGACAGCAGTGTTCCTCCTCCAACAGTCCCTCACCCCACCTACCTCTGCACCATCCACAATCCCCACTACCCTACCAGAACAATGCACACTCACACAGGCACCTGCATGCAGAACAACAGACACAAGCAGCACACGGCAAGGTCAGCCAAAGCAAAAACGCACAAGCACGCACACTCAGGGGACTGATGGCACACACACAGGGGATAGGGTACAGGCACACAGAGAAGCATCCACAACCACTCCACAGTCCTCAGATAGCTCTCCCTCCAAAACCCCTTCCCTTGACTCACCTGCTACCCCCTTCACAGAATCTCTTCCTCTGTGAGCTTGGCCTCTACCCCACAGATACATCAGGTCCAACTCACAAGGGGAAGGGGAAGCCAAAACACACAGAGGGTAGACCCCCCACCCCCGCACACCCTCGCCCAAGAGCAGGGACACTGAGGCCCCCACCTGCAAATCCCCCAGGACCAGGAAGAGCAAGACCCCACCTCAATCCTGTACTCACACAACACAGTCTCCGCCATTCAGCACCCAGGCCACTACTCCTTGGGTTCCCACGGCACACCCTGCCCCAGGTTCACCCACACACAGGTACAACATCCCCAAATTGATTAGGCCCTCCCCCCTTTCACATGCACTTCCACCCCAACCTCACATCCTCAGCCTGTTCCTACGACTGCTGTGGAGACCGTGTCCCCCTAATCTGACCCTCACACTTCATCTGAGCCCCAGACAACACCTTTGGATATTGGCACTGCAGTGGAGACCCCGTCCACTCCGTCTGACTTAGGCACTGCAGTGATGACGGCTCCCACTGTATCAGACTCATCCACTGCAGTTGCCACTTACACTCTCTGCACCCACCACACCTACCCTGCCCCCTACTGCTATCCCCTGATCCTGACCCTGTGGTGCCTGGACTGCCCCTATGTATGCCCCTCCAAGGGGAGATGTCCCCTGGCTGTAGCCGTGCAGGCAAGCAATGTGTGACAAGTAGTCATATGTCACACAAAACCGGACAATTGCATTGGACTGGCCATTGGCCTTTGGATTGATCATCGTATCAAACTGTTCATTTTTCAAAAGCTGAATAAAGCTAAACAAGTTTTGGGCTAGTTTTGCATTTAATGTACATGATGTTGCTGATGAGTGTCATTATGTTGCTGTTTCTATTGTGTTTGTTGAAAATAAGTGATTTGGTGATGGCATGGACTGCATGTGGTCCATGGTATATGTGTCCTATTACAGTGTGTAGCCATGTCATCCTTTGCTGCAAATTGAGGCAGTCATGATCCCAATTACTTGGCACAGTGAGTGTCACCTTCTTTTCAGAACTTCACATCTTTGGCTTACACTGTTGCACATATGTTGGGCTCCGATTTGTGCACATTGTACTTTTTCCAGACTGTGGGACCATCTACACTGAACATGCAGATTGTCACATCAATGCTGAACAACTGATGTGTGTCGTCAATGCAACTTGCTAGACATGTGTTTTGATGTTGTGCAGAGTCACTCCTGTACACTGGCTGATGTGACCAGAGCTTTCAGGGTGTTGTAATTGGTGTCTCAGTGACCACGTTTTATGCTGACATGACTTAGCCCAGCACAGACAACATTTGACACAGCTGACCTTACACATGAGTGGAGTCACCTCATGACAGTGTGTTCTTCCGTGACATTTACTGGGCCCAAGTGGTGTGCTATGTGAGCATGTCTCTGTGGGTAACCTTCCCTGTTTCTACACAGCCTATATTCCCTGCAGATGTTCCTGTTTGTGATACTTGCGGATTTGTCCTGTGTTTATCCAACGTCTTTGAAGTAGGTTTTCTGGGATGTAGGTGCATGTTAGACTACTGGTCCTTCTGGTGTAATCCGCGGGTCTGTTTGATATAAGGGCCTTGAATGTGGGCAAACGCACATGGGACATATTCAGGATTCACCACAGCACATTTGTGTTTCACACATCAGGTTGTTTTCACTATGTGGTGTCTTTCTGTGACTGGGTCACTTGTATGTGTGTGTGACTGCTTACACTCATCAGATCCTAGGCTAGCTACAACATGTGTTCTTTGTGGGTCTCCTAGGGGTCTTTATTGGTCTGGGACTGTGACAGGGATCCTGATGTGTCACATACGTTTCACATCATGCACATGTAACTCATACTATGCAGTGTTGAAAACATTCTCAAGGGTTGTTGACTGGCCATGTGTGATGTGTTTGTACACTTTGGATCCTCCCTCCACCCCTGGGTTTCTCATAGGTGCATGTGCAATGTCACCAGTCCATGTGGGCTTAGCTGATGCACATTGTTGCAGATCAAGGTGTGTGGTGTTGAGAGTGGGTATATGTGAGTTGTCTCATGTCTAGGCCCCTACCTACATAGTGATCTTAAATTACAGGACATGACCAGTGAGTTTTCTGTGTGAGCGTGATGGAAGTTAGTCTGTCACAACATGACAAGGTGCGCACATGTGACTGTGCTCCACAGTATGGGTTACATCCAAATTTGTCATCACAGAGGGATTATCATATAGGTTACTGTCACCATAATGTAGGATCCTTATAGGTACTGATGGAGTGGGGCTGTCTCTTGCTGTGTTGGTTGGTGTCCCGGCCAGCTTATGTCACATGAGTCTGTTGTGAACCTACTCATCTGACAATGCCTGATTGCCCACAGAGAGGTGCCCAATTCCTGTGAAACTTCTGCATTGCACTGTATATACATATGTCTCATTGGAGATCAGCCCCACATCATTTGTATTGTACTAGCCTGGGTACACTGAGACACACACACACAAGTTGTGTTTGAAGTGCAGTGTGAGGTTGACTGGTTGTGTTTGTGCATCTGCACCCATGCATTGGTATAGCTTTTGTGTGCCATTGGCTGGAAGTTGGTTGTAGGTTTTTTATACTGTCCCTGAGACTCCTACCTCATCAGTCTGCACATTCATCATGGTTAGTGTGTCCCATTGCTGCCATGGTATGGATCTTGATCACCAAAAAGCTACAGTCTACATAGGAGTCCTTAGTATGTGTGTCTGTTTGTGTGCATATGTGTGTATGCATTATGATGGGCACTACTTACATTGTGTAATTGTCCATTGTAGGCATTGTCAACCACCATGTGCAATGCTTCTCTGCACATGGTGGTAGTGATAGGCATCCGCCCCCCTACTGGTTGAGACTGCTGGCAGTGATAGGCTTACACCCCCATGAGTTGAGACTGCTGGTTGTGATGGGCATCCACCCCCTATGGGTTAAGTAATGCTGGTAGTGATAGGCATCCACTCCCCTATAGGTTGAGACTGCTGGCAGTGATGGCCATACCCCCATGGGCTGTATAATGCTGGTTGTGATGGACATCCACCCCCCTATGGGTTAAGTAATGCTGGTAGTGATAGGCATCCATCCCCCTATGGGGTGTGCAATGCTTGTGGTGATAGGCATCCACCCCCCTATGGGTTTGGGCTGCTGGTAGGTATAAGCAACCATCCCCCTATAGGTTGAGACTGCTGTCAGTTATAGCTATCTACCCCCTATGGGTGTCGTACTTACCGTCTGCGGGGTATGCGTCAATTTCTGTTGTTGTTTCGGTCATAGACGTAGAGTACAGGGATGACATACGCGATCGGATACATGGTATGTTCGTCTTGTAGCTGCGGATCGTGTTGTGATGCACTTCAATGCAGAGAGACTGCTGTTCCGGATGCTGGAACGTGCTGTAAGTGGCGACCTGTTTGGCGCGTAGGAAGTATGCATTGTACTTGCGCGGCCGGAAACTGCTGTGTAAATGCTTCCGGGCGACTCCATTTCAGTGTTTCTGGTTCCGGCTCATACGTAAAATGTTGCTTGTTTTGGAGCATACGTGTCGTTTGGGATTTAGGCACATTTGCGCATCATACTTCCTCGTCCGGACGGCCCGGCTCCCGGAACGAGTAGGTCGGAAGATAGCGCTACGGACAGCCCTCGGAGGGCTGTCCGACCCGGATCGGAATCGGCCCCTTAATATTTAATATTTATAATTATATATATGTTAAAAAACAATATTTTGTACAACAATATTAATGACAGCGATATTTATAAATTTATATTTTTGTCATCTACATTATAAATTTAGGATGACGATATTTTTACAATGATATTTATGAGACAATATTTTGTTTTGGTGATATTCCCAGAGGCGATATTTTGTCAGTGAACCCTAATAGATCTTACAGTATGTTAGAAATGGGGGTCTCTAATTGACAGTAATAGGCACCTTGTCCAAGTAGGGACCCTTCATTCTAGTCAGGGTAAGGGAAATGTACACCCAAGATAACCCCTGCTCACCCCCTTGGGAGCTTGGCACGAGCAGTCAGGTCTATCTCTTAGGCAATACGTAAATCATTTGTTCATAAAACGCTGAGTAGCACTACAAATGGACATGACACCAGTTTAGAAAAATAAGCAATCTTTATCTAAACCAAACAAGACCAAAGCAACAAAAATCCAACATTTGGAACTCAAGATACCACTTTTTGAACGTTTAAGCAATGCTGTCCATAGATCTCTATGAATACAGTGATTTTAGCACAAAGTACTTTTGATGTGTCAAAATCCAAGGCAAAAAACAGTTGCAGTGGAGGGAAGTGTCAGAAAACACAGCGATGCATTGATTCTTGAGTCTCAGGGGAATGGATGCGTCAGTTCTGCTGCACACAGAAGAGTTGTGTCGATTACATACTGCGAGGAGAAGCGATGCGTCGAAATCCAAAGACGGTTCCTTTCTGGGGGTGAATGTGCTGAAACTTGGTGCACAGGTGGGATGCTTGGAAATCCAGGCACACTGGAGATGATGTGGCGGTGATGAAACAGGCACCGTGTCGATTCTTCCAGCCATGGACCGTGATGCGTCGATTCCTTCAGCCGCACAGCAGGCCCTGCATCAAAGTCGGAACGGGGGTCTCAGAGGTAGGGCCCTAGAAGAGGCAGGGGCACAACCAAACATTTTGATAATGTTGGGGGCTGCAAGAAGTGCAGCAGATCCCTAGCAATTTAAAAAAAAAAAAAAACTGTAAGGCTCCTGGGTCATTAAATCCATGACCCCAGGTCATGGAGGGCATCTTATAGTTTGTTTCATGATTACATTTGGTGGGGTGAAAATTTTTAAAAGAAAAACTCATAGACATGCTTATTTGTTTTAAATAAAACGTTATTAATCATTTTAACAACAATCACTTCTATTAAACATTGCATTGTGTGAATTATTGAAAAATGCATGTTTTTAAAGTTTTTGGTGATTTTTTTACAACAATGATAGATCTGCTTTATATATGTTGATATTCTCATCTCTTGCGAAAGCCCATAGGCCCACTTTTTTTATTTTGGCCTTGTGATCATTATACAAGATTGGTAAGTCGCCCTGACTGCATCCAACCATAGGCTGCGCATGGCCAAAGTGTGTGTGCCTTTTGAGGTAGGGCGCTTGCAGGGAGTTGGCTAGGTCCTACACCTAACACCATGCCATGCATGGCGGTATGTGTCAAATCACATTTTCACCTAACTATTACATTCCTGTAACCTTTGTTTTTATCAGTGAATTTAAGAGGTTTTTTTTTAATGGAAAGTCAGCTATTATTAACATACCTAACTATAACATCACTTTAACCTTTGTTTTTTCAATGAAAATGTATTATATACCTATATATATATCTATATATATCTATATCTATATATATATTCACTGAAAAAACCAAAGGTTTCAGGGGCGTTATAGTTAGCTGGACATTTCCCTCATACAAAACCCTAGAAATTCCCCTGTTATAGTTAGTTCAGCTAACTATAACTCGCGCCCCTGCAATGCACTGCTGATGACGTCACATATTACATCACTCATGACATGGCCAGTGACATCACTGATGACATCACTGATGACATCTCAAATGACATCACTGATGACATCACTGATGACGTCATCCATGTGATAAATTACTGCATCTTCTCACACCCTAATGTAACCGTTGATACGCCGACTCAAAATTTCAGACGCCCATTCTCAAAACCATAGATACTCCAATACCAATAACTACATACCCACTTATTAACTCTTAGGTCTACATACACCTCCACTCATTCACCTGTACAGTCACTCATACTTACAGTCACTCCGTACAAGACTATCATATGCATTTATACACCTACATAGACACTCACACACCACCAATCATCCATAGAGGTACTCTCACACCTAGTCAGTCATGCAAATAATTAATTACACTCCCAGTTACTCACCTATGCAGTTATACACACTCAAGTTCACTTACTCATAAAAATAGTACCACATTCTTACGCTCTTATACAATCATTGATACAAGCACACACTCATCCATACAGCCACTCTCACAATCACACACTCTCACATATACCCACTTATACACTCTTACACGCATGTATACTGCCTTTCACATATGTAGTTAGTCACTATTGTACCACTGAGATATACATTCAATCCCTAACACACCCATACATACACTCACTCAACCATACAGTTCATCACAGATGCACTCTTAAAACCATGCACCCATAGAATCACCCACTCACACATCTATGCACAGAGTCACACACAGCCTACACACACAAACTCTCAGGCACCCATACAGATACTCAGACAACCAATCAATAACCCATAAAGACACTCATATAGCTATTCACAAAACTATGCAGCCACTTATACACCAACACACAGACACATACAGACATTCACTCAGTTTAGTCAGTAGTCTGTAGTAAGATACATTTAATGACTCATTTATAGAGTCAGTTACACACCTACAAAATCATCCATTCACACACTTGTACACTCACTCATTATTCAACAGGCCTTTCCCTATATATAGTAAACATATTAAAACTTTACAGAAACACATACTCACTGGATGATGTCATCAGTGATGTCATCTGTGATGTCATTTGAGATGTCATCAGTGATGTCATCAGTGATGTCACTGACCATGTCATGAGTGATGTAATATGTGACGTCATCAGCAGTGCATTGCGGGCGCGCGAGTTATAGTTAGCTAAACTAACTATAACGGGGGAATTTCAATGGTTTTGTACAAGTGAAAAGTCCAGCTAACTATAACACCCCTGAAACCTATGGTTTTTTCAGTGAATTTCTGAGGTTTTTTAAATGCTAATTCCTAACTATAACGTGCCTGAAACCTATGGTTTTTTCTGTTAATTTCAAAGGTTTTTTAAATGCTAATTTCTAACTATGCCTACAGAGATAGGACATGTGAAGAAAGAAGAAAAAATGCACAGATAATATATATATATATATATATTCACTGAAAAAACCAGAGGTTTCACACACGTTATAGTTAGCTGGACAGTGATGTCATCAGTGATGTCATGAGTGATGTCACTGACCATGTCATGAGTGATGTAATATGTGACGTCATCAGCAGTGCATTGCGGGGGCGCGAGTTATAGTTAGCTGAACTGGGGACGCACGTTTGTTCTTACCAGTATTTGTCCTATACTCTCCACTCTCCAGCCGTGAGGGGAACGGCCAGCAAGGGGGCAATATGTCACATCTTCTGCACATCGCCGCAAGGGTACAGCCTGCAAGGGGGCTCTCAAGTTAATTCCCTGCACTTCGTGCCCGCGAGACTACAGTTCCCAGATGCCCCATGGCGCGAGCCTCTGACGCCACGAGGCTGCGTCCAACGGTCTCAAAAACGCTCACCGAGCCCCGCAGCGCGGGACGCACGTTTGTTCTTACCAGTATTTGTCCTATTCTCTCCACTCTCCAGCCGTGAGGGGAATGGCCAGCAAGGGGGCAATATATCACATCTTCTGCACATCGCCACGGGGGTACGGCCTGCAAAGGGGCTCTCAAGTTCATTCCCTGCACTTCTTGCCCGCGAGACTACAGTTCCCAGATGCCCCACGGCGCGAGCCTCTGACGCCACGAGACTGTGCCCAACGGTCTCAAAAACGCTCACCGAGCACCGCAGCGCGAAACGCGCGCGGGCGGGCCCGTCCTTGCCCGTCGTCGCCAGGAGGAGACAGGACAGGGCTCTCCCTCTAACTTTTCACGCTAAGGGCCCAAAGGTACATTCCATTGTCATTTCTTCAAGATCTGTTAAAACCCCGAGGGGTGCATGTTAATATTGTCAATTATTATTTAAGCTGCTGACGATTTAGGTTCACCAAGCCCACTGACTCTGTCTTGTATTCTTGTTGAAGCTCATTCCAATATTGTCACTGTTACTGAATGGGTAAGAGGAAGGTAATGGAGGGTGGGGGCACCGTGGGGAGCAAAAAGGGCAAAAAGACCAAAACAGCCAGACATGCTGTTAGTAACTGTGTCTTAGACAGAATTGAGAGCAATGTTAGCGACTGTGAGGAAATATTGGGAGGTAATATCACGGTGATCGCTGTGGGCGACGAAGCGGGGACGGGTAATAATCCCCATAAGGTCATACCGACCATGTTTAAAAAAAAAAAACTGTCACACGTCCTAATCCCATCTCCCACAGTTCACTAATGGATGACACGAGGTTCACATCTGCTCTGGACTCCCCCGCACCTCGATCTAAACTTTTTGTGACGGGGGGCTCCGGCTCTAAGAAAAACCATGATGAGTCCCTGCAATCCATTCCATGCTCCAATCGCTTTTCTGCGCTGGACTCCATAGTAGAGACAGTAGTCAGTCCATCCAGAAAAAGGCGCGATCTCGTCGAGACCGTGGCCCCTCCGATTCCCTGTTTTTGTAAAGTCTCTCTCGAGGGTCTCATGGAGAAAGTCGAAATCCTCCAGGCCGAGGTAGTCTCACTCAGAAAGATTATTGAGTCCCTAAATGCTAAGCTAAGCCCCCCCCCTACCCCCCCAAATTTTCCAGCCTAAAGTTACTCCTGCTTTTGTGGCTATCTCTGTCGCCAAACCCCAAACTGACTCCTCTGAATTGATATCTGTCAGAGGACCTCGAGGACTGCCCAATCGTGAAATCGACCCGCCCTCCCCGCCTTCTCTCCCTAATTCCAAGAGAAGTTATGCGGAAAAATTAAGTTCAAGCAAGCCCCTCTGCATTATTGAAAACTCTAGGGGGGTTAACCCCAGGGTTTCTCAATGGCCACTTGCCTATTGAGCAGTCTGCCCTGACCAATAACATCCGGTCATCTGGTCCACATCGCCTAGATATGGTCAGAAATAATAGGAAAATAGTATTCATGGTCAAAGTCCCCAAAATCCCCCCTCATCAGGGGTTTGAAGGTGGCGAATCTCTTCGCAATAAGGTTATACATTGGCTGCGCCAGGTTAGGGGCTGCAGATCCATCATTAGGGAGGACATTATCAGGGCAAAGAGGCTATCGGTCCATAACTCCCCGCTTGATTGTATTGAGTTGGAACTAGCAGACGCCACCCTTGGTGAGAATTTAGTAGCCTTGGAATTCCGCACTTCTCCCCCCGAGCCCTCGCCCATTCAAATCAGGTGCACACCCCTTTGGGCTCCATTGGGGGTGAAATCCCATTTGACATCTGGGGAAATCAGGGGGGACTCAGGCCTGAACAGGGTGGATTGACTGACATTACCAACAACCACTGATTACAGCGTGGCTTTTCCATTAACCTGCCCTAGTGTTCACATTGCCCCAGTTGTCCCCTCCTCTCTAGATTTCTGTGAGAGTAGGGTAATCCATAGTAACCTGACATCACATGACATCGCAGGTGACCCAGGGTTACCAGATACATTAAATAAACCCATACTTCCTGGAACATAGCGGGACTAGAGAAGAAGTTAGTACTCCCAGAATGGAATGCCTGAGTCGGGAAATAAGAGATCTGCTTATTCCAGGAATCTTGGAGTCTAAAACCCCTACATAAGTTAGGATATTCCACCTATTTTCACCCGGCTATCAGTTCAAGCAAGGGACGTCCATCCGGGGGTCTCCACATATGGGTTAGTACTTCCCTGAACTGGTCTATTTCCTCTCATAATTGCATCTCACATGACATCTTGCACTTAACAGTACGTGGAGCTTCCAACAGACCCACATTGGATCTTTTTAATATCTATGTTAGGGGCTCTAAGGGTGCCCTGGGCTCCGCAACCATTTCAGCTCTAGAAAGTATTCTTTACAGCATTCCCCCTACTTCTCACATCATCATAGGGGGAGACTTAAAATGCTCTTTCGAACCGCTTGGTGAGGAGGATTTTCTTGGCATTGCTGAAGAAGATGCTAAATGGAATATTCCTGCCCTTGCGTTACCTCCCATTAGGATGTGGTCACAGAGGGCCATCCAATTAAATGCACTCTCACAGGAATTTAATCTTAGAGCGGTTAACGGGAGATCAACCTCCGATTTACACGGGTCTCACACTTTTAACAGGATTAGTTCTCCGTCCAGGATCGACTATATCCTTATGGATGTCAGGCTATGGCGCGATCTGCTAGACATGGAAGTTAAACCTTCCACAGATAGCGACCATAATCCCTTATGTCTAGAACTAAACAATGTTTGGCAGGCATCTGGTGATGAGGCAAGTATTCGACCGCTTCTGTCCACCAGAGAAGTAATTCCCACCAATTGTTACAGACGCCTTAAATGGCCAAAAGTTGTCACCCAGGAACATATAATGGAAAGCATTAAGGGCATTTTAGTTGCTGAGATTAGCAAATTCACAAACCTCTCTAAATCAGCCCCGGCTCAATCAAATCTCCACTCGACTTACCAAGAATTTATCACTAAACTGAGTGCTTTTATAATTGTTGTTGGCAATGCAGGTACTAGAGCCACACAGGTAAAGGCTGGTAACCCCTGGTATTCCTCCAAATGCAAGGATAAAAGGGCGGCCCTTATACTGGAAGTCAGGAAAAAAGATCCCCTGGCAGTCTCCAAAGCAAGGAAGGAATACTCCGAGGCTCAGAGGGAGACTAAGAAAATCTGGGACGAGAATCATTGGCAAGATTTAAAACAAGCGTCCAATGAGAAAGATTCGAAAGGCTTTTGAGATCTTATTAACAAAAGGGCCAGGAGCACTTCCCCCCCAATCGCTAACCATGTAACTGCTAATCAATGGTTGGCCCATTTTTCCAAGTTGTACTCTGCTGATGATAATCTTCCTCTTTCCCCTGACACTGTTTGCCTTCCCACCACTGGCGTTCTCGCCCAACATCTAGATTCTTTTGAATTAGCCGAGGTGGTGACAGCAATAAAAAGTATAGCCCCAGGCAAGGCGGCGGGCCCAGACGGACTCCCTGGAGACTTGCTCCTGCAGTACCCTGAGACATGGGCATCCTTTATCCCACTGACCCTGAACTTGATATCCAGAGGATCACCCGTGCCAGACTCTTGGAAAGGCGCTGAGGTGGTGCCCATCTTTAGAAAGGGGAATAGGGAGGACCCTGCCAACTACCGACCGATTAGTCTAATCGATGTGATACAGAAAGTGGTTGGCAGGGTCCTACTAGCCAGGATGGGAATTTGGATGGAAGATAACACCATTCTGTCCCACTTCCAAGCAGGCTTTAGGAATAAGGTGGGAACAATTGACCAGGTGTTCAGATTCCTCTTGATCTATTGGAAGATAGTACTCCTGGGGAAAGGCAGTCTGTATCTGGCCTTCATAGATTTGAAGACCGCTTTTGATCTTGTACCACGGGGGAAACTATGGCACATCTTACAACAATTAGGTATCCCCCCCTGGTTCTTGACATCATACAGCGCTTGCATAATGGCAATTATGCTAAAATAAGTTGGGGGTCCCAAGGGCAATTGACTGAGAGAATCGCGGTGAACAGGGGCGTCCGCCAGGGTTGCATACTGGCACCCACGCTGTTCTCCTTATACATCAACGGGGTGGTTGATTTCCTGCGACAGGAGCCGGCCGACGCTCCTTTCCTGGCTGGGGAGAAGACTCCGACCCTCCTGTTCGCAGATGACACTCTCTTGATCTCAAAATCACCGGGGGGACTCCAGAGGCTTTTGAATAGGTTTGACACTTTTTGTGATTTGCACGGGCTGACAATAAACACCACTAAAACCAAGATTATGAGTATCAACCCGTCCAAACGATTTAAAAATCACTTTACCCTGGATGCTGTCCCGTTGGATAATGTGGAGGGTTTTGACTACCTGGGGATTCGCATTGCAAAGGATATGAAATGGGGTCCCCACCTTGCCAAGATGCTTTTAAATCATAAGAGGATCTCGGGTGCTATCTTGAGAGAACAGCGTCTTTATGGGTGCAGACCAGTGGCCCCTGTGCTCGCGGTCTATGCTGGCAAAGCACTCTCGTCGGCCTTGTATGGATCTGATCTCTGGGGCTTTCAGAATGTTGGCGAACTTGTCACATCCGAAAATAAGTTCATGAGAGATATGCTTTCCCTACCTACTTCGACACCTCTGAAGCCTTTATTCTTTGACCTAGGTAGGCACTCTATCCAAGATATAGCACGCCGGCGCCCTCTTCTCTTCTGGGCTCATATCAGAAGGACTGCCGAACTGTCCAATTATGCGGCAGCTCTTGATGAACTGATAGTAGCCGACACTGGGAGTAAGATCAAATGGCTAACGGATCTTCGGAAACTTTGGATTAAATGAGGCATGGTGTAGTCAGACCCCACCTCCAAAGCAGGTTTTTTAAAAAATGTACTGGGATTGGGTGCAGATACAGGTCACTCAAAATCCCAGATTGGGGAAATTGTCCAAGGGATTTTTCCAGCACAAAATCACCTGCACATTGGAACCTTATCTGGACTTTATCCAGACCCCCAGAGATAGGGCACTATATATGAAGATGAGATTTGGGACTCTTCCTACCAACAGTTTAGTTGCTGGTTGGAAAGGGTCAAACACAACACCTACACCCTGTCCGGGTTGTGCTTATCACAACAAGTCTATTGCACACCTCTTGTTCGCCTGCCCGGCATATAGGCTTGCCAGAAATAGGTGGTTAAAGCCGGTTTGCCAATTACTGGGCCCAATGAGTCATCGTAATGCTCTCCGCATCTTATGCACAGATACTTCATCACTCACTTTGATATGCGAGGTGGCCAAATTCTTGGGCTGTGCCTGGTTAACAAGAAGCAAGATTTTGGCAAGGGAGCCAATTTGCTTTACGAGTTCAGACACTAATTGTGACTAGAGTCCATTTATCTGCTGGTAACAAAACTGGGTCTCTCTCTTTTAGGGCTTTTGCCTATACTTTTAATTTTAGATTTTTTATGGTTTTTATAAACAAAACATGAACATACCATGTATTGGAAACTGTATTGTATAAGCTGCTTCAGGCGATGGTTTAATTGTTTTTTTTAATAATCATGTAAACATGTTTCTTTTTTTTATTCGATAATGCACTGCTTTTATGATATTTTAATATCGAATAAAGCTTATACTTACTTACTTAGTTAGCTGAACTAACTGTAACAGGGGAATTTCTAGGGTTTTGTACTAGGGAAATGTCCAGCTAACTATAACGCCCCTGAAACCTATGGTTTTTTCAGTGAATATATATATATATATATATCTCAATATTGCATTGTGTACATTTGTAATGTTTAAACAAAGTTGATGTGAAGATGTTGAAAATGGAGTGGCGAATTAAGTAGTTCACATTGAGCAGCAACCTTTTCACGCAACTGTAGGATTGTGGGAGCTGTGCCAGTTCTCTGCAGCCATGCAGATCTAAAGATGGTAGGCAATGTTTGACTGTAATAATCATGTAAGCTCATCCGACTTTGTATCCAATAAGGCTATATAAGTGTCTGGGTTACATAGGTGCTCATTGATAGCACTGGCACTAAAAGTAACTGATATTCAGGCTTTCTGTGGTGTTACTTGGACACTGGCGATGACTGAGATTTCTGCAACAATAGTTTAGGAACTGGGCTACTCAGCAATGAGGTAGTGATAGTAGCGCTTCACTGAGGCTGAATTTGTTTTGTAAGATTTGTTTGCTACTACTAGCATTTGCATTGTACTATTGATTATTCTTTTTAGTGATCTGGAAGTGTTGCACTAGAGGACATACAATGATATGAGCCAAGTTACTAAACATCGGTATTCTGTGAGTAGTTTCCAGGAGTAATGCTTTGTCAAGGATACCATAAGTAAGTTGCACATAAGCCTGGAGGAAGACACATTTACTCATAGAAAATGCTTTGTGAATCAGGCCTGAAATTTTAGTGTAACTCACACCTACGTCTGGAGTAATACTCCTATACTCATACACAAAACCTTTCTTGCCTGATCCCATGTTGTTTTTCTTTTATATTTTTGGTTACAGATTTATAGATACCTGTTCATTAACAACAATCACTTTTTGTATTGCATCCATTGTGAAAGCAAAAGATTGCAGGTAGAAATTTTCTAAGACAAAGGTTCATCCATGTTTGCACAAAACAGTGCAGAACAGAGGGAAAGTGAGACCAAGCGAGAGAAATGAAGAAAGATCTTCCTTAGAAGGAGCGACTTGGATAAGATTCAGGCTTCAAGACTGTTTTAAGCTGCTAAAAGCATGATAAATGTTTGCTCCTCCACAATGAAAAAAATGTCTTTCCCTACCACTTTGTTCCAATCTGGTTCCTGTTCTTCAAACATTAGCCAGATGTGAGATGTGACCAAAAGAAGTATTCTGCAATGACCATGAAGTGAACAGTACATATGTTATTGTTGGACATGAATGAGATTCTCTATCTTTATTGAGAGGAATATGGAGGAGTCTGCAATTCCTATGCTCAGCTTCATAATGGTTCTTGTTATATACTGAAGACAGTCATTTGGAAGCAGTTTCCCAAAGCACAATCAACTCTTTCCTGATAGAGGGTGGTTCACCTTCAAATTTGAAAAATATATGGTGATTTAGCAGTTGAAAAAATGGTAGGAGTAGAGGCTGGAGTGTATTCTTCTCCTAAAATTAAGGAAATTCTTGGAAGAGACATTCACAAATATGTTTGAATTTTTAAACAATTTTTTTTCAGGTTTTATTCCCAAATATGGAATGCAGAGAATTATAGCCTGCACATCCAATGAGGGTGCTCCAGACACTATGATGTCACACAGGATGTACTTAGTGCTCTCCCCTAACTGGATATTAACTTAGGTGAGCTGACCATAGTATTGACATGGTGAGTTAAGTCATTGAACCATGGACAAGAATATTTCTAAAATTAATGAGCTCAGATGGGCCTTAGAATAGATGTGGCAGCATGCAACCACAAAATCTACATGTCAAATTCAAGCTGAGCACTAGAGGAGAGAAAGGCAAAGCTTTTTTCAATTCAGCTGTATAGCCACAAGCATGATCAAATGCAAAAAATGATATTACTTCGCCTTAAAAGCCACAGGGATTCATATTTTTAATAATTGTGTGTTTTAATGAATTTGATACTGTTATGCTCATCAGGCCCAAGACGCATGTATAGCCCCGTAGTGGCGATAGAGTGGAATCCCACACAGGGGTCTTCAGCATTCATATTCTTATAATCAGACATTTTAAAAGTACCTTAATTTGAGCACAATGTAACCCAAGTTTCAGACTGTATGTGTGCCGCTGTAGTTACAATTCATCTCATGTGATCTATTTGCCAAAACTTTAGAAAAACACACCACACAATTCAAGCTTTTATCTTGACAACTTTGTTGCAGATTGATCAGCGATGACAAAGTTACAAAGGAAGGCCCCAAACAAAAGCATCATTAGGATGGCAGGCGGACTTTGTCCGCCCACCATTCCGACGTAAAAAAGGACCGTCCGCCATAGATGCGGCGGTCCCGTGGGGGAGATTAGGATGCGCCTGCCACACTGGTGGGCGCATCCTGCATTTTTAACATTGCGGCGGGCACCACCTGCCGCAATGCCGCCAAAAATGCATGTTGTGCATTTGCATGCACAATGTGGCAGGCACCGCGCAGTGCCTGCCATGTTGTGCATGCAAATGCAGGGGGGTACCATAGGTACCCCCCATGTGCACCCACCCACACCCCAGAATTCCTGTGGGCCCGCTACAGGCCCACAATGGCAAGGACCGCATGCCTTTCCGCTGCCATCCTAATATGGTGACACCGCCACCATAGCAGACCCCTTTTCCGCCTGGTCACCTGTGTGACCGGCGTAAAACTGGCAGACGGTCTTTCCAGGGAAATGGGTGGCGGGCGGGGAAGGATGTAGGGCGGATCGATCCGCCCTACATCCTAATGGGCCCCAAAGTGTTTTATGTGTTTGGAATGGCATATCCTGTAGGAAACATTCTGCCTAAAAAGGAGAAAAATGGCTGAACAGAAAACACCACATGTTACAAGGGTGTTGTAATGAACACCAATCAGTGGCTATCTAGTTCAGTGTATTTTCATTGATCGCTCTAAATTAATCAGCAGAAAGTCAGTGGCGATTGCACATGCGTATCTTATCTATGTGTACCACAGTTGTTTGCAAACAACAAGACAAATTGAAATTCAAAGGAGGTATCCTGATAGGATTAATGTTCCCTATGTGCGCAAACTACAGAAATCACATAATTTCCTGCTGACATTCTGTAGATGATTGTCTGGTTTTCCATGCAAGTATGCCAAACTACAGGAAAGGATAGTTTAATCATTAAAAAACACAAGATACGCCTGTAAAACAACAGGAAACGTGTAACATGTTTTGTTTTTATTCTAAAATACACCACGTGGCGTAAAACTGTTGATATTCGAGTAGATCAGAGGATTAAAAAATAACACAAAGAGTATAGACGGAGAGTCGAAGCTGTATTAGGCATATATTGGTTGGCCTTGGTCCATCAAGTTTTCTCCCTAGCAAGTACAAGAGGGTAGGAAGAGACCAGCTGACCTGGCCAGAAGGTAGAGAGTCAACATCACCACCTGAACTGGTCAGGAGTATATTAGTTAAAAACACAATTTGGACATGCCGAAAGCCTGGAATCTAAAAAGGTAAACCATCCATTGCCTTGCCAGCTGGCAATGAAAGATTGTGCTGCCCCCTCCCCAACTCATGCCTTGCCCAGTGGCAGGGGTATGTATTAGTATGGCAGATTGTAACTACTACTAAGAGCTGTGGTGATTTTTTGGTACCCTTGAATAACTCATTGGGGGAGGTTTCTAAATGGGGCAGGGTGGTACCTTGTTCAATACCTGCTTTACCCTAGGGTGAGCATTGTGAGGTTTTTTTGCCTTCTCTGCCTTGCCCAGGTGCCAGGAGGGTATTTTGAGTCACCATCTACCTTGTACACGGGGATGTTGCTGCCCACCTGGCCTTGCCTATGGACCAGGCGGGTCTTGTGCTCCCCCCACATTTTACCTAAGCGCAAGGGTGCATTCTATGTTACTCTCACGTTTGTTAAGGCTGCTTCCTTTCTTCACCTTGAGAAAATGTAAATAAGGCAATCTGCTGAATAAAAAGAAAGAAAATGAACCCGCACCTAGGGCAAGTATAATTACAATAGTGCTGTGTTCATATTTTCAATCCTGGCATGGAACCAGATTACAACTTTGCCAAGCCCCCATCACTGTTACAAACAAGATGGAGGAGGGAAACAATGGTGGTTGGCAGCTACCCTGCTGCTTCATTCATAATTGTGGGCAGAGCTGGAGGACAGCTCCAGAGACAGATGGTCAGACATATTGCTCTGTTCAAATTTGGGAACAGTTCACATTAGACAGGGGTTGATCCTGTTCAGGTTCATGAGGGAGGGATAAAGTGTCAAAAGTAGAAAAGAAACAGTATCCCCACTAGCCATAGATTAAAATAGAAATAATTGACATACGCATGAATTTGAATTAGTGTGCATTAAGCCTGGGTGAAACTTTAATTATGCTGGTGTAACTGGCATAGATTTGTTTTTTTTGTGTAATAACATCTACGTGAAATTACTGAGAATGAGCCATTACTCCACATCATGGGAGAAATTTTTATGTGAGATGTACCATTTGGTAATTTTTTTAATGTTACCAGTAGTTCAGGTAGATATTTCTACCTGAGCAGACCATTCAGGTAATTTTTAAATAAAAAACTGAAATCAAAACGGGAGCAGCAGTGTTTTGAATACGAGCAACCAGAAATTATTTTCTACAGTCTGCAGTCCCGCCCGCCGGATTACAACAGTAATTCAGGGTGGACGGTGTGGCTGGAATGTTCGGCTAGTAGAATAGCCTAAAGACCATCCCGCTGCTGTGGCAGCACCTCCAGCACGTCTGTGCATGGTGTGGCATGCACCATATCGTGCATACCACCTAGTGCACACACGACTGTGCACTTTTGGGGCAGCACATCATGTGCCCCCTGCACACACCGCAATGGGCGGAAGTGACCAGTGGCCCTGTTGGGGCCCCTTTACATGCATTTCCATCAAGCACGTTATGGTGGGGTCCCTGCCATGAAATGTTTGGAGGAAAGGCAGGTCTGAATCTACCTGGTGCTGCCTGAATCGGCACCGCTGCGATTCCTGTCTGCTTTCCCCACCGCTGCCATCACGGGATCCTGGCGACCATGGTGGTCTTGTGGCGTTGGGATCATCACCATCGTTATCAGCTGGGAGGCCCAACACGATGGCAGCGTTGGGACCGCCGTCCAATGGTAAGGCAGTCCCAGGACTGCCAACATTTAATAAGGCACTAAGTCTTTATGCTTGTACTTGTGTATATATACTCACGGTCAGTTAAATAATAGTTTATTGAGTTGTGTCATTTATATTTGTTGTCGGTTATGTCTTTCAATCTGTTAACCTTTAAACTTCTTTTGTTATGTTTTTCAAATATGTTCAAGATCAAGGTTTGAGTGGAGTGCTTAAAACCAATGAATACTTAAACATTACTAACAGAAATACATGCATGCACACTGGGGGGGCATAAGTCATGTAATTTCGGGTAGCGTAATTCCACACAAAAACTAATGATGCAACATTATGACTATTTACATGAAATGCCCCTTGCAGTAAAAAAATTACCCAAAACGGTCCATTCGGGTAGAAATTCCACTTGAAAATGTAATTTTGAGTAGTTTTCCGGTTGCTCGCATTCAACACCATGCCTCTTGCGTTCGATTTTCAGTTTTGCATTGAAATATTACCCAAATGGTCCACTTGGGTAAAAAAATCTACCTGAAATGTTTGTTAACTACCCACTACAGTTAACTTTCAAATTTTTAATTTTGTGCTCAAAAAGTAAACAAACAGTCTCCCCGGGTAAAAAATCTACCTGGAATGCTGCTTGTGTTCAAACATCACCCAAATGGGTAAATGTGATTTACTTCTGCAGGACACTGAGTCTTCAAGTTTGTGCTAATGTATATATCCTCACAGTCCGTTTGAGCTGTATCATTTACACTGTTGTTTGTTATGTCTTTTAATATGTCATCCTTCAAAACTCAAGGTTTGAGTGGAGTGCTTAAACCCAATTAATCTTTAAACAATACTAAAAGAAATACATATGTGCACACTGATTCAATTTCTTATGTATGTTAGTTATTTATAGATCAATCTATGGCTAGTAGAAGAACTGTTAAAATTCCCAAAATTTGGAAAGAGAGCAGCAGGGAACAATCTCAGCTCTCAGGCCCTTCTCTCTCACTGTTAAAAGACTTAAGGAGGGGTGGGACAGCTGACAGCTGTCCTACTGCTCTGCTCTCTAATGCAACAGGGCACCAGGACAACTGCCGGCTGCACTGATAGCAGAATTTCCTTTTTGTCGATAAGGAGGACATTTCCTCCCTTCCTTGGGCAAAGTGGGGGCTGAACCAATACATCTTCCTCTTCTGGGATAGGCTCAGGACTTCCAAATACTCCCTACCCCTGAATAACTAAATAAGGGGCTACAAAATGTCCCTTCCCTTCGGGAAAGAGTGTTTTTTTTAAGAATCTCACCTTGTGTTACGGAACACTGGTAGTCACAGGTGCTTTTACTGTTTTTGGAAGGTACAATAGCGACTCTTGGTCAAGGCAGAAGAAAACCTCCACACTATTGGTGGTCCTCTACATCTGAGTTACGGCTATTTTACTACCTAAATGGTGGGGGAGCATTTTCGTTGCTTATAATATGTCCCCTGATACGCTTGCTACTCCACTGACCACAAGAACTTATTACATATATAGCCTCTCAAGCAAGGAGTATAAAACTGTTTTCTGTGAGAGCTTTTAATTAATATAATTTGTAATAAAAATGCTACAGCAAGAACATGCACTTATATCAGCTTCTCTCTGTTCTGAAATATTATGTTAGAGCACCTTGAGACATTCAGACTTTCAAGCTGTTGCCATCAATGAAGAGGTTTGGAAAACTTGCCAATATCTAACTTTTTAATACTTCACCAATTAAGTTCCAATGTTGTGGTGCTTAGTCGGTTGTTGTTCTGTGATCACGCACTGTCATTGACGGCCCCTGGGGAAAGAAAGTTGCAGACTAGTCTCTCCCTGAGGTGATTCGTGCCCCAAACAGGACATGGGTGGGGATAGGAAGTTCAGGGGGAAGGGGCGGGTCAAATAATTAACATATAAGGGTCCGGCGAGGCACCACCTGCATCTTCCTGACCCTGGTCATCACCATGTACGGTTTTTGTCTGGGGAGTTTTAAAAGTTTGTCCACCCACCCACCCTATAGTTTGAAGGGGTCAAGGAGTGGGGGAATTGTTTTGCCATTACAGTGTTTCTTTTGCCAAAGTTAGGAAAGGTTGCAGGACTAGCAGGCGGGGCGGAAGTCCTGGGGGTGCAGAGTCAAAGGCGGGCTCTTCCACACCCTCTGGGGGAGAAGAACGGTGTGCAGGAGGAAAAGCCTAGGGTGGTACCTTGTCAGGGAAGGATGGAACGAAATCTGATGTTTGGGGATTAAAGGTTGGTGTGAGAAGTGAGTAGACGCGTGATGTTGGGGTTTGTGCCTTAGCTACAAAGTTGATGTTAATTGTTAATAATCATTGCTGATGTGCAACCATGTCCTAATGAATTAGACTTTCATGCTACTCATGGGTCATGGAGTGTTTGTTGTAGCACAATATTGAAATATTTGAGGAAAGTGGCCTTAGAGGGATTTCAAGCCAGACTGCCGTACTGTATTGTTATTTCATGGCTGTGTTGCTTTGTTGTAAAGTGTTTTAAGCTTCATTTAAATGGGCAGGTAAAGAGGGGCATTGCCAATTAGATATGTCATGAAGTGGAGGGGAAGAAAGAGCTTGAATTAAAATAAGCAGCTGTATTTACAAGGTAGGTAATTAGCTAACAAAGCCAGAAAATGTAGAAATCATCTTTACCCCCTATTTTAATTACCATTCAAAAACAGCCTATTTTCGATTCCACAAGAATAGCATTTATAAAATAACGTTTAATTGTCAAGTGTCTAATCCCGAGCAAAGTCAGCACCAGGGAAATTTGCACACAGCAGTGGACTCGATAGATCTGGTTGAACACAGTATTTTTCAGAGTGTATTGTAACTGTGGGTGTTAGATGATACATCAACATCCTGGTGGTGTAAATCTCTTAGCCTCTTTTCTTCGTAATGTTTGGTAGACAAGTGGTACTAGCAAGGCTGGACTCAGAACCAAAAGCAGCCCTTATAAAAGTCTTATACTGGCACTGTGTTGCACAGTGAGTGGGCATATCAAGTGAGCTCACTGCTAACCAGGGATGTTTAAAGGGAGCTGGTGATCTTTCAAAGAGGTGGTGGGGGTGTAGCATCAATCCCAAATTGTTCCTCATGAGTGACATAGGGTACAGGCCTGACTTTTCCACGTCTGTTTGGAGATTGCCTCTAGCATTACAAAGTGCTATCCATGCCATGCTAAAAAAAATATGGCCGTCATTTTACCAGTCCAGGCACAATATTACAGCTTTGCATTTATAAAATGCAAACAAAGCCCGCTTGGAATAAGCCAATACATTAATGACACGTGGTTCACTAATATAAGAGCTCATCAGAGAAGCATATCTTTTCCTGACACTAGGGAGAACCCAGTATAAGTACAAACGATGCCCTTACATGCTTTGAGTGCTGCATAATTTATGCAAAAACCAAGTAGGGAAGCCTGATTGCTTCTAGTCCTTAGATGTGGAGCTGCTGTTTAATATAGAGTGCACCCACAACACAAGCAAAACTCTAAATCTGCTCACCTCAGAGAATTTTTAAGCTGGGTATTCGCTCAATGCTATCCTCGACGTGCTAGAAAGGTGACAATGGAATTTGCCACTTTTTTAATAAAGTGTTAAGTTCAGGATTAGCAAGTGCTAGCCCCTCCAAACTAAATAATATTAACATATATCTAAAAGCACTCTTGAGCCCCAGGGTAAATCAGCTGAACTCTTTGACCAACAAACCTGACATTCTCCTGCCTCTCTTTGACACTGCAGAACCACCAGGCAGGCAAATCCTCAGCTGACCAGTGACCTGAAATCCCATCAACCACAGGACTGCCAGATCACAGTGGCAGATACCTCTCCCTATTTACAGCAGGGCTTCTGTCAGTAATTGATCCTGCCCTGGAAAGCTCTGCAAAGCATGGTGGTACTGGAAAGGAAATGAGTGGAATATCCCATATGCACATGGTTAAATGTCCTTCTGTGTCAGGGACATTTCTTTCTTGGTTTTCACAAACGCACATTTAAGGTTCACATCTGAAAAAAACAAAAACAAACACATGCCAAGCAGGCTGAAGAACATGACAGCCACTTGGCATTCAGTATTGTTGAAAGTGGATCCACCAAGCCAAGTTTTGCACATGTGCAAAAGTTATCCCTGCGGGTGTTCCTCCATTTGTGGGTGTTGAAGGCACATCCTCGAGTGACTTAGCAGACCCTGTGGGTTTACCCTTTGCCCCAAACACCTTGTCAGTTTGTGAATGTGCACACATTGTGGCTCAGTGGGGCTGGTCTACTGGCTGGCACAGTGGACTAATGCACCAACACCAGAGATGTCTGTTTAACCTCTTTGGGACAGTTCCAAGTCCTGGGAGATCGACTGAGCCTTTCATTCTTCACCAGTTGATATCATGAGTGCCATCCAGTTGGGTGAGACTGTGCTTCACAATTGCATATGTTAAGAGTGCCTTTTTGGAGAAAAAAACGCAATCCCCCTGCTGACTTTCATAAAACAAAATACAATTATGTCTTGTAATGCCAGGTTTTCATTTTTAGTAAGTGCATATCTGATTACCAAACATCAATTTGTCTCCTGCTGCCACACATGGATGGATTCTGTCGTGCAGGCCTAAGTGTCACGGGTTCATGCTGTAAAATCAAACAATATGCCCTGAACGACTAACAATATGTCAAGGCAGACATCATACTAGGGGTGGTTATCACCAATGAGAGACATGAATGAATAGAGGTAGAGCCTGAAAGGCAGAAAGAGAGAACAAGTGAGAGAAAGAGAGCGATACCAAGAGCGACATGGGGAGAGATGGAGCAGTAGGAGTAGAGGGGTAGAAGAAGAGAATGAATAGAAGAGCATGGGAGAGAGAGTGAGAGAGAGAAAGAGAAAGAGCCATGGAAGACAATACCCAGAGAGAGACAGAGGGTAAGGGAGAGACAGACAGAGTGAGAAGGGAGTGTCAGAGCGTGAGAGAAAGAAAGAGAGTTATGGGGAGAAAGAAGCAAATACATGGAGGCAGAGAGAAAGAGGAAGAAAATGACAGAGGGAGAAAGAATGAAAATCACACCATGTGAGGTACAGAAAAAGAGAGAGAGAAAAAGGTAGAATAAGTGAAAGAGATGCATGGGTATGGGCTTGTTTGTGATGCTGACAGGTAAAGAGTTGTTGATTTATAAAAAGAGCGGCCTTTACAGATTGCAATAACAGAAGGAACACTGATATCCATTCCCTTCTCCACTCCATCATAAACTAATATTCTAACATTAGATTGATGCCTCCTTCAGTTGATGAATGTCCAATATGTTAAAAGATTGTCCATTCACACTATTAATACAAAACAGCTAGCAAACACAGGTTCTACTTCTAGAAGAGTAATTAATGTCCACGTCTTGTTGGAAAAATTAGATGCTCTTAGGGAAGCTAAGGACTGAGTGGGAGAAAGGTTGTTTGCCAACTAATTCCCACCAAGGTACCCCTTTCAATACAAAGGGATATGACTATAACATGGACATACTGTAAAGGCCTTAAATGTAAATCCACATTTGGGAAGTTAAGTGCCAGGTAGCGTCAAAAAGTATTACCCGGTTAAGAATGCATAGGCATGCTAAAAATAGAAGAAACTCACTGTTTAACACATATTGTGGGCTATAGGTTGACTATGTGGAATTTAGTGTATTTTAAATGGCGGCTCAGTAAATAAATCGCCTATCTATACGGGCCCCTCTTGGAGGAAAAGTGTCTTACAACACACAAGCACTAAATAAAACACCAGAATTGTACACAGTCAAATGAGAGAGCAGACGGATTTGCGGTAACCTTTCAAGGGAAGTACTACAAGTTTGTCAAGATTACTGTTGGCCTTTTCCCTGCCCCCTCTTCTCTCCTGTTTCAATCATAGAAGAAAATACTTATTCGACTTACCCCTCAATTTAGTATTACTGTACCGTTCAATCAGTGCTCAATTTGCAAAAACGTAAGTGTCAAATCTGTCGTCAGGAGGCCACTGCACCTTGTGCCACACACTGTCCCTGCCAGCCCTGACAACAATAGTAACAACACAAGTGCTAACATTCACACTCCTACAAGTGTGACAATTCGGACTATTTCAGGCCCCCAAAGCTATAACAATGTCTTAGGCAGCAGGTAAAAATCATTTTTAATGTATATTGAGTTAATAATTAACTGTTGTGGTGGTTATCTCTAAATTAGCCAGACAGCGCCACCTTGTGGCAGACTGTCACCTGCCCAGGTGCTGACAATTCAGTGGCGGTGTCGAACACCGGAAACCACTGGCTCAAATTAATCACTGCGTTCACTGCTCCTACATAAGCACTTTTTGATTGCATCACTCTATAAGCTGACAGACAGACAAGGAGGAACCTTGCACATTATGAAGGACTTGCAATACTGAACACCAGGGTCCTTACTACAGCTCCGATGCAGCGTGCAACATCCTCCCTCAATCCCTCAATGGGTTGCCGCTAATGAAGCAGCTTTTAGTGCACGTGCGAAGTCATATTTGGCAAAACCAAGTGCACTATATACCCGGAACTATGAAGTATTTATATGTTGAGAAACACTTATCTCCCCTGCTCCATTTTAATAGTTTGCCTCTGACAGCCTCAGAATGGAAGCCAGCCGCAATACATCCAGCCTTCAGTGGGTTGATCCACTTGTCAGAATGGCAATCCCGCTACAGGAATTACACATAACCTGGGGAACTTTTCTGGGGCAACTTCAGGACCTTTGCATTAACATTACAATTGTAAAAGGTAAACGTAAGTGTGGGAAATGTATTTCAAACATGGCATAAAGATCGCAGATACTATCAAAGATAAACTTACAATTTTGCATACTTGTTATCGAGACCTATATGAATCTTCGAAATTAATGATTTATTGACTGGTCTCTACTGATGTCTTTATCAAACGCCTTCACCAAATGCATGAATAGAAGGAGGTGTTGTGGTCATTCACAGAAACTCCATTCAACTCATATACTTTAAATTAGGAACCTACTCCATTTTTCAATTCCTGGCACTAGACGTCTGTACAGAGAAAGCGACTGCCTCTACAATACATATTCTACATCACCCTTCAGGTCACAGCTAGGTATTGACTGAACAATTAATGGAAGTTTCACTTCCAAAACTCCAATGTCTGCTAATAGCATCGTTTTCGGAAATGTAAACCTCCACTGGAATTACACTAATAACTTTCAAGTCCAGTGACCACATTTCTTATGGATTGAAAAAACTCTTATGGGTCCCACCAAGTGAATTGGTGTATTCTGGAACTTCTGATTGCATATTAAGATGCCATGTGAATAGAATCTCTAGTTCTGGAAGATTTAGCAGACTATAATTTCTTGATGCATAATTTAGTCAACCCTGCCGCATAATGTATTCCTCCCCTACACCATAATTCCAATGGCCATATTCATTCCTTTAGAAGGAGTTGGAAAATACATCAACATCTAACTGGGTACCCAAAATGGAAGGAAAGTAAATAGCTGGGTATTAAGGGTAAATTAGAAGAAAAGAATCCCAAAACAACTCTGTCTGTGAAGAGATCAGAACTATTTTCAGGCAGATATGAACAACATCTCTGTTGAATTATTTTTTTAAGTTTAAGAAGCTTTATTTAATCATAACAAATCAATAACATACATTAAAGGCCTAAAGAATAACAATGGTAGAATATCATGTAAACAGAATAAAGTAGGCGGTAAATCAGAGAAGAGGGCTATTTATTTTTGGGGAAATTAAAGAAAAGGATAGGAGGGGAGGGAAAGGACGGGGTATAAAATATCTAAATAATCCCCAAAAAAACCCACAAAAAAAACATTGAAATATACGTCAAACCTTATGCTCATAAGAACCAAAGGATGTAAAGAGAAAATAACTGTTGAATATAAATATTACCAAAATAGTAAAAGAAGAGGAAAGTTTATACAAAGAGGAAGAAGTTCAAGGGGGTTGGAAAATTTCAGAACGATGATGAGAAACATTATTGACTGCTACTATATTTAAATAATTAGTTAATGGCATCCAAAAAACATCTCTATTTACATGTAAATTGCATTGGGAGGCAAAAGCCACATCTAACCTATGATAGTGACATACAATATTCCACCATGACTTAGTTGAAAGTTTAGTCAAACATTTCCAATTAAATGTAATTTGTTGAAATGCTAGAGCTGACATAAGATCAAATAGCTCTCTTTCATAGGAAGGTAAAAGAATGGATTCTGAGAGACTTCCCATAAAGAGAAAAATATTGGATAGTGGTGTGTGAATCTGGAACATTTTTGATAAATGATCCCAGATTTCTGACCAAAAAGAAAGAACAGGACATGAAAAGAGGAGATGGGAGAGATCTGCTGACGGAAAATCCCAGGACCAGCATTTTTTATTGTCTGTGTGTGTGAAAGTAGCTATGGAGACAGGAGTGAAATATAATCTGTGATATAGAAAAAACATAGATTGAATAGTGGAAGCGGATCTTGAAATCCTCAGCAACCGAGCCCAAATCTTATTCCATATATCAGTGCTCCATTGGAAACCTAAGTCCAATTCCCAAGGAAGTTCCGATTTAGGTGCCGATTACGATCCTGTAAAAAAATTCCCCGTACGACTCGTATCCGGTCTTTTTACCGTACGAATCGTACAAGTGCCGTACAAACTGCCAAGTACGATTCGCATGGGAAAAAGTCTATACGAATCGCATTGGGAATTATTCCCCACACGTCCTCGGGTCGGAAAAAGTGTCCGACACTTCCCCGGACGATTTACCGTACAAACCTGAAAAGTGAAGTCCGACCGCGCAAGTACGATCCATCCCTTGCGTCCGAAGTCACAACCGTATGGAAAAAACACCGTCCGCACCGAACTCCCAGAGCAACCATGGAGACATGTGCCCACATACGCGCCGACCCCCCCAGCCCCCGTATGTATGCGGCGACCCCCCCCCAGCCCCCGTATGTACACGGCGACCCCCCCAGCCCTCGTATGTACGCGGCAACCCCCCCCAGCCCCCGTATGTACGCGGTGACCCCCCCAGCCCCCGTATGTACGCGGCGACCCCCCCCAGCCCCTGTATGGACGCGGCGTACCCCCGTGTATGTACACCCGTGTACGTGTCGTACCCCCCGTGTATGTACGCTACGCGCGCGCTGGGGGTACGCACCGTACATACACGGGTGGGGGTATGACTCGAACGTACACGGGTGTACATACGTGGGGGGGTACGACACGTACACGGGTGTACATACATGGGGGTACGACACGTACACGGGTGTACATACACGGGGGGTACGACACGTACACGGGTGTACATACACAGGGGGTATGACACGTACACGGGTGTACATACACGGGGGGTACGACACATACACGTGTGTACATACACGGGGGTATGACACGTACACGGGTGTACATACACGGGGGGTACGACACGTACACGGGTGTACATACACGGGGGTACGACACGCACACGGGTGTACATACACGGGGGGTACGACACATACATGGGTGTACATACACGGGGGTACGCCGCGTACATACGGGGGCGGGGGGGGTACGCCGCGTACATACGGGGGCTGGGGGGGTCGCCGCGTACATACGGGGGCTGGGGGGGTCGCCGCATACATACGGGGGCTGGGGGGGGTACGGCGCGTACCGGGCCCCCTAATCTGGTCGTTTCGCGCCGTACCTCGCTTTTCCGGCACTTTTTGGGTGCCGTGAAAATATTGCCATCCGGACGCTGCCTGTAAGCGTCCCGACGTCACGTCGCAGCATTCCCGGATCACATTCGTATGTATATTTTCGTCGGTCGGTGTTTTTTACGATTCGTACAGAAATGGTGTTTCCGTGCGAATCGTACTTCCATGTTTGTAAAGTTTTACAACCGGGTACGAGTCGGACGGAGAAAACGCTCCGACCGACGGTTCGTACCCGGTTTTTCCAGGATCGTAATCGGCACCTTAGTCTTATCTAGATCTGGGTTTGTGGAGTAAAATATTTTGTAATTTAAGGAAGCTTTTGGACTTAATGCTAAGATTTTAAGAAGTGAATCTTGAGTAATGGGAACGACGTCAGAAGGAAGAGAATAAAAGATGTTTAAAAGTAGTTCCATAAGAATAGAAAATGTATGTAAAAAAGATCGGGGACAATTAAATTTAGCTTGAAAGTCAGGAAAAGGACAGGGAGAAGTACCATCAAACAAATCCTTAACCCAAGAAATTCCCTTAGCTCTCCATGAGGCCCAGTATATAGGTCTATTATTAATAGTTATAAGACAAAGGAGAATGGAGAAAAGTATTTCTGGGTATTAATTGTGGTTGAAAATGAGATTTTAATAGAGAGCAAGTGTGTTTAAATAGTGGAGGTAATGTGAGGGTGTTTTTAGCAGTAAAGGAAAGAATTTCCTTGGTCGAGAAAGGAGCAAACATACAAAGCTCAATAGTGACCCAAAGAGGAGTAAAGGGAGAAGATTCCGTAAGAAACCAATGAGAAACTTGTTTTAAGCTAAATGCTTTATGATATAATCGAAAATCCGGAAAGTTTACTCCACCCACAAGTCTCGGTTTTCTGAGATGAAGTAAAGAGAGTCTAGATTTGTTGTTTTTCCATAGAAATATTAAAGAAAGTGCCAGGGATATGAATAGGAATCATTGAAAATTAATATAATAGTATAGGAGTAATCATCATCTTAATAGAGTCGAGACGACCCCACCAGGAGAGGAATAGAGGATTCCAGGATGAGAAGAGTTTAGATATGTGATCAAGTGCTACACTCATGTTCAATTTAACCGAGCCAGTAATAGAATTGGAAAACCAGATACCAAGATATTTGATTTTGGAACTATTCCAATGAAAACCAGTAGATTCGAATTGTTGTTTGAGGCAAAAGTTTGTGATTGGCAGAACTTCTGTTTTATCAGAATTGATTTTATAACCTGATACCGCCGAGAAATCAGAGATTTCCTGCAATAATGAAGGAATAGAAGAGTCCAGATTGGAAATAAAAAGCAAAATATCATCAGCATATGCAGATAATTTCAGGTGGTGATCTCCATATGGAAAACCAAAGAAAGAGGGATTCTGACATATACGGGAAAGAAAAGGTTCAAGAGAAAGAACAAACAAAAGGGGGGACAATGGGCAACCTTGCCTGACCCATCTATGAAGCGAAAAACGTTGCGAAATTTGACCATTAACGATAATAGAAGCAGAAGGAGTAGAATAAAGGAGAGAGATAAGAGAAATAAATTTGGAACAAAAACCATGCCATTTAAGAGATTTAAACATACATGACCAATCTACCCTATCAAAAGCTTTTTCTGCATCAATGGAGATTGCTGCAAGCGGAAAAGATAGGGAAGGGGCTTTATTGAGAACATTGAAAAAAAGACGAGAGTTGTCAGAGGTTAGTCTACCTTTAACAAATCCACATTGTTCCGGGCCTATTAAATGAGGGAGGAAGGATTCAAGGCGTAATGCTAAGAGTTTAGCAAACATTTTATAATCAATATTTATCATGGAAATGGGGCGGTAGTTTTTGCAGAATTTGGGATCTTTGCCTTCCGTATGAATAAGACAAATGGATGCTTCTAGAAAAGTACCACTTGCCGCACCAGTAGAAGAAAAATGTTGGAAAAGGTTAAAAAGTTTTGGCAATAAGAGATTGAAAAAATGAAGGTAAAATTCTACTGAGAAACCATCAGAGCCAGGGGATTTATTTTTCTTTAAAGAGTTTAAGGAAGAAGAGATTTCTTGTAGTGAAAGATCTATGTCAAAAGAGGTGAAGTCAAGATCAGAGGAAGGAGGAGAAGGGATAGTACTAAGATATTCGTTGATAAGTGTATCAGTTGGGGGCGGCTCAGGAGTGTACAGGGCAGTATAAAATTTTGTAAATTCAGCTGAGATATCTTTATCTTTAAAAAGATGTTTACCATCAGTAGATTGAATAGATTCAATGAAAGTTTTCTCTTTTCTGGATTTTAAATAATTTGCAAGGAGTGAGCCAACCTTATTACGACTACCATAATACCTGGCACTACTACGAAGCATGGTAAAGGAGGCTCTGTCAGTAGAAATGTTATTAAATTCCATCTTAGCACGAATAAGTTGTTGCAGAGTAGGGTCTGATGAGGAAGTATAAAACTGGTGCTCCAAACGTTTGATAGAAGATAATAAAGCTTTATGTTTATTAGAAGATTGCTTCTTTTTCTTAGAAACAAAATCAATTATAAAGCCTCGAGCAGCTGTCTTAAAGCTATCCCACACCAAAACAGGAGATATAGAAGTATCTTCATTGATGGAGAAAAATTCTTCAGCAAAGGAGGTGAAGGAAGAAGAAAAAGCTGGGTCTTGTAAGAGATAATTATTAAATCTCAACCTAGACATTTTAGAGTGAATAGGAAGTAAATCGAAATCAGCGACCACTGGAGCATGATCTGAAATCAAAATGGGCTCAATCGAGGAGGAAACAAGGTTTTGGGCCAAGGATTTAGAAAGAAATATGTAATCAATCCGGGATAAGGATCAATGTGGAGGTGAAAAAAAGAAAATTCCAATTAATCTGGATTACATAACCTCCAGGTATCAACCAATTGAGTCTGTGATAGTGTTAAGAAATTGTTTGTGAGTTTTGTTGGGGATAAAATGTACCTGGGATTTGCGATCAATAAAAGGGTCTACAATTTGATTACAATCACCTCCAAGTATAAAAAATGTATCCTTATTTTGAAAAACTTTATCTGTATTAGTAGGCCAAAAGGAGGAATCAGGTTGAGTTGGGCCATAGAGGTCAAACACAGTGAGAGGGATGTTGTTAATTAATAATTTGACCGGAATCCACCTTCCATCGGAGTCAATATCTTGTGTAACAATAGTGCATTTCAGTTTTTTGTGGCATAAAATTACAACTCCATTCTTTTTTGTATTGGTAGGGGAGATCAGTACTGAGCCAACCCAATTACATTTAAGTTTAAGAGCTTCAGCCTCAGATAAGTGAGTTCCCCTGAATAACTAAATAAGGGGCTACAAAATGTCCCTTCCCTTCGGGAAAGAGTGTTTTTTTTTAAGAATCTCACCTTGTGTTACGGAACACTGGTAGTCACAGGTGCTTTTACTGTTTTTGGAAGGTACAATAGCGACTCTTGGTCAAGGCAGAAGAAAACCTCCACACTATTGGTGGTCCTCTACATCTGAGTTACGGCTATTTTACTACCTAAATGGTGGGGGAGCATTTTCGTTGCTTATAATATGTCCCCTGATACGCTTGCTACTCCACTGACCACAAGAACTTATTACATATATAGCCTCTCAAGCAAGGAGTATAAAACTGTTTTCTGTGAGAGCTTTTAATTAATATAATTTGTAATAAAAATGCTACAGCAAGAACATGCACTTATATCAGCTTCTCTCTGTTCTGAAATATTATGTTAGAGCACCTTGAGACATTCAGACTTTCAAGCTGTTGCCATCAATGAAGAGGTTTGGAAAACTTGCCAATATCTAACTTTTTAATACTTCACCAATTAAGTTCCAATGTTGTGGCGCTTAGTCGGTTGTTGTTCTGTGATCACGCACTGTCATTGACGGCCCCTGGGGAAAGAAAGTTGCAGACTAGTCTCTCCCTGAGGTGATTCGTGCCCCAAACAGGACATGGGTGGGGATAGGAAGTTCAGGGGGAAGGGGCGGGTCAAATAATTAACATATAAGGGTCCGGCGAGGCACCACCTGCATCTTCCTGACCCTGGTCATCACCATGTACGGTTTTTGTCTGGGGAGTTTTAAAAGTTTGTCCACCCACCCACCCTATAGTTTGAAGGGGTCAAGGAGTGGGGGAATTGTTTTGCCATTACAGTGTTTCTTTTGCCAAAGTTAGGAAAGGTTGCAGGACTAGCAGGCGGGGCGGAAGTCCTGGGGGTGCAGAGTCAAAGGCGGGCTCTTCCACACCCTCTGGGGACGAAGAACGGTGTGCAGGAGGAAAAGCCTAGGGTGGTACCTTGTCAGGGAAGGATGGAACGAAATCTGATGTTTGGGGATTAAAGGTTGGTGTGAGAAGTGAGTAGACGCGTGATGTCGGGGTTTGTGCCTTAGCTACAAAGTTGATGTTAATTGTTAATAATCATTGCTGATGTGCAACCATGTCCTAATGAATTAGACTTTCATGCTACTCATGGGTCATGGAGTGTTTGTTGTAGCACAATGTTGAAATATTTGATGAAAGTGGCCTTAGAGGGATTTCAAGCCAGACTGCCGTACTGTATTGTTATTTCATGGCTGTGTTGCTTTGTTGTAAAGTGTTTTAAGCTTCATTTAAATGGGCAGGTAAAGAGGGGCATTGCCAATTAGATATGTCATGAAGTGGAGGGGAAGAAAGAGCTTGAATTAAAATAAGCAGCTGTATTTACAAGGTAGGTAATTAGCTAACAAAGCCAGAAAATGTAGAAATCATCTTTACCCCCTATTTTAATTACCATTCAAAAACAGCCTATTTTCGATTCCACAAGAATAGCATTTATAAAATAACGTTTAATTGTCAAGTGTCTAATCCCGAGCAAAGTCAGCACCAGGGAAATTTGCACACAGCAGTGGACTCGATAGATCTGGTTGAACACAGTATTTTTCAGAGTGTGTATTGTAACTGTGGGTGTTACATGATACATCAACATCCTGGTGGTTTAAATCTCTTAGCTCTTTTCTTCGTAATGTTTGGTAGACAAGTGGTACTAGCAAGGCTGGACTCAGAACCAAAAGCAGCCCTTATAAAAGTCTTATACTGGCACTGTGTTGCACAGTGAGTGGGCATATCAAGTGAGCTCACTGCTAACCAGGGATGTTTAAGGGGAGCTGGTGATCTTTCAAAGAGGTGGTGGGGGTGTAGCATCAATCCCAAATTGTTCCTCATGAGTGACATAGGGTACAGGCCTGACTTTTCCACGTCTGTTTGGAGATTGCCTCTAGCATTACAAAGTGCTATCCATGCCATGCTAAAAAAAATATGGCCGTCATTTTACCAGTCCAGGCACAATATTACAGCTTTGCATTTATAAAATGCAAACAAAGCCCGCTTGGAATAAGCCAATACATTAATGACACGTGGTTCACTAATATAAGAGCTCATCAGAGAAGCATATCTTTTCCTGACACTAGGGAGAACCCAGTATAAGTACAAACGATGCACTTACATGCTTTGAGTGCTGCATAATTTATGCAAAAAACAAGTAGGGAAGCCTGATTGCTTCTAGTCCTTAGATGTGGAGCTGCTGTTTAATATAGAGTGCACCCACAACACAAGCAAAACTCTAAATCTGCTCACCTCAGAGAATTTTTAAGCTGGGTATTCGCTCAATGCTATCCTCGACGTGCTAGAAAGGTGACAATGGAATTTGCCACTTTTTTAATAAAGTGTTTAAGCTCAGGATTAGCAAGTGCTAGCCCCTCCAAACTAAATAATATTTACATATATCTAAAAGCACTCTTGAGCCCCAGGGTAAATCAGCTGAACTCTTTGAGCAACAAACCTGACATTCTCCTGCCTCTCTTTGACACTGCAGAACCACCAGGCAGGCAAATCCTCAGCTGACCAGTGACCTGAAATCCCATCAGCCACAGGACTGCCAGGCCACAGTGGCAGATACCCCTCCCTATTTACAGCAGGGCTTCTGTCAGTAATTGATCCTGCCCTGGAAAGCTATGCAAAGCATGGTGGTACTGGGAAGGAAATGAATGGAATATCCCATATGCGCATGGTTCAATGTCCTTCTGTGTCAGGGACATTTCTTTCTTGGTTTTCACAAACGCACATTTAAGGTTCACATCTGAAAAAAACAAATACATGCCAAGCAGGCTGAAGAACATGACAACCACTTGGCATTCAGTATTGGTGAAAGTGGATCCACCAAGCCAAGTGTTGCACATGTGCAAAAGTTATCCCTGCGGGTGTTCCTCCATTTGTGGGTGTTGAAGGCACAGCCTCCCTCGAGTGACTTAGCAGACCCTTTGGGCTTACCCTTTGCCCCAAACATCTTGTCAGTTTGTGAATGTGCACACATTGTGGCTCAGTGGGGCTGGTCTGCTGGCACAGTGGACTAATGCACCAACACCAGAGATGTCTGTTTGACCTCTTTGGGACAGTTCCAAGTCCTGGGAGATCTACTGAGCCTTTCATTCTTCCCCAGTTGATATCATGAGTGCCATCCAGTTGGGTGAGACTGTGCTTCACAATTGCATATGTTAAGAGTGCCTTTTTGGAGAAAAAAACGCAATCCCCCTGATGACTTTCATAAAACAAAAAAAAATTATGTCTTGTAAAGCCAGGTTTTCATTTTTAGTAAGTGCATATCTGATTACCAAACATCAATTTGTCTCCTGCTGCGACACATGCATAGATTCTGTTGTGCAGTGTCACGACTTCATGCTGTAAAATCAAACAATATGCCATGAACGACCAACACTATTTCAAGGCAGACATCATACTAGGGGTGGTTATCACCAATGAGAGACATGAATGAATAGAGGTAGAGGCTGAAAGGCAGAAAGAGAGAACAAGTGAGAGAAAGAGAGCGATACCGAGAGCGACATGGGGAGAGCTGGAGCAGTGGGAGTACAGGGGCTAGAAGAAGAGAATGAAGAGAAGAGCATGAGAGAGAGAGTGAGAGAGAGGAAGAGCCATGTAAGACAATACCCAGAGAGAGACAGAGGTTAAGAGAGAGACAGACAGAGTGAGAAGGGAGTGTCAGAGCGTGAGAGAAAGAAAGAGAGTTATGGGGAGAAAGAAGCAAATACATGGAGGCAGAGAGAAAGAGGAAGAAAATGACAGAGGGAGAAAGAATGAAAATCACACCATGTGAGGTACAGAAAAAGAGAGAGAGAAAAAGGTAGAATAAGCGAAAGAGATGCATGGGTATGGGCTTGTTTGTGATGCTGACAGATAAAGAGTTGTAGATATATAAAAAGAGCGGCCTTTACAGATTGCAATAACGGAAGGAACACTGATCTCCATTCCCTTCTCCACTCCATCATAAACTAATATTCTAACATTAGATTGATGCCTCCTTCAGTTGATGAATGTCCAATATGTTAATAGATTGTCCATTCACACTATTAATACAAAACAGCTAGCAAACACAGGTTCTACTTCTAGAAGAGTAATTCATGTCCACGTCTTGTTGGGAAAATTAGATGCTCTTAGGGAAGCTAAGGACTGAGTGGGAGAAAGGTTGTTTGCCAACTAATTCCCACCAAGGTACCCCTTTCAATACAAAGGGATATGACTATAACATGGACATACTGTTAAGGCCTTAAGCGTAAATCCACATTTGGGAAGTTAAGTGCCAGGTAGCCTCAAAAAGTATTATCCGGTTAAGAATGCATAGGCATGCTAAAAATAGAAGAAACTGACTGTTTAACACATATTGTGGGCTATAGGTTGACTATGTGGAATTTAGTGTATTTTAAATGGTGGCTCAGTAAATAAATCGCCTACCTATACGGGCCCCCTTTGAGGAAAAGTTTCTTACAACACACAAGCACTACATAAAACACCAGAATTGTACACAGTCAAATGAGAGAGCAGAATGATTTCCGGTAACCTTTCAAGGGAAGTACTACAAGTTTGTCAAGATTACTGTTGGCCTTTTCCCTGCCCCCTCTTCCCTCCTGTTTCAATCATAGAAGAAAATACTTATTTGACTTACCCCTCAATTTGGTATTACTGTACCGTTCAATCAGTGCTCAATTTGCAAAAACCGTAAGTGCCAGAGCTCTCGTCAGGAAGCCAATGCACCTTGTGCCACACACTGTCCCTGCCAGCGCTGCCAATGATAGTAACAACACAAGTGCTAACATTCATACTCCTACATGTGTGACAATTCGGGCTATTTCAGGCCCCCAAAGCTATAAGAATGTCTTAGGCAGCAGGTAATAATAATTTTTAATGTATATTGAGTGAATAATTAACTTTTGTTGTGGTTATCTATAAATTAGCCAGACAGCGCCACCTTGTGGCAGAGTGTCACCTGCCCAGGTGCTGACAATTCAGTGCCGGTGTCGAACACCTGAAACCACTGGCTCAAATTAAGCACTGCGTTCACTGCTCCTACATAAGCACTTTTTGATTGCATCACTCTATAAGCTGACAGACAAACAAGGAGGAACCTTGCACATTATGAAGGACTTGCCATACTGAACACCAGGGTCCTTACTACAGCTCCGATGTAGCGTGCAACGTCCTCCCTCAATGGGTTGTCACTAATGATGCAGCTTTTTGTGCACGTGCGAAGTCATATTTGGCAAAACGAAGTGCACGATATACCCGGAACTATGAAGTATTTAAATGTTGAGAAACACTTTTCTCCCCTGCTCCATTTTAATGGTTTGCCTCTGACAGCCCCAGAATGGAAGCCAGCTGCAATACATCCAGCCTTCAGTGGGTTGATCCACTTGTCAGAATGGCAATCCCACTACAGGAATTCCACATAACCTGGGGCACTTTTCTGGGGTAACTTCAGGACCTTTGCATTAACATTACAATTGTAAAATGTAAACGTAAGTGTGGGATATGTATTTTAAACACGGCATAAAGATCGCAAATACTATCAAAGATAAACTTACAATGTTTGCATACTTTTTGTTATCAAGACCTATATGAATCCTCTAAATTAATGATTTATTGACTGGTCTCTACTGATGTCTTTATCAAACGCCTTCACCAAATGGATGAATAGAAGGAGGTGTTGTGGTCATTCACAGAAACTCCATTCAACTCATATACTGTAAAGTAGGAACCTACTCCATTTTTCAATTCCTGGCACTAGAAGTCTGTACAGAGAAAGCGACTGCCTCTACAATACATGTTCTACATCACCCTTCACGTTACAGCTCGGTATTGACTGAACAATTAATGGAAGTTTCACTTCCAAAACTCCAATGTCTGATAATAGCATCGTTTTGGGAAATGAAAATCTCCACTGGAATTACACTAATAACTTTCAAGTCCAGTGACCACATTTCTTAATAATAATGGATTGAGAAACTCTTTAGGGTCCCACCAAGTGAATGGGTGTATTCTGGAACTTCTGGTTGCATATGAAGATGCCATGTGAATAGAATCTCTAGTACTGGAAGATTAAGCAGACTATAATTTCTTGATGCATAATTTAGTCAGCCCTGCCGCATAATTTATTCCTCCCCTACCCAATAATTCCAATGGCCATATTCATTCCTTTAAAAGGAGATGGAAAATACATCACCATCTAACTGGGTACCCCAAATGGAAGGAAAGTAAATAGCTGGGTATTAAAGGTAAATTAGAAAAAAAGATTCCCAAAACAACTCTGTCTGTGAAGAGATCAGAACTATTTTCAGGCAGATATGAACAACATCTCTGTTGAATTCTTAATCATGCAGACGTCGTAAAGAAATGAATTTGAATTTCAAAGACATAGAGTTTTGTGATTCGTTGGACTCTTTTCCAGGATGAGAATGGCTTGCATAGATTATATCTTCAAGTACATACGTGTGCCATTCATGTATTGATGAATACCAACACCTATCTCCTCAGTCAGGATTCTGAGTAGATTCATAATCAGATTAAAGTGCCTAAGTATAAATACCGAGCCCTTACTGCATGTGACAAGGAAAGGATTTGAGGTGAGGCGACTAAGCATGACCGACTGTTTGCAATTTGCTAGGAAAGACAAGAACAAGCTCACAACCTCGCCCAAATGTCCATGTTTGACTCCAGAACCTCAGGCAAACAATTATGGTGCACCAAATCAAAAGCCCCTTACAAATCACCAAAGATGAGGAGACAGAAAGTGCCATCGTGCAACATACAGTTAATGTCATTCGGGATTTGAAACCTAGGAGTCTACGAAACCCACACTGACATAGGACTAGCAGATTGTTTTGTTCAATGCAGTGGATAGGTACACATTACACAATCACCTTACCTAGTCATGTCATTGTCAATGTCTACCTCTTACCCATCCCCTTAAAATCTGTAACCTTATACGTTTTAAAGGATTCAAAGTAGAAAAACTAATTTGGGATTGCAAGCTTTTTGTATCTCATTCTTATATTACCAGCTATAAATCTTGCACTATCTCTTAAAACTTGATTCCCCATCACACAGTTTAACTATCATAATGTGTACTTTTTACGTCTTGCCTGAGACAGCATTTCGGTTGTTGCTTAGGATGATCGGCTATTTCTTAAAAAAACAAATTTACTTTATTGTCACTTTTATTTTTATTTTTTTCATAGGTGAGCGCATGTCACCATGTGTAAGCTTTACTTGGGCTTCACTTTGTTAACAAGTGCTTCTTTTCCTCCCAGTGGAGTCGACCAAGTACTGAATGATTTCTTGAAAAGTGTTCTTCCGTGCAGCTTGCAATTGGAATATGGTACTTTTTAGGTCTTGCCTAGCGTTGCTGCGCACATGCGTAGCACGCTCAGCGAGATTTATAGTATATGAGGAGTTTGAGAAAAGGGCTTGAAGCCCCGCTCCTTATTTCCATTGGCTTGCGTCACTGCTTATGGTAAACTGTGGGCTGCCATTGGAAATAAGCTTTCTGGTGTGCCTCCTTTTCGCTTTTTTGTCCGGCCCACCCGGATTGGCTCTCCTGCTTTTCTTCTGTCATAACGCTATTTCTTATCTTTACTGGGCGTGTTGTATTAGTCTGTGTTTTTTTGTTTTTGTTCACCGGACCGTTGCTGTGCCTTAGCGGTTTCCCGATGCCAGCATAGAAGAGGGAAGAGCGCTTCCACAATGAGGTATGCGAGTGTTGTTTTTTGGCTATTGTTGTAATATATGTGTTTTTTTTGTTAAATATGCTCCTTTCTCATCTCCCTGACCCCACCGCCCTTCGAGGCGTCCGCTTCCTTCCCCTCTCTTGCCTTCATCTCCACCTTGGTGCTAACTGTCCTTTTTTTTCTCTCTTCGTTTTTATTTTTGCATCGCGCTTTCACTTAGTGAAAGCGCGGTGCAAAAATAAACACAGGGAATGGCGAGCGCTTGTGTTCTATTGCATAGAAGATGTGGGGAGGGTAAACGAACTTGCACTGTGAACTTGGCACCCGTTTGTTCACCTCCTTCGGATCATATGGCGGCCATCTCAGAACAGTAGAGTTCTGTTTCGAATATGCAGTGAAGTAATCACTCCAAAATTAGACAACATATTTCCTCCTAAAAAAACGTATTATGTAATTTTGGAAACATGTTGTTAAAACAACGGAGTTCTGGTTGCTAGCAATATCTTAAAACCATTAGATATTGTCCAATTAGTAAAAACGTATATTTAAAACAAAGCATTAGTAGATTAATTGAAACCTCCAAAAGTGTTCTTTTTTGTTGTTTTAGAAATATCGATTTTACTGAATCATCCAGTACACAGGCACTAACGTAATTCTGCTCTATCACCTCGTTTGCTATATTGCGCATGCGCTTTAAGTCCTGTTCCAGCGCCTGATCTGAATCCTGCCTGTCCAAAGTGTTGGAGTCTGGAGCTTGAAGCAGAGACCCTCTGTCCCTTCAAGGTCTGTATCTCCAGTGTTATTGTCACGCACCGTTCATCAGGGGGTGATATATCTTGTCTGAAGCTTGAGACATGACGCTGACAGAAGGGGCAACATTCTTCCTAGAGAAGTAGGCTTTGGTTGTCAGCCGTCCCTTGGAAGTATATTCCAAAAAGGGGGTAGCGCAATTGCGAAACATATGTCTGAGAAGCATGTGTGCATCCCTAGTTCCTGGGGTGTTTTCGGACCATATCATCACTTATATTCTTTCAGCTATGTGCGTCTTGGGGCTGATGTCTAATCACCAAGTACTCTACCTGAGACCCGTGCATCCTCAGTTTCTTGTGTTCAGCCCTGTCTGTTATTGAAAATGCTGGCAGCAGATATAACGACTCGGGTAACTTTTTGATGAGCTCAAACCTCTTATTTTCATGAGAGGCACAGCATCCTTTAGCTAGAATGCACATGTTCAACCGTACTTAGGGGTGCCACAGAGAAATCAGTTTATTTGCTTTTATTTGTCCAGAACTTCTTCATGCTGTAGCATTGCCTATTTACTTGGCTTGCAAACTGTTGTTTAAATCATGAATATAAAGTAGCCAATGTCATACTTGACTTGGGTTACAAGAAGGCTGAGTATTGAAAATTAGCAATGTATCACCCAGATGCCTCGTGCCAATTCCCTAGCTTAAGTAATCAGTGCATTTTGATACTTATGCTCTCAGTTTAGTTTTGTTGACACCAGTGGTCGAAGTGCATTAAAGAAAGTTTGGGACCCGTTATGCTGCATGCTGTGGGGAAGGGGTGAGTGAGCGTAGGGTCGTGGTCAAAGGTGTGGTTGAAAAAAACAAAATATTCTATAACTTTTTTCAGTCTTTCACCTTTAGGTAACTACATGTATAACAAGCATTTGCAATGCAATAGGTCTCGCATTTACGTGAGTTTGAGCTATTAACATTGCAAATAATAATGCCTTTGATTTTTATTTTCGTTTCTAAAACAAATAAAAGGCATTGTCATTTACAATGCCAATAGCTAAAACTCGCGTAAATGCGAGACATATTGCATGGCAAATGATTGTTTTTATCGATGATCCTGAGCCTTCATTTCAGTAGTCACGTGTGATAGCTGTGGGCAGGGCTGGTGGCAGTGGGCAGGGCTGATGGTAGTGGGCAGGGCTGGTGGCTGAGGGCAGGGCTGGTGGCAGTGGGCAAGGCTTGTGGAAGTGGGCAGGACTGATGGCTCTGGGCAGGGCTGATGTTATTGGGCAGGGCTTGTGGCAGTGGGCAGAGCTGATGGCAGTGGGCAGGACTGATGGCAGTGAGTAGGGCTGGTGGCTGTGGGCAGGGCTGGTGGCTGTGGGCAGAGCTGGTGGCTGTGGGCAGGACTGATGGCAGTGGGCAGGGCTGGTGGCAGTGGGCAGGGCTGATGGGAGTGGGCATGACTGATGGCAGTGGGCAGGGCTGGTGGCAATGGGAAGGGCTGGTGGCTGTGGGCAGGACTGATGGCAGTGGGCAGGGCTGGTGGCAGTGAGCAGAGATGCTGACAGCGAGCAGGGCTTGTGGCAGTGGTCAGGACTGGTGGCTGTGGGCAGGGTTGGTGGCGGTGGGCAGAGCTGACGGCAGTGGGCAGGACTGATGGCAGTGGGCATGACTGATGGCAGTGGGCAGGGCTGGTGGCAGTGGACAGGGCTGGTGGCAGTGAGCATGTCTAGTGGCTGTGGGCAGAGCTGATGTCAGTGGGCAGGGCTGGTGGCAGTGGGCAGAGATGCTAACAGCAAGCAGGGCTTGTGGCTGTGGGCAGGGTTGGTTGCAGTGGGCAGAGTTGACAGCAGTGGGCAGGACCGATGGCAGTGGGCAGATCTGGTGGCATTGGGCAGGGATGGTGGCAGTGAGCAGGGCTGGTGGCAGTGGGCAGGGCTGGTGGCAGTGGGCAGGACTGATGGCAGTGGGCAGGGCTGGTGGCTTTGGGCAGGGCTGGTGCCAGTGAGCAGGGCTGGTGGCAGTGGGCATGGTTGGTGGCTGTGTTCAGGGCCGAGGCTGTTGGCAGGGCTGGTGGCAGTGGGCAGGGCAGGTGGCAGTGAGAAGGGTTGGTGGCTGTGGGCAGGGCTGGTGGCAGTGAGCAGGGCTGGTGGCAGTTGGCAGAGCTGAGGGTGTTGGCACAGCTGTGGGCAGAGTTGCTGGCAGCGAGCTGGGCTAGTAGCAGAGGGCAGTGTACTTACTGAGGGCTCCATGCAGTCACCGGGGAGACCCAAGAATGTCACGTCTACCACCTTCTAGTTATGCAGCGCCGTGCTGTCTGTGGCAGTGCCGCGCAGTCCGAGCTGCCCACCGCTGATCAGGACAGACAGCAGCTGGCGCACTTGCATTCATTTACATTATGAACAAGCATTTGCAATGCAATAGGTCTCGCATTTAGGCGAGTTTAAGCTATTGGCATTGTAAATGACAATGCCTTTTATTTATTTTTTTAAAACAAAAATAAAAGGCATTGTTATTTGCAATGCCAATAGCTCAAACTCTCATAAAAGTGAGACCTTTTGCATTGCAAATGCTTGTTTTCTTTTGCTTACAAGACAAGTTGAAACCATCTTAGTTGAAGTTCGCACTTCCTGGTATTTCAAAGAGCTGAACACCAACAACTAGTAATAACAAATCTTTGATGCATTTTAGCCACCTACTGCTTCAATGGACTATGAAGCTATAGACATACTCCCTTCATTTAAAACTCTTGCCATTCAGTATATGTTTTTCTGAATTATTGTCTCCCTTGGTGTCACATTTACATATTTGTTGGCTACCTTTTTAATAATTTAGATGATGCTTTATTCATCATTAAACATAAAGGGGCTAATTAGGATGTCGGTTGCAAAGCCTCCCACCACTGGTCAGAGGCTTTACGACCGACATCTCTGTTTTGACTTCTGACCGCGTTATTAAAATTCCTGCGGTTGGAATTCAGACTGGCCGGTCAATCAACTTGACTTCCGATAGGCCAGGCGGAAAGGCCGCATAATCCCGTGAGGAAACTGTTTCCGAATTCAGAATTATGATGGCACTTTTTAAGAGCAAATCTACGTCGGTCCTTCCGACATGGATTTGCGGTTGGAAAGTACCTTTGGGGGACCTTAGCAGGGCCACTTCCCCCCTGGAATTCAGGTTGGAGGCTTGGGGGGCACCTATGTTGCCCCCAGTAAATACCTGCACTGTGTGGCAGGCACCAATTTACACAGGCTCATATTTGTCTGAGGGAGCTTGTTCTACGGCTAGTTTGCAACCACAGCACAAGCTCCCATAGAGAAATGCCAGTATGAGACAACACCATGTGCAGTCGTATTGTAATTGCGGTGTCGGGACCGCTGACCGGAGGTCGGTCAGTCCTGAGACCACAACGGTGACGGGCAGAGATGAGTCCGCCCAACATCGTAATCATGCCCGAAGTGTATTCAAAAGTTTTTTGTTTTGCCCTCACCTCTCTTTACCTCTACCCACCCCTAAAAACAAAAATGACCCTTAGCTCCCTTTACCTCTATCAACCCAGGCACCTAATATCACTCTTTGCTCCCATTACCTCTATTCACACCATACCCTAAAATCACACTTACCTCCCTTTACTTGTACTCACAACTGAACACCACAATCACCATTAGGTCCCCCTCTCACCATTACCTACCCATCTCTGATCCCTTAAATGACTCCCTTTAACTTTACCCATCCTGAACCCTAAATCGCCCTTACCTCCACCAACCACTAAATGCTAATATTTACCATTACCTCCCTTTATCACTACATGCCCCTGAGCCTTATTATCACTCTTACTCCCTTCCCTTTACATCTGCCCACTATATAATCCCTAAAATCATCCTCACCTCCCTTTACTTAAACTTATCCCTGAACCCTAAAATCACCCTTAACTCCCTATAACGCTAACCATCGCTGGACCCTAAAATCACCTTTACCTCCCATTACTTCCACTCAACACTAAACCCTAAATTCACCCTAACCTCCCTTTACCCCCTGCTCGCCCATAACACTAAAATCACCCTTACCTCCCTTTACTTCCACTTACCACTAAACCGTAAGATTACCCTAAACTCCCTTTACTTTACCCCTACACACCCCTGAATTCTAAAATCATCCTTACCTCCCTTTAGCCCTACCCATTCCAAAACCAAAATTTACACTTCCCTTGCTTTACCTTTACCAATCCCTAAGCCCTACAATTACTCTCACCTCCCTTTACCTCTACCCTCTCCCTCACCTTAAAATCACCTTTACCGCCCTTCCCATCCACCCACTCCGGATCCCTAAAATCAAGGTTATCTCCCATTACTTTTACCCACGCATAAATCCTTCCCTCTCTTTACCTCTACCCACTCCCGAACTCTTAAATCCTCTTACTTCCTGTAACCTCTACCCATCCTAAACCCTAAAATCCCCCTTCCCTCACATTACCTCCTCCCATCCCAGAACCCTAAAATATCCCTTACCTCCCTTTACCTTTACATACCTCAAAACCCTTAAGTCACCCTTACCTCCTGGTACGTCTATCCATGCCTGAACTCTACAATCACTCTTACCTCTCTTTACTTCTACCCATTGCTGAACCCTAAATTCACTCTTCCCTCCTTTTACCCTTACCCACCCATGACATTTAAATTCACCTTTACCTTCCTTTAACTCTACCCACCACTGAAACCTAAAATCAACCTCACCTCTCTTTACCCCTACCTACCCTGAACTTTAAAACAAGGCTTACCCCTCTTTAACTCCACCCACCACCAAAACATATAATCTCCCTAACCCCCTTTACCTCTACCTAGCCTTGAATCATAAAACCAACCTCACCTCCTTTTACCTCTAGCCACTCCTGAACCTTTAAATCCCTCTTAACTGCCTATACTTCAACTATTCACTGAACCCTACATTTACTGTTACCTCCCTTTGGCTCTACCTACGCCAAACTCTAAAATTGCCCTTGCCTTCCTCTACCTTTAACCACCCCAAACTCTAAATTCAACCTTACCTCCCTTTACCTCCACCCACCCCAAACCATAAATTCACTTTTCCCTCCCATTAGCTCTACCTACCCCAGAATCCTAATCACCCGTACCTCCGTTTTCTCCTAGCCATCCGAACCCTAAAGGCACCCTTACCTCCCTTTAGCTCTACTTACCCCAACTTTATTATTACCATTATCTCCCTTTACCTCTACTACTCCAAAACCGTAAATCGCCTTAAGCTCCCATTACCTCTACCCACTGAACCATTACATCTCCTTCACCTCCTGTTACCTCTTCCCTCCAGGACCCTAAAATCACCTTTACCTCCATTTACTACTAAATACCCAGACATTTTTATCACCCTTACCTTCCTTTACCTCTACCCATTCCAAATCCTAAAATCGAACTTACCTCTGTTTACCTCTACCCACCCCTGAAACCAAAAAACAAGCTTACCTCCCTTTACCTCTACCCACCCCTGAACCCAAAACTCAGCCTGACCTCCCTTTACTACTTTCCGGTACCTGAATCACAAAAATCTCCCTGAGTTCCTTTAATCTCTACCCATCTCAGAATCCTAAAATCACCCTTAACTCCCTTTACTTCCACCAAACACTAAAATCTAAAATCACCCTTACCTCATATTACTTTTCCCCACCCTAGAACACTAAAATTACCCTTACCTCTTGTTAATTCTAAACACCCCTAACTCTTAAGTCACCCTTACACCCTCCCTTTACCTCTGAACAAGCCATAACCTTAAAAATCACTCTTACCTCCCCTTACTGCTATCCATTCCTGAAACCTAAAATCACTCTTATCTCCCTTTACCTCTACCCAATCTTAAACCCTAAAAAGTATGTTATTGAAAAAAATATACGTACCTATGAGGTATAGTACTGAGTGGTAAAGGTACAGGTACAAATCGTAAAGTTACAAATACTTACCTCCATGGTACATACCTGCATGGTAAAAACTGGGTGGGAAAGGCCCTGTGTGGTAAAGCCTGTATGGTAAAGGCTGTTTCCCCTCAGACAGGACACATTCCTACCACCTCTTTAAGCACTCCTAAATGTTTTTGGGGCACTTCTGGTTGTTTTATACCATTCAGTATGTTTGGTGGGCACTTTCTCATCTTTGACACTTTGCTCCCTTCCTGCCACCCTAAGCCTATTTTTTAGTTCTCACCTGGGACAGCTGTTGCTTGCAAGACCTTTTGTTTTTTATGTCGGGGCTTAGAGTCAACCCACTCCTTACGTATGGTTTGCTAAATCATCACTCTCATTTCTTGGCTTCTCTTTGTCAGCAAGAGCCAGATTTGCTTCCACTTTGCATATTTGGCCCCTGACTGGAGCATGCCCCAGTACAGCTTCCCTTGCCCAGTGCTCTTCCACTGTTTGCTGCTTTTAAAGGTACTTTTTTCCTTTTACTTACATCCCCTTTCTCCAGCCCCCCCCCACACTGTTGCTTGCCCCACTGTCCCACCTCCCACCTGCATTGTTGTTTGTTTGATGCACCCCTCCCGCCATTGATGCTTGCCCTGTCCGCCCTAACCTCTTCCTACTTCCCCTTTATGGTTCCCCTCGCCAGAAAAAAAGCACCCAAAACGAATGCCAATTGGGTTTTAAAATGCCACCAAAATGCAGACGATGCTGCACACCCTGGTCTGCAGCCTTTTTGACACTGTCTTCTAGAGGGGCCAATATGGTGAAATTCAGCTCTGAGGTAAAACAATTAAACAAGCAAGTGGTTTTCCCTTGAATGCCGCTTATGTACTATTGCAGCCATCTGATGATCCTTCTCACTTTTAACAACTTCAGACCACTTTAAGTATATTGCAGCCATCATAAACGTTCGCAGATGGCGGTTATCACTTATTGTTAATATTGCTTAAAATGTGTTTTATAAAGCACCTTCAGCCTATGGCTCACATTTACTGCCCCATTAAAAAGTGTAATGCATAAATGTGTATTTTAATTTATTCTTTCCTGACAAGGTGTTATTGTCACATTTGTTCCTGACAACCTTTTTTGGTGAAATGAGAGCGTAATCCCATACTAAGAAAATGGATCACTGCCCCTCCTGCACAGCTTTGGCCCCTTCATAGTGCTTTTTCCCTAACTTTGAGCCATGCTGTTGTACAGCATGGCTAAAATACATTGACAAAGCCAACAGCTCTTGCATATGTGAGATTTATGGGCTTTGCCAGTGCTTGTTTAATGGCCCTGCATTGTTTTAGCAAACTCACTGGGTGTGCAGCGCACTTTACAAAAACGTAGTAAACAAAATAAATCCATGGAAATGTATCTTTCTTTTAAAGTTGAAGTGTAGGGCTTTTCTGGGGAGACGACAGCTGTAGAGAAACAATTCAAACGATATTGGTCCTATTTCACTTTTTAATATCTTCTGAAACATGGACATGATTCAATTTTAACTGCTGAGCTTGTGACACTGCTCTGAGAAGAGGATGCAGTTTTAAAAAAAAATGTGTAACCTGGAACTAACGCACCTCCAGAAAAAAGCCTATTTGCACTGGATTGCTTGTAATACTTTCTATGTCTGGCTACTGACAGCTTTAGTTGTCTGATACCTCATGTTATGTTTATTCTTTGTCAACAAAGTACAATAATCAGTATGGAGTGAGAGGGGGATTTGGTTTATCCCCTTCTGTGAAATGCTTTGCCAATGCTTAGCTGGACTAATGTAATGCAGCCTTTTGCTAAAAGCATCTATCATGCAATATTTCTGTGTATACCCACACTTCAACTTTTGATTTCTTTTCACAACACTCTTTTTTAGGGTAAGACTGTTCATTAAAGAGGCTCTATCCAAACTTTCATATTACTGGAATCCCATATGTTGCTTAATTATGGGATTTTCTTTCTTGGGGATCTGTGGGCAACACACACAAAGCCTAATTATTACTAAAACATTTTTCTCTAATAAACAGCCAGAAGTATTGGCTTTGCCAATTCCTGTTTTACTTTATTTATGCACTTGGTTTTTTTACAACTTCTCCCCACATACCCTAAACTGGTGATAACTAAATATATCCTTTTTTAATGGCTACTGTTACTGCTTCTCCCTTTTTTCTTTTGAATGTATCATTAAAATCAATTCAAACCAACTAATTGGTGTTTTCTAAAGGAGACTTGTTGGTTACGTTTGTCTGTTTGTTTTTTTTCTACTTTTTTTAGAACAATAAAAATAAATAAGTACGACGCATAAACTATTTAATAGTATGAATCAAAAAAAGCGCTACACTCACTGCCTTTCTGCAGAAAACTGGTTTGTGTCAAATGGTAGATTATGTAGCTGTGCGTGCGTGCTTTAGGGACTGTTATGTCCATGACAGAAATGATTGAATAGGACCACCTCACTCAGGGTAAAATGCCGGTGAGTTCACATGAATACATTTACGTCTGAGTATTAGAATTGAAAAATAAATGCACAGCCGTCATGCTGTCGAAGCATTAATAAATTACACACAGAGGTAATTGTAAACCTATTTATCTGGAGATGAAAAGCCTGCAGTTGTCGACCTTGTTGGAGAGTACAGAAAGTCATCACAAATTGAAATACTTTAACCCACAGTCAACATTTATCTAAGCTGTAAATTAACTTTCCTCCTCCTTACACTTTCGAACATATAATATTTTCTGTTTAATGAACCGAGGACTACTGATATGGTTGTTTTCCTAACAGCGAGCAGTGAGATAAGGGGGCTCTGGCTGAGCACCAGCCGAATTCAAGGACTCAAGCTCTATCGCCATTGGCGGCCTGGTAAAAATAAGGCAGTTTTTGTTACTGATGAAAGATAGAAGATTTACTTTCGATCTGACTTTACCCTATATATTTATGCGCTTATTTAAGCAAGTAAAATTGGAGCACTGTGGCTAAACAACAAGATAGGGTAGCGTGGACTGATCAAAAAGACTCCAGCGAAATGTCTATAGGGTATGAGAGGGGTTTAAAGAACTGAATAGTCTGAATTTGTTCAAGTGGGCACCACGCGGACTTACTTCAGAGGACTGGAGCTCTTTGCACTTTCTGCCCTGTCCTGGCCCCCCTCTGAGAAGAGAAAACAGCAGATTAGTCCTGCCATTTCTAGCGGGCATGGGAATAGATAAAGGACAGCCTTTATAATCATATTTCACCTTTTCAGCATATTGATAGCCCTTCTTCTATTTTCACGAACCACAGTGGTAAATGGAAGTAAGACTACCCCCCTCTCTCTCTCTCTCTCTCTCTCTCTCTCTCTCTCTTTTATCTTGTTTAATGTGTATGGTCCAGGCCAGATGTTTTCCAATTTGTTGATTCTCTTCATACATTTGCTGTTGACACGCCCTTGAGCTACTTATTTCCTGTAATACAAAAAAGTCCCTCAGATTTTGCTTGGTCCTTTCTAGCTCTTTTATAGCGAAATCGAGAACCCTTGCCCTACTACAAGCCACTGTAGCTATATTCACTGCCAGCTGCAACTTCTTTATTCGCAAAGCCCACTGCTTGTTCTGGCTAGCCCAATAATATAACATACCCTCGTACAGTGGCTTTAACGGCCTCCCATACTACAAAACCTGCTGGTGAATTATGATTAACCAGGAAAAAAATCTTTATAAAACCTCTCATATCTGCCACCCAGTCTTGATTAGTTAGCAGGGACCTCTCAAACTGCCATGTAGGCCTCTCCTTAGAAGCAGTATCTTGCTCTATAGCGATAAAGATTGCTGAGTAGTGTGTAAAAGTATTTGCTCAGATATCAGACCCCCCTCTTAATTTCCTGAGACACCAAAAATAAATTGCGCCATGATGCTGTTTTAAATTGCTGAGAATATTGAGCTAGCCCATGATCGTCTTTTCGCCAATTAATTGAAAATCAAGCTTCATAGCAGTGAAGATTTTCTTTGATTTAGGTTTAAGTTGTTTTTTCACTTGATTGGACGTGCACAGGGAGAGGTCCTGGATATAGTTGAAATCCCCCCAACAATAATATACCCTACTGCTCCCATAGCGATTTTATGCAACTGTGTTAGTGAATCAATCACAACACTAACAGGCCATAATAGTTCACCAAGTTTGCTGGGACCCCCTGAGCCAGACCTCTCACCCAGAGCCATCTACCTCTGGGATCCCTGATAACTTCTTTTATGTCCAAGTCAATCCTGTTGCGCAAGTAAATCACGACCCCTCTCATTGCAAGCCCCAAAGATGCAAAAACAAAATTTGGGAATACTTCTATGGAATTCAAACTTTCATATTATTACTCTTTAAATGGGTCTCTTGGAGATAAATCACTTCAGGGCTGAAGAAAATCAGCCATTTTAGCAGTCCCCCATAGTTACACCAATTTAAAATTCCATTGGCATTACAAGATACCACCCTCAAATTATACATCACTAAGTTTGCGTAATTCAATTAGCACTAACACTCATCACCCTTCTCAAACTAGTTCTATTCCAACATAACTGAGCCTCTAAAATTGCCCAGGTATTTTTTTCAGCACTAAAATAGAACATATGAGAAATTATCCAGTTGCAGTTTCTGATATTGAACAAAATTATAGCTCTATTCATCTACCCCAGTTGTCAGGAACCACTCGGGATTTTGGCAAAGATAACAATCTCTGAGGTGGAAGAAGTACTTCAGAAAATGCCAAATGCAAAGGCATGTGGGAAAGATGGCTTCCCCTCAGAATTTTATGAGGTTTTTGCAAAGGAATTAGTGCTCTTCTTAGTAGATGTATTTCATGGTATAATGTAGGGAGAGGAGATCCCTTCCACTTTTAAAGACTCCCCAATAGTTTGTCTTTTGAAGGACAAATATCCAACGAATGCCAGCTCATACTGCCCAATGCGCTTGCTTAATTCAGATTATAAACTGCTGACTAAGGTCTGGACTGCTCGGATTACCCGTGTTGCTCAATTGTTAATAGATAAGCGGATTTGTTGCCAACAGATTAATGGCATCAAATACTAATTTTTTAATCAAGGCAGTCAACTATTTTTCGCACAATTGAATCACAGCAGCAATAATAATGATGGATGCCGAGAAGGCATTAGATTTAGTTAATTTTGGATCCCTTGTTCTATAGTCTGAGTCAGTTTGGGTTCCCCACTCAATTTATAACAATGATTAGGAAATTGTATCAAGGGGCACAGGCCAAAATAGTAATCAATTCCAAAATCAGGGTCTCGCTCATAATTAAGAGAGGTACCCGACAGGGTTGCTCCCATCTTCCATTTTATGTGCCATTTTCATCGAGCCACTGACTGTAAAGATTCACAGTATGGAGGGAATTAATCTACACTTTGCTGGGATGCCCAAAACGAAGCTATTTGCAGTTGATATTATTCTATATTTAAAATCGGACAACGTAAATATACAAGGGGTATTCAATTTGATTTAAGCATTTACTTATATTGGGGAGGTATAAGATTAATGAAAGCAAAATGGAGTTGCTTCTATTTAGCGTTTCAGTGGGGGATCTCCCTTGTCCCTATAGTAACGGGCTTGCTCACAGCGACCTATTTGATATCAGGGAATATTTGTGGCAAAAAGCTATGATCAGCTATTTCAATTAAACTATAAGACTATGTTAAGAAAAGCTCAATCGCTATTGCAAAGATGGTTGGTTCTTCAATTAACTCTGATGGGAAGGGGTTTCTCTTATCAAGATGTCCATTTTACCCTTATTTCTTTTTCTTTTCAATAATGTGCCTATAAAAAATAGTAGTTCTTATGTTCAGGAATTGGGCTCTCTTGTGAGAAGCATTATATGGTAGAAGTCTCCTACAGTGAAGCATTCAATTCTGCAACTTGATAAGACCTAAGGGGGTCTAGCACTCCCCAATTTTCAAACATATTACCAGGCAGCATCGCTAGATATTATGGTACGATTGATTGATGGCAAAGAGGATTTCTTGTTGTGAAAGAGGGTCCAAGAATCTGCAAGAAATCTCTCAGCTTTCATTAAAATGGCAAACTTGACCAATAAATATCCTTACAAGTTTATTCAGGAGATGTGCAGAATGGATGTCCTTTTTAAAGCATGCCACATGGCAACTGGTTATAGTTATCTTAAACGGTAGGAGTGTAATTTTTTGGGGTTAAATTTATCCCATGCCGTGATGGGATTATGGAACTCTAAAGGATTTAAGGAGCTGAATGATTTTGTGCTGAAGGGTATTTATATTAAATGGAATTCGATTTTATTGCGGTGTGGGTAGCAGAGTAGTACGCTTTTCTTGAACTAGGGATAGATTATTAATTTCTTAACTACTTACACACAGCAAGAAATTCTAGAAGACTTCCTGGCCTGATGTGCTTTTTCAGGAGTAAGCTTACAGTCATTGGTAATTGGTTTAGGCTACTGATTTCAGGGAAAACGTGTTTGATAGGTTGCAGTGCAGGCTGTAGGAGGGAGATTGGCAGCTAATCGTCGAGCTGGGGCACAAATCTCTAAGGGCAGCAAACTATAAAAGGATGTAATTTCTGTCTCGCTTGATGGCATATTACACGCCCCAAGCCCTTCTTAAAATGTTTCCCTCGGTAAGGAAGAGAGGGGGGATTCGCTTCATAAGTATAGAACTTATGAAGCATGCCTGAAACTTTCTAATATTTGGGAACAATTAGTTGCAGCCATAAATAAAAGTCTGCATTTTAGGGTCAAAATAGAGGCAAAGAGTGTCACAGTCTAGTTGCCGGACAACCACGTGACGGCCCGCAGGGCCTGATGGGAGAGCGCGAGGGCACGCATTAGATGATGGGACACGGAGAGGAATGCACGCCAGTCTCTCCCTCTCTGAAATAAACCACAAGTTACCCTGCAACTACAGCCTCCGTGTTTCCTTGTTGAGATTTGCGTACATTACAGACTGGCGACGAGCCGGCACGAACCCTGCTGCATTCACCCATTCAGAGCGCCGCTGCACCGCACTGTCCACACAGCAAGAGGCACACACAAGTTCTCCACAACAGAGAGGGAGATCTGAGCCGACGATCGGCCCCCTGCAGCACCTCCAGTTTGGCCTTCTGCACAGCTGGGCCAAGAGGTACGACCCCAGAGCATTTGCAACCGCGCACTCTACTGCCCCCACTCCACGAGGCCACGGCGCTACGACGTCAAGGGTGCTTTTAGCAGCCATCGAACCTGTCCGACTTACGGTGCACAGGCCACGTGCACCAGGCATATCCTCCAACCACGGCATGTGGTCCGGGGCCCCTGCATTAACAAAGCCTGCAGTAGTGGGTCGCTTCTTTGCCTCACAGCTGCCTTGCCTACAGCGTGTCCTGCGCAAAGCACCACAGTGACACGCACACTCGCGTCAGTCCAGGCGGTCACCCTCTATGCTTCGCCCCAACATAACTACACAAGGTCCAAGACATCCTGTGGCATCTCCACAATCCACAGCCTCTGTTGAGTACCCGCCAGTGCTTGCCAGCGCAATAACCAGGCGCATCCTGCTACACATTCCTCCTGCTGCCTGCAGCGTACTACCCGTTTGAAGGTCAGCCCGTGTGAGTACACACCAGCTGGACTGTTCCCATGAGGCACAGGGTCAGACTGATTTGCATATGGCCATGTCTGAACTGGGGTGGCGGAGTGAGCTAAAGAATGATGATGGATTAAACCCAGATCAGTTGACTGGGGGTGAGTGCTTGCAATGTTCAACATTCTGTCCATCATCCCCTTTGGTTTTGCTTTACACACCAGCCCAGCACAAAGTGTGCCCAAACCTTCTCCTTAACGAATCCTGTACCTTTCCTCCCGAAGCCTGGGGAGCCGGCAATGAAATGGGCAGATTGGAAGGGGTACTTCCTCAACTACTTGTCGGCCCTGGAAGATTAAGGTGAAGAAGCGTTCTCAAGCACACGCAGAAAAAATATATTATTGCACAATCTCGGTCCTGAAGGGTTGAGGGTATATGAGAACATGGTAAAGAAACCGAGGGCTGCAACAGACACAGACGTGTTCCAACATGCCCTGGACGATTTAGACGGTCACTACCAGCCTATCATTTGCATAGCCATAGACAGATACAATTTCTTGCAGAGGAAACAAAGCGACACTGGGGCAGTAGAGGACTATGTCGCTGCACTCAAGAAACTAGCAGTGAATTGTAAATTTGGCCACCTTCACGACGAGCTAGTGCGTGATCAGATCATAGTGCACACTGTCCACACCAACGTACAGGAAAAGCTATGGGTGAGCGGGGAAGCACCCCTTTATGAAATAATAGCGATTGTTAAAAAGGCCGAACTGTCCAAACGTTGTGCTGCAGCAGCTAAGAAGGACAATGAATGTAAACCCGCGGTGCGCAAAGTGGGCGACAAATCAACTTCCACTGACAAGTCTGCCCACATTACAGGAAATAGGTATGGCTGACGGCCCACAAGACCCACTGCTGGGACCAATAAATCCCCTCCCGAGAGGAAAGGTTCTTGCAACAGGTGCAGGGGCCAGGCGCACATGGCCAATGACAAATGATGCCCTGCCTTCCACGTAAAATGCTCCTTTTGTGGGGTTGTAGGAAATTTTGGAAAAGTCTGCAGAAGAAAACCCCTCAGTAACTCTGTAAAAGGTGTCATGTACTACTCAGAACCTGATGCGGGGAAGGAGATGGTGATGACAATTGTATTTTATGCATTGATGAACAAGTATCGGGCATAAATTGCAGTGCAAGAAAAAAAATGTCCTGTATCTTGACCATCGGTGGTGTCCAGATTTCCATGGTAGCGGACTCTGGGTCCTCATTCACAATCACTCAAAGGGAGGTCTGGGACAGTGAGTTTGCTGACATCATAGGGTCACCACCTACACCCTACAGACGTACATCCCGTCACCTTCACAGGGGAAAGGATTTCCAAGGTTGGTTCAGACCTCGAAAGTTTGAATTCAAGGGGAAGGCGACCACGGGCAAACTGTAAGTGGCAGAAAAAGGACCTTCGGTTCTCGGATGGGCTGACCAAGGTGCGTTAGGCATCCAACTCAACCCCAGCAGAGACATACAAGTGCTCATGACAAACGACCCTCCCACATTGGATGTAGGCACCTTGCAAAAAGAATTCCCTGATATCTTTGGGGGACCATCGGGCAACTGTCAAAGTTCACGCACAAAATCCAGTTAGAAGATGGCACTACGCCGGTTAGCCACAAAGTGCAGAACGCCCCTTTCAATTGCAGGGAAGCAGTGCAGCTCGAATTGCAGCGTCTGGAAGACAATGGCATCATTGAACCAATCGAAAGCGCCGAATGGTTGGCGCCCTTAGTCGTGGCACGGAAACCAAACGAGAAAGTGTGCCTTTGCATCGACCTTAGAGAACTGAACAAAAACATACTGGTGGACAAATACCCGCTGCCAAGAATCAACCATTTGCTCACCCAAACCAAAGGAATCAAGTGGTTTTCTACAATAGATCTCACGGCAGCGTATCATCAAATCCTGCTTCAACCCTCATCCAGGAAGTTGACCTCCTTCATTACCCCATTCGACTGCTACAGGTTGCAGCGGATACCATTTGGCCTAGCGTCAGCCGCATAAGTATTTCAGAAACTGATGCACAAGCTCTTCAAAGACAGCTGCGTTGTCCTGCACTTCCAGGACGACATACTCGTCATGGGTAAAACCAAAACGGAGCACAATGCCAAACTCAAAGCAGTCTTACAGACACTCTCGTGGAGGCCATCAAGTCAGCGCCCCGGCCGCAGACCAAAGATGAAGTTCGCTCTCTTCTGGGGTTAGCAGAATTCTACAGCAAATTCGTCAAGAACTTCGTAACCAAGACACACAGTCTCCGTCAGCTACTGAAGGAAAAGAACATGTTCAGCTGGATGCCAGACTCGGACCTAGAATTCGAAACTATCAAAAAGGACATTTGCGAGGCGATACCTCTGCAGGGGTACAACAGCTCTGCCCCCAGCATTTTAATGACAGAGGCCAGCGAGAAGGAATTAGGGGTGGCCTTGTCTCGACGGTCCACAGACGGCACGGAAACCACCATAGGGTTCGCGCCCCGGTCCCTTGCTACCAACGAAGAGAAGTTCAGCGTCATCTAAAAGAAATGCTGGCCTCCATCTGGGCCATGGAAAAATATTGCCAGTATCTATGGGGCTCCCGGTTCACCCTCAGAACAGACCATAAACTGCTGGTCAAGATTCTCACGTCCAGCGGTCACGCAAAAGCCACCCGCGCATTGCCAAGATGACGCTTCGGCTACTGGATTTCGTATACGATGTGGAATACTTACAGGACATAAGAGCAAAGTGGCGGATATTCTTAGCCACTCCGCTGCTATGGAAGAAGCATCGCACCACAGTCAATGGGACGAGTACCAGGTGGCGCTCACAGAGGACCAAGAGACCCTCATCAGTGCGCAGGACTGGAAGATGGCCTACGACAATGACCCTGTACTGTCTGAGGTGAAGACCTTCGTAATGCAGGGGTGGCCCGAGAAGAAGCACTTGAAAGACAAGCTCAGGAAGTATTGAGAAGTGCGCGATGAGTTGTCCCTCAGTGATGATGCCACTTTCTTACTCAGAGGGGACAAAGTCATTCCCCCAAAGGATTTACAGGACCGCATCCTTACCATACTGCACGAAGGCCATCTAGGAATAGTGAAATCAAAGAGGAGAATGAAACAGGCGTACTGGTAGCCAGCCATTGACAACTCCATTGAAAAGTACTGCTGAGACCCCCTTTGGGCGAATTCACCACTCCCCCCAACCCCTGGGAAGAATTGTCGGTCGACATCTTGGGTCCCATCCTGGACTCTTGGAGGGGTGCCCAAATATGTCATCGTCCTCTCCAACAGGTACTCCAAGTGGCCAGAGGTGGAAATCTGCGAAAAAAGTGGACACTGATGCCGTCATTGCTTTCCTGACCACCGCCTTCTTGACGGAAGGTATTCCTAAGGTTCTCACCAGCGACAATGGTCCCCAGTTCACCTCGGAGAAATGGACGGCCTTCATCCGGAGAAATGGCATTAAGAAGAACGTACACACACCAGTGTATCACCCCGCAGGCAATGGCCAAGCCGAACGGTTCAACAGAGTAATCATGGGCTCGGTCCAAGCGGCCATCAGCGCAGGCAATAACTGGGAAACAGAGATCAAGAACACGGTGTGGGCTTATCGCATCACGCCCACACTAATGTGCTACAGTCCTTTCAAGATACTGCGAGGAAGAGAACCATTTACAAGAGACAACCTTGTGTTGATGAACATGAAGCTTCAAAGTAAATGGTCTCCCGCTGTGGTCAGAAGCAACATAGCGATGGCTCAAAAGCTCTACAAAGACAACAACGATAGGAAGCATGGAGTACGCAAGGTCTCCTTAGTCCTAGGAGACTGGGTCAGTGTGAAACTGGGCCACTTAGGGAAGAAAGGTGATAGCAAATACAGCAAACCCCTACAAGTCAGAGGCTTCTACTCCCGTTCATCCCTACTCAGTGACGGTGAAGTATGGTCCCACAGCAGAATGACAAAGTGCAACAGGGTCATCAAGTGGCAAACAACAGCGCCACCACGATAGCTGGATACAGTGGAGTGAACTCTTATCTCGAAGACGACACATCACCCGCCGGCACCAGTACTGGTGCCATGATGAGGGGGACGGGGGGTGATGCCGAGCCCACCGGGTTGAGGAATAACGATGATTCCACACAACACACATCACCTCAGGAGAAAAATGAAACAGACAACCCAGACAGTAGGCGTAGGGCTTCAACCTCACATGATAGAAGCCAGGAAGAGAGTACCACGAAAACCAGTTCACACGTAAGGGAACTGCATGAGGAGCAGGCCTCATTCACACACACCCGCACAGGCAGGATAGTGGTGCGACCAAAGAAATATAGCGGGTTTGCCATGTAGATTCACACCTAGTGTTCTCCACCTACCACCCATTGCAACCATTGGGCAGTGATGTTCTTTCTCTCTCTCTCTCTCCCTCTCTCTCTTTTTCTCTCTCTTCTCCCTCTCTGCCCTCCTCTAGCATAGCGAGCTACGCAGGAAGCAGCAGCACCGGGTGACCCGCGGAGGCCTCCCCGGGATATGCCACCACACAGGCCTGGGGCAGCACTACTGTTCATGTAACTTACCGCTTGTGTAAAGCAAATGTAATGTTTTGGTTATTCTTTATTGTTATTGTTAAGGGGGAAGTTGTGTGGTGTCACGGTCTAGTTGCCGGACAACCACGTGACGGGCCGCAGGGCCTGATGGGAGAGCGCGAGGGCACGCATTAGATGACGGTACACGGAGAGGAATGTACGCCGTCTCTCCCTCTCTGAAATAAACCACAAGTTACTCTGCAACTACAGCCTCCGTGTTTCCTTGTGGGGATTTGCATACATCACAAAGGGTTCTACTATTTGGGACCTCTAAAGAGACCCGCAAGATAAATACAGACAGTATTTTTTTCAGTCTCATTTATGATAGCACGTTCATTAATATTGCAAAATTGGAGTACACAGCTGGTTCCAACACTTCAGGGGAGGGGGGCAATATTGCTAAGGACTAAACTGTTTGAAGAGGCATATGTGAAAGACCTGGGAGTGTTGGGAAGTTTAAAGGTATTTAGAAGAATTTTAGAACCCCTTCAATATAAATAGGCTTAAAACCTCTGAGTTTTTCAAGAGGGTTAAGATGGTAGAGTGGACCATAAGAAGCACAAAGGCATCAGCACTTTCTCTTTGGCTTTCATAAATCAGTGAAAATAAAAGGTGTTATTGTTTTTTGTTTATTTACACAATGAACTTGTTTAAGCACTACATTTCACGCTCTGATTGAGATAGCAGAATCGATTTATGCTCACAATTGTAAAAAGGATTAGGCCCAGGTTTAGGAAACTCTTGCAACTTTATTATTGTTCCAAGGTACAAGGTTGATGCACCATAGTTAACTATTTGTATTGTGCAAGCACAAAGCACAAGCACTTTTTGTGATTTAAGCATGTTAAATGTATATTCACTCCAACTTATGTTATGAATGGTGCTTCTTTTATTTTATAACATTCTGATTATCCCTGCTCAATAAAAATTCTTTAAAAACAAAATCTACAACTGAGTTTTTTGAATTTGTTTTCATTATCCATCTGCACAGGAAGTAACATTAGTGGATTTCCAAGCATTTATCTGAAAATGAAGTGACATAATTGGATGTTTCCTATCATCAATCTGCTTTCCAGCCATTACTGTCTTTAAAAAGAAGAAGCCAAGCAAGAAGAGTAATTTCCATCACTCATATTCACAGGAATTCACATCTTTCTTCCCTTCTCCTCGGGCCTACCTAATTGTGGCTGCAGCATGGATGAACAGCAGGTGCACCAGCCCATCTGTGCCTGGACTGTACCCAGCACAAGGAACCCTGGGCCCTCTCCTCTTGCCGCTAACCCGATGTGACCCTCCCTACCTTCAAACAAGGCAGCCTCACCCGCACTGCAGCCCTGCTGTACCACAGAAAACTGAGGGGGTGTTCACTTGCACGTCCTGCAAGTTTTCAGGCACTTACCTACACCCAACGCTCACCACATTCGCACCGACAGCACCCAACACCCCACTCTCACACTCACACAATCCTGCAACCACATACAAAACACATGTATTCTCCTCAGCACCTGTTCACTCACCAAACATGCCACAGAGATCTGGGACCTGCTGCAAGACAGCACCCCAACTTACTTTTCCTCATGGAAACCGAGCTGAACTACATCATTGCAGCCACACCCTTACCCCAGTGACAAGATCAACAGGCAAGACAAACTTAAGATAGTTGGCCTATATTCAGTGGGCGTTTTCTGTCATGCAGGAATTGATCTTGATTGGGTACTGGGCCCAGAGGCAGATTTGCCATCATCTACAAAAACACCATCAGTTGCACCACCTTTATAGACACATCATCCTCCAAAACTTGTTGTTCAAGCGCCACGCCATAACCAACTTCAGTCTATGCAGCACTCTCATCTGCAGACCACAGGGACTGCACACGAGCTTCACAGACATCATAACAGATTTTGACACACCACTCACTCATTGTGCTAGAAATTACATCCTATGCAGAGAACTAAACTTCCACCTGAAAGCCCACACCGACATCAACTCAAAAGCACCCATCCAAGACCTTGGAAGCCTGGACCTCACCCAATGAATAGATAGGCCAGCCTATGTCTTCAGACACCTGCTTGAGCCTATTTTCACCACCTTCAACAACATCCAAGTTGAAGAGCCCAGGCTAGTATCCAGGACAGACTACACCATGCCCTTGTCGAGTTCAGTATCCCTGTCCGGGTTGAACACTCATGCACCACAGCCAGATCAGCCTTCTGAAACTGGAACATCATCACTGACAAGGACTGGAACACCACTCTCAACAGTACCTGATCTGAACACAGCCTCCCTAATGCCAACAAGAATTTGAGCAATTGGGTCACCTCTTGCACCAACTCCCTGGCCCCCTCATACAAACCAATGCAACAAGATCTCAACCCCAGACCATTTGATACACTGAGGAACTCAAACTGAAGAAATGCCACTGAAAACAACTGAGCACAAAGGCAGAATAAGCCAGGACAATGCAGACCGGAGCAGTTCAAATTTGCCCTGAAACAGTACCACCAAATGATTCAGAGCACCATACGTGCCACTGTGGCAGACTGCATCAATGCTAGTGCAAACAGAAGTAAAGAAATACTCGCCATTGTGAAGGATTTCACCTCACCAGTGGATGTATCCAACTCGATCACACCCTTACAGGATCTCTGTAACAATTTCAATTCTCAAGCAACAAAATCACAGCCATTTACAGCACCTTAACCCGCATTGGACCTGACAGACTGTGCCTAATACCTTCTTATCTAATTCAAATAGCCAATGCCATCCACATGGCCTGTCATCGCCCCAGAAGAAACCATCTACTCAGTGGCCCTATCACACCCCTGCCCCCACCAGGCCTATTCCAGGAAACTGCAACCCAGCAGTGCCATTCTCACACCTTTTCTGAATGCCTCCATCTCTTCCATTACCTTCTCAGGTGCTTGGAAACATGAAACTGTCCTCGCATTGCTGAAGAACCTTCCTCGGTCTGCCCAATGCACACCAACTACAGACTGATCTCCCTGCTGCCCTTCCAGGCCAAGATCTTAGAGAAAATCATCAACTGACACCTCACTGAATACCTTAATGATCACCAACTCCTTGACACTACTCAGTCTGGTTTCAGACCCAACCACAGCACGGAAACTACCCTCATCGCTGGCAGGGATGACATCTGCATGACTCCATATGGAGATGACACAGTGACCTTCATCCACATAGACCTCTCTGAAACATATGACACAATCTCCCACCACATCCTCATCTAATGCCCATGTGACATTTGAATCCAACTGCACACATTCTGATGGGTTTGTTGCTTCTTATCGGAAAGAATGCAAGCTATCACCCTGGCACCTTACTCCTCAGAGGGCCGCAAACACATCTGCAGGGTGACTCAAGGTTTATTTCTCAGCCCCACCCTCTTCAATGCTTATATGATCCCTCTGGCCAATGTCAACCATGCACACAACATCAACATCCTTTTCTACTCCGACAACACGCAACTCATACTCTCCATGTCAGACAAGACTCCCTACACAAGAACCAAGTTCACGGCCTGTATTACCGAAGTCGCTAACTGGATGAAAGCCAACTGTCTCAAGCTCAACACTGACAAGACAGAAGTAGTGATCTTCAGAAAGAATACCTCACCATGGGACTCCAACTGATAGTCAGCTGAACACAGACCCAAACCCACGCCAGGAACCTCAGCTTTATCAACAGTAAACTGGACATAACTGCACAAGTCAACACCATCTGCACATCCTGCTTCCACATACAACTCCTTCTCTCTCTCTCGGACAAGACAACCAGTACCTGAATCAAGGTTCTGTGCCTGCATAGCTGAAATCTCGCACTGGATGAAGACTAACTGCCTGAGGCTGAACAACGACACGACCGAAATCATGATCTTTGAGAAGAGCACTTCACTGTGGGACTCCCTCTGCTGTCCAACAGAGTTAGGACCGACACCCATCCATACCAAGACCCTTGGGATGGTCAGCAACAGCAAACTCGGCATGACCACCAAAGTCAACACCGTCACCGCCTCATGCTTCTGTACCCTAAAGATTCTGAGGAATAGTTTCAAATGTCTCCCAGTCAGACGTACCAGGTCAACCTTCATAATGCCCTCATCACAAGCAAGCTGGACTACAGGAACACACTCAATGCTGGAATCAACAAAAAACTATCCAGAAGGCTGCAGACAGTTCATAACCCGGTGGCCAGAATCACGCTCAATCCCCCACCCTCACATGTTACCTGGAGGAGCTCCTCTGGCTACCCATACATAAACCTGCACAATTCAGACTCCTTACCCACACTTTCAAGGCACTGTATGACACTTGCATGAGGCCATCTTCCTACCACTAATACCTCTAGAAGAAAAGGACCCATTCAAAAAAAAGATGATGAAGGTAGAAATAGTGGAAACTGTATTGCCATGTCAATTGACAAGACACCTGACCTACAGACTTAAGTTTGCAAGAGATTAGCAAGCAAACTAACAGGCCATTAGCTCGATATGTACAATGAAGTCAGGGCAAAGGGGGAAATGCTAGAGTATCTCAGACTAGTCTCAATATGTTTACAAAAGAAGAGAAATCTTACAATGACTGCTGATCATATCAACCAATATAATTTTGAAATGTGAATGAAACATTCTGGCAAAACATACTTACAAATTAACTAAGTAAAGCCATAGAATCAATAGTACAGCCTGATAAATCATGAGTTATTACAAACAAAAGAAAGCACTGGGTTGAATCTTAGGGGGATATTCTCAAGAACATGTGTTAATTATCGCAATATTAGCTTAACGCAACTCCTCACATCGCAGTCCATCGTGGGAAAATAACACCGTGTTAACGTAGTATTCTCAACCCGGCGGCACCATGCGATAGTCTCACGATAACGTGACAAATGACGCGTTAAAATCAACGCTACGACAAAAAAAAGCGAAACATCAATGCAAAAAAAGCAGTGATGTCTCAAATCGCGATTAAAAAATCAGCAATAACCAGCGACAGCCCTACAATTCCCACGCCTTATGTGGGAAAATGCACCATAAAAGCAGTCAAAAAAAAAAAATGCATAAATAAACTGCGTAGCACCATGGATGTACCCGGACCGCGTGCAGAGGTCAACGCGAACCCCAAAAGCCCACTGGGGTCGCAGGCCGGGACGTCGGGGTCAGGGAAAGGCAAGGACAAGAAGAAGAGGAAGTCGTGGTTCAGTCCACCGGAAAACAGGATTCTGATAACGGAGGAGGGATAGAACACCATCTACTACTGTTCGTCACCTCCACTGTGTCATTGGCAACAAAAAACGGGATATGGTAGTCCATCGTGGACAAGGTGAATGCAGTCGGAGTACTGAAGAGGTCAATGGAAGAGGTCAAGAGGCGCTGGAATAATGTGAAGCACAAAACCAAGCAGAAACTCGCCAACAACCAGAAGGCAGCAATGCAGACCGGAGGTGGGAATCCAGCGCCACAGGAGGAGCTGGATGAGATGGAGAAAATGGTGTCCACAGTCATCAGTGGGGAGACGGTGGCAGGACTTGGGGCACCCGACATTGCTCAACAAGACCTGCAGCAACAGCAACAGGGTGAGTAATGACCAGGAACTGGAGGGACGGGGGGACTTGGGCACAATGGCACACATGCACAAATAAGAAGAGCACGCTGCACACCCACAATGACTCTGGAGCATGTCCATAAACCCCTTGCCACACTGCAGCACATCTAGGAACAGCAAGTAGGCACCCGTCCACTGTGTGCCCAGAGGGGGCCCATCCCACACAACACCAATCTCATAACCAACTCATGCACATGTGTCAAACCCAGCAATGCGGCGTGCCTGTGAGCAACACTGACAAAGCAAGTGACACTGCATGATGAATCGCCTTGACGCAGTCAATATACCATGTAAAGTTGCACGCAATGACACTGAAGTGGCAGAGTGTGAACCACATCCATAAAGGAGCAGGTCACGCTCCGACACATCCATGTGCACAAACAACCCCTGACATCAACAATAAGGGGTGGGCGGAATTTGCCCAGTCGCGCTACGCAAAGCTCCAGAAATTCCGCGAACACGCCGCATTGCTTTTTCGCGATGCTTTTTTCTTGTTCGCGAATGCTGTTTGCATGCTTGGGGGAAATATCTCGCGAACACGCATTTTGAGAACGCGAACAAGCAAAAAATTCCGCGAAGCCACGGAACGCAGAATTTCGGGCAATTCCGCGGAGCGTGAATTTACCCAAATTCCGCGAGGGGAACGGAATTTACGGCCTAGTCAACAACACATCTGCGGACAAACCATGCTCTGGACCCCCAAATTCCACCAAGAGATCAAAGTACCCAAGTATGCAACATCTTAGCACTGTGGAAGCACAGAAGTCAAAGGCACACCGCATGAAAGGGATGAGGGGCACCAGAATCACAGCTGCAGGGGCGACCCTCCCAAAATGCAGCACACACACACATAACATGCAGAGCACATCAACATTGACAACAATGAGGTACAAACCGCAACACGTCCAAAACAGAACATGGGACACAACTGGGGCTGCTTGTCTGTAGAAACTGGCAAATCCCCCCTGGCATGGCAGGGATATGTAATTTGAAAATGGCCAAGTACAAACACACATCCGTGATGTTGTAGAAATGTCCAAACAGTCACAATATCCCTTGTCATGCAGTCTGTATGTAAACATGTACAATGCGTCAACATACATGTGAACACAATGTTACACTGCATCTCCCCATCACATTGTAGGGGGAACACCAACACCTCCTGCTGAGCAGACCGATCCCTTATTCACTGGTGACGGAGAGGAACTCCACACTTTCGACACCGACACCCTCCAAGAGTTCATCGACAGCTATGTCGAATCACCTCCAGGAGCAGGGCAGCCCAGCTGCATCGATGAGACCCCACCCCCTATACCCACTACACAGCAGGCAGCACCCACCACCACCGCTGCCTCCCAGGACCCCCACAAACAACACATGGCCTTACAACGCCGCGTGTTGGGGTGCCAGGAGAAGATGGCTGAACAGGTGCAGGTGGGGTTCAACAGCATGGCAGACAAACTAGACGCCATATGTGGGTGTCTAAGTCCCATCAAGGACCACTCACAGTTCCTTACGGACACCCACAGTCCGCTCCATGCTCAATAATTATGCATAGGCAACATCTCTGGAGTCCTGACTCGGAGACAAGAACATCTGTCTAATCCGAGCGGCTCCAGCGATGTCACCCGGGAGTTGGGACACATGCGCAGGATCATGGAGAACATGGAGCGGACGCAGGTAGAAAGAGCAGCTACCACGGCTGCACACCAGTGAGAGGTAGCTGGGTTCCTCAATGCCCTGAAGCCCATCCTCATGGCATTGCTGCCACAAGGCCTGGCGCGGATGACTGCTGCTGCTACCACTCCATCCACATCTCCGCACCCTGAAGTGTCAGTGCCACACATTGCGGAAGACATTCCACTTCTGTCCCCGGAGGCATCACTGCCGCACAGCGCAGGAGATAGAACACACCCCCCACATGTGAGGCACATGAAACAGCAGAGAACGGAGATGCGGATGAATCTGCCTTGGTGGTTAGATGGAAGTGGTAGCATTCATCTCCGCCATATGTCCTGTTCCTGCTTGGTTCTGCCCTTTGCATCATCACCTTCCACTGTCCCCCGATACACTCAGCGATACTCACCTTGGACCTCAACATGGACTGCCATATTCTATTTGTTCACCAATGACACAGCAATCAGACTGCAGACTGGACTCTTCCTCTTCCGATGAACTTGTCATTCCCAAAGGACTATGGCTGGCCCTCCAAGCGCCGACAATGTGAAGTGGGGAATGCATGGCCCTGTACTGCTCCAGCTACAACACTCCACTGAATGTGCATTAAACATTCATTTTTAACACAGATGTGTCATGTCTATGGTCATTCAAGTGTGGAAGTATGGATGGATGTAGGGTCAGTGAGTCCCCCTTACGTCCATGTTGCTCATGTTGTGGGACTTGAGTCACAGGGTGCTACATTGCCGTTTGCGATCCAGGAGGCGCTGACACTACAACAGAGACACACGCATAAGTCACTTCCTTGTCCAGGCCAGGACAGAACCACGCCCAGTGCCCTGGGTCATTGTTCACACTCCTATGCTGGACTGGCATACGCCAGGCCAGCCCACTCCACTCAGGCTCATAGGGGGTATTCCCTGTTGTGATCTGCTGATCACAGGTCTAGTTGTCAGCATGCCACAACCACTCCCTCACGGCTGGTTCACACCCACGCCACACCCATCCAGCACATGCGTCACAGCACATGTGACCCTGCCAATAAAAAGGGCCAGGCTCATGTGCTGCACGCCATTTCCACTCTCTTTCTGGGTGTATTAGTGTGGCTCTTGTATATGCATGAGGGCCTAGGGCCACCACATCTCATTCCCCACTGCGAGAGGTGACAGGATGGCGTCCGCACCATGGAACTCACTCAAAATACTTTATTCGATCTTACTCATAAGATCATAAAAGTGTTTACAGTCACAGTTTATAAAAGACATAGTAAAAATTATCATAAACCCAGGTATAAAAATAATGCAAACATTCATTATATCATAAAATCTAATTCATCAATACAAATACAATAAAAACATGATAAGCCATCCTGCTATATCTTAAGGGCCCAACTGCTTTCTCTTTTTCATACATGCCCAGATAAATGAGGCTAGAGAAAAACAAACATAAGAGTTCTGCTAGGATTTGAGGAAAAACAGAGCTACACGGTAAAATTTAAAATTGTGACTCTTACAAATTGTCACAATTAATTTTTGTCGTTCTTGACAATAAAAACAACAAAAAAACAAAACGTGGAGATCATTTTGTGGGGACTTGTTGTCACAAGGACATATCGAGAGCTCAGAATATTTACATTGCTTTCCTGGAGATCCTATCATCAACGGGATCATATTTAAGCGAAATCTCAGTAAAATGTATTTGTGATGTGAGAGTGTGACATCCACCAGATACAGAAAACTTCCCTCTGACAACACTGGTGTTAGTTCATACAGACGAGCCCGTCAGGGTGTGGGAGTTTTTTTCCTTTCTCAGATATTGAGCCCTCAAGATGAATATCTCAACCAGTTTTTGCTTAGACATGGACTTACAAGTAGAGGGGTCTTTAAAAAGGTGGCTTAAACCAATGGCAGATAATTACGACTCCACATACTGTAGCCACTTAACCCTACTGTAATTATCTGACTTTAGAATGAGTGTTATCAAGTTTTGCGTGAGGGGGACTGTCACCCTGCACCAGATAGAGTGCCACAGTAGGAGTGGTGCCATTTTAATTGTGTCAATGATGTATGGTAAAGCCAATTCCATATGTAAAACATAGTTTGAGTATGACTGTGGAACGGAAGTAAAGGACTTAAAAAAATTGTTCTCTATGGACTGCAGAATATCACAGGGAGTCATCCTCCATATCCCTGCACCATATACTGCTGCCGCCTTAGTTTTGGCATGGTAAATTTTTTTCATTGGGATCAGAGGTTTGACTCCCAGCCTTTTGGAGAATGTTTTCAGTGCCATGAGGTTTCTCTGCATGCCCAATGCTCTTCCCTCTAATAGTTTAGACCATGATTGATTTCTATCAAACAGGACTCCTAAACAGGGGAACGAGTCCACCACCTCAATCTTACCGCAGTCCATAAAAAAGAAGGAGGTCTGTCATGTCCCCCCCCCCGCAATGATAATAAAAGATTTGCTCTGGTTGACCTTTAAATCTAATGATTCCATGAAAGTTGCATAGGCAGATATAAGATACTGGAGCCTCCTCCCAGTTCTCACCATCAATACGGCGTCATCCGCATATGCTAGCATTGGTAACCATGGGACTCAATCAGAAATGGCCCATGACTTGAGGTGCACAGAGTTGGTGGCATCTGAGGCACTTTAGCCGGCATGGGCCTACCGCCACGGGAGTGTGACGTTCAGTGCACTGAGATAGGGGCACCTTGAGTGCTGAGCAGGTGTGCAGCCTGCGATGATGCGCCGTCCTGGCGGTCCGGACTGGTAAGGATTTGTATGAGCTCTGCTTGACCGCAGTGTGGGCCTGAGCCAGTGGACTTCTTGTGCCGACCGCCACGTGGTCGTGGCCTCGCGGTTCACAGAGTTAATGGCACCTATAGTGCTGAGCGGGTGTGCAGCCTGCGATGATGGTGTGTGCACTGTAATGTTCTCTGCCATTGTGAAATCAAGACCCTGACTCACGTGTGTGACCTTGTGGCCTGTGGTGCAGGGCTGCATGCTGTGGAGGCTGCCAAGGTCACGGGCCCCGGGCTTGGAGCTTTCACCGGAATGTGGTGGGCCCTCTTGGTGACACGCCGGTGGCGTAACTTGAGCAGTGAGGCCTGGGTGCACAGGGGCGGGCAGGTACCGCTGGGCAGCGGGATAGGCTGCGGTGCAGCGGCCTGTGTGCGGGGCTGGTAAGCGATGTTGCTGTGTGTAATGATATGGACTCTGCCATCATTGACTCTGGACTCTGTTTCAGATCAGGGACCTGGTGGACTGCAGTGTATGCCGGCACATGGTTGGAAACACACCGGTGGCAGCAGGTGAGCAGTGAGGCCTGGTTCCGCAGTGTCGGCACTCTCTCTCCCTCTTTCTCTCTCCCTCTCTCTCCCTCTCTCTCTTTCTCCCTCCCTCTCTCTCTTTCTCCCTCCCTCTCTCCCCCTCACACACTCTCTCTCTCCCTCTCTCTCTTTCTCTCTCTCTCTCTCGCTTTCTCTCCCTCTCTTTCTCTCTCTCTCTCTCTTTCTCTCTCTCGCTCCCTCTCTCAATCTCTCTCTCTCTTTCTCTCTCCCTCACTCCCTCTCTTTCTCTCTCACTCCCTCTCTCTGTCTCTCTCTTTCTCTCTCACTCTCTCTCTCTTTCTCTCTCTCTCTCTCTCTCTCTCTCTCTCTCTCACTCTCTCACTCTCTCTTTCTCTCTCCCTCTCTTTCTCTCTCATCTCTCACTCTCTCTGTTTCGCTCTCTCGTTCTCTCTCACTCTCTCTCTATTTCTCTCTCTCTCTTTCTCACTCTCTCACTCTCTCTCTCTTTCTCTCTCTCTCCCCTTATCTCTATATCTCTCTCTCTTTCTCTCTCTCTCTCTGTACTTTGATGAGCACGTGTCACACCTACTTATCTAGATTTCTGTCTTGCAGGCTGTGACTTACAGAATGTCCTGAGAAGACCCGCCATGACTCTTCAGAATTGTTGTTTTGGGTTTATTCTGTAATAAATGTATTATTTGGATATTATGAGATGAAATTATGATTTCCCTTTTTTCTGACCACACATGTATGTTAGGTGTTGTGATTGTGCGACTTCAGGCAAATTGTTTGGTTCATGATTTTGTAGAGTTGAAATGCAATATCTTTGTCCAAAGGGGGGGTGCCCGGGGTAGGGCCCGGGCGGGGGGAGGGCTGGGGGTGGTGGCAGTGGGTGTTGTTGCCCTATTGGGGCTCTGGGCTGCATGATCAGTTGCTCCAGCACATCTGTTGTTCTTCATGTGTGGCTATGGCTGTGCTCCCTTGTATGGTGCCCGTTGTCGTCCGAATTTACACCAGCTAAGAGCAGGTGTTAAAATCCTGCTGCTAACGCGCCTTATCGCCTGTTTTGTGATCTTATCGCCGATCTGGGTGGTTGTTGAGAATGTTATGAAGTGGTGTTGTCGCTGCTTTTTGCCCAGGAATGCCTACTCTGCATCTCATTAGCGTTAGTTGCCGGGGTCATCTAGGGCAATGTTTTTTGTGACTGCTATCGCGGATAAACTGGTGATATGGGCTGTTGGCACCAGCTTGTGAATGGGGCGATAAATGTATAGTGACTTTGGCTGCGATAAGGTGCTGATAACTCGGCGATAGATCTTTGAGAGTATGCCCCTTAGATGACTATTTGGATGTACTGCAAACACTAGAAAGGTACTATTTATGATACTATTTTTGGATGGACCCAAAGCGCTTGACTCATCAGACCGGCTACAATTAATGATGAGCCTCCAAATAAATGAATTTGGGTCCACCTTTTTAAAATGGGTACAAGTACTGAACACAAGGCCATTGGTGAGAGTTGAAGTTAACAGAGTTCTCTTAAGAAGCTTTGAATCAAAAAGAGGAAAAAGGCAAGCAGGTACACTAATATCGTTAAAAAAAAATATTGTGATGACAGTAATATATTCTGAACATATTATTGCAGGTAAGAATATCAACATATTTTTTAATATTTGATTTTGTTTTATTGACTATGGTTGTATATAATACCTATTTATTTGTAATATTTGAGCAGTTTTCATTTTGTTACTATTTTGGTAATGTTATTCATTTTTAATTATATTTTTAGGAACATTTATATTTTGGGTTTCATAATATATTTAAAGAATTATATTTTTTTGATTGAATAAATCATTTTTGCATTTGTTGATGGTTTGTTGTACTTATAGAGTAATAGTTTGGGTAATGTTCTTATCATATTTTATAGATTGGCAATATGATTATTACATTTCCAGGTTAAATAGATTCTTATTTATATTATAAATAATAATTTTTATATACACTATTTTGTGTATTTTGCAATGTATTAAATTACATATATTTTTTGTTAATTATGTTTAGTGTAATGTTTGTGTGTATTTTATATATCATAAAATTGTAGATTTTGTATACTATTTTGTATTTTTGGGTAGGTTGTGTGCTTTGTAGGGAAGTAGGGTGTGAAGTATTTTAAATAGATATATTTCTAATTTCTAAAAATGTTCGGGCATGATTACGAGTTTGGCGGTCTCTTTGCCATATTGCCGCGGTTGCAGTCTCAAGCGCACAGTGTTACGACGTCACATCACCACTGTGCCAGCGGCGTTGTTTCTAACATCGGGGATTTTTTTTCCATATGTCCTAATATGTGTGTAAATTTTGACTAATGCTAACTGTATACATGTGCATGACACGTGACAAAATACCAACTACTAGTACTTTCCCATACGATATGTGTCCAGTTCAATCAATGTGTAAATACTGCAAAACAGACTTATCTGGATTTCGGCCCCAACATGGTTGTATTCTTTGGGGTCAAGATGCTGCTATGAAGGGGGGCTCTGGAGAAAATGATCCATGTGGGAGACTGAAGGTCAAAAAAGGAAATGGGTGAGAATGCACCCGAATTCCTTCGATACTGCCGACTCAAAACAGGCAGTCTTACCGCCACATTCGGCTCAACGGAAAGCCAACTCTTAATACTGGCGGCAGTGAACTTGTCTGAATCGCCCTTTGACAGTTGCTTTCCTCCTACCGCCAACTTTGTGGTCAGTGAAAGGCTGATGGTGGCGGCAAGGCTCTGGCAGTCTTTCGTTCGGCAAACCGCAGACATCATAATAGGGCAGGCGGACCACTAACTAGGGGGTGGGGTAGGAGGTGGGGTTTCCAATTCCATTTAGGGGGCTGTTCCCTTACCAACAAACTTGTAATCAGGCCCTTAATTTTTAATTTATTGATTGGTTTATTAAATCTACAAGTTTGCATCTTATTTAAAATTCATAAAACAAGTATTTCATATTTTTGAAATCTTTTAAATATAGTTTTTAATATTTATTTCATTTATTATTTTTTAATATATATTTGTAAGAGTTTATTAATTCTAATAAATTGTAATATATATATATTTGGTGGGATGTTTAGTTGGTATAGTAGCAGGGCAGAATTATGTTTTTTATCATAGTTTTATTTATTTTAAAATTCATTCATAACTTATTAAATGGTAAAATGATTTGCTAGTTATGTAAATTAAGTGTTTCAATAATTAAATGGACTTTATACATTCTTAATTACATTTCTATATATGTGTGTGTATGTGTATTTTTCAAAATGTAATATATATATATTATATTTAATAACATTTTGAGTGCAACTCAAGTTATGATTAATCAATTCTAAGAGGGAAACAATAACGTTTTTTCTTTGGGTTTAATTGAATAAACTAAAAGGCAAAAAATGAAAAGGATAATGAATTTCAGAACTAATCCAAGTGACTATGTATTTTTCTATTATAAATGAAGAGTGTGAGAAAAATCATTTAAAACAGCAATTATCATGTTTTCCATTTTTTAGATAACATTTCATGTATTTGTTACATTTATTTATTTTTCAAAAAGACTACTTGAGTGATGTTAAACTCTTTCAAGTCTATTTTCTATCACCATTTGTCACATGACTGTTTGTTTACTTAAGCAGATTGGCTAACGATAGCTGTACTCGTGATCAAGGGGTTGTCCCCGAAACGCGTTGGGTTGTGTGCGAAGCGACAATAAATCACCGTTTTTTGCAACTTTATGGTCTTCAGCTGTTGATTTAAGGGAGAAAGGAATCAACATTTGCTTTGGATTTATAGGGGCTAGCCGTCCCGCCGAAAAACGCCGCCGTAAGTGGCAAGGATACATGGCGATCGTGTTGCTTAGCAACGCTCAGCTGAGGGACTTTAGTTTATTCCTTGCCCGCTTTGAAATCGACAATTACGAAAGAGACGCTTAACCTTGGTTTACAGGATCCGTGAACTGTGAGGTTCGTAAGAACGGTACTGTGAAAACCATCAGAGGACAGCGCCGGATTATTTCGTATGAGAACAAATAACGGAGAAGAAAGCAGACGGCTTTCCCCCGCGGTGTGAGTATCTTCTCTTAGCCGCCGGGTGTTGCAAGCGGTCACGGGCACAGCGTGTTGAATCATTTTTTGTCATGGCTTTGTCAAGAAACGTGAAACGATGTGAGGCGGCAGATAAAATGTTTGAAAATTACAAAGACAGTGTTAAAATTGGACCAATTGTATTGGAAAGTAATGATGATACAGCTCCTAACAAATGGCAGTTGTGGAACCGTCTATGGAAAGATCTCAAAATGGAGCAAAACAAATGGTGGGAAGCAACAGCGCTCCAAAAATACATTGATGTGGGGCGAGTACCAAGAGGTTTAAGGATCTTTGTGACCCCCACCTTTAATGATCCAGATCCAGAACTTATCAGAGACTGGGCAGCCAACAACCACAACTGCTCGACTATTATGTTGGGTCTGCTGGTTAAATATGCAAGGAAGGATGTAGAACGACTTGCAGATGAAATTGATAACATCACTAAACAGTTGAAAGTCATTTGCAGTCAAGATGACTTTCAAAAAGAAATGGAGAAACTTGATGAGAAATTGAGCAAAATTGAGGAAGACATAAAAATCAAAAAACAAAGGAAATTCCACAGAGACCTGATTGATTATCAAAAAGGACAGGTGTTCACCTTTGCGAAAAAATACGACAGATTACGAGACACCCCCACTATCACTGATACTGTTAATGTTGAACAGATAAGAAGACACACCAATGAAACGGGTGAAACAAGTGACAACTTAAGAGAAGAAAGTATTGTCAGCGAAAGCGACATCTCCAGCATTTCAGGACGTGACGGGGTAAAAGAACGTATTTTAACAGAATTCACACCAATGGCAAAGGGAAGAATGACAGCCAACAGACAAGTATCAAATCGAAGTCGTGGAAGAGGAGGCAGAGGCGTGTCAAGAGGAAGCAAAACAACATTAGGAGATTTGGGAAGCCCGGTGGGAAGTCGGACAAGGGGCCAACAACAAAAGAAATGATGTAACAGAATACAGTGATAAACCTCTCGAAGCGTCCACTGACCGACATTGAGGTAGAGATCCTTTCTTTGGGTTTATCTTTTTGTCCATCGCAGAATTTTAACTACACTCAAAGTCGCATAGATTTATTTTATTTCACACGCAAACTCAGGATTAAGAAATGGTTTGCGACTAAGGTCATGGACACAAGATTGAGTGTTGTTGATGACCCTAGTACAATCAGCATAGGAGATGTTGAATTATTGAATACTTTGAGGGGGTTGGAAGGTCAATGAAGAGGTCAATTTGGATGTCATTACACGTACTGATTTGAGCGCAGGTACTAGTTTTAGACCTAAATCAATTTTCCTTCCACAAATCAAAAATGACTCTATTGATGTATTCGAAAGAGGGGTAATGCAAGAATTTTTTTAATTATCCAGAAAAAGATGGTATGGAAACAATAATTTATCTGACACCCAAATGAATGCCATTGAAAGCCTAAAAAACGATCGCACCATAGTCATAAAAAAAGCTGACAAAGGTGGGAATGTGGTGGTTTTATCACGGGAGATGTGTGTCAATGAGGGTATGAAGCAGTTGACTGACCCAGATAAGTATGAGGCAAGCAGTAAAAAAGAATATGAGAAATCTGCTCAGTCTTATCAAGCACAACTTTTGGTCTGGTTTGAGAAAGGTATTCTAGAGAAAGAAGAATATAATTTTCTTGTATGTAAATATCCTAAATTACCGGCATTGTATCTGCTCCCCAAAATCCACAAGGACAGACAAAATCCCCCAGGCAGACCCATTGTTTCATCTAGGGGAAGTTTTCTGGAGAATACATCCAAATACGTGGATTTTTTTCTCCAGCCATTTGTACAAAAATTGCCATCTTACATTAAGGACACGGGGGATTTTCTTAGACTCCTCAATACAATACAATACAATACAATGGGAAACTCGGTATAAACTTTTATACCTTGATGTTATGAGCCTCTATACCTGCATCCTCCATGATTCAGGTATACAAGCTTGCCAACACTTCTTGAGAGAAAGATCAGCCTCATTTACTTTGCACACTGAAATGTTAACCTCAATGATGCTCAGTTGTTTAACACTAAACTTTTTCATATTTGATGAGAAAATCTACAGGCAGACCCTAGGAACTTCTATGGGCAGTTGCTTTGCTCCTTGTTTTGCAGGTCTCTACTTAGGATTTTGGGAGGAGACTGTAGTGAGTAAAATGGAAGCCAGGAAGAAAAATTTAGTTGTCTGGGCACGCTACATAGACAACCTTTTTATTGTCTGGGATGGCAGTGAAGAGGAGGCTATCAATTTTGTTGAAGATTTGAACAGTAATAATTTCAACTTAAAGTTCACTAGCCAATTCTCGAGCTCAGCTATAGAGTTTCTTGACCTCAAACTGACGGTGGTAGAAGGCAAATTAGAAAGCACCCTCTTCCGCAAAGAAACAGCAGGCAACAGCCTATTACATGCGAGAAGCTGCCACCCGAGAAATCTGATCCATAGCATTCATTCCCTTGGGTGAATTTTTGCGCGCGAAACGCAATTGCAGCACTGACTACAGTTATTACCTAGAAGAAGAAGCTATAACAAAAAGATTTCTACAGAGAGGTTACACCAAAACAGTCATTAGAAAAGCTAAAATTGAAGTCAGGGACCGTAAGAGAATGGATCTTTTGGCTAAAGCTAGTGTAGAGGCTGTCAACCTTGATGACAAGATAAGATTTATAACTACTTTCAGCAGAAAAGCTCAGCAAGTAAGACAGAGCCTGAATAAGTTTTGGAATGTGCTTTCCACTGATAAAGACCTGGCTTCACAAGTGGAAACATACCCTCAGATCACATACAGAAAGGCAAAATCTTTAAAGAATGCCATTTGCAAGACATTAGAGCCATCTAAAGAGAAGAATTCTAACATCAAGGGTTTTCTCACATGTCGCAATTGCAAAGCATGCAAATATAGCAAAAATTGTAAAGAGTGTAAATTATCACTTTCATGCAAACCATTTATAATTCAAAAACACCTATCCTGCAATACAGATCATGTGGTGTATGCTTTCCAATGTCCTTGTAAGAAGACATACATAGGAAGCACATTACATAAAGCCAAAAAGCGAGTACTTGAACACCTTAGAGCCATAAGAAACGGTGACAAACAATATCCAATGGCTAGATATTTTCAGACAGCCCACAATAAAGATGAAAGATTACTATCTTTTGTGGTCTTGGATTCAGTTAATGGCAACTTAAGAGGAGGTAATCGTGTACAAGATTTAAGACGCTTAGAATCACGGCTGATTATTCAATATCGCACAATGACTCCTGAAGGGCATAATTGTGACGAGGAATTATCTGTACACTTGGGATAGAAGTCCATAGTAGTTGACACAGATTAAAATGAGAACTTCATAAGAAACTCTGAAAGTAAAATTTAAAGTTAAGCGAGTTAATTAAGTTTACAGCCAACTAATTTTGCCATAACCCTCTCCCACAAATCCTGCAAGCTTTCTCTACATCCATGTCCTTGTAATGTGCAATAAATTTTAACGAGACTCAAGATGATAGGCCTTTTTAACGAGTTGTATACATAAGATCTTTTCAAGAATATAACAGAAGTTTCTAGGGGAACTTATATAACACTGTTTTTACTTACATTTATATTTAGAGAAGTAAGATCCTTTTAATGGCCTGTGGCATCACATATTTTTTGTATGTTTATGTGTATCTGTTTGTCCATGCTTTATCTATGGAAACTTATGGATTATTGTTGGTTTTTGTTTAGATCGCAGAATTGTTGGATTAGGAAGCAGTCATGAAAAGGATGGAGTTCTGTTCATTGTTATTGAAGATCAGCCAGGTTTTCGTCCGACACTTTTTATATACATTTATTTTGAAGTATATAATGATTGCCCACTGGGGCTTAATTAAATTTTGAGTGCAACTCAAGTTATGATTAATCAATTCTAAGAGGGGAACAATAAAGTTTTTTCTTTGGGTTTCATTGAATGGACTAAAAGGCAAAAAATGAAAAGGATAATGAATTTCAGAACTAATCCAAGTGACTATGTATTTTTCCATTATAAATGAAGAGTGTGAGAAAAATCATTTAAAACAGCAATTATCATGTTTTCCATTTTTTAGATAACATTTCATGTATTTGCTACATTTATTTATTTTTCAAAAAGACTACTTGAGTGATGTTAAACTCTTTCAAGTCTGTTTTCTATCACCATTTGTCACATGACTGTTTGTTTACTTAACCAGATTGGCTAACGATACCTGTACTCGTGATCAAGGGGTTGTCCCCGAAACGCGTTGGGTTGTGTGCGAAGCGACAATAAATCAACGCTTTTTGCAACTTTATGGTCTTCGGCTGTTGATTTAAGGGAGAAAGGAATCAAAATTTGCTTTGGATATATATATATATATTCACTGAAAAAACCATAGGTTTCACACATGTTATAGTTAGCTGGACATTTCACTCGTAAAAAACCAATGAAATTCCCCCGTTATAGTTAGTGCAGGCAACTATAACTCACGCGACCGCAATCCTCTGTTGATACTAATACTGTATCTTTAGCTATACATATATTACAAATATTTATTTTTCATAAAGACACATATGTCATCAGTGATGTAATATCTGACATCATCAGCAGAGGATTGCGGTCGCGTGAGTTATAGTTGCCTGCACTAACTATAACGGGGGAATTTCATTGGTTTTTTACGAGTGAAATGTCCAGCTAACTATAACATGTGTGAAACCTATGGTTTTTTCAGTGAATTTGCAAGGTTTTTTAAATGCTAATTCCTAACTATAGCGTGTGTGAAACCTATGGTTTTTTCAGTGAATTTGTACGGTTTTTTAAATGCAATTTTTTTTTTGAGATTTTTGGTAAACCAATGTATAAAATAATATATGTACTATATCCTGCATTATGGAATAGTTAATTTTTTTTTTATGCATTTTTTTCCGTGCGCGTACGGTAAGCTGAAGCTACGCGCTCCGTACGTCATAAGTACGGTGCGCTTACGTGATACAATGCGCGTACGGCAAGCTGACACTACGCGCTCCGTACGTCATAAGTACAGCGCGCTTACGTGATACGTACATGACGTACGCGTACATGCGGAAGCAACGTCGCGGTTACGCAGGGGCGTGTAATGCGCATGCGCAAGTGCGTCTTACGTACGCGCTCCGTAAGCGCTCCGTAAGAGTCACGTTCACGCATGCGTACTTGTTTCCGAGCGCGTACCGTAAGCTTACGGAGCGCGCACGGTAGGTCATGTGATCCACAAAGAACACTTTTCATTGGTTGAAACTACTTTCAGTTCCAGAAACTTCCCACACCACACCCATTCCCCTCATTACTGCTTGAGATCCCCTAGGAGAAGGAGCTGAATTGACATTGAGATACAATGGCAGAACAGCAGACCTCTTCTGAGAGTGAGGCTAGCAGCACCACCATCATCCAGAGAAGGAGGAAACAAAAGAATTATTTTGTATGGGAGTATTTTACTTTTCCAGAGGGGCAGAAAAAGGTCAATGCTCCATTGGTCACTTGCACACTTTGTGACCGTGTTTTATCTAGAGGAAATCCAAGGAAGAAGTATTCCTTTGGAAATCACTCTATGATGAGACACCTTAGGGATAAACATCCCAGGACCTTTGCTCGACATACTGGAGAAAACTCTTCAGTAAGTCACCAGAGCCCAACCTCAGAAGCTCAGCCGAGTACATCATCGGCAGCTCAGCTGAGCCATTCCTCTGAGGTGGGAGCATCACCTTCTTCTGCTCCTCTGGACGTTAACCCTCGATTTGGGAGGGTTGCAATGAGGTGTACAACGTGTTGTGGTCTTATTGTTTTTGGGAAGACCAGTGTTTCCCTTATTAACAATAAGATAGACCAGCACGTTTGTAGACGCTCATAATATTCCCATTCTTTCTTTCCTCCAACCCTGTATTAACCCAACGGCTCTTTTAAGAGCCAACCTTACCTCACAATTTTTTTTATTTTTTTTTAAGCTTTCCTTTTTGAAATTTTTTTTTTTGCCGTGCGCGCACGGTACGTGTAATAGTTACGCGAAGTTCGCGGAATTTCTCCTCGCGGAATTTCTCCATTTACGCCGTGCGCGTACGCTGCGCGCATTCGGCGATTTTTTGAAAAAAAATTACAATTAATTTTTGCCCTTGGGGGTCCTTCTGGGACCCCCTGACAAAGGCTAGGGGGTCAGGAACTGTACAGCCTGCCCCCTTTTCACGTTATCCACCTTTGTTTTTCACCCCCTCAGACTGCGAGAGACAAAATGGCGGCCGACACTTCCTGGTTTCGACCGATTCGAATGTTTACTGAGATCTAACAACCAATCAGAATCGCGCTCGCGCACGGCGGCGGGCGCGTATGGTAAGCTTACGGTACGCGCTCGGAGCGCGCCCATAGATATATATATTGATTTAAATGCTATTTTCTCAGGAAATACTGAACAGATTTACACGAGACCTTCAAAAGGCACATCCCTGACCTGAGGGCTACCTCTCTGCCAAACTTCAAGTAATTCTGTTCAGCCGTTCGGGCTGTAGCTCGGACTAAAGGTCCTATGGAAAAATGCATGGGGAAAACGCGTTTTGGGACCCCCCCTTTTTCTCAGCCCCCGCTTGACGAATCCCCCCGAGACTTTCAGGGTAGGAGCGGAGCGGAGCGGAGCAGAGCGCCCCACCTATTTTGAGAATTTCGCGAGGATTCGTCAATCGGCGCCAAAGTTATTCCAAATAGAATGTTGCGGATTTCCTATGGAAACACTGTCCTAACTATAACTATCTACTGGCGACCGCCAGTAGATAATATATATATATTTATTTAATTTGAGAGAAAGTAGGTCGCACACCGCTCGTCACACCAGCAAGTTGCCCCAAAGGACTGTGGGAAATGTAGTGGCGACGGCGGGTACGCCTATGCCACAAAAAGTTAATAGAACAATATGTGTATGCGTTAGCCATCCCTGGACACGTGTTTCGAGGTAGTTGCCTCTCGTCAGCAGGGAGCAGGTCAGTGTAAAGGGGTGCCGCGTGGACTGCCAAATGTAATTAAAAGCAGGTCAAGTACCTCTCCTGGCGCGCAGGTGCAGACTCAAGGCTCGTCAGCCCGCCGGCCGAAGCCGTTTAAATTGAGAGAAAGTAGGTCGCACACCGCTCGTCACACCAGCAAGTTGCCCCAAAGGACTGTGGGAAATGTAGTGGCGACGGCGGGTACGCCTATGCCACAAAAAGTTAATAGAACAGTATGTGTATGCGTTAGCCATCCCTGGACACGTGTTTCGAGGTAGTTGCCTCTCGTCAGCAGGGAGCAGGTCAGTGTAAAGGGGTGCCGCGTGGACTGCCAAATGTAATTAAAAGCAGGTCAAGTACCTCTCCTGGCGCGCAGGTGCAGACTCAAGGCTCGTCAGCCCACCGGCCGAAGCCGTTTAAATTGAGAGAAAGTAGGTCGCACACCGCTCGTCACACCAGCAAGTTGCCCCAAAGGACTGTGGGAAATGTAGTGGTGACGGCGGGTACGCCTATGCCACAAAAAGTTAATAGAACAGTATGTGTATGCGTTAGCCATCCCTGGACACGTGTTTCGAGGTAGTTGCCTCTCGTCAGCAGGGAGCAGGTCAGTGTAAAGGGGTGCCGCGTGGACTGCCAAATGTAATTAAAAGCAGGTCAAGTACCTCTCCTGGCGCGCAGGTGCAGACTCAAGGCTCGTCAGCCCGCCGGCCGAAGCCGTTTAAATTGAGAGAAAGTAGGTCGCACACCGCTCGTCACACCAGCAAGTTGCCCCAAAGGACTGTGGGAAATGTAGTGGCGACGGCGGGTACGCCTATGCCACAAAAAGTTAATAGAACAGTATGTGTATGCGTTAGCCATCCCTGGACACGTGTTTCGAGGTAGTTGCCTCTCGTCAGCAGGGAGCAGGTCAGTGTAAAGGGGTGCCGCGTGGACTGCCAAATGTAATTATAAGCAGGTCAAGTACCTCTCCTGGCGCGCAGGTGCAGACTCAAGGCTCGTCAGCCCGCCGGCCGAAGCCGTTTAAATTGAGAGAAAGTAGGTCGCACACCGCTCGTCACACCAGCAAGTTGCCCCAAAGGACTGTGGGAAATGTAGTGGCGACGGCGGGTACGCCTATGCCACAAAAAGTTAATAGAACAGTATGTGTATGCGTTAGCCATCCCTGGACACGTGTTTCGAGGTAGTTGCCTCTCGTCAGCAGGGAGCAGGTCAGTGTAAAGGGGTGCCGCGTGGACTGCCAAATGTAATTAAAAGCAGGTCAACTACCTCTCCTGGCGCGCAGGTGCAGACTCAAGGCTCGTCAGCCCGCCGGCCGAAGCCGTTTAAATTGAGAGAAAGTAGGTCGCACACCGCTCGTCACACCAGCAAGTTGCCCCAAAGGACTGTGGGAAATGTAGTGGCGACGGCGGGTACGCCTATGCCACAAAAAGTTAATAGAACAGTATGTGTATGCGTTAGCCATCCCTGGACACGTGTTTCGAGGTAGTTGCCTCTCGTCAGCAGGGAGCAGGTCAGTGTAAAGGGGTGCCGCGTGGACTGCCAAATGTAATTAAAAGCAGGTCAAGTACCTCTCCTGGCGCGCAGGTGCAGACTCAAGGCTCGTCAGCCCGCCGGCCGAAGCCGTTTAAATTGAGAGAAAGTAGGTCGCACACCGCTCGTCACACCAGCAAGTTGCCCCAAAGGACTGTGGGAAATGTAGTGGCGACGGCGGGTACGCCTTGGCCAGAAAAAGTTAATAGAACAGTATGTGTATGCGTTAGCCATCCCTGGACACGTGTTTCGAGGTAGTTGCCTCTCGTCAGCAGGGAGCAGGTCAGTGTAAAGGGGTGCCGCGTGGACTGCCAAATGTAATTAAAAGCAGGTCAAGTACCTCTCCTGGCGCGCAGGTGCAGACTCAAGGCTCGTCAGCCCGCCGGCCGAAGCCGTTTAAATTGAGAGAAAGTAGGTCGCACACCGCTCGTCACACCAGCAAGTTGCCCCAAAGGACTGTGGGAAATGTAGTGGCGACGGCTGGTACGCCTATGCCACAAAAAGTTAATAGAACAGTATGTGTATGCGTTAGCCATCCCTGGACACGTGTTTCGAGGTAGTTGCCTCTCGTCAGCAGGTAGCAGGTCAGTGTAAAGGGGTGCCGCGTGGACTGCCAAATGTAATTAAAAGCAGGTCAAGTACCTCTCCTGGCGCGCAGGTGCAGACTCAAGGCTCGTCAGCCCGCCGGCCGAAGCCGTTTAAATTGAGAGAAAGTAGGTCGCACACCGCTCGTCACACCAGCAAGTTGCCCCAAAGGACTGTGGGAAATGTAGTGGCGACGGCGGGTACGCCTATGCCACAAAAAGTTAATAGAACAGTATGTGTATGCGTTAGCCATCCCTGGACACGTGTTTCGAGGTAGTTGCCTCTCGTCAGCAGGGAGCAGGTCAGTGTAAAGGGGTGCCGCGTGGACTGCCAAATGTAATTAAAAGCAGTTCAAGTACATCTCCTGGCGCGCAGGTGCAGACTCAAGGCTCGTCAGCCCGCCGGCCGAAGCCGTTTAAATTGAGAGAAAGTAGGTCGCACACCGCTCGTCACACCAGCAAGTTGCCCCAAAGGACTGTGGGAAATGTAGTGGCGACGGCGGGTACGCCTATGCCACAAAAAGTTAATAGAACAGTATGTGTATGCGTTAGCCATCCCTGGACACGTGTTTCGAGGTAGTTGCCTCTCGTCAGCAGGGAGCAGGTCAGTGTAAAGGGGTGCCGCGTGGACTGCCAAATGTAATTAAAAGCAGGTCAAGTACCTCTCCTGGCGCGCAGGTGCAGACTCAAGGCTCGTCAGCCCGCCGGCCGAAGCCGTTTAAATTGAGAGAAAGTAGGTCGCACACCGCTCGTCACACCAGCAAGTTGCCCCAAAGGACTGTGGGAAATGTAGTGGCGACGGCGGGTACGCCTATGCCACAAAAAGTTAATAGAACAGTATGTGTATGCGTTACCCATCCCTGGACACGTGTTTCGAGGTAGTTGCCTCTCGTCAGCAGGGAGCAGGTCAGTGTAAAGGGGTGCCGCGTGGACTGCCAAATGTAATTAAAAGCAGGTCAAGTACCTCTCCTGGCGCGCAGGTGCAGACTCAAGGCTCGTCAGCCCGCCGGCCGAAGCCGTTTAAATTGAGAGAAAGTAGGTCGCACACCGCTCGTCACACCAGCAAGTTGCCCCAAAGGACTGTGGGAAATGTAGTGGCGACGGCGGGTACGCCTATGCCACAAAAAGTTAATAGAACAGTATGTGTATGCGTTAGCCATCCCTGGACACGTGTTTCGAGGTAGTTGCCTCTCGTCAGCAGGGAGCAGGTCAGTGTAAAGGGGTGCCGCGTGGACTGCCAAATGTAATTAAAAGCAGGTCAAGTACCTCTCCTGGCGCGCAGGTGCAGACTCAAGGCTCGTCAGCCCGCCGGCCGAAGCCGTTTAAATTGAGAGAAAGTAGGTAGCACACCGCTCGTCACACCAGCAAGTCGCCCCAAAGGACTGTGGGAAATGTAGTGGCGACGGCGGGTACGCCTATGCCACAAAAAGTTAATAGAACAGTATGTGTATGCGTTAGCCATCCCTGGACACGTGTTTCGAGGTAGTTGCCTCTCGTCAGCAGGGAGCAGGTCAGTGTAAAGGGGTGCCGCGTGGACTGCCAAATGTAATTAAAAGCAGGTCAAGTACCTCTCCTGGCGCGCAGGTGCAGACTCAAGGCTCGTCAGCCCGCCGGCCGAAGCCGTTTAAATTGAGAGAAAGTAGGTCGCACACCGCTCGTCACACCAGCAAGTTGCCCCAAAGGACTGTGGGAAATGTAGTGGCGACGGCGGGTACGCCTATGCCACAAAAAGTTAATAGAACAGTATGTGTATGCGTTAGCCATCCCTGGACACGTGTTTCGAGGTAGTTGCCTCTCGTCAGCAGGGAGCAGGTCAGTGTAAAGGGGTGCCGCGTGGACTGCCAAATGTAATTAAAAGCAGGTCAAGTACCTCTCCTGGCACGCAGGTGCAGACTCAAGGCTCGTCAGCCCGCCGGCCGAAGCCGTTTAAATTGAGAGAAAGTAGGTCGCACACCGCTCGTCACACCAGCAAGTTGCCCCAAAGGACTGTGGGAAATGTAGTGGCGACGGCGGGTACGCCTATGCCACAAAAAGTTAATAGAACAGTATGTGTATGCGTTAGCCATCCCTGGACACGTGTTTTGAGGTAGTTGCCTCTCGTCAGCAGGGAGCAGGTCAGTGTAAAGGGGTGCCGCGTGGACTGCCAAATGTAATTAAAAGCAGGTCAAGTACCTCTCCTGGCGCGCAGGTGCAGACTCAAGGCTCGTCAGCCCGCCGGCCGAAGCCGTTTAAATTGAGAGAAAGTAGGTCGCACACCGCTCGTCACACCAGCAAGTTGCCCCAAAGGACTGTGGGAAATGTAGTGGCGACGGCGGGTACGCCTATGCCACAAAAAGTTAATAGAACAGTATGTGTATGCGTTAGCCATCCCTGGACACGTGTTTCGAGGTAGTTGCCTCTCGTCAGCAGGGAGCAGGTCAGTGTAAAGGGGTGCCGCGTGGACTGCCAAATGTAATTAAAAGCAGGTCAAGTACCTCTCCTGGCGCGCAGGTGCAGACTCAAGGCTCGTCAGCCCGCCGGCCGAAGCCGTTTAAATTGAGAGAAAGTAGGTCGCACACCGCTCGTCACACCAGCAAGTTGCCCCAAAGGACTGTGGGAAATGTAGTGGCGACGGCGGGTACGCCTATGCCACAAAAAGTTAATAGAACAGTATGTGTATGCGTTAGCCATCCCTGGACACGTGTTTCGAGGTAGTTGCCTCCCGTCAGCAGGGAGCAGGTCAGTGTAAAGGGGTGCCGCGTGGACTGCCAAATGTAATTAAAAGCAGGTCAAGTACCTCTCCTGGCGCGCAGGTGCAGACTCAAGGCTCGTCAGCCCGCCGGCCGAAGCCGTTTAAATTGAGAGAAAGTAGGTCGCACACCGCTCGTCACACCAGCAAGTTGCCCCAAAGGACTGTGGGAAATGTAGTGGCGACGGCGGGTACGCCTATGCCACAAAAAGTTAATAGAACAGTATGTGTATGCGTTAGCCATCCCTGGACACGTGTTTCGAGGTAGTTGCCTCTCGTCAGCAGGGAGCAGGTCAGTGTAAAGGGGTGCCGCGTGGACTGCCAAATGTAATTAAAAGCAGGTCAAGTACCTCTCCTGGCGCGCAGGTGCAGACTCAAGGCTCGTCAGCCCGCCGGCCGAAGCCGTTTAAATTGAGAGAAAGTAGGTCGCACACCGCTCGTCACACCAGCAAGTTGCCCCAAAGGACTGTGGGAAATGTAGTGGCGACGGCGGGTACGCCTACGCCACAAAAAGTTAATAGAACAGTATGTGTATGCGTTAGCCATCCCTGGACACGTGTTTCGAGGTAGTTGCCTCTCGTCAGCAGGGAGCAGGTCAGTGTAAAGGGATGCCGCGTGGACTGCCAAATGTAATTAAAAGCAGGTCAAGTACCTCTCCTGGCGCGCAGGTGCAGACTCAAGGCTCATCAGCCCGCCGGCCGAAGCCGTTTAAATTGAGAGAAAGTAGGTCGCACACCGCTCGTCACACCAGCAAGTTGCCCCAAAGGACTGTGGGAAATGTAGTGGCGACGGCGGGTACGCCTATGCCACAAAAAGTTAATAGATCAGTATGTGTATGCGTTAGCCATCCCTGGACACGTGTTTCGAGGTAGTTGCCTCTCGTCAGCAGGGAGCAGGTCAGTGTAAAGGGGTGCCGCGTGGACTGCCAAATGTAATTAAAAGCAGGTCAAGTACCTCTCCTGGCGCGCAGGTGCAGACTCAAGGCTCGTCAGCCCGCCGGCCGAAGCCGTTTAAATTGAGAGAAAGTAGGTCGCACACCGCTCGTCACACCAGCAAGTTGCCCCAAAGGACTGTGGGAAATGTAGTGGCGACGGCGGGTACGCCTATGCCACAAAAAGTTAATAGAACAGTATGTGTATGCGTTAGCCATCCCTGGACACGTGTTTCGAGGTAGTTGCCTCTCGTCAGCAGGGAGCAGGTCAGTGTAAAGGGGTGCCGCGTGGACTGCCAAATGTAATTAAAAGCAGGTCAAGTACCTCTCCTGGCGCGCAGGTGCAGACTCAAGGCTCGTCAGCCCGCCGGCCGAAGCCGTTTAAATTGAGAGAAAGTAGGTCGCGCACCGCTCGTCACACCAGCAAGTTGCCCCAAAGGACTGTGGGAAATGAAGTGGCGACGGCGGGTACGCCTATGCCACAAAAAGTTAATAGAACAGTATGTGTATGCGTTACCCATCCCTGGACACGTGTTTCGAGGTAGTTGCCTCTCGTCAGCAGGGAGCAGGTCAGTGTAAAGGGGTGCCGCGTGGACTGCCAAATGTAATTAAAAGCAGGTCAAGTACCTCTCCTGGCGCGCAGGTGCAGACTCAAGGCTCGTCAGCCCGCCGGCCGAAGCCGTTTAAATTGAGAGAAAGTAGGTCGCACACCGCTCGTCACACCAGCAAGTTGCCCCAAAGGACTGTGGGAAATGTAGTGGCGACGGCGGGTACGCCTATGCCACAAAAAGTTAATAGAACAGTATGTGTATGCGTTAGCCATCCCTGGACACGTGTTTCGAGGTAGTTGCCTCTCGTCAGCAGGGAGCAGGTCAGTGTAAAGGGGTGCCGCGTGGACTGCCAAATGTAATTAAAAGCAGGTCAAGTACCTCTCCTGGCGCGCAGGTGCAGACTCAAGGCTCGTCAGCCCGCCGGCAGAAGCCGTTTAAATTGAGAGAAAGTAGGTAGCACACCGCTCGTCACACCAGCAAGTCGCCCCAAAGGACTGTGGGAAATGTAGTGGCGACGGCGGGTACGCCTATGCCACAAAAAGTTAATAGAACAGTATGTGTATGCGTTAGCCATCCCTGGACACGTGTTTCGAGGTAGTTGCCTCTCGTCAGCAGGGAGCAGGTCAGTGTAAAGGGGTGCCGCGTGGACTGCCAAATGTAATTAAAAGCAGGTCAAGTACCTCTCCTGGCGCGCAGGTGCAGACTCAAGGCTCGTCAGCCCGCTGGCCGAAGCCGTTTAAATTGAGAGAAAGTAGGTCGCACACCGCTCGTCACACCAGCAAGTTGCCCCAAAGGACTGTGGGAAATGTAGTGGCGACGGCGGGTACGCCTATGCCACAAAAAGTTAATAGAACAGTATGTGTATGCGTTAGCCATCCCTGGACACGTGTTTCGAGGTAGTTGCCTCTCGTCAGCAGGGAGCAGGTCAGTGTAAAGGGGTGCCGCGTGGACTGCCAAATGTAATTAAAAGCAGGTCAAGTACCTCTCCTGGCACGCAGGTGCAGACTCAAGGCTCGTCAGCCCGCCGGCCGAAGCCGTTTAAATTGAGAGAAAGTAGGTCGCACACCGCTCGTCACACCAGCAAGTTGCCCCAAAGGACTGTGGGAAATGTAGTGGCGACGGCGGGTACGCCTATGCCACAAAAAGTTAATAGAACAGTATGTGTATGCGTTAGCCATCCCTGGACACGTGTTTTGAGGTAGTTGCCTCTCGTCAGCAGGGAGCAGGTCAGTGTAAAGGGGTGCCGCGTGGACTGCCAAATGTAAGTAAAAGCAGGTCAAGTACCTCTCCTGGCGCGCAGGTGCAGACTCAAGGCTCGTCAGCCCGCCGGCCGAAGCCGTTTAAATTGAGAGAAAGTAGGTCGCACACCGCTCGTCACACCAGCAAGTTGCCCCAAAGGACTGTGGGAAATGTAGTGGCGACGGCGGGTACGCCTATGCCACAAAAAGTTAATAGAACAGTATGTGTATGCGTTAGCCATCCCTGGACACGTGTTTCGAGGTAGTTGCCTCTCGTCAGCAGGGAGCAGGTCAGTGTAAAGGGGTGCCGCGTGGACTGCCAAATGTAATTAAAAGCAGGTCAAGTACCTCTCCTGGCGCGCAGGTGCAGACTCAAGGCTCGTCAGCCCGCCGGCCGAAGCCGTTTAAATTGAGAGAAAGTAGGTCGCACACCGCTCGTCACACCAGCAAGTTGCCCCAAAGGACTGTGGGAAATGTAGTGGCGACGGCGGGTACGCCTATGCCACAAAAAGTTAATAGAACAGTATGTGTATGCGTTAGCCATCCCTGGACACGTGTTTCGAGGTAGTTGCCTCCCGTCAGCAGGGAGCAGGTCAGTGTAAAGGGGTGCCGCGTGGACTGCCAAATGTAATTAAAAGCAGGTCAAGTACCTCTCCTGGCGCGCAGGTGCAGACTCAAGGCTCGTCAGCCCGCCGGCCGAAGCCGTTTAAATTGAGAGAAAGTAGGTCGCACACCGCTCGTCACACCAGCAAGTTGCCCCAAAGGACTGTGGGAAATGTAGTGGCGACGGCGGGTACGCCTATGCCACAAAAAGTTAATAGAACAGTATGTGTATGCGTTAGCCATCCCTGGACACGTGTTTCGAGGTAGTTGCCTCTCGTCAGCAGGGAGCAGGTCAGTGTAAAGGGGTGCCGCGTGGACTGCCAAATGTAATTAAAAGCAGGTCAAGTACCTCTCCTGGCGCGCAGGTGCAGACTCAAGGCTCGTCAGCCCGCCGGCCGAAGCCGTTTAAATTGAGAGAAAGTAGGTCGCACACCGCTCGTCACACCAGCAAGTTGCCCCAAAGGACTGTGGGAAATGTAGTGGCGACGGCGGGTACGCCTACGCCACAAAAAGTTAATAGAACAGTATGTGTATGCGTTAGCCATCCCTGGACACGTGTTTCGAGGTAGTTGCCTCTCGTCAGCAGGGAGCAGGTCAGTGTAAAGGGATGCCGCGTGGACTGCCAAATGTAATTAAAAGCAGGTCAAGTACCTCTCCTGGCGCGCAGGTGCAGACTCAAGGCTCATCAGCCCGCCGGCCGAAGCCGTTTAAATTGAGAGAAAGTAGGTCGCACACCGCTCGTCACACCAGCAAGTTGCCCCAAAGGACTGTGGGAAATGTAGTGGCGACGGCGGGTACGCCTATGCCACAAAAAGTTAATAGATCAGTATGTGTATGCGTTAGCCATCCCTGGACACGTGTTTCGAGGTAGTTGCCTCTCGTCAGCAGGGAGCAGGTCAGTGTAAAGGGGTGCCGCGTGGACTGCCAAATGTAATTAAAAGCAGGTCAAGTACCTCTCCTGGCGCGCAGGTGCAGACTCAAGGCTCGTCAGCCCGCCGGCCGAAGCCGTTTAAATTGAGAGAAAGTAGGTCGCACACCGCTCGTCACACCAGCAAGTTGCCCCAAAGGACTGTGGGAAATGTAGTGGCGACGGCGGGTACGCCTATGCCACAAAAAGTTAATAGAACAGTATGTGTATGCGTTAGCCATCCCTGGACACGTGTTTCGAGGTAGTTGCCTCTCGTCAGCAGGGAGCAGGTCAGTGTAAAGGGGTGCCGCGTGGACTGCCAAATGTAATTAAAAGCAGGTCAAGTACCTCTCCTGGCGCGCAGGTGCAGACTCAAGGCTCGTCAGCCCGCCGGCCGAAGCCGTTTAAATTGAGAGAAAGTAGGTAGCACACCGCTCGTCACACCAGCAAGTTGCCCCAAAGGACTGTGGGAAATGTAGTGGCGACGGCGGGTACGCCTATGCCACAAAAAGTTAATAGAACAGTATGTGTATGCGTTAGCCATCCCTGGACACGTGTTTCGAGGTAGTTGCCTCTCGTCAGCAGGGAGCAGGTCCGTGTAAAGGGGTGCCGCGTGGACTGCCAAATGTAATTAAAAGCAGGTCAAGTACCTCTCCTGGCGCGCAGGTGCAGACTCAAGGCTCGTCAGCCCGCCGGCCGAAGCCGTTTAAATTGAGAGAAAGTAGGTCGCACACCGCTCGTCACACCAGCAAGTTGCCCCAAAGGACTGTGGGAAATGTAGTGGCGACGGCGGGTACGCCTATGCCACAAAAAGTTAATAGAACAGTATGTGTATGCGTTAGCCATCCCTGGACACGTGTTTCGAGGTAGTTGCCTCTCGTCAGCAGGGAGCAGGTCAGTGTAAAGGGGTGCCGCGTGGACTGCCAAATGTAATTAAAAGCAGGTCAAGTACCTCTCCTGGCGCGCAGGTGCAGACTCAAGGCTCGTCAGCCCGCCGGCCGAAGCCGTTTAAATTGAGAGAAAGTAGGTCGCACACCGCTCGTCACACCAGCAAGTTGCCCCAAAGGACTGTGGGAAATGTAGTGGCGACGGCGGGTACGCCTATGCCACAAAAAGTTAATAGAACAGTATGTGTATGCGTTAGCCATCCCTGGACACGTGTTTCGAGGTAGTTGCCTCTCGTCAGCAGGGAGCAGGTCAGTGTAAAGGGGTGCCGCGTGGACTGCCAAATGTAATTAAAAGCAGGTCAAGTACCTCTCCTGGCGCGCAGGTGCAGACTCAAGGCTCGTCAGCCCGCCGGCCGAAGCCGTTTAAATTGAGAGAAAGTAGGTCGCACACCGCTCGTCACACCAGCAAGTTGCCCCAAAGGACTGTGGGAAATGTAGTGGCGACGGCGGGTACGCCTATGCCACAAAAAGTTAATAGAACAGTATGTGTATGCGTCAGCCATCCCTGGACACGTGTTTCGAGGTAGTTGCCTCTCGTCAGCAGGGAGCAGGTCAGTGTAAAGGGGTGCCGCGTGGACTGCCAAATGTAATTAAAAGCAGGTCAAGTACCTCTCCTGGCGCGCAGGTGCAGACTCAAGGCTCGTCAGCCCGCCGGCCGAAGCCGTTTAAATTGAGAGAAAGTAGGTCGCACACCGCTCGTCACACCAGCAAGTTGCCCCAAAGGACTGTGGGAAATGTAGTGGCGACGGCGGGTACGCCTATGCCACAAAAAGTTAATAGAACAGTATGTGTATGCGTTAGCCATCCCTGGACATGTGTTTCGAGGTAGTTGCCTCTCGTCAGCAGGGAGCAGGTCAGTGTAAAGGGGTGCCGCGTGGACTGCCAAATGTAATTAAAAGCAGGTCAAGTACCTCTCCTGGCGCGCAGGTGCAGACTCAAGGCTCGTCAGCCCGCCGGCCGAAGCCGTTTAAATTGAGAGAAAGTAGGTCGCACACCGCTCGTCACACCAGCAAGTTGCCCCAAAGGACTGTGGGAAATGTAGTGGCGACGGCGGGTACGCCTATGCCACAAAAAGTTAATAGAACAGTATGTGTATGCGTTAGCCATCCCTGGACACGTGTTTCGAGGTAGTTGCCTCTCGTCAGCAGGGAGCAGGTCAGTGTAAAGGGGTGCCGCGTGGACTGCCAAATGTAATTAAAAGCAGGTCAAGTACCTCTCCTGGCGCGCAGGTGCAGACTCAAGGCTCGTCAGCCCGCCGGCCGAAGCCGTTTAAATTGAGAGAAAGTAGGTCGCACACCGCTCGTCACACCAGCAAGTTGCCCCAAAGGACTGTGGGAAATGTAGTGGCGACGGCGGGTACGCCTATGCCACAAAAAGTTAATAGAACAGTATGTGTATGCGTTAGCCATCCCTGGACACGTGTTTCGAGGTAGTTGCCTCTCGTCAGCAGGGAGCAGGTCAGTGTAAAGGGATGCCGCGTGGACTGCCAAATGTAATTAAAAGCAGGTCAAGTACCTCTCCTGGCGCGCAGGTGCAGACTCAAGGCTCGTCAGCCCGCCGGCCGAAGCCGTTTAAATTGAGAGAAAGTAGGTCGCACACCGCTCGTCACACCAGCAAGTTGCCCCAAAGGACTGTGGGAAATGTAGTGGCGACGGCGGGTACGCCTATGCCACAAAAAGTTAATAGAACAGTATGTGTATGCGTTAGCCATCCCTGGACACGTGTTTCGAGGTAGTTGCCTCTCGTCAGCAGGGAGCAGGTCAGTGTAAAGGGGTGCCGCGTGGACTGCCAAATGTAATTAAAAGCAGGTCAAGTACCTCTCCTGGCGCGCAGGTGCAGACTCAAGGCTCGTCAGCCCGCCGGCCGAAGCCGTTTAAATTGAGAGAAAGTAGGTCGCACACCGCTCGTCACACCAGCAAGTTGCCCCAAAGGACTGTGGGAAATGTAGTGGCGACGGCGGGTACGCCTATGCCACAAAAAGTTAATAGAACAGTATGTGTATGCGTTAGCCATCCCTGGACACGTGTTTCGAGGTAGTTGCCTCTCGTCAGCAGGGAGCAGGTCAGTGTAAAGGGGTGCCGCGTGGACTGCCAAATGTAATTAAAAGCAGGTCAAGTACCTCTCCTGGCGCGCAGGTGCAGACTCAAGGCTCGTCAGCCCGCCGGCCGAAGCCGTTTAAATTGAGAGAAAGTAGGTCGCACACCGCTCGTCACACCAGCAAGTTGCCCCAAAGGACTGTGGGAAATGTAGTGGCGACGGCGGGTACGCCTATGCCACAAAAAGTTAATAGAACAGTATGTGTATGCGTTAGCCATCCCTGGACACGTGTTTCGAGGTAGTTGCCTCTCGTCAGCAGGGAGCAGGTCAGTGTAAAGGGGTGCCGCGTGGACTGCCAAATGTAATTAAAAGCAGGTCAAGTACCTCTCCTGGCGCGCAGGTGCAGACTCAAGGCTCGTCAGCCCGCCGGCCGAAGCCGTTTAAATTGAGAGAAAGTAGGTCGCACACCGCTCGTCACACCAGCAAGTTGCCCCAAAGGACTGTGGGAAATGTAGTGGCGACGGCGGGTACGCCTATGCCACAAAAAGTTAATAGAACAGTATGTGTATGCGTTAGCCATCCCTGGACACGTGTTTCGAGGTAGTTGCCTCTCGTCAGCAGGGAGCAGGTCAGTGTAAAGGGGTGCCGCGTGGACTGCCAAATGTAATTAAAAGCAGGTCAAGTACCTCTCCTGGCGCGCAGGTGCAGACTCAAGGCTCGTCAGCCCGCCGGCCGAAGCCGTTTAAATTGAGAGAAAGTAGGTCGCACACCGCTCGTCACACCAGCAAGTTGCCCCAAAGGACTGTGGGAAATGTAGTGGCGACGGCGGGTACGCCTATGCCACAAAAAGTTAATAGAACAGTATGTGTATGCATTAGCCATCCCTGGACACGTGTTTCGAGGTAGTTGCCTCTCGTCAGCAGGGAGCAGGTCAGTGTAAAGGGGTGCCGCGTGGACTGCCAAATGTAATTAAAAGCAGGTCAAGTACCTCTCCTGGCGCGCAGGTGCAGACTCAAGGCTCGTCAGCCCGCCGGCCGAAGCCGTTTAAATTGAGAGACAGTAGGTCGCACACCGCTCGTCACACCAGCAAGTTGCCCCAAAGGACTGTGGGAAATGTAGTGGCGACGGCGGGTACGCCTATGCCACAAAAAGTTAATAGAACAGTATGTGTATGCGTTAGCCATCCCTGGACACGTGTTTCGAGGTAGTTGCCTCTCGTCAGCAGGGAGCAGGTCAGTGTAAAGGGGTGCCGCGTGGACTGCCAAATGTAATTAAAAGCAGGTCAAGTACCTCTCCTGGCGCGCAGGTGCAGACTCAAGGCTCGTCAGCCCGCCGGCCGAAGCCGTTTAAATTGAGAGAAAGTAGGTCGCACACCGCTCGTCACACCAGCAAGTTGCCCCAAAGGACTGTGGGAAATGTAGTGGCGACGGCGGGTACGCCTATGCCACAAAAAGTTAATAGAACAGTATGTGTATGCGTTAGCCATCCCTGGACACGTGTTTCGAGGTAGTTGCCTCTCGTCAGCAGGGAGCAGGTCAGTGTAAAGGGGTGCCGCGTGGACTGCCAAATGTAATTAAAAGCAGGTCAAGTACCTCTCCTGGCGCGCAGGTGCAGACTCAAGGCTCGTCAGCCCGCCGGCCGAAGCCGTTTAAATTGAGAGAAAGTAGGTCGCACACCGCTCGTCACACCAGCAAGTTGCCCCAAAGGACTGTGGGAAATGTAGTGGCGACGGCGGGTACGCCTATGCCACAAAAAGTTAATAGAACAGTATGTGTATGCGTTAGCCATCCCTGGACATGTGTTTCGAGGTAGTTGCCTCTCGTCAGCAGGGAGCAGGTCAGTGTAAAGGGGTGCCGCGTGGACTGCCAAATGTAATTAAAAGCAGGTCAAGTACCTCTCCTGGCGCGCAGGTGCAGACTCAAGGCTCGTCAGCCCGCCGGCCGAAGCCGTTTAAATTGAGAGAAAGTAGGTCGCACACCGCTCGTCACACCAGCAAGTTGCCCCAAAGGACTGTGGGAAATGTAGTGGCGACGGCGGGTACGCCTATGCCACAAAAAGTTAATAGAACAGTATGTGTATGTGTTAGCCATCCCTGGACACGTGTTTCGAGGTAGTTGCCTCTCGTCAGCAGGGAGCAGGTCAGTGTAAAGGGGTACCGCGTGGACTGCCAAATGTAATTAAAAGCAGGTCAAGTACCTCTCCTGGCGCGCAGGTGCAGACTCAAGGCTCGTCAGCCCGCCGGCCGAAGCCGTTTAAATTGAGAGAAAGTAGGTCGCACACCGCTCATCACACCAGCAAGTTGCCCCAAAGGACTGTGGGAAATGTAGTGGCGACGGCGGGTACGCCTATGCCACAAAAAGTTAATAGAACAGTATGTGTATGCGTTAGCCATCCCTGGACACGTGTTTCGAGGTAGTTGCCTCTCGTCAGCAGGGAGCAGGTCAGTGTAAAGGGGTGCCGCGTGGACTGCCAAATGTAATTAAAAGCAGGTCAAGTACCTCTCCTGGCGCGCAGGTGCAGACTCAAGGCTCGTCAGCCCGCCGGCCGAAGCTGTTTAAATTGAGAGAAAGTAGGTCGCACACCGCTCGTCACACCAGCAAGATGCCCCAAAGGACTGTGGGAAATGTAGTGGCGACGGCGGGTACGCCTATGCCACAAAAAGTTAATAGAACAGTATGTGTATGCGTTAGCCATCCCTGGACATGTGTTTCGAGGTAGTTGCCTCTCGTCAGCAGGGAGCAGGTCAGTGTAAAGGGGTGCCGCGTGGACTGCCAAATGTAATTAAAAGCAGGTCAAGTACCTCTCCTGGTGCGCAGGTGCAGACTCAAGGCTCGTCAGCCCGCCGGCCGAAGCCGTTTAAATTGAGAGAAAGTAGGTCGCACACCGCTCGTCACACCAGCAAGTTGCCCCAAAGGACTGTGGGAAATGTAGTGGCGACGGCGGGTACGCCTATGCCACAAAAAGTTAATAGAACAGTATGTGTATGCGTTAGCCATCCCTGGACACGTGTTTCGAGGTAGTTGCCTCTCGTCAGCAGGGAGCAGGTCAGTGTAAAGGGGTGCCGCGTGGACTGCCAAATGTAATTAAAACCAGGTCAAGTACCTCTCCTGGCGCGCAGGTGCAGACTCAAGGCTCGTCAGCCCGCCGGCCGAAGCCGTTTAAATTGAGAGAAAGTAGGTCGCACACCGCTCGTCACACCAGCAAGTTGCCCCAAAGGACTGTGGGAAATGTAGTGGCGACGGCGGGTACGCCTATGCCACAAAAAGTTAATAGAACAGTATGTGTATGCGTTAGCCATCCCTGGACATGTGTTTCGAGGTAGTTGCCTCTCGTCAGCAGGGAGCAGGTCAGTGTAAAGGGGTGCCGCGTGGACTGCCAAATGTAATTAAAAGCAGGTCAAGTACCTCTCCTGGCGCGCAGGTGCAGACTCAAGGCTCGTCAGCCCGCCGGCCGAAGCCGTTTAAATTGAGAGAAAGTAGGTCGCACACCGCTCGTCACACCAGCAAGTTGCCCCAAAGGACTGTGGGAAATGTAGTGGCGACGGCGGGTACGCCTATGCCACAAAAAGTTAATAGAACAGTATGTGTATGCGTTAGCCATCCCTGGACACGTGTTTCGAGGTAGTTGCCTCTCGTCAGCAGGGAGCAGGTCAGTGTAAAGGGGTGCCGCGTGGACTGCCAAATGTAATTAAAAGCAGGTCAAGTACCTCTCCTGGCGCGCAGGTGCAGACTCAAGGCTCGTCAGCCCGCCGGCCGAAGCTGTTTAAATTGAGAGAAAGTAGGTCGCACACCGCTCGTCACACCAGCAAGATGCCCCAAAGGACTGTGGGAAATGTAGTGGCGACGGCGGGTACGCCTATGCCACAAAAAGTTAATAGAACAGTATGTGTATGTGTTAGCCATCCCTGGACACGTGTTTCGAGGTAGTTGCCTCTCGTCAGCAGGGAGCAGGTCAGTGTAAAGGGGTGCCGCGTGGACTGCCAAATGTAATTAAAAGCAGGTCAAGTACCTCTCCTGGCGCGCAGGTGCAGACTCAAGGCTCGTCAGCCCGCCGGCCGAAGCCGTTTAAATTGAGAGAAAGTAGGTCGCACACCGCTCGTCACACCAGCAAGTTGCCCCAAAGGACTGTGGGAAATGTAGTGGCGACGGCGGGTACGCCTATGCCACAAAAAGTTAATAGAACAGTATGTGTATGCGTTAGCCATCCCTGGACACGTGTTTCGAGGTAGTTGCCTCTCGTCAGCAGGGAGCAGGTCAGTGTAAAGGGGTGCCGCGTGGACTGCCAAATGTAATTAAAAGCAGGTCAAGTACCTCTCCTGGCGCGCAGGTGCAGACTCAAGGCTCGTCAGCCCGCCGGCCGAAGCTGTTTAAATTGAGAGAAAGTAGGTCGCACACCGCTCGTCACACCAGCAAGATGCCCCAAAGGACTGTGGGAAATGTAGTGGCGACGGCGGGTACGCCTATGCCACAAAAAGTTAATAGAACAGTATGTGTATGCGTTAGCCATCCCTGGACATGTGTTTCGAGGTAGTTGCCTCTCGTCAGCAGGGAGCAGGTCAGTGTAAAGGGGTGCCGCGTGGACTGCCAAATGTAATTAAAAGCAGGTCAAGTACCTCTCCTGGTGCGCAGGTGCAGACTCAAGGCTCGTCAGCCCGCCGGCCGAAGCCGTTTAAATTGAGAGAAAGTAGGTCGCACACCGCTCGTCACACCAGCAAGTTGCCCCAAAGGACTGTGGGAAATGTAGTGGCGACGGCGGGTACGCCTATGCCACAAAAAGTTAATAGAACAGTATGTGTATGCGTTAGCCATCCCTGGACACGTGTTTCGAGGTAGTTGCCTCTCGTCAGCAGGGAGCAGGTCAGTGTAAAGGGGTGCCGCGTGGACTGCCAAATGTAATTAAAACCAGGTCAAGTACCTCTCCTGGCGCGCAGGTGCAGACTCAAGGCTCGTCAGCCCGCCGGCCGAAGCCGTTTAAATTGAGAGAAAGTAGGTCGCACACCGCTCGTCACACCAGCAAGTTGCCCCAAAGGACTGTGGGAAATGTAGTGGCGACGGCGGGTACGCCTATGCCACAAAAAGTTAATAGAACAGTATGTGTATGCGTTAGCCATCCCTGGACATGTGTTTCGAGGTAGTTGCCTCTCGTCAGCAGGGAGCAGGTCAGTGTAAAGGGGTGCCGCGTGGACTGCCAAATGTAATTAAAAGCAGGTCAAGTACCTCTCCTGGCGCGCAGGTGCAGACTCAAGGCTCGTCAGCCCGCCGGCCGAAGCCGTTTAAATTGAGAGAAAGTAGGTCGCACACCGCTCGTCACACCAGCAAGTTGCCCCAAAGGACTGTGGGAAATGTAGTGGCGACGGCGGGTACGCCTATGCCACAAAAAGTTAATAGAACAGTATGTGTATGCGTTAGCCATCCCTGGACACGTGTTTCGAGGTAGTTGCCTCTCGTCAGCAGGGAGCAGGTCAGTGTAAAGGGGTGCCGCGTGGACTGCCAAATGTAATTAAAAGCAGGTCAAGTACCTCTCCTGGCGCGCAGGTGCAGACTCAAGGCTCGTCAGCCCGCCGGCCGAAGCTGTTTAAATTGAGAGAAAGTAGGTCGCACACCGCTCGTCACACCAGCAAGATGCCCCAAAGGACTGTGGGAAATGTAGTGGCGACGGCGGGTACGCCTATGCCACAAAAAGTTAATAGAACAGTATGTGTATGCGTTAGCCATCCCTGGACATGTGTTTCGAGGTAGTTGCCTCTCGTCAGCAGGGAGCAGGTCAGTGTAAAGGGGTGCCGCGTGGACTGCCAAATGTAATTAAAAGCAGGTCAAGTACCTCTCCTGGCGCGCAGGTGCAGACTCAAGGCTCGTCAGCCCGCCGGCCGAAGCCGTTTAAATTGAGAGAAAGTAGGTCGCACACCGCTCGTCACACCAGCAAGTTGCCCCAAAGGACTGTGGGAAATGTAGTGGCGACGGCGGGTACGCCTATGCCACAAAAAGTTAATAGAACAGTATGTGTATGCGTTAGCCATCCCTGGACACGTGTTTCGAGGTAGTTGCCTCTCGTCAGCAGGGAGCAGGTCAGTGTAAAGGGGTGCCGCGTGGACTGCCAAATGTAATTAAAAGCAGGTCAAGTACCTCTCCTGGCGCGCAGGTGCAGACTCAAGGCTCGTCAGCCCGCCGGCCGAAGCCGTTTAAATTGAGAGAAAGTAGGTCGCACACTGCTCGTCACACCAGCAAGTTGCCCCAAAGGACTGTGGGAAATGTAGTGGCGACGGCGGGTACGCCTATGCCACAAAAAGTTAATAGAACAGTATGTGTATGCGTTAGCCATCCCTGGACACGTGTTTCGAGGTAGTTGCCTCTCGTCAGCAGGGAGCAGGTCAGTGTAAAGGGGTGCCGCGTGGACTGCCAAATGTAATTAAAAGCAGGTCAAGTACTTCTCCTGGCGCGCAGGTGCAGACTCAAGGCTCGTCAGCCCGCCGGCCGAAGCCGTTTAAATTGAGAGAAAGTAGGTCGCACACCGCTCGTCACACCAGCAAGTTGCCCCAAAGGACTGTGGGAAATGTAGTGGCGACGGCGGGTACGCCTATGCCACAAAAAGTTAATAGAACAGTATGTGTATGCGTTAGCCATCCCTGGACACGTGTTTCGAGGTAGTTGCCTCTCGTCAGCAGGGAGCAGGTCAGTGTAAAGGGGTGCCGCGTGGACTGCCAAATGTAATTAAAAGCAGGTCAAGTACCTCTCCTGGCGCGCAGGTGCAGACTCAAGGCTCGTCAGCCCGCCGGCCGAAGCCGTTTAAATTGAGAGAAAGTAGGTCGCACACCGCTCGTCACACCAGCAAGTTGCCCCAAAGGACTGTGGGAAATGTAGTGGCGACGGCGGGTACGCCTATGCCACAAAAAGTTAATAGAACAGTATGTGTATGCGTTAGCCATCCCTGGACACGTGTTTCGAGGTAGTTGCCTCTCGTCAGCAGGGAGCAGGTCAGTGTAAAGGGGTGCCGCGTGGACTGCCAAATGTAATTAAAAGCAGGTCAAGTACCTCTCCTGGCGCGCAGGTGCAGACTCAAGGCTCGTCAGCCCACCGGCCGAAGCCGTTTAAATTGAGAGAAAGTAGGTCGCACACCGCTCGTCACACCAGCAAGTTGCCCCAAAGGACTGTGGGAAATGTAGTGGTGACGGCGGGTACGCCTATGCCACAAAAAGTTAATAGAACAGTATGTGTATGCGTTAGCCATCCCTGGACACGTGTTTCGAGGTAGTTGCCTCTCGTCAGCAGGGAGCAGGTCAGTGTAAAGGGGTGCCGCGTGGACTGCCAAATGTAATTAAAAGCAGGTCAAGTACCTCTCCTGGCGCGCAGGTGCAGACTCAAGGCTCGTCAGCCCGCTGGCCGAAGCCGTTTAAATTGAGAGAAAGTAGGTCGCACACCGCTCGTCACACCAGCAAGTTGCCCCAAAGGACTGTGGGAAATGTAGTGGCGACGGCGGGTACGCCTATGCCACAAAAAGTTAATAGAACAGTATGTGTATGCGTTAGCCATCCCTGGACACGTGTTTCGAGGTAGTTGCCTCTCGTCATCAGGGAGCAGGTCAGTGTAAAGGGGTGCCGCGTGGACTGCCAAATGTAATTAAAAGCAGGTCAAGTACCTCTCCTGGCGCGCAGGTGCAGACTCAAGGCTCGTCAGCCCGCCGGCCGAAGCCGTTTAAATTGAGAGAAAGTAGGTCGCACACCGCTCGTCACACCAGCAAGTTGCCCCAAAGGACTGTGGGAAATGTAGTGGCGACGGCGGGTACGCCTATGCCACAAAATGTTAATAGAACAGTATGTGTATGCGTTAGCCATCCCTGGACACGTGTTTCGAGGTAGTTGCCTCTCGTCAGCAGGGAGCAGGTCAGTGTAAAGGGGTGCCGCGTGGACTGCCAAATGTAATTAAAAGCAGGTCAAGTACCTCTCCTGGCGCGCAGGTGCAGACTCAAGGCTCGTCAACCCGCCGGCCGAAGCCGTTTAAATTGAGAGAAAGTAGGTCGCACACCGCTCGTCACACCAGCAAGTTGCCCCAAAGGACTGTGGGAAATGTAGTGGCGACGGCGGGTACGCCTATGCCACAAAAAGTTAATAGAACAGTATGTGTATGCGTTAGCCATCCCTGGACACGTGTTTCGAGGTAGTTGCCTCTCGTCAGCAGGGAGCAGGTCAGTGTAAAGGGGTGCCGCGTGGACTGCCAAATGTAATTAAAAGCAGGTCAAGTACCTCTCCTGGCGCGCAGGTGCAGACTCAAGGCTCGTCAGCCCGCCGGCCGAAGCCGTTTAAATTGAGAGAAAGTAGGTCGCACACCGCTCGTCACACCGGTGTGTGAGGAGGTACGGTACTAAAAACATTCGATCAAAAACATTGCAACAAAAATGATTATATCAAAGAAAGCAGATAAATAGGAGTGCTATTTACAAAAGTACCATATTAAGCTAAAGAGGGCAGTGAGTAATTAGGCTAGGGTGGGTGGGTGAAAGTGAAAAAGAAAAGATATGGGAGGGGGACAAAGAGAATAGGAGTTAGGAGAACAGTGGGAGGCCGTGTGTAAGGCTAGATAACAGATGTAAAGATAGAGGCAGGGAGGGGGTTTATGGGGAGGGGAGAGAGTAGCGTGAGGGAGGGGAGTTAGGAGGGAGAATGGGGAGGAGAGAGAATTGGAGGGCAATAGAGGGGAGCCTGATGGGGGAGCAGAGCGGGAGTCAGTGTCAGAAGTAGGTATTATGAACCCCAATATTTGTTGAAGAGGTACAGTTTAAGGTATTTTTTTAAGTTGTAGTAGGAAGGGTTACAGATCAGGTCTTTAGGCAAAGAATTCCAGATGGAAGGAGCATTTCCAGAGGAGGAACGAGCTTGTGTACATTTCTTCTTTAACAGAGGGGGGACAGAAATGAGGGCGTTGGTGCTCCTCGTCGGTCAGGCGCAGCCCGCTTTGTGGACTTTGAGAGGTAACATGGGGTGTTTTGGTGAAGGGCTTTGTGCGTGATACATGCAATCTTGTAGGTGGACCTGCCTTCGATGGGTAGCCATTTGAGGATTTTAAGGGCGGGGAGATGTGGTCGAAATGTTTGTAGTCAAAGATAAGTCTAGCAGCTAGGTTGAGCACAGATTTGAGTGCTGCAAGGTAGATTTTAGGTGTTCCAGCGAGGATAGTGTTACCATAGTCGATTCTCGACAGGACCAGCGATTGGACAACAGATGTGAAGTCGTCAGCCGGGATGAAGGGTTTAATTTTCTTGAGATGATGGAGGGTGAAGAGAGCCCCTTTGGCTGAGGTTTTTATGTGGGAAGTAAGGGCAAGGCTATTATCAATGGTGATGCCTGGAGATTTAACTGAGTTGGAAGTAGTGAGAGAACAGCTGAAAGCATTAAGGTCGGAGATCCAGTCTTTTATGGGGAGTGGGTTGTTTTTAGAGGATAAGAGAATGATTTTGGTTTTTTTAGGGTTGAGTTTGAGATGATTGTGGTGGAACCATGATTGGATCTTGGTCAGGGTGTCATTGAGGTGGAGGACATCAGAGTGGGATTTAATCTTATTGTAAAGTTGAGTGTCATACTTATATGTTTTGTTTCTTTTGGCCTATGTAATTTGTTTAATTTTTTGTTTGGGATTGGTAACTGACTTTTTTAGAGGGCTAAACGTGGTCTCCTTTTTGTCAGGTTGAAATTGGAGTAATAGGTCTGACCTCTTCAAAGCCCACAATTTTCTCAGATTTTACTCAAGTTGGTGTGGAAATAGTAAATCTAACCCTTGCAATGTACAAACCCATCACCAATGTTGCTCATTTGTGAGTGAGAATGGTAAATCTGACCCCTCCAAGTCCATAACTTTCCTTACTATTGTTCAGTCAGGAGTGGTAATAATAAATATGATCCATCCAAAGTTCAAATAGTTCCCTAATAGTGCTTATGTTGGAGCAGTGATAGTAAATCTGAGAACTCCAAGGTCTCATGCTTTCCATACTGTTGTTTAAGTTGGAGGGAGAATAGTTAATCTAACTCTTCCACAGTGCAACACTTTCACCAATCTTGCTGGGCTTGGAGTGGGTTCATCCAGAGTCCAACACATTCCTTAAAGTTGCTCACTTTGGAGTGGGAACAGTAAATCCAATCCCTCCAAAGTCAAACATTTTCCCTACTGTTGTTCACATTAGAGTGGGAATAGTAAATAAAATATGTCAACCACTTGCTCTGCGGTTGCTCTATTTTAAAAATTGTGGATATTTATGTTTGTTATTTAATTTGAAAGTATCCATCTATTTTATTTACATATTTATATTTTATGTTTTCTTTCACTTTTTCAAGCTTTGTTTTTTTGAAAAATGTTATTTTAGTATTGAATTCTATTGTTTATGATTTCATTTTTATATTGTATCATTTTAATTGTGTTCATTGTATTAATTATATACATATAGGGGCGTATTCACAAACTGCATTTTCTAGTACTTTCAGATGTGCTACAAAAGAACCACTAACGGACTGCAAAATACTATTCACTAACATATATGCAGAGGTCTATGTCTCCGCTTCTCATATCTTTTAACTAGAAATATCTCCTCTAAGACTGTGGAGATCTCCACACACATAGGTATACGCATTGGTAGTAACATGAGAGGGACATGGGAGTGGCTGTAAAACTGGTAATATTTAAGAATAATTTGAAGGTTTTTAGATTGAAGTAAGGAGGGTTTAAGACATGGCTAGGAAGTATTTGAGAAAAGGACATACACCCACCCACAAAAGAGTAAGCCAATTGCTATTCACAAATTGCACTTCTATAATTACTAAAGACAAAAATGACCCAAAACAGTTATAGGTGTACTCCAGGTAAGACCTGTAAGTCCAGTACCACACATTGCCAACAACTGCTACTACAGCAGCCTCCCATCGAAAATAATGGTGGCAGGGACATAAAACAAAAACCCATGTGAGCTAAATTTAAATTAATGAACCTAGTTTAACTTTTTTTAAAATATGAATACATGTAATTTAATGTAAAAAACGGTTATGGAAGGTTATATAAATAAAACTTGAGTTTTTAAATACGTTAAAAACCTTTTCCTAAATTGAAATATTAATGTAGCTATTTAAAAAATATATTTTATATATGTTACATTATTTCTAAACATACCTTCAAATAATTTTTTACTGCAGATACAAAATAAATATAACTTTTGAATTTCAGGAGGGATTTTTTTTAAATTGAAATCTAAGAAAAAAATGTTTATTTAACTTAATATGTTAAAAAATATTTACATTTTAATTTTGTTATACATTAAAAACAATCATTTTAAATATTTTGCATTTACATTATTATTTAACACTAAAATATGGTTACTAATTTATTTTTAAGTTCAATACACCATTGTTAATTTCCCTATACTTTTCTATTTGAAGATCTCTGCCCTGGTGTGGGAGACCTCCACCTACATGTCAAAAGTTACAAGTGGTAACTTAACACTCATGAGTTAGGCTCCATCTCCTGAATGTAAAGTGTTGGGACTTGAAAGTCTACACTTTTGAGTAACTCTACACTTGTATATTGTGACTAGCCAAAAGTAGTAAATTAACTGAAAAGTGTAGGAGCAAACTTACACATATAGGTTTATTCACTTGTAAATTTACCTTTGCAAACAGTAACCATATATTATTGTAATGGAAACTAGTTTCAAAATATTTTTTATTATTACATTTTATTTAAATAACATTTTATTTGACATTTCAGATTTATTTTATTTTTTAAGGTATTACATTTCTGTTTAGATTTTTTGTAGCATATATTTATATGTTTGAAACATTTATTACAACTTTAATTGTTTTAGTGTTAAATCTTTTTAAATATTTATACTTACTTTGTGGGTATTGTTGGCATCTTCTTCCACAATACTCTTGAAGTCGATGTCACTTTACTTTAATCGGATAGGCCCTATTCACAAACTCCATTTTGTAGAACATTAGTAGTACTGCAATAGTACTACTACTACTACTGTACTAGAAAATTCTACTCACATACCTACGTAAGGAGGTCTCCGCCTTGCCTGTATTTTCCATGCAGAACTCTCCACTCCTAGGGCATCATTAGGATGGTGGGCGGACTTTGTCCGCCCGCCATCCTGACGTAAAAAAGAACCGCCCGCCATAAGTGCGGCAGTCCTGGGGTGATTAGGATGCGCCCGCCACACTGGCAGGTACATCTGCATTTTTAACATTGCAGGGGCGGTGCTTTCAGCATCACCCACCGCAATGCCAAAAATACATGTTGTGTGCCGCGCGGTGCCTGCCATGTTGTGCATGCAAATGCAGGGGGGTAACTATGGTTCCCCCATGTGCCCCCCCAACTCCCCAACATCCTGGGGGCCCGCAACGGGCCCCCAACTTCAAAATCCGCATGCCTTACTCATTTTGGTATTCACAGAAGGCACTTACTCATCAATGAGTAAGTGCCTTCTGTGAATACCAAAATGAGTAAGTGCCTTCTGTGAATACCAAAATGGTAGTAAGTTTAGGATTTTGACTTAAGTTAGTTCTGTGAATCGGGCCCTGAGTGAGTAGGACTTCTGTTTAACTCAGCTCTGTATATGTGCACATGTAGCCTGCCAAAGAGGGTAGCCTTACAATTTAACTGGACATCCAAAAATAATGTATCCCTATCTTTTTAACTAGAATGACTAGAATGTAAGTCGATACTGCTTTATATTAAGTCTGTGGTGCCTTAGTACCTTCTTACTTTAGGTGAAAGTTGAACCACAATATTAACTTTGCATTGGCACATAGAGCAATGATTATAAACATGTTCTCTGTGATTAAAGAGTTTCCAAGTGCAAATATAATATTAACTTGCACATATTTCCACCCCATCACATGCTGTGGGTTTTGAAGTATTTCTCTAAGTGAGTCATTCATGAGTTTCAAACTTTGAACTACTCTTCTGTGCCAATTGATTTTCCCTGCTGGTGAGAAAGTGAATAAAGTCTTCCACAAACAATTAGCCTGATTAAAGGGTATTATACCTTCACCTGGTAGTGAAAGAGGGCGTGGGCGAAATCTGCATAGACTGATTAATTTTTACTTTCCTGACTTGTCTGGTGGCTTAATGGACTAATACGTCCACTGTAGGGGCCTGTGTTCGACCTCATGGTCACAGGTCCAAGTCCTGGCTATTCCACTAAGCCTTTCATCCTTCTGGGGTTGATAAAATGAGTATCATCAAGCTGGGTAACAATATACATCTGTTATTCAGTGCCACAATACTCTTGGGTGAACATGCGCTTTACAAATACTCATGTTATGTCTAAACAAGCCATTCGTTCTCAGAGAGACAAAGGAGAGTAGGCAAACCTCTGGCACACTTCACATCTGGGGATCCTTTATAAACTCTTAGAGGGAAGGAACACATTTTAAATGGCAGTTAGGAGATTGGATAAGTCACAAAAGAGAGCTGTTCTAAACCATGAGTTACATCTGTCATATTTTCGAAATCCCATCACTCTGTGTGGGGGGGGGGGGCAACCAGTGGGCTACTGCTACTAGAAAGTGTCAGAGTGGGAGGGAGGGGTGATTTTGTATCTTTGGATGTGTAATAGATTTAAACTTTCTAGAACTCTCCACTTTTAAATTCATGCACAAGGGAGAGTCTGAGAGAAGAAGAGCTCCAATAGAGGAAGAAACAAGACATCCATGTTCTTGACCTCTAACTGGAGAGGAGGGACATAACGGAATTGTTCTTCTAGGAACACGTTAGACTCTTGTCTCCAGGGCCAGTGGGACTGGTGTCCCTACTCCATCAAGGAGAGGGTTCCCTTGAACTTACTCCTGGAGGACACACAGGTATCTTGCAAGTGGCCTGGAAGTAGGGGGCCTGAGAAGTCCAGGAAAGCCTTGAGGGCTAGTGGGTGCTTCTGAAAGTGGACCTTCAGTTATGGAGATTGATAGATACCCAGAAAGAGACCATGCCCTGGGCTCTTGTAAAGAGACAACTGGGTTCTGGAGCTGTAAAAGACGCTTGGATATTGAAACGCCCAAGAACTGAAATTGTTGGAGGACAGGTCTAGAGGTTCTCCCTCATTTAAATTACAACAAGCTAAAAATGTCTGCAAAAAGTTAGAGGCCCTAAAACCTACACTCCTCGTAGCTGGAACATACCATTCAGAGCAAAATATCAAAAACCAATTGTAATCCACACCAAAAGGTCAAAGATATCTGCACTTGTTGCTACTGCTCATGTGTATCCCTTGCTTGCTTAACACAGGCATCTTTGACCAGCGGATTACCCAGAGCAATGTGAAAATTCCCAGCAAATACTTATCACTACCCATGAGAGATCCAGGGCCATGGGGGCAAACTGACTACCCTTGAGTTTATATTGCTTAATAAGTAAAATTATCCCCAAGAATAGCCAGTGCACTGGAGGTATCAATTCTTGTCAGTGTAGGTGCACCACCAAGTTGCCGTGGCCCAGAGTGCTGCCAGGAAAGCATCAGGCCCCACAGGACCTGAACTGCAACTTGTAAATTGTCACCCTCAAATTTCTAGGTTGGTGGAAACGTGACTTGGGGAGAGTTTGGAATCATAATGCAAAACTCCTAGAGCTTGGAGTTTTGTTTATGGCTCTGGTATGCATGGGTCTTTGTTGATAGGTCCTGTGCTATCTTGTCATTCCTGCTATAGGTAGAAAAAAGCCTCAGATACTCTTGTGATTGAATATTGAAAGTTTATTTGAGATGTGCATTTTGAGTTAATCAAGCTGAATGCTTTCTTATGCCATTTAAATGAGGTAACATTTTGAAAGATCATGAATAATATTTTGCGGTTTGTTTGAGTCTATATTTTGCCTTTAATTGTTATGTGGCACATTGAAAAAGCCAGTAGCTCTGCCCTTTGATCACTGCACGCCTCATGTTGTGGGTATTGTTGTGTTTCTAGAGACTTTGTATCGCTGATGCACAGCCCATTAGAGGTACCTTTAGCTCAAGGGGGAAAGGGGACATTTAGGGCCTGATTACAAGTCTGATGGTCCATGGACTTGCGGGGGCATGGCGTTCACGGTCTTCCGACCACCCTATTACAACTAGGGTGGTTGAACTGCCGTTTCACCATCGCAGCCTGGCAGTGGCGCGACGATATTGAAACTGCAATATGCTTGGCGGGACCACTGAGGTCCTGCCAAGCATATTACAAGTTTCCTTTCCGCCAGTGTTTTCATGGCTGTTCCTCTGCCATGAAAACTGTGGCATACCCGAAACAAAGGGGCCCTACAGGGCCATGTTGTGCCCCCCTGTGTGCATGCACCCCAGTATCTGCACGGCATGGACTGCCCCAGTCCATGCCGTGCAGGTATTGCCTTTGACGTTCCCAAGGCGGTGCCAATTTTATAGGTACCGCCGTTGGAACAACAAAAATCCGCCCAACAGCTCTAAAAAAGTCATAGTATTGCGGGCGGTGCGCATATGGTTTGGCGGTGCATCGGCGGGGCATTCCTGCTTCCGCACCGACAAACTCATCATCAGGCCTTTAGAGGGTTACTAGACCTGTGTGAACTTTTATTAGTATGCACACTCTATAGGTTGTGAGGCCTTTTCGAGATCTCACCTTTGGTAATTCCACATTTCTTTTGGTACATATTTATTAAATTCTCCATAGTAATTTGTGAAATAAACTATATTTTTTTATATAAAAAGACACTAACTCAACAGTAAATTGTGTTGTTTGTTGCACTGCTGAGTTCTGAGTCTCTAGACTTTATTGACTCCCCTGAGAAAACCTTGGACGCTTTTGCCTTGCTGACCTGAGAGTGAAATGCTAACAAGGGGTACTTTATTCCCAGTTGGGGGTCTACAGAACTGTTGCCCGTACTGTACACAAGTGGAGACTGTATACCAGTGGCAAAAGTCCTCAGTTGGTACAGTTTTGCCCAGTACCCCCAAACTACCCGGGGGGAGAGTAAACCAGGAGCACTACAAAAGTATGTAACACTTATTCATAGTAAAGTCTCTGTAAGCTGTGGACTGAGAGTAGTGACTGGTCTGAAACCATGTTCCATGTATGGCACTGCCTCCTTTTTATGATCTGTAAAATAATCAAAACTCTGTTGATTTAAACTTGCTTCTCTTTGGTTTTCAATAAAGCCTGGTGTAGCATGGGATTGGTACTTAAGCTTGTGAATAGCACCATGGAATGTCACCTTTCAGTGATCCGTGTCCTACTAGAAAGGATGTATGAGATCTTTTTAAATATTTTTTTTAGTTTAAGAAAGCTTTATTGAACTATATAAGAAATAAAGGTACATCTTTCAGGAAAGATCTTAAGAACACAATATAAAATAGTAAAAAAATACAGAACTAAAATAACAATGCCACATAATATACTAGCATTAATGGTCAAAGAAGGCAGAACAACCATAAGGAAAAAAGGTACCTTAATGAAACTGCATTTTAAATTTTATAGGTAGGGGAGAGAAAGAAAAAAGCAAGGAGAGAAAGAAGTATCAACAACTGTACTAAAAACAATCCGTAACAAAAGCCATTAACTTACACAGTAAAAACCTTATTATGAACAATATAAGAAAAATAAACAGGAATACTCATTGCGGTTGAAAAACAGAGGTACTATCCTGGATCTGGGTTGGATGAGAGGATAAGTAATTAGTAGGCGGAGATCAAAATGTTTCTTTCTGAAGGAGCTGGTGAGTGGAAGTGGCAGAAGCTCTATCCAACCGATGATGATGGCAGAGAAGGTTCCACCAACTTGTAAAAGTGACTTTAGTGGCATCCTTCCAGTTAGAAGTAATAATTTGGAAGCTGATAGGAAGTAATAAATCAGCAAACAACCCCAACTTACTAGCACGAGACCAAATAGGGGAACAGCTTCTCAAAAATATGTATTTGATCTCAAATGGAAAATTAATAGCACCTATAGAAGAAATAGTTTTACAATCCCGTATCCAAAAAGAGGTAATGCTTGGACATAAAAAGAAAGAGTGTAGATAAGTGCCAGGAGTGTTTGAGCAGGTCCAACAAGTGTGTGAAGATCCGGGGTTGTACTTAGAGATAGTCGCTGGGGTTAAAAACAACCTTTAATAAAATAAAGAAAAAGTCAGAGTGGTGCTAGCATTGCAGGATGCATGATGTATTCGAGACCAGATGGAGTTCCAAGTGTGTACCTAAGAAGTATGTTGGAGATCCGATTCCCATAAAAGCTCAACCTTGCACTTAGGGTGATTCAGAAGAGAGTAATGAAGGTATTTATAAATATGGGAGGCTAGAAGGCAGGAGGAGATGGACAGTGGCTCTAAAGAGGGATCAAGTGGAGGAGAGGAAGATCAGGAAAGAAGAGAAAACTGTTGAATGAGGATCATTTTTAAGGATTCATATTTAAGAAGGGAGGCAGCGGGTAGGTTGAATTTAGACTGAACTTCACATGAAGAAAGAGGGCGTATCTTGAAACAAATGTTTACGTTGAAATATTCCCTTGGTTACCCAATCCTTCCAGAAAATGATACGATTTGAAAGTTGAATATATTTATTATGCCATATAGAGGAATTAAGGAATGTTTCCAGTGGTGAAAAAGATTTGGTAAGGACCGGGTAAATAACTGATCTGCAAAATAAAGTAGCGGGTGATTTAAAGGAACGTGGAAGGCATGGAAAGATAGCCAATGATGTAAAAAAAAAAGGCCAAATCAAGGAATCCTCCAATCTATGCCAGACGGTTAAGGGAGTGTCTGCAGAAGAAGAGAGATGAGGTAAAATTTTATGTAATAAAAAGAAAGAATGATACTGATGGAATTTTGCAAAACTGACTCCACCCCTAGCCTTAGGTGCAGATAAAGAAGACAAAAAAATAAGTGTTCTTTTGTTATTCCATAAAAACTTTCCTAGAGCACTTTATAAGGGATTTTAAATTTTTTAAAGCAATCTTAACTGGTAGCATAGACAGAGTCAAATTAACAACAGGGAGTATCATCATCTTGATTGTATCCAACCTACCCCACCTAGATAAGTATAAGGGAGACAATTTTTCTGACATCTGAAGCACTCTTTGTAGGACATCATCCACATTGCTTTGAATCGTCTTTGCAATTGAGGACGAGTATTTAATCCCCTGACTTGTCATCATCATCATCTTAAATTTTATTCGGCTTTTCAAATAAAAAACATAAAAGTTACACTTACAACTGTACGAACAGATATAAAAAGGAACGTCGTGCCCCCAGTCAACTAATGTAAACAGTTATCAGAGGGGATACAATATCTCATAAATGTCAAAAGTTAACAGAATAAAATAAGATCTAGCGGCAAAATGGGCATAACATTCTAATCACAGCACGATCTGAGCCTAACTGACACCTTGAAAAACTAAGGACATACCATAATGTGGATCCTGAAAGTAATGCTAAAAATGTAAAAGCTTGACGTACCTGGTTAAAATTTAGGGATTTTAAAAGTGGCATTATAAAAGTCTTCCTCGGTACCTCATAAAAACTGCAAAACAATACAAAATGGATCATGTCCTGCGGAGACCTGTTGTCGCAACCGCATAAAGGCAAGGTCTGGCCTTTGTTACACCCTCGGGGGAGGGCAAGGAGAAGATAAAAAAAATCAAAACGGAACCTTGTCAACAAAAAGTGATCATACGTGTTCGGCAGCCCAAGGAGTTATGGTTCCATTGATTGTTCAGTTTTCAAAATAATGTATCTCCATACGCTGGGCTTCATTAGTTCTGACTCCTCCCTTTTTACTGCCTGCAGGCTAAAAAATTGCTTCTTAGCCCAAGCCTGACCTTTCCTGGTGATGGTTTCCGGGTCACTATAGAGTTCCGCCCTCCCCAGGGTCCTGAACCAATCCCCAATATATTTTAACCAATGGATACGGTGTGCATGATCAAGAGCCATGCATTCCCTTATGATATCTTTGTGTAACGAGATCCCCTTATTCCCTCCCACTTTAAACCAGTAGAGTAGAGGGCGAGACGACAGTAGGTCTGACAAGTAGGGCATACCCAATTCTTCATGTGCTAAGAAGGTAGGGGTTCCCTGAGGCACACATAGGAGTCGTCTTAAAAAAACATTTTCAATTCTTTGTAACTCCTCGGCCTTGGAGTAACCCCAGATTTCGCTACCATATGAAACCTGCGCTAGGCACTTGGCTCTATATATCTCTAGTATGGCACCTATTGGTTTTCTACGCAACCGAGAGGCAAAATTAAGAATTGCAGCATTGGCTCTTAAAAAGTCCCCATTCTTCTTTCTTCTTAGGGGGACCCAATTTAGTTTTGCATCCAGCATGACCCCCAAATAGGAAAAAGCCCCTCTTTTGGCAACCGATGTGGACCCCACCTTAAAATTAAAGGACTTCCCTGTACCGGGAACCGCCTCCATCACGTAGGATTTGGAGTTGTTGACTAACGGGTCCCGGTCCTCCATAAATTTCACAAAATAATTGAGGAGGGTTTGTAGTTCTCTCGCTGTCCTAGACATGAGGATAGCGTCATCTGCGTACAATAGTACAGAGCTGGACCTTTCCTTTTTACCCCATTTGTCCTCCCGCTTTAGGTCTCTCTGGATTGACCGATTTACCCTCATCCTGTAAGGTGGTGGGTGCTAAGGAGACGAGGCTGGAAGACCTGGATCTAGCTACCTCTGGACCATGCAGTCCCTCTCGCTGGTCTCCCTCAGTCACGTCTCCCAAGACCAGAGATCTAGTTAGACCAGATGGAGTTCTGTTTACAGTTATAGGACTGCTTACTTGGGCGCAGTGCAAGGTGCTAGTCCCCACTGCGCCTAAAGGGTTAGAGGCAAGTCGAGGTATAGGTGAGCGGGAAAGCTGATGGGACACTAGTTCAATTTCTTTGTCGATAATCCCTGCTGGCTGTGTTAAAAAGGCATCCATAGTGGTGTGTGAGGAACCCGAAGGACCCAAAGGAACTAGTGCCACACCTTTACGTCTTCCCATCTGTCCAACTTAGAAGACCAACTTCCAGTACCAGAGGGAATAGTGGATAGTGAAAAGAATCAGAGTCAACAGCTAAATATTCAGTCACAGCCATGCTACTTCAGCTTCGAGATAACAATACATAAAAAGATCTCCTACCTCACAAATTTCACATCCAGTAGTAGTCTGGGAAATCTGTGGGGCCCTTTCACAGTCCTTGAATAACCGGCCTGCACGATAGACCAGTCTGCCGAACACCAAGCCAAGAGAGGGGGCCCAGCCCAGCCTCTTCCAGGCGGATGGGCCTGCCCGTGGCCTGGGATTCGCCTGAGCATGGCCCGCATGTATCCCGCGCCGCGGGAAGCATCAGGCACTTTCCAGCACTTGTGGCGCGGGCGAGATGTCAGGCTCTTCCCTCACTCCTCTGCAGTTCTGGAAGAGCGAGTCCTCCCCAGGGGTCCTGAATGTCCTGGCTGTACAGCAAACAGCAAGCAGTCAGCAAGCGTTTCCCGTGCAGCGGGAGGCAACAGGCGCTTTTCAACACGTGTGACGTGGGCGAGATGTCAGGCTCCTCCCTCACTCCTGTGCATTTCTGGGAAAGCGAGTCCTCCCCAAGAGTGCTGAATGTCCTGGCTGTGCAGCAAACAACAAGCAGTCAGCAAGCGCGTCCCCGGACATGTAATATGATTAGTTTTCCATTTAAAACCCTTATCCGGGAACATATCCTTTAAGCAGTATTTATTTAATTGAAGTACCTCAGATTTTGTGAAATTTAATTTGTAGCCCTATAAGGTAGCATATGAGCATAAAAGGTCTGTAAAAGCAGGTAGGGAAACTAAGGGATCCGAAACATATAACAAAATGTCATCAGCAAAAATTGTGAATTTGATTTCAGTGTTCTTGTGAAGAAAACCCAGAAATCGGGGAGAGTGTCGTAAAGAATGGAGAAAGGGTTCAAGAGATAGTATAAATATTAAAGGAAAGAGAGTACAACCTTAACGTGTGCCCCTCTGAAGGGTAAAAAAAGGGGATTGGAATCCATTAACAAAAACCGAAGTAGTTGGGAAAGAATAAAGCAAGCTTATAAGAGACAGAATAAAAGGTCTAAAACCATGCTATTTAAGGGCCTGCATCATAAAAAGCCAACGAAGGTGATCAAAAGCTTTTCCAGCATCTAGGGTAATAGCAGCTAAAGGGGAGGAAATCTTGGATGCAAGATGTATAATGTTAAAAAATGCTCTAGAATTGCCAGCCAAAGTTCTACCCCTAACAAACCCAGTTTGTTCTATACTAATCAGGTCGGGAATTACCTGATTAAGGCGAAGAGCTAACACTTTCACAAACATTTTGCAATCCAAATTTATAAGAGAAATAGGGGGATAATTAGCACAAGATGAGTTGTCCTTGTCCTTCTTTGGAATCAAACATACCATTGCTTCCAGGAAAGTGCCTACAGCCTCATTCTGGGAAATGAAGTACTGATATAGGGAGAGAAGATGTGGGAGAAGAATCTGCGAAAAGCAACAGTATAATTGAGCTGTAAAACCATCCAGACCGGGAACTTTATCTGTGGGTAGTTGCGGTAAAGTGTCCTTAATCTCAGATTAAGAAACGTCTTGGTCAAGAAAAGAGCAGTCCAGTGAGGAGGAAGAACATGGAGAAAGAGAGTCAAAAAATGCATCCAGAGCAGTGTCTGAAGGAGAGGACTCAGGAGTGTATAAATGTTGATAAAACTCTGCAAAACAAAGCAACATTTCTTCATCTTTAAGATGGTTAATACCTTTATCATCAATGATGCTGACTATTTTGGATTTTGGGGATGTAACCTTCAAATAATTTGCTAGCAAGTTACCTGCTCTGTTACTCCCACCATAAAATTTAGAGTTGATCTTTAATAATACATTCGATGCCTCCTCTGTAGATTTTCTGTTGAAATTCCATTTAGCCTGAATTAGTTGTTTAAGAGTATCATCATTATTAGAAGTATAATTAGCATGTTTGAGTTGCTTAATAGACATTAATAAAGATGTGGATTCCTTGAGAAGTTTCTTCCTCTTAACAACAACATGATCAATATTATATCCTTTGGCCGCTGCCTAAAAGCATCCCATACAGTGTGAAATGGTATGTTGGGGGTAGTATTAGTATGAGAGTAGTTCATAAGAATTTTTTTTAAATGTTCCACAAAAATAGGATCCTTTAAAAGATAGTTATTAAAACGCCACCTACGAGGTTTAGAGGGATCGCCTGGGAAATATATGTCAATAGAAACCGGTGCATGATCTGATATAAGTATGGATCCGATTTCCGCATGAAGTAAGTTAGTAAGGAGTTTAGGGGTCACGAAAATGTAATCAGTTCTAGATTTGGAATGATGCGTGGGAGAATAAAGAGTGAATTACAAATTGTCCGGGTTGTAAATCCTCCAAAACGTCAACCAAACCTCTAGACCGGATAGAGTTTGCAAACGTTTTTTAATTTTGTTAGGAATATATCTGGAAACAGATTTCCTATCAGTAAAAGGATCCATAATTTGATTTCAGTCTCCACCAGCAAGAAGATTAGGGTTTGTACAGGAGTGGGGGACAAGTGACATGTGTTGCCAAAACTGTGCGTCCAAACCAGTGGGACCATAAATATTAAGGAGGGAAAATTAAATGGCATCATTAACAACGTGAAGTAGAAGCCATCTACCATCAGCATCCTTCTCCTCCCATTCAATAGTTAGGAAAAGAGACTTATGAAATAAGGTCACAACACCATTCTTTTCTTCTTAAGGAGGGGAACAGTAAACATGATGCACCAAATGCTTCTTGAGATAGTTTATATGACTTCCAGTAAGATGCATCTCTTGTAGCATCGCAATCTTACATTGTATTCTGCATAAGAACTCTTTGTTTCTTTATAGGGTTGCATAGACCCTTCATATTCCAGGGCAAAATGCAAACATTACCAGTCATAGAGAAAATTAAAAGGCATTAGAAATAACCGTAGACATTCTAAAATTGATAGCAGCGTGAATACAGTAAATGGAAAATAAAAAAACACCAGAAAGAGAAACTTGCAATAAGAAATAGTACAAGATACAGATATTTGATAAACAAAAAATGAAATGAACATGAGAGGTAAGTGGAAGAGGGAGAGAAAGGAAAGTAGGGGACCAAAATCCACAACAAGGGAATATAAAAGGAGAGTAGAAAAAGGGAGAAAGATAGAGAGAAGAGGATACAACGAATAATGAATAAACAAGGAAAAGATGACAAGAAGCCCAACGACTTCAGCCATTGATGTACTCGAGAAAGCCATAGGGGATCAACAATAATAAGGAGGGGTGGAGAAACGGGCAAAAGAGAGAGATGGACAGAAGATAAAAGTCGAATGAAGACAGAACCACAGAGACCGTCAAAGGATACACTTAGGGAAAGAAAGCGGCTGGAGAAGAACTGGCAAGTGTAAAAATAATAATCGGAGAGAAAATAGAAAGAAAACATCAGGCAGACACTTACCAATAAATGACGACAGACTGTATGCAAAAGGTCAGGGTAGGGAAACACATGGGATCAACACATCTGAGAAAAGAATCCAGGGAGAGAAGTGGCACCTGTAAGGAGAAAATCCCTGTTTGTGTTAATATATTCATGCAGCTAAACAGTAATACAAGTAAAAGCAGACAATGTCATTAAATATCATAAGGAACAAGAGAACTTGTTTGCAGATAGGAATAAAGTAAGGATTTATCCAGCTCCATTGCATGTCCTTGACGCTGAAGGATAAATTTCCTTATATCTTCTGGGCTTTCAAAGGAAAACAATCTCTCCTTGTAAGTCACTTTAAAGAAATAAGGTTGCACATGGCCATATCGCGCGTTTATGGACCGCAGTGCTGGAAGGAAAGACAGAAATTCCTTGCGACGACCTGCAGTGGCACGAGACAAATCTTAGGAGAAGAAGACTTTTTGACCATTCCAACACATTTGTTTCCTTTGTTTAGCAGAAGACAAAGCCATCAGTAACTCAGTATATTCCAGAAAAAAACAATAATTCCTCTGGGACGACCTGATGATGAATACCCAGATGACAGAGGGCCAATGCGGTGGGCTCTTTGCAGATTAAGGCTTACGCCCTCCTTAAGACCAACTTTTTTGGGGATATGTATCTTAAGGAAAGCAATCATATCTGACATTTCCACCATTTCAGAGTGCAATAAATTCTAAGATTATTACATTTATTCTTATTTTCCAAATCCTGAGTTTGTTGTTTCAAAAGAGAGATTTCTTTAGACGTAGACTCTATCTTACTGGTGGCATCTTGAGCATCACTCAGTCTTTGCTCCACCTCAGTCACCCTGGAGTCCAAGTTAAACCACTTTTCTTCTATCCATTAGAGTGCAGCGTTGGGCTCAATAATAAAGGGTTTTATTACTTTTGTTTCCTCCATGAGTTCTTCAAGGTTAAGAGGCAGAGGAGATTTCGAAGGAGAGGCAGGATCCGCCTTCTGCCGTTTAGTTGATGCACCAGACTCTTTGCTAGAAGAAGAAGACACCGCCCCAAGGGGCACAGATACCTTCTGAGAAGCTGGGGTAGTATGCTCCAAAGAAAAAGAAACCAGTCAAAAAAGAAGGTAAACAGCAAGCACTTGTGTTTCAACAAGAAACAGTTTCCAGAAAAAAACCCACAGTAGATCAGGAAAATGGTGACTAAAGTCTGAGTGCAAAGCAAACAGTCAGGTAATAGAGAAACAGCGCAGTTGTCACTAATAAACTCCCTATATCAGGTATTCCCAAGGAGCAATACTGTCCAACATATGGGAAATCTCACCTCATATGATTAGAGCAAACGAGCCAAGCATATAGCGAAATAGCCAGGGAGTAGCGAGTACGCGGGGCACCACGCAGCACAACCGCTCTGAGGAATTCGAAATGGCGACCGTAACCACCAACAGGAGAGGAAACAACATGGGGGGCAAAAGATTAAAAAAAAGGCTCCGAAAAACCGTGAAGCCACAGATACCTGAGCCCCCCACGTCTGCTTCTCGATGCCAGACATCAGCGCTGCCGTCAACAGCCAACCACCGCTGAAAAAGAAAAGAGACGGCTCCGGGCGATGCTGAGACTCAAGAGCCCGTGGACATCTTGTGACCGGCTCGGCCACGCCCCCCCATCATTTTAAATATTGAAAGGGAAAAAATCTAGATTTTGTTACAGAGAGAATTGTATTTTAGGAATTTAGGATCCACAGTCAAAAAACATTTTCTATATGCAACCGTGATTTATGTGGAGAAAAATTCATGACTATACATGTAAAGTGTGGATCGCGATCGTGACTGTGGTTGAGGAGCTCCTTGGACCAATAGACAGAAAGAGTTCCATCTTTCTGATACTTTCTGATGTAGGCTGCTACATTTAAAACATTTTTCACAGATCTGTTTCCACCTCCCACAATGAAGTGATCCAGGTGTCCACCCACTTGCTATGCTGACTTGAGTTCTACGTTAAGAACCAGTCAACACATGCCTTCCAAACTCTACCACTGTCCCCATTGTTGCCTTCCTTCAAGGTGTTGTCATCTCTTTTCCACTATTTACTAACTACAGAAAACCACTGGGAAACATCATTAACGCTTCAAATACTGACCTCAACAGGTACAGTGATACCAAACACTCTACTATGGTCTCCTTGCTTACATCTGCTTTCAATGTGAGCACATATGAATCCTCAAAATTAATTGATGCAAAAAACATGCTCTCTCTAAATGCAATAGCCAGAGCCAGAGCCCTTAGCAGTGTTTGCTACTGGATTCAAGCTAGCATGGCTGATGAAGGGTGTTACCCAGAAACCAGTCCCAGGATACTTGTCACCAGTTAAGGGAAGACCTGGCTTTGCAGTTCAGGCTGGACTGTTCTCATGAGGCACAGGGTCAAGTCTGATTTGGAAATAGCTGGGTCTGAACTGAAGTTGTGAAGTAAGCTAAAGAATGATGATGGATTTAACCCAGATCTGTGACTGGGGGTTAGTGTCTGAAAAGTTTCAGTGCTCTGTCCATCATCTCCTTGTGTTTGCGCTGCGCTACTCAATTATACCCAACAATAAGATTGTTTCTACAAAGCAAGTTTCGGGCTTAAGAGTCACACTATATTCTGAGCTTACCTTCAAACACCATGCCAACTCCATGCTGATTTATGAAAAATCTGTGTTAAAAAGCTCTTCTTCTCTGACATGAGAACCATCACACAGTTGTTGATTAATTCTAGACCAACTTATTGTATTACCAACTTGAAATGTGCAAACTCTTCTCTTTACAACAATCCTTAGATTCTACAGAACATTGTGTCTTCAATCATTTCTAATACTAGTTTCCATGACGATTTGCTACCCATACTTAGAAATCACAACTACCAACCTTTAAAATAAGGTATCAAGGAAAAGTACTGTTGCTGAACAACAAAGAACTTTCAAAAGCCCCCGGCTCATCTCAAATGTTATATAAAACCTAGCTGCATTCCCAAAACTTTGGGATATGTCCCCAGGGCGCTGATTAGTGCATTCATCATCCGAGGTAAATGAATATTGAATATGACTATTCAAGGAATGCTCTTAGTCAAGACGTTGATTATATTGTTAAATTCACAACATAATTAGTGTAGTCAACACTACATTTCCCAGCATGCATGTAGCTTCATTATCCCGATGCATTTCAGCCAATGGTGGCCTTCATCAAGGGAGTATCATTAAACAATATAAATATACACATTCTCAATAATCAGGCATGAGAAAAACCTATGTTTGTAAGTGAATATTAATTCATTAAATGTGCTGTGCAAAGTTTTTTAAAGGTACCAGTGACTGTTTATAATCAGTAGCGTTATGAGGTGGGGCGTCATCTCGTCCCAACCAATTGCACTGCAGAATTATGCCATGTTGGCTATAATTGTATTTCCACAATAATCCATGTAATCCATTTAATCAAACTCTTTCACTCCTCTCCTCACTAGAATGTCAAATGTTTTGATTCACACGCGGTTGAATGTGCCATTTTTCCAAATTTCTTCTGTTCGAACTGTGCCCCTCCGGACCTCTCGTAAGAACACGAATGATGCAAAGTTCATTAAAAGGCAGTGTTTATTCAATGCACCCAATGCATTTCGGGCTGGGAAGCCCTTCGCCAGGGGCACTACAAATCACAATGAAACAATAGCCAATTGTTACTTCAAATCGCAATGTTAAAAATTCATATACAATGCTTTACATGCCATTTTATGTTTCAACCTATCTGTCTATATCCACAATCAGCCTAAATGTCGGTAGTGATGTTTAAACACCCCTATAGCGTTTGCTCAGCGCTCCATTGTTAAACACAACATGGCCCCACTGTGTCTATCTGTTAATTTGGTTCACATTTTACAAACCCTTCCTTTCACTTGTTGCCAATGTCTATATATCACATGCTTTCATATATCCCCATACTTTCCCTTCTTTGCTACCACCTCTCCTTACACGTAATCTTCAAACCCACTGCTTTTTACAAAAACCTATCCTAACACTTAAGTTCCCTCCTTCTCTCCCCCTTCCACTCTATACTTTCATATACATTCATAACTTCCACCCGCACAGGCCATCATTCGCGATACTAACTTCATGGACTCGTTCTCGAGCATTCACAACTTCCTTCCCCACTAAACATCATTCACGCTCTTTATCTACATTCTCTACTGAATAAACATTATAACTTGTCCCATACCTGGCGCAAGTTATTGCAACCATTGATCTTCATCTCCATTTGAAAGAAGAAAGAAACGTTTGTTTTCCCCATGTTACCTCCCACTTTTAACCAAATCAAACATCCAAAGTGCCACCCGATTGGCCCATTTTTTGGCTTTTCCCGCCATCCTCTCTGTAAATATTAGTGCTAATAAGATATAAACAACACTTCATCTCCCATAATGCACTGTTCTTGTAAAACTCTTTTGATGTTTTCACAACCATATTTACTATTATGCGCTAAATATTTCTAATTAAATTAAAATGTAAATAAATGTGATTATGACTATTGTTAAAGTTCATTTCATTATCAAAACACAGTCTGTTTTAATGAACCGAGGTGTTTGAACCGTCCGTGTAGACCCATCGACTTCACCTTGCTTTTGCTTCTTACTCCATTTATCAGTTAGCGGGTGCTTTCCTATGAAAGGGCATCATCGATCAATGTAGGTTATGAAAATAGGATGCACACCTATTATATGCATCGCTATCCAAATTTACCAAACTATTCCCAGAATTCTGGGAATAGTTTGGTAAATTTGGATAGCGTTGAATATAATAGGTGTTTATAATCAGTGCCTTGTGTGGTTTGAAACTTAAAAGACGAAAAGAGCAAAAGTGTCTGTACTTTATGGTGAAATACGTGGCCTGAAGTTAGTGGCGTGCTGTCTATGATTATAACAACCGAAAAGACCGGGTGAAACATAAAGCCGTCTGTAACACGTTCGTGCTGTTTGAAAAAAAGAGGAAAATAATCGATCGGTGCGGTGGTTGTGCTCACTACTGTGATCTAATACGACGTAAATACCTCTTAAGCCCAAGGTAAAGGAATAAAACAAAATATTATATAACTTACTCATACGTGCAGCATAAATCATATACGAAACGGGTTGTGCCGATAAATGAATCTTGCGGTGTAACCGGGTGATCGTGCGTCTTAATTATCAAGACGTAGTTGACGTGTCATTGCTAAACAAAGAAAACTGACTCAACCCGAAGTCCGAGTGCGTTTGGCCAAATACGAAAAGTGAAATCTTTATTCCCCGAAGGAGTGACATTATGTGGGAGTGTTTATATAAACAAAAAACATATGCGTGAATACACATAATTCTAGCATTGAATCATCTAATATATTAAGCAAAATGAAGACATTCAGTAGTTGCAATTTTTACCAAATTAAATTCTTTGTGCATTAAATTCAAAATAAATACAGGGCTTTTTAAATCAGAATATAATATCAGTCACTATATCTGTGGAGATATTCATTATAGATAGCATTGAAACTCCATCCGGTCATTCATGCCGTCTGGTTTTACAGAATTTAGAAAACGAATCCAGTGATTTTCTCTCTGTCTATTGTAGTTATGGTTAATTCTTCCTTCACATCTCTCGATGTTCTCTAGGACACAAAATCTGAGCTGGCTGATATTGTGGCCAGCTTCAATAAAATGCGACGCAACTGTAGATTTCAACTGCTTAGTTCTAATGTTGCTCTTATGTTCATTAATTCTCACTTTCAATCTTCTTTCTGTTTGACCCACATATACTTTCCCACACAGGCATATGAGAAGGTAAACAATGTTTGTAGAGTCACATGTGGCATTGACATTGAGTTTAATCTTAAATACTCTCATGGGGTGTGTAATACTTGCTCCTGTGAGCACATTGTGGCAGTTATTACAGTTTCAGCCGGGACTGGTTCCTTTAGGAATCTTAAGAGCGTTATCTCTTCTGGTTTGTTTGATTATTTCTCCTAAGTTTTGCCCACGGGTATAATCAAAAATAGGTTCATGATTAAAAATGTTATTGAAGTCTTGCTCCAGTTTCAGTATTCACCAGTGTCGTCTGATGATGTTTTTATATGCTTTGCTCATTGTGGAATATTTAGAAACTACAGTTGTGCGATTTTGGCTGGTTGTTGGTGTGGATTTCAAATTGTCTTGTTGGGTTATTATTTGACAGTGTTGTTGAGCTTGTGCCAATATTTCATCAGGGTAACTCCGTGCCTTGAAACGCTCCATCATGTAATGTGTCTGTTCTTTTTTTCTTTGTGGCTCTGATACGATGCGTTCCACTCTCAAAAGTTGAGAGTATGGTAGGTGACGTTTTAGTGGCGGGTGATGAAAACTACAAAAGTGTAGTGGGTTGTTTCTATCAGTTAGTTTCCTGAATAGGTCTGTTTCAAATCCAGTTGCGCTTTTCATAATTCTTACGTCCAGAAATGTTATGGTTTGTTCTTGGATGTCGTGGTTGAATTGTATTCTCCCATCAATTTTATTAAGTTTGATAAGCGCATTTTCTAGTTGTAAGGCTGTTCCATTCCATAGTATGAAAATATCATCAATGAATCTTACAAACATTTTGATGTGCTCTTTCCAAACGGTAGATGATAGTATATGAGTTTCTTCGAAGACACTCATGAAAATGTTTGCGTACGATGGAGCTGTACAATTGCCCATAGATGTTCCTGTCTTTTGAAAATACCATTCTCCATTCCATTTAAAGTACCTGTGCATTAAGGTGTATTGTAACTGTTCCATCAAAAAGAATTTCATATCTTCATCATAGTTGGTGTTTAATAACACTTGTTCAATTGCCTCAATCCCAAGTTGTTGGGGAATAGACGTGTATAGAGATTGCACATCAATAGTGCATAATAATATTGTGTCGGTGTCATTTATGATTACTTGACTGAGTTTCTTCAAAAAGTCAGAAGTGTCTTTGATGAAGGTACTCATTTCCATTACTATTGGTTGCAAGTGTCGATCTAGGTATTTGCCAACTCCTTCATGTAAACTACCTTTGGTAGACACGATAGGCCGGAATGGTGGTCTTGTAGGGTTTTTGTGTATTTTGGGTGTCATGTATAGACGCGGGCTTCTAGGATTGGTTGGAATCAAATATTTCTTGACTTTATCTGTGATGGTTCCTTGTTCGAATGCTTTTTGAACTGTGGTCTTGAGGACCTCCAAGAATTGATCAGTTGGGTTTGTATCCAGTTTCATATATGTTTGTTGGTCAGACAAGTGAGCTTCTACTTGTTCTTTGTAGTAGCTGGAGTTCAATATCACTAACGCTCCTCCTTTATCTGCTTTTTGACAAAAAATCAATGGGTTTTGCGCAATGGACTTGAGTATACCATACACTTTTTTGGGTGAGATTAATTTGTTTGTGTTTTCTTTTGAAGTTGAGTTTACTTAAGTCTTATTTAACAAGAGATTCAAATATGTCTATGTTCTTATGGCTGATAGGTGCCATGTAAGTGCTTTTTGATTTTAATCCCATTAGGGGGTCTCTGGTGATTTCTTCTCGGTCTGTGACCACATTTTCAAAGAAGTGTCATAGTCTGAGTTTTCTGACTAGCTTGAATGTGCTGATTTCTAATTCCAACAAGTTGGTATGACTTGTGGGGACAAATGATGTCCCTTTTTGTAGAGTGTTCATTTCTATGGTAGAAAAGCAATAGTCTGAAATGTTAATTACTAAATTATCTACTGTCCTTCCCTCTTCGTTTTGTCTTTATTGGCCGTGCCAGATGGCATCTGAGGAAGTTCTTTTGTTTTTTCTTTTGCTCCTCCTGGGTCTTCTCTGTCGTTGGGGCCTACCCCTAAAAAAGGGATGGCTATTGCTGTGGATGTTGTTGCTGTTGCAGTTGATTCTGATGGTACTCTAGAGTATTTGGACTATCACTGTCTGACGATGACGTGTCCATGGTTTGGATTTGTGGCTTGTTTTGCCTTTTTCTGGCATAAATATCTGCCCATGTATATACTTCCCCTAATTTATAATCTATTGTGTCGCGGCAGAATTTTCGAATTTTCCTCTCATTTATTTCCTGTGTGTGTTTACATCATTGTTCATTGATATCTTGTAAGACTTTAGCCCAATCTTCAGCTAACATTGAGTTGCTTAGTTCTGTCTTTAGAGTGGATATTTCTTTGGACATTTCTTCTAATATGTTGGTCAGTTCTTCAATGATTAATAAGATTAAATCCAGCGAGCATTTGTTTAAAATGGCGTACCAACGATCTTTAAATCTTTGAACATTTTTACACAATGACGGTTTCAAGGGCATTCGTAATCCCCTTGGAATTTGTTGCACCTTATGGTACTTGAGCATGGGGCTTGCATGAAGTCTTTGGTTGATCTCTTTTTTGACAGGTATAGTAGCTGACGAATATTCTGCTCTTGTGTGCGATTTGAGGTGAATTCAGTGGTCTCATCCTGATGGAGTGCGTATATTCTGGCCACTTCTTCATTGGAAAATGTGAAGGTTTCAGCTCTTAAGTCTGTTAGGTTTGAGATTTCCTCGTATGCCATGTTTTCTTTGGAGGCGTGCTACATAGTGGATTCAGATAACTCGTCGATATATGATAGTGGTACGTGCAAAGCCACTTTTTGTGCAAAGTTTAGAATGCTTATTCAGTGCTGCCTGGGTGTCTCTCTCCGAATACGAGTGACGTTCTATAAAACCTAGCTGCATTCCCAAAACTTTGGGATATGTCCCCAGGGCGCTGATTAGTGCATTCCTCAGCCGAGGTTAATGAATATTGAATATGACTGTTCAAGTAATGCTCTTAGTCAAGACGTTGTTCCAAATTGATTATATTGTTAAATTCACAACATAATTAGTGTAGTCAACACTACATTTCTCAGCATGCATGTAGCTTCATTATCCCGATGCATTACGGCCAATGGTGGCCTTCATCAAGGCAGTATCTGTAAACAATATGAATATACGCATTCTCAATAATCAGGCATGAGAAAAACCTATGTTTGTAAGTGAATATTAATTCATTAAATGTGCTGTGCAAAGTTTTTTAAAGGTACCAGTGACTGTTTATAATCCGTGCCTTGTGTGGTTAGAAACATAAAAGACGAAAAGAGCAAAAGTGTCCTTACTTCATGGTGAAATACGTGGCCTGAAGTTAGTGGCGTGCTGTTTACGATTACAACAACCGAAAAGACCGGTTGAAACATAAAGCCGTCTGTAACACGCTCGTGCTGTTTGAAAAAAAGAGGAAAATAATCGATTGGTGCGGTGGTTGTGCTCACTACTGTGATCTAATACGACGTAAATACCTCTTAAGCCCAAGGTAAAGGAATAAAACAAAATATTATATAACTTACTCATGCGTGCAGCATAAATCACATACGAAGCAGGTTGTGCCGATAAATGAATCTCGCGGTGTAACCCGGTGATCGTGCTTCTTAATTATCAAGACATAGGTGACGTGTCAATGTGTCAAGACTTTGGCCACTACTACAGCCAATGCGAGAGGCAACTCACGGACAAAGCAAATTAAGCATCCATGTAGGAAACAAAAGTGTGTGACGCCCAAAATCCTGTTGAGACAATGCTTAACTATGATAAGAAACTCAGGTGAGGAAAATGGCCGCGCAAATGGGTGCAAATCTGAAGCAGGTCAGCGGTCTAGTGTTTCCCCTCACGCGACAATTAGAGAGCTCAAGGTGCGCGTTCCACAGGAGAACTGCGCACTTCAACTGTAGTTTTCTGGAAGAGAGTAGTGTCATTGTGAGGCGCAGAACTTGTTTGGTATTTACCTCAGGAAATATCGTAAACTCAATTCTTTGGTTCTATAACGCATGCGCAACGTGGGATTCGACTATCCTGACAAGAATTTACCGAAGGAAGAGAATTTCTAGCAACGCTTCAGCCTACATGTTCCAGTTGCGGTATTTGTTTCAACCTTCCTAGCATTTCTAAGGTAACACCTTTGTAACGCTTATGTTCCCGAGGACAGTGTGGTAAAATTTCATCCTGAGAGAACTAAAGTGCTATTTGACATTATAAAAAACTTTCTAGCCTGAAGCACATGAAACCGAGACTGTAAAAAGACATGGGGTTCCTAGTTACTGGTGTATAGAGGGAACCTCAGAGAGTTTAACATCTTTCAGAATTAATTACGGACTCATAAAACCAAAGAGCTACTACTCGTAGCTAAGGTGAATAGTAGAGCGCTAACTAAGAGTACTTTCAGAGTGTTTAGTTTTTTTTTTGGAAAAAACAGAAACGTTTTACAAGTGTGGTCTTCTTCCTTTACATTCAGATGCAGAAAATTAACCCAATTATAAAACATCACAGAGAGAAGCAAAAGCCTGGGGTCGACAGGGTAAATTTAGTGTTGTAGCGTTACATCTAGCATTAAACATGTATAGGCAGTTTTTACATGTATGTCTTTAAATCCAGGTGCAGTAAGAAGATTCACCCAGACGATCGAGTGAAGTACCACCAACTTACCAGGCAGTCTCTCTTGTTTTTCATCCACTTCCCCTTTCCCCCCTGCTTTAGTCGCTACCTCGAGTTGATCTTGGGTGGCGCCTGAGGTGGAGGGGCGTTGGGACCATCATCGGCTCCTGTGGAGATTTGGTACTTTGACAGATTGAAGTGCCCGCTAATCCACCTGAGTCGATATGGCTGAGGGTTTCGATTTAAAGGCTTTGGCTGGAGTGCTTGAAGGTTTACAAAACCAATTGACTCAATCAGCCGATGAAAATCGAAATCTTAGGGATGAGATTAGGAGGTCTCAACAGGAGACTCATCAAATTAAATTGAAAATGGAAGAGTTCCTTGCGGGAACCACTCCATTGGAGACAACCCGTGGGTCAGCGGCAGAGGTAGCTACACAAGTTATTCATTCAGTTGCCCCAATAGTACCTTTAGCTAATCCAGAAAGATTCAATGGGGACCCTCACAAGGCACAGATATTTCTAACACAGTGTTCCTTACACTTTTTGTGTAGATCTGTAGTGTTTAAGGAAGAGCAGGTTAAGGTTGCATTCGTACTGTCCTACTTGAGTGGTGATGCTGCCGCCTGGTCAATGCCTTTGATCTCTCGAAATGACCCAGCCCTGTACGACTATGAGCTATTTAAGAAGGAATTTCTGAGAATTTTTGATCGGAGAACCGCCAACCAAGCCACAGACAATGAACTGCTGGATCTGAAACAAGGGAGTCGTGATTTGGTAGCGTATATCGCACAGTTTAACAAACTGATTGTGGAGACCAACTGGCCAGAGGATAAGCGTTCAGCCTTATTCTATCGAGGTCTAAAGGACGACTTAAAAGACGCTCTAGCCCAAATTCCCAAGAGACCTCAAGAAATTTCAGAGTTGATTGACCTAGTCCTTCAAATCGATCATCGATTATATGAAAGACGTTCAGAGAAGAAGAAAGAGTTCCGGTCTTTCGTGCCCCGTTGGGACCGTGTCAAGACAGACAGTAGCAAAACCGATGCAGCTAGTGGAGAAGAACCTATGCAGATAGGATCCATTAGAGGCCCTCTTACCAAAGAAGAGCGAGAGAAAAGACGAACAAAAAATCTATGCATGTATTGTGGAGATTCTGGACATTTTGTCAAAGACTGTCACAAAAAACCCAAGACCAACTCGGGGTTAAAAGACAGATCCCATCAGTAGAGGGAGTTGCCCTGGTGGGAAACAAGGATCAGTCGACTCCAGAACACCAACAATTGGTTAATACACTACAATCGTCAGCTCCGCATTTGATTGTGTCATTTACCATCAAGTTTGGGCACAAGGAGGTTCCAGGGGTGTCAGTCATGATCGATTCTGGAGCCACAGGGAATTTTTGTGACCTGAGCTACGCAAAAGAAATAGGAGTAAGAGCAATCAGAAAGAAGAATTTAGAAGTCGTCAAGTCAGTAGATGGCTCAAACCTCACGTCAGGACCCATTACAGATGAAACTGAGACTTTAGAGTTAGTTGGATTACAGAGTCACCGAGAGTACATAAGATTCAATCTCATTGATGCTCCACAGTTCCAACTGATTCTTGGTTTACCCTGGTTGACTGAGCACAACCCCACAATTGATTGGGAAAGAAGAACAGTCAAAATGAACTCTGTGCATTGTATCCAGAATTGTTTTGCAGGAACAAAAACCAGGTCAGAAGGAACTCCAGCTACAGAATTGGCTCAACTCACCAATTGCATATGTACCTTAAGAACACAAGAAATTCCAGTGGAATATCAAGATTTGGCAAGCGTATTCGACAAAAGAAATGCAGAGAGACTTCCGCCACATCGAGAATACGATTGCAAGATCGAATTAGAACCCGGAGCCACCTTGCCATGTAGTCGTATCTACGCCTTGACTGAAGCTGAAAATGCCTATCTCAAGGAATACATAGACGAATACTTGAAGATTGGCTTCATTCGACCTTCCCAATCGCCAGTGTCATCGCCGCTATTTTTTCGACCAAAAAAGGACGGAACTCTTCGCACCTGTATTGATTACAGAGCATTGAATCAGGTAACTGTGAAGAACCGATACCCGTTACCTCTTATTTCACCTCTATTGGATCAGGTCAAAAGAGCTAAAGTTTTTACTAAACTGGATTTACGCGGCGCTTATCATTTGGTGAGAGTGGCTGAAGGTGATGAGTGGAAAACAGCCTTCAGGACAAAATATGGCCTTTTCGAGTATCAGGTGATGCCATATGGATTAAGCAATGCTCCTGCGGCATTCCAGCATCTTGTAAATGATGTGCTTCGGGAATATCTGGATCGAGTAGCCGTGGTTTATATCGATGACATTCTAATTTTTTCAAACAGCCTGGAAGATCATGTGAAACATGTGAGAGCAATCTTACAAACATTATTAGAAAATCATCTATTCGTCAAATTGGAAAAGTGCTCTTTTCATGTGGAGCGTGTGGAGTTCCTCGGTTTCATAATTTCCGCTGAAGGAGTTGCTATGGATCCCGCAAAAGTGCAAGTCATTCAAGACTGGTCTTCACCAAAAAATGTGAAGGAAATACAAAGTTTTCTTGGCTTTGCCAATTTTTATCGAAGATTTATTCCAGATTTTTCGGCCAAGGTGTCCCCTATTACCCAACTCCTGAAGAAAGGGAAAAAATTTGAGTGGTCCAACGAAGCTGAAGAAGCATTTCAATTCCTTAAGAAAACCTTCATCACAGCCCCAATCTTGATGCACCCAGACCCGGAGCAGGCCTTCTTTGTGGAAACCGATGCGTCAGACTTCGCTACAGGAGGGATTCTGTCACAAAGGGACAAACTGACGGGGCAGCTTCATCCAGTGGCATATAGATCAAGAAAGTTATCAGAACCGGAAATTAACTATTCAATTGCAGACAAAGAACTGTTGGCGGTAAAAGAAGCCTTCCAGGATTGGCGACACTATTTATTGGGAGCCAAGCATTGCGTGACAGTATTCACAGATCATCGTAACTTGCAGTTTCTGAAATCAGCTAAAACACTCACTCCACGGCAATTAAGATGGTCTTTGTACTTTTCAGACTTTAACTTCGTGATCACCTATAAACCTGGAATAAAAAACGGAAAAGCGGATGCCCTGTCCAGAATGAATGCACCAGAAGAATTGAGAGCCCCTAAGGTGGAACCAATCATTCCGTTGGATAAAATTGTAGGAGCTGTCCATCTGGAAGAACTTACTCAGGAAATCCGAGAAAACTGCTCAGACCGAGTTTGGGAAGAATGGGTCGGAGAGGACAACAAGAAAACTATATCAGAAGGTCTTCCGTACTACGAGGGGAAATTGTATCTACCCACTGAAGACTTACAGATCAAGGCTCTGAAAGGTTGTCATGATGATCGGTTGGCGGGCCACAAAGGCGTAAAGAAAACTTTAGAGTTGATCGAAAGGAACTTTTGGTGGCCTGGCATGGCAGCTCAGGTGGGACAGTACGTTTCAACGTGTGAGACTTGCATAAAAGGGAAGCCCAGTAGACAGGCTCCACAGGGGCTATTGCAGCCCCTGCCTAATGCACCATACCCATGGCACACTGTGTCTCTAGATTTGATAGTAGATCTACCAGATAGTCAGGGTCATACAGTCATAGTGGTGTTAGTGGATTCATTTTCCAAAATGAGCCATTTCATTCCGTTAAAGAGATTACCAACAGCTCCCCAACTAGTCCAGATATTTAATCAACACATAGTTCGAGCACATGGAATTCCACAAATAATCATTTCTGACAGAGGAACCCAATTCATTTCCAAATTTTGGAAAACCTTCATGCGCAGCTTAGGGATTGACACACGATATTCTACCAGTTATCATCCTGAAACCGATGGTCAGACTGAGAGGGTCAATCAGGAGCTGGAGCAATATCTGAGACTTTATTTGTTGGAGCAGGATGGAAACTGGTCGGATCTTTTGTGGACAGCGGAGTTTGCTTACAACAACGCTGTGCATAGTTCAACGGGGTATTCCCCGTTCTATCTGAACTCTGGAAGACACCCAGATTTAATGATGGGAAAATTAAACGAAACAGTGCCAGCAGTCACAGTAATGGTGAGGGAGTTGAAGAACTCATACAAAAGGGCACAAGCAAACTTACTCAAGGCAAAAGAGTCCTACAAAAGACAGGCTGATAAGAAGCGAAGGGTGGGCACCCAGTTTGTGGTGGGAGATCAAGTCTGGTTGTCCACCAAACATCTGCGACTAAAAGGGAATAGGAAGTTTCAGCCGAGATTCCTCGGTCCTTTCAAGGTCCTTAAGATCATTAATCCAGTAGTAGTGAGGTTACAACTGCCTAAACAGTTAAAGATCCATCCAGCTTTTCACATATCACTGCTAAAAAAGAGTCCTCCTAATGCAAGGCTGAAACCAGACCCCCCCGCAGTTAGAGTGGAGTCCGGGGATGAATTCGAAGTGAGCAGAATTTTAGACTCAAAAATCTCCAGGAATACATTGCATTACTTAGTTGATTGGAAAGGGTTTGGGCCTGAGGAAAGATCGTGGGAGCCTTATTCTAATGTGCATGCCCCCAAGTTAATAAGAGAATTCCATAAGATCAATCCCATGAAACCAAAATTGGGGGAGCCCCTTTTGGAGGGAGGTACTGTCAAGACTTTGGCCACTACTACAGCCAATGCGAGAGGCAACTCACGGACAAAGCAAATTAAGCATCCATGTAGGAAACAAAAGTGTGTGACGCCCAAAATCCTGTTGAGACAATGCTTAACTATGATAAGAAACTCAGGTGAGGAAAATGGCCGCGCAAATGGGTGCAAATCTGAAGCAGGTCAGCGGTCTAGTGTTTCCCCTCACGCGACAATTAGAGAGCTCAAGGTGCGCGTTCCACAGGAGAACTGCGCACTTCAACTGTAGTTTTCTGGAAGAGAGTAGTGTCATTGTGAGGCGCAGAACTTGTTTGGTATTTACCTCAGGAAATATCGTAAACTCAATTCTTTGGTTCTATAACGCATGCGCAACGTGGAATTCGACTATCCTGACAAGAATTTACCGAAGGAAGAGAATTTCTAGCAACGCTTCAGCCTACATGTTCCAGTTGCGGTATTTGTTTCAACCTTCCTAGCATTTCTAAGGTAACACCTTTGTAACGCTTATGTTCCCGAGGACAGTGTGGTAAAATTTCATCCTGAGAGAACTAAAGTGCTATTTGACATTATAAAAAACTTTCTAGCCTGAAGCACATGAAACCGAGACTGTAAAAAGACATGGGGTTCCTAGTTACTGGTGTATAGAGGGAACCTCAGAGAGTTTAACATCTTTCAGAATTAATTACGGACTCATAAAACCAAAGAGCTACTACTCGTAGCTAAGGTGAATAGTAGAGCGCTAACTAAGAGTACTTTCAGAGTGTTTAGTTTTTTTTTTGGAAAAAACAGAAACGTTTTACAAGTGTGGTCTTCTTCCTTTACATTCAGATGCAGAAAATTAACCCAATTATAAAACATCACAGAGAGAAGCAAAAGCCTGGGGTCGACAGGGTAAATTTAGTGTTGTAGCGTTACATCTAGCATTAAACATGTATAGGCAGTTTTTACATGTATGTCTTTAAATCCAGGTGCAGTAAGAAGATTCACCCAGACGATCGAGTGAAGTACCACCAACTTACCAGGCAGTCTCTCTTGTTTTTCATCCACTTCCCCTTTCCCCCCTGCTTTAGTCGCTACCTCGAGTTGATCTTGGGTGGCGCCTGAGGTGGAGGGGCGTTGGGACCATCATCGGCTCCTGTGGAGATTTGGTACTTTGACACAATGCTAAACAAAGAAAACGGACTCAACCTGAAGTCCGAGTGTGTTTGGCCAAATACGAAAAGTTAATTTTTATTCCCGAAGGAGTGACATGATGTGGGAGTGTTTATTTAAACAAAAAACATATGCGTGAATACACATAATTCTATCATTGAATCATTTAATATATTAAGCTAAATGAAGACATTCAGTAGTTGCAATTTTTACCAAATGAAATTCTATGTGCATTAAACACAAAATAAATACAGGGCTTTTTAAAGCAGAATATAATGTCAGTCACTTTATCTGTGGAGATAGTCATCATAGATAGCATTGAAACTCCATCCGGTCATTCATGCCGTCTGTTTATAAAGAATTTAGAAAATTAATCCAGTGATTTTCTCTCTGTCTAATGTAGTTATGGTTAATTCTGCCTTTTACATCTCTCGATGTTCACAGTCCTTGTCAGGTTGCCCCACAAAACTCACTATATATAATTTCCTGTGCATAACCCTCTGGTAGGTTGGTACCACATCAGTTAGGCTTAATTTAGAGGCAATGTGTAAAGTATTTATGCAGAACACAAATAGTAATTCAGTGACAACACAACACAAGAGAAATCCTAAATCTATTTAAAAGAATGGAATAAAGTTTCATAAATTAGATGACACAAAAACTACTGAAATCCAATCAATAGAACCAAAGATATGCCTTTTCAAATGTTTCGGTAGATATAGCACCTAAAAGAGCAAAGCGTCACTCATAGTCATCTGGCTGTGCTAGAACAGGTGAAAGTCCCAAGATCAGGTCAACCGCCGGATATAAGAACCATGTTAATTCCACTGAAAAAGTTACCTTTCCAAAGGAGGCCAAGTCACAGTAGAGGAGGCCTTGAGGGGCTAAGAGAGTGCTGTGGATGGTTGTCGCTGTAGCGCAAAGAGCAGGCTTGAGTTTGCTGATGGTTGTTGCTGTAGGGTGAAGATCTATTTGGGCGTCACAGATGGTCATTGCTGGAGCTTTGCGTTGGTGGTCACCATTGTTGGTTGTCTTTGCTATAGCACGAAGTGCAGATCTCATGTTGCCAGTCATCGTTGGTAGTTCTGTAGCATGAAGAATCGGGTTCACTGGAACTTCCCGCTGGCGGTCATCTGGGGTGGTAGAGTGTTGGCGTGAACAAGCCAGTTCGCTGGCACTAAGAGCCCAAAACTTCAGAATTTCTTTTAGTGCACTCTGACGCCAGCCAAGGGTACAGTGCATGGTGAGGCACCTTTTGGGGATCAGGGACTGACACTAGCAGAGGAGAGCAGGGCTCAGGAAGGTCCAGTTGCAGGTCTAGGCAGGTTCACTTGCAGCAGGTCAGCTGGGAATTTGCAAGGAGGGTTCTGGAGCATGTTGGGTCCCTGTACCTCAGGACAGAGGGCCAGGCAGCTGACCCCTGGAGTCACGTTCGTCAGCCTGGGATGAAGGGAGGAGGTCCAGTCTTCCTTCTCAGAGAGTAGGGCAGGCCTCAAGCAGAAGGTCAGTCCTCTGGGGAGCAAGGCAGTCCTTCTGTAGTCCACAGGTCCAGGAGTGTACTGAAGAGGTGGTTCTGGAGCGCCAATGGTTATACCTATTGCCAGCCATTGAAGTGAGGGTGACCACTTGCCCAACCCTACATCTGGTTCTCTAAAGTTCTTCCCCTTCTATGCAAAGGCTCCAAGTAGTCTAGGGTGTGCTGTAGGCAGCCCTTTGAAATGTAAGTGGGGCATAGAACCTCTTTGCCTCACTCTTCCAGGCAAGAAACCCCATCCTGTCAGTTCCTAAAGCCCCTTTGTCTCACTGTCTGGGGGAAATGCAGAAAGGCCAATGGCCAAGCTATTCACAGTCATGTGTTTTTGTTTGATATTAACAGCTGTGATCTGGAGTACCATCATCTAGGAACTGTCTTGCTCCTGCAGAATTGACGGCTTCTATGTCTTGTAGCCCAGTTCACTGCATTGGATTACAAGTACCTGCATGACCTTTGGCACTTAGAACTCACGAAGTAGTACTTTTAAGCTGATGCTATACCTGTGCACATAAAGGGGTAAATGCAGTAGATGATATACAGTCCTTCTATATCACAATATGATAACAAGTCTCACCATTTTACTACTTATGGTCGAAATTAAATTTAAGTCAACATAGTATTGTCATATATAACAGAAGCGGTACAGCCTTAATTTAAATGCCCATCGAAAGTCACTATAGTAATTTTACAAAGAAGGCATTTCTTCACAGGTGAAACTTTGATTCTGAGTTCTGTATGTTTCGAAAGTGGCTTTTGATTTTGGAACATACCTGTAGCTGATTGGAAAATGTTTCGGATCAGCTATGTTTCATGTCTAATGTCAAATTGCTAAAGTATATCAATTTGTTTCCCTAACAAGATGGGGTACTGGTTTTTAACTATTTCACACTTAAATGTATGCTTTCAAAGCTGATTCGTTTGCAGTCTCACTTCTCATGGCAAATTTAAGGTTAGATAAGAAAACACGCATTATATGCAATACATATTTAGAACCTGATTTTGAGGTCAGTCGGAAAGCCTCCAACCGGCATCAACATTTTCAATTCCAACCACCTAATTTCAATCTAGATGGTCAGAATTAAAACCAGCTGGTCATTCCAGCTGGCTTCCGACGGGCTCAAGGAGCCTGTTGGCCATTGGAAACCGGCACATAATCCCTATGTGACTGTGTTTCCGCTGTTGGGAAGACGATGTCAGTTTGCGGCAGGCTTTCCATGTCAGGATTTCTGACATGGAAAGCCTGTCCAAAAGTGACTTTTGGGGCCCCTATCAGGGTACGTTTCTCCTTGCAGGCTCTGGTTTGGGGCCAAACGGGCACCTATGGTACCCCTCTGTTAATCCCTGCTGCATGTGACAAGCACCTTGAGCTGTCTGCCACGCGGTGCAAGGATTAACAGAATCTCCCATTTCTCTATGGGAGCTTGTGCTATGGCCTGTTTACAGCCGCAACACAAGCTCCAATAGAGAAATGGGAGTATGCGATTGCACCATGTGCGGTCGCATTGTAATACTGCTGTCAGGACCGCTGACCGAAGGTCAGTCAGTCCCGAATCCGCGATGATGTCAATTGGAGGCACATCCAACCGACATCATATTCAAAGCCCACGTCGGTGTTTACTTTGCCACAACAAGGGGCATGCTTATATTAATATTGTTGGACTTGTCCCTCCCTACAAGGTCACTCCATTTAATTTTGCTGAATTTGTTTGTGTTGGCCCTAAGACTCTGTGCAGTTTTCCATGTTAAAATACTTCTGCTCTCTCCTTTAAACATTGTCAAATTGGCTTTCACCTTTTTGGCATATTTAATTGACTTATGAGTCCCTAGTAAAGTGGTATACCTTATACCCAGGGCCTGTAAATAAAATGCTACTAGTGGGCCTGCAGTACTTATTGTGCCACCCACTTAAGAGACCCTGAAAAACATGTCCCAGGTCTGGCATTGCAGCCTGACTGCAGTTTTAAACTATCAAATAGACTTGGCAAGGTAACGCCCTGGCCAAGCATTTAACTCTCCATTAAATATAATTCATCCCTAAGCTAGGCACTAGGTAGCCAATAGGACAAAGCGCATTGTAATTAAAAGATTGGACATGTACTTTTAAGTTTTACATGTCGTGGTAGCTAAAAAATCCTAAATAAATTGTTCACCACTGTGAGACCTACCTCTCCCATACACATTGGGTCAATGGGGATATTATGGTCCTAAGACCCTATAGCCAACATGTTTCAGTCCTATTAAGCCCCATGAAGGGTGCTGGACTTTCTTCAGGGCAGGAACGTGTGCCCCCTGGTATGGGTAGTGACGGGAATTTCCCTATACTACTAGTTGTAAGGGTTGGTGATTATACCCTTATGAACACGCAGTGTCTGACTACAGGGCTACCCCAAAAAAAAGCTGGTTCTCCACTTGGAGTCGATACCCCTCCCAGAATGGGGTAAGGATGTGTGTGTGGACTACATATACGTATGCATGAACGCGTAAAGGAGAGCATGCATATACGTTATCATGACTTTTAAAGAAATTACGGTGGTTATTTTAAAGCTATAGTGTTGACCACGAGGGATTGACACGGGTGTAGGATCAATATGGATAGACACACACCTAAGAGCGAAAGGTGATAAGATGCGACGTAGGGCCGCCACCTAGACGGGCATAACACAGACACAAGCGCGTGATAAACTAAGTGTGTTTTTTTCACCCGCCACTTCGGTATGTTTGGTGGATTATTTTTCACCACAATTGAAAACGAACGCCTGTAGAGATGAACAACCTAGATCTCCATATAAATATGTGTGGTCTTTTCTGTTTTTCTTTTCTTTCTCTTCATAGATGGAGTGATATTTGAGACTAATTGGTCTGCAGAAATTAATAAGGAGCGTTATTTGCCCTTACAACTAGTAGTATAGGGAAATTCCCTTCACTACCCATACCAGGGGGCACACGTTCCTGCCCTGAAGAAAGTCCAGCACCCTTCATGGGGCTTAATAGGACTGAAACATGTTGGCTATAGGGTCTTAGGACCATAATATCCCCATTGACCCTTTACTTATATTTTATTATTACCCCCAGCAGGTCCAAGAATAAAAAGGGAAACTGGGATCTGCTGCCGGGCTTTTAATCTTTATCCCCCTGGCCAAAAACATCTTCCTAAGAGCTCCCTGAGAAACGGTCGAACCCACCTCGACTTTTAGGCGTCGAGGTGTCCCAATGATGAAGCATGACACCACTAGGGTGTGTGAGGGAATATAAAACAAAAGGAGTTGCCTCCTTCCCCACTCAGTAGTGGTGATCCTCATTGACTTCACGTAGGGACCTCGATACTATTAGAGCTCTAAGATTGTTCAAATATATCCAGCAACCCTGTTGCGAATTAACAGTGGGGAGTACTCGTGGTAAAACAGTGATCCCTTTAGACCCCTCAAGCGCAAGATCTCTTGAGACCTCCCCACCCCCAATAGCGCTGGAGTTCTTGAGACTTCCATAGTGTGGCTCAGTCATTATAGAGACTCTGCTGTCAATGAGGCAGTGCTGAACAAAGGGTGCGGAGAAGTTCCGTGGGTGCCAGGAAGTGCTTTCAGCGCTTTCTTTGATGTTGCAGGAATCCATGTAAATGCTGGACGGAAGGAAGTATTGGGGCGAGTTTAAGGAATTCACGTGATTTTTTTCTTCCTGGAGTTGCTGTGTTGCATTGCTAGTGCGCTGATAAAAACATGTGATGTAATGAAAATGTCTGCAGACGGTGCAGCTATGATAACTTAAAGTCTTAGCTTGGGCCGGTGCCGATAAAATCCACGCCACGAGGGGCGGATTGTTTTTTCCCGAACTCCATGTTTCATGTGGAGCATGGAGTAAAAAAACCTTGCACGCTCTGTCAGCGGAGCGGAGTTCACCGTCCACCCTTAAACTGAATAGGCTGTGCCCTACTTTTAAAGAAAGGAATTGTCACCACTGCAATGTACAACTTAGAGCCATGACCGGGGAGGGAGAAAACCTCAAGCACTTCAAAGGGGATTCTCTAGAAACTTCTACTTCAAAGAAGGCATCAGATATAAAAAAAATAGGACTCTCAGATCCACACTCCAGTTTACTTTCTGGACCTGTGGGAGGACTTTCAGAGGACTGCCTGTTTCTGTGGCCTGCTGTGCACCCGGAATGACTCCTTTGCTGCTTAAAGCCTGCCTTGAGCCCTTAGAGGTCTGCCCTGCTGTGTCAGCCCTGTTCCACCTCTAGAAGCCAAGACTACCAATCAATCAATCAATCAATCAATCAATCAATCAATCACTCAATCAATCAAAATATTTGTAGAGTGCACTACTCACCCGTGAGGGTCTCAAGGCGCTAAGGAGGAGAAGGGTGTGTGCTGCTACTGCTGCTACTGCTCGAACAGCCAGGTCTTGAGAAGTCTCCTTAAGGTCAGCAGGTCCTGGGTCTGTCACAGGTGGATGGGGAGGGTGTTCTGTGTCTTGGCGGAGAGGTGGCAGAATGATCTGCCGCCGGTGGTCGTTCGGTGAATGCGTGGAACAGTGGCGAGGTCAGCAGAGCGAAGCTGGCAGTTCGGAGTGTAGAAGGTGAGTCGTTTATTAAGGTATGTTGGTCCAGCATTGTGGAAAGCTTTGTGAGTGTGGGTGAAGAGCTTGAAAGTGATCCTCTTCTTGACGGGGAACCAGTGCAGGTCTCTCAGGTGGGCAGTGATATGGCTGTGGCGGGGGATGTCAAGGATGAGGCGTGCGTAGATGTTCTGTATGCGTTGAAGTCTTTTCTGGATTTTGGCTGTGGTTCCCGCGTAGAGAGCGTTGCCGTAGTCCAGCCTACTGCTGAAGAAGGCCTGGGTGACCGTCCTTCTGGTTCTGGTGGGGATCCATCTGTAGATCTTGCGAAGCATGCGGAGGGTGTTGAAGCAAGAGGAGGAGACGGCGTTGACTTGCTGGGTCATTGATAGTGATGAGTCCAGGATGAACCCCAGGTTGCGTGCGTGGTCGGTGGGTGTTGGCGCAGCTCCCAGCGTGGCCAGCCACTAGGAGTCGTCCCAGGCTGAGCTAAGGATGAGGACCTCCGTCTTGTCCGAGTTCAGTTTCAGGCGACTGTTCTTCATCCATTCGGCAATGGCCTTCATTCCTTTGTGGAGGTTGGTTTTGACAGTGGCAGGGTCCTTGGTGAGGGAGAGGATCAGCTGGGTGTTGTTGGCATATGAGATGATGTTGAGGTCATGCAATAGGACGATGTTGGCGAGCGGTGCCATGTAGACGTTGAAAAGGGTCGGGCTGAGGGATGATCCTTGAGGTACCCCGCAGGTGATCTTGGTGGCTTCGGATCGAATGGAGGGAGGCAGACTCTTTGGGTTCTATCGGTGAGGAAGGAGGTGATCCAGTCCAGGGCTTTGTCGCGGATCCCTGCATTGTGGAGGCATGTGCATAGGGTGTGGTGGCAGACGGTATTGAAGGTGGCAGAGAGGTCCAGGAGGATGAGGGCCGCGGTTTTGTCTTTGTCCAGCAGGGTCCTGATGTTGTCAGTTGCGGCGATAAGGGTGGTTTCGGTGCTGTGGTTGCTGCGGAATCTGGATTGGGACAAGTCCAGGGTGTTGTTCTCCTCGAGGCCAGTGATCCGGAGTGGATGGTGTTCATGAATTTGATGGTGTCGTTGACGTGGTTCCAGAAGAGCAGGAGGTTGGTGTGGCTGGGGGGCGGTGAGTCTGAGGTGTCCGCGGCTGTCGGGAGGGTCTGGGTGTTAAAGCTGTCATGAATGTCTATGATCTTGTGATGGAAGAAGGTGGCTAGAGAATCGCAGAGGTCTTTTGACAGCGGGATATCATTAGAGCTGGAGCTGGGGTTGGCGAGTTCCTTCACGATGTTTGCTTTTGTGCGAGGTTGTTGTTGATGCGTTCCTTGAAGGAGCTCCTTTTGGCGGTTCGAATGAGTTGGTGGTGCCTGCGGCTGGTGTTCTTGAGGGCTGCGTGGTTTTCTGGTGTCTGTTCGTGGCGCCGCTTCTTCTCGAGTCTTCGGCAAATCTGCTTGGATGCCTGGAGGTCGGTGGTGAACCAGAGGGCCCTTCTGTTGGTGCGTCTGTTTGAGGGTTTCTTGATCGGGCGGGGGTGTTGGAGCAGTCGTCAATCCATTGCTGAGGTTGTGGGCAGCCGTGTCGGTGTCGGTGGGGATGGTTGGTGGGTCTCAGGTGAGGGTGGTGATTAGCTGGTCTTCGGAGACCTTGTTCCAGCTGCAGTGGAGGGATTCGTTGCGGGTGGTTGTGTGTGTGGTGTGTTTCTCGAAGGAGAAGTGGATCAGTCCAGTGGAGTTCGGTGGTGTGGGTCGAGCGTGTTTCCGGCAGAGTGGGTGGGTGTCGTGACGAGCTGTTTGAGTCCGAGGTTGCCGAGCAGGGAGGTGGAGTTGCTGTCACTATTGTTCTCGAGGTGGAAGTTCAGGTCTCTGAGGAGGATGTAGTCTGTGGATGCGAGGGCGTGCGTGCTGATGACGTCGGTGATGGAGTCGCTGAACTGTGGCCGGGCCGGGGGTCTGTAGATGAGGGTTCCTCTGAGGGTGGTGTTGGGATCGATGTGGATCTGGAAGTGCAGGTGTTCGGCAGTGCCGAGGATGTCTTCAGTGCTGGTCAAAATTCTGAGGGTATTCCTGTGGACGATGGCGATTCCTCCTCCTGGTCTGTTGGTGTGGTCCCTGCGGGTGATCTTGTAGAATTCCGGGATGGCTATGGCAATGTTGGGCGCCGAGGAGGGTGACTCCAAGGGCCAGTGGGCTGGCCTCCTGATCCACCTTCTTGAACCTGTGCCTGGACCGACAATGAGGGAGTCCTAACCCCCCAAGAGGTGCCCCTCCAGTCCTAGACTCTTGGTGGTGGGGTTAAAGGATCCCAAATAGGCAAAATCTGGAACTTGTGGCTTAGAAAAGTTTTGGCTAAAACCTGGCCTGAGAATCGAGAGAAGACCAAGACCAGATTGCTTGTCTATTCACCCAAGGTGCATCGCTTCTGGGCCTGACTTTGCAGCAGCTCCTGTTACGTTCTTCTCCGCAGCAGTAAATCCTGTTCAGTGGTCCTTTGCCAAAGGGGTATCTTGCCTTGAGGAACACTCAAAGACCACAGCCTCCAGCACTGTTCCACTGCAGATTTTTGACTTCCAAAAAAGTAACTAAGGCCCTGATTGTGACCTTGGCAATGGGATACTCCATCACAAACTTGACAGATATCCCATCCGCTGTATTACAAGTTCCATAGGATATAATGCAATTCTAATTTGGTGGCTGGGACATCCAATAGGTTTGTGATGGAGTAACCCTGTCCATCAAGATCGTAATCAGGCCCTAAGTCCGAATATAGTAATCTTAATCACAACTTGGTCCAGAGGCTCCCTGATGATGATGCCTCCTCATTGAACACTGCCTTGCGTTGCTGAAGTTCTACTGGCTAAAGATTTTTTCTTCAAATTTCTTCTAAGGTCAGGGGTAAGTGCCAAATGGCCCTAATCCACTGGCTCATGCTCTATTGCAGTTCACCATACTTTTCGACTTCAACCCGGTGTCGTGCAACTGAATAACTGCGGTTGACTCTTTGATCTTTTAGGCGCTAGCTTTTACCTTAAATTAGAAAAAATCATTCTTCTTGTCCTACTGATTGGATATTTGTTATTTTGGAGTCATATTACTTATTAAATGTGTGGGGTTTTGCTTGTGTTGTGGTTTCACTTAATTGCTGTTTTTGTACTACTTAAATATTTTACACATTGTCTCTAAATTAAGCCTGACTGCTTTTGGGCCAAGGTACCAGAGAGTAAAGCACAGGTTAATTTATTTACTTCTGTGGGTCACCCTTACAAGAAATGAATTTCTCACAAGTATGATTTAGGTAAAGGTGTGATATGTACATTACTTTACATGTTCATTCTACTGTGTTTCTTACAAGCTTATATTTGTGTAACCCATTTAACTGGACCTCTCCATGCACGTTCATCTCCTTTAAACACTTAGGGGGATATTCACAAGGATCTATTGCCGAGTTAACGGCACATTATCGCAGCCAAAGTTGCAATAAACGTATCACCCCAATCACAAGCTAGTGTTAACAGCCCACAGCACCAGTTTACCCACGATAACAGCCGCAAAAAACATCGCCACAGATGAACCCCACAACTATCGCTAATGAGATGCAGAGTAGGCGTTCCAGTGCCAAAAGCTGTGACAACACCACTCCACAACATTCACAACGACCAGACAGAACTGCGATAAGAACACAAAACAGGTGATAAGGCGCGTTAGCAGCAGGAAAATAACACCTGCTCTGACCTGGTGCAATGTTGGACCACAGCCTGCACCACTAAAGGGAGCACAGCCCAGAGCCACACCTGAAGAACAACAGATGCACGCGGGCAACTGAACATGCAGCCCGGAGGGCCGAAAGGGCAACAACACCCGCCACCACCAGCCCCAAGACCCCCCTCCCCGGCACCCCCCGACCAAAGACATGCCACATCAGCTACACCTAAATATGTACAAAATAATCCGCTTGATGTTGCATAATCACAATTGGTGACATGCATGTGTCATCACAGAAATACGCATCACACATTCACTTTCGAAGCAACAAATAAAACTTCATTAAAAAGAACACTACAATGAAATGAAGACACATGGTGGCTCCCCTCAGGACAATCTGTAGGTCACAGCCTGCAAGACAAAAATCATGATGAGAAGGTGTGTCCTGCACACATCAAATGACAGAGAGAGAAAGTAAAGGAGAGAGAGAGGGAGAGAGAGAGATAAGAAGAGAGGGGGAGAGAGAGAGAGAGAGAGAGAGAGAGAGAGAGCGAAGAAGAGAGGGGGAGAGAGAGAAGAAGAGAGGGGGAGAAAGAGAGAGAGAGAAGAAGAGAGGGGGAGAAAGAGAGAGAGAAGAAGAGAGGGGGAGAGAGAGAGAGAGAGTGAGAGAGAAGAAGAGAGGGGGAGAGAGAGAGAGAGAGAGAGAGAGAGAGAGAGATGAAGAGAGGGGGAGAAAGAGAGAGAGTGCCACCCCTGCGCACCCAGGCTACACTGCTCACCTGCTGCCACCGGTGTGTCTCCAACCACTTGCTGGTATGTATAGCAGTACACCAGGTCACACATCTGAGACAGAGCCTTCATCTGAAACAGAGTCCAGATACATGATTGGCACAGTACACACACTTGTACAAGACAACATCACCTGCCCGCCCAGGCACCCCAGCCTCTCCCGCTGCCCATTGGAGCATGCCCGCCCATGCACACCCAGGCCTTACTGCTCACCTTCCACCACTGGCATGGAGACAGGAGGTCCCAACACATGCCGCTGCAAGCCACAAGCCCGGAGCCTACAAAGATGGCACCCTCCACATCATGCAGCCACGCTCTGCAGGATACCAGGTCTCACATTTGGTGCTGCGTCTTGATTACTCCGTGGCGTAGGACATACCAGTGCACCCGGCATCATCGCAAGCTGCACACCCGCTCAGCCCAATGGGTGCCACTAACTCTGAGATCCCGGAAGTGATGCCACATGGCAGTAGGCCCCGCGCTGCCCGCAGGCTCTGGCCTACACTGCAGTCCAGCAGGGCACACAAAGCCTGAGCTGTTTGGACCGCCGGGACGTGGCATCATCCCGCTCAGCAGCTTAAGGTGCCACTGACTCAGTGCACCCAAAGTCACCATCCCGTGGTGGGGTGCCTGTGCTGGCCGCAATGCTCTGGGTGCCACTAACCCTGTGCAACCCTAGTCAGCGGCACGTGGTGGTAGGCCCGTGGTGGCTGCAAGGCCTCAGGTGCCACTAACCCTGTGCTCAACAACTCATGGGCCCTTTATGATTGAGAACCGTGGAGCGTCCGTCATCCAGTCACCACCGGCAGATGGGAATGTGACGTGGTCAGGCCCTTATGTTGGCAGAGTCACATGGCCTGTGACGCCTGTGCCGGATGGGTGTGGTGTGTGTGCAAACCTGCCCTCAGGGAGCGGCAGTGACATGCTGACAACTAGACCAGTGACCTGCACACCACCAGCGAGTACGCCTGCAACGGGTAGCAATGAGGGCCCCCCTCGGCGCGTTCACAGAGTGGTCTGGCCTGCCGTACGCCGGACCAGCGCAGGGCTTGCAACAATGAATTGTGGGCTCTGGGCATGGTTCAGTCCATGTCCGGGCATGGAAGAGACTGATGCATGTGTCCCTGTTGTAGTGTTCACGGGACCTGGTACACAATATGCAATGTAGCACCCTCTGACTGGCATCCCACAGGATGAGCATCATTGACGCAAGGAAAATCACTGTCCCTACATTCATCCACACATTCATACATGAATGATGAAAGACAAAACACAGCAGTACGTCACTAGATGTTTATTGCACATCCAGTGCAGTTCTGCAGCTGGAGCGACACAGGGCAATGCCAAGCACACTACACATTATGGGCCCGTGGAGGGCCAGCCAAAGTCCATCCGGGGATGACAAGTACTGCGGAAGAGGAAGGGTACAGTCCGCAGTCTGGTCGCCATGTCATTGGTCATCAAACAGGACATGGCAGTCCATGTCGCTGTCCAAGGTGAGTGCATCGAAGTGCATCGGGGGTCAGTGGAAGGTCATTAAGGCCGAAGCAGAAACAGGCCAGGTGGCGGAAATGAATGCTAGTGCCTCCTGATCACAAAACCATCCACGTCCTCATCCCCGGATGTGTGCTCTGCCCCACCTGTGGGTGTTGCAGTACCAGCTGAGGGACAGTGTGCCACTGACACATCAGATGCCGGAGTGGATACGTCTGCCACACTGTGAGGCAATGGCTCACCAGGGGGTGGAGATGGGGATGGGGTGGGGGCAGCAGCATTCATCTGCACCACGCCTTGTGTATGCAATGACATGATGATGATTGGTAGGGCATGGTAGATCCCAGCTACATTTCGCTGATGTGCAGCGGTGGCTGCCATCCTTTCCACCTCCATCCGCACCATGTCCTCCATGAGCCTCTGCATGTGTGCCAGCTCACGGCTGGATTCACTGGTGCCCCTCTGAGCGGACAGGTGTTCTTCTCTCCGCGTCAGGACTCCAACAATGTCAGTGAGGGCTTGTTGGAGACCATGGAGCGGGCCTAGACAGCCATGGATGGCGTCCAGTTTGGTGGCCATGAGGTCGAACCCCACTCGCACCTGCTCAGCTGTCTCCCTCTGGGCCTCCAGCACACAGCATTGGAAGGCCGTGTGTTGTTCCTGGGGGTCTTGGGAGACTGCTGAGGCCGTGGGTGCCTCCTGCTGGGTGGTTTGGGTGGTGGGTGGTGTCTCCTCGATGCAGCTGGTCAGCCCTGATCCCTGAGGCGAGTCACAGATGATGTCAATGATGTCTAGGAGGGCTTGTGCATTGATGCTGCGGTTGTCCTCGTCATCAGTGAAGACTGGCTGGGACTGCTCTGCAGGGGGTGTTGACGGTGTCCCTGTAATGCGAAGGGGAGATGGTGTATTGCAATGTGTCCACATGTATGTAGCCGCATGGTACATGTTGACATTCAGACAGCATGGCATTGTACATTGTGACGGTCTATAGATCTGCGCGATGGCCCAGAGTCATTGAGCGTGTGCACGGTGCTCTGCTTGATTGTGCATGTGTGCCATCGTGGCCATCTCCACCCGTCCCCCCAGTACCTGGTGGTCACTCACCCTGTTGCGTTTGTGTTGTGTCCTGTCAAGCAGTGTCCGGTCCACCGAATCCGGCCACAGTATTCACACTGATGACTGTCGACACCAGCTCCTCCATGCCATCCAGCATGAGTTGTGGCGCTGGGCCCCCACCTCCAGTCTGCATTGCTGCCTTCTGGTTGGCTGCGAGTTTCTCCTTGGTCTTCCGCTTGATGCCATTCCATCGCCTCTTGACCTCGTCCATTGTCCTCTTGTGCTCTCCGACGGCATTCACCTTGTCAACGACGTCCCGCCATATTCCAGTTTTGGTGCCCAATGACACGTTGGAGGTGACGAACAGTTGTTGATGGTGTTCCATCACCTCCGTGACTATGACTGTTCGCCTGCGGACTGAACTTCGTCTTCCTCTTCTTCTTGTCCTTGCCCTTCCCTGTCCCCAAGGTCCCGGGCTGGTCGTCCGGGGTGCTTGTGGGGTTGCGCTTGTCCTCTGTGCCTGCTCCGGCTGCTTCCATGGTGCTTGGGTGTTGGTCAGTTTGTGTTTTGGTGTTTTTTCTACTTGTATGGTGATTTTTCCAGCCTGCCAGGTGTGTGTTGCAGGCCTGGCGCTGCTTATCACTGATTTCCTCATTGCGCTTTGGCCCATCACTGTTTTTTTGTGTTGTGGTTTGTGTTTTTATCTCCATCGAGGTGGTTGTATCGCGGACATTGTTCGCGGTTTCGGCAGACTATCACATGGTACCGCCTTGTTGTGAATTCCACGTTGACACAGGGTTATTTTCCTGCGATGGTCTGCGATGTTGAGAGTTGCGTTAAGCTACTCTTGCGGTAGTTATTACACGTTCTTGTGAATCTACCCCTTACTGTCACTAATTGGCATTATTCTTTTACTATGGTCTACTCTTTCACCTCTCACCTTTGAGAGTATTTTTCTTTCTATTCTTCCCAGGCCTTATGTCATAATCAGTTTACTTTTCTGTAATTTGATTTAAAAGCTGTTCATCAGACCCTCCACTGGCACTTTCTTGTCCAATCTGCCAAAACTCCTGCATGCCTATCCAGTGGTCACCTTCATGTCTGACGGAACCTACCTTCAGCTCAGCTCGTCTATGTCATGCATGTTTCAACGTTATGAGTATCTAACAATAGGTCTGATGTGACTCCAGACTTCCATTGTGACTTAGGATTAAGCCTTCTGTAGTATTTCCTAAACTTACATGCTAGCTTTGATTAGCACTGTTTCCTGAGGAAACGGTTGCCGACACTTTAACCTTATTCTTTGCATATCAACCACTTTTCTTAGTCTCTCTTTTTACAGCTCATAATATTATGCATAAGGCCTACTATAATTAAGAGGATTAGCAAGAGACAATAGGAATATTTATCTTCTAACTGGTGCTCCTCTTTTGCCTAAATGCTTGCCCAATTTCAGGTGGCACACAAGGTTCATCTTCAACATTGTCCCCTATAAATCAAAGTGCCATTTATCAAAAAGTTATTCTGAAAAGGTTGAGCTTTTGGCTCTTCTGACAAATAGTTGTGATTGTGTCTGGTCCAGCATTGTTCTTTTTTGCAAACCTGAGGTGACTACACTTTCAACTTCTCCGGCCAACTCTGCCTTCTTCTCCTGGGGGAGACAAAGCCAGAAGAGTCAGCTTCAGTAGAACAGGCTCAATTCTACCAATCTCTTATTCAAGTAAGGCTTTTTATTCTTCCCTCCTCTATTCCATTCAGGGTAGTCAGACATGTTCCTTACCAAAAACCAGTCACATTTTGTGAATACATTGATCCTTCTGGACATTACAGGTTACTATAGAGATTTTTGTAGGTGAGCCAAACACACATATAGACCATAACCTATTGTTTGTCTTCACATGGGAATAGTGCTTTTGTATCTCAGACTACCAGATTTTCTCACCTATATAGACTGTGATCATTGGAAATGTCATTAGCCTTTACTTGATTTGCACTCACTGAATATGTGTTTGAGACATAGTTGTCCCTAGGTCATATAAGCTGTTAGGACTCCCCTATCGTGGTTTTTGCTGCCTCTATGCCATCAGCGATCACCAGGAGGTAAGGCTCACCTATGACTGCCATCATGTAATGATGAGTTTCAGCAGAATATGACTCGTTACTAAGCGAGCCATTACATCGCATGGCATTACAACGCGGTCGTTACAACGACCACATTGTTACCACGCAATGCCATTACAATGCAAGTCATTCCATCGACTTGCAGCAGATGGCACCCTGACATTAGAATGATATAATTTACTGTTCCAACTCCAGCCTTCGCATCAGTAGGGAAGGTGTTGGAATAGTAAACTATACTATTTCTAATGTTAGCGCGCCATCTACTGCAAGTCGATGTAATGACTTGCGTAGTAATGGCATCGCGGAATAATTACGGCGATGTAAAGGTCGTTTCCCGTTTCAGCATCGTCAGTCTGATGAAATGCCTGTTTATATAATTTAATCCATTACAGGTATTTTAGAATATCTGGCAAGAAACTGAACGAGACAACAGCATGTTGTCACTTCCTTAGCTGCCAAGCCATCAAGGTAGCAGGATTATGTCAGGCACTTACTTTGAACCTAATGACACCTGGCAGTGTACACCACAACAACATTTTTTTCATCATGGTCATAAAATTCTACATAGTATAGCTTTGCAGCCATGTTGGCAGTAAATCAGCTGTCTTTTGCCAGATCTTCTGAATCAGGCCGCCTCCCACTAAAATAATTTACGAGCTAATGGCTCAGCTTCGTTTATAAAGTAAAAGCTGAACATACTCATTAAAACTGGCATAGGTACAAAACAATCAAAGTAAAATGGAAAAAATACTAGTACATTTGACAGTAGCATTTTAAGAACCGTTGGTGCAAGCAAAAGGAGGACAGTCAATCGCTCTGAGTTCTGTACATAACAAAAGATTACATCCATTTCAACAACGTAACCCCATCTCCAGCCTCATTTACTTGAGCCCCATTAAGTCACTAGAGAAGGTGAACTGGCTGCAGGGCTTCCTCATTCTTGACAATATGTCTCTCAACAAGTGACTCCCAAACCTGGATCACCCAGATGATCGTACAAAGACCACCGTTACTATTACTATGCGACCAGCCCACTCCAGGGAGGAACAGGAACACCTAGGAGTCTTGTTGCATTTCCTTCCAAACCAACTCTCATGGGTTCTATCACAGACCCAGTTATCAAAGAAACTTACAGCTCGCCTTCCGCTGCAGGTACCACAGTGTTAGGGTCGAAATAGGCACATGCACTGGCCAAATAGCTAACATTGTGGAAACTGCCTCCTTGGTAGATGTTAGGTAAAGGAGTGTTAAAAAGTGAGGCAATATGTCTTCCACATGAGGCTAAAGCATCCCTAACAGTCTGCATACAGGACAGATGCTATGCAAGAGAGATGTCTGCAGTTCTGAATTTGCACACAAATAATTGCCAGAGCCTAGGGTTATACTCAGAAGCCCACTGTCGAAGTCAGGGTGCCGAATACCAAGTCTGCGTATTCTTGATTTCACCACTGCCAGACATTCCATGCATCTTTATCTAGCTCTTGCAGTCTCCTTTTCATCCCTGCTTTCTCCCTTTGGCACTGTTTTTCCATCCTTCTCTTCCACCTAATTATCCCCTTTTTGTGTGACTTTTCTCTCTTGCTCTGTATCAAAGACTGTCTGTCGAGGAAAAATAAGAGCTAATCCTTAAAAATAAGTACAGGTAAGCTCCAACTGCATCAACTGGCTGAAATAAAGCACTGGATATCTAACAGTAAGGAAAGAAGGGGTCAATTTTACCCCTAAGGAACTTCAGTCTCAGTTTCCAAGGAACCTTCATGGTGATACCACGATCGGACAAGAGTTCCATCTGACCCAGGTGGCTTAGCAAAAACATTGTGCATATGTATTCAATTACAAAGTCAAAACAAGCTTTATTAGGTGCAAAATGTACCACCATAAAATAATTCTAATCAGAAATAACGGTTACAATTTAAAAAAATAAAAATGTGCAATTAGGTTAAAAACGGGAAGACATAATGCTCAATCAATACAACAAGGTACAGTACATATTTACATAATATATAGGGCAAATAAGCAGAATGACCTATGTCATTTATATACAAAAAGTACTATTGTATATCCCGATATAAGGCACAGTGCAAAATAGTCAAGATAACCTGTATCATATAGATACAAAAAGGTGCATTGTGCTATCGTGTGGCCGAGTAAATGGTACATAAAGTAACTACATGGCCTGTGACATATAGATACAAAGAAGGTGTTTTCTTGGTTTATCCCGGTATAATACACAGGACATAATAAGCAAAAGGACCTGTGTCATATAGATACATAAAGTGCATTGTGCTGTTGTATGTCCCAATGAGCAATACATGAAATAACTGCATACACTCATCTGGCTTCTCTTGTAATAATGCTTCCAAATGTGAGTAAATCTTTCTTCGTCTTATTGCCATTCATGTTAGTTAATTGAGATTGCTTTTTTCGAGAAAAAGGACCATAAAAGCATTCTACATCTATGCATACAAGACACAAAAAACTATGACCAAATTTTTTTTTAAAATGAGTTATAAGTATAAAATTATTAGATAAATGTGTCCATCTAGAACATTGTATCACAGAATAAATAAAAATTCATAGGAATAAAGCAATAGGACAGAACATCCTGATAATTCCAGGTTAGCAGCATAACTTTATCACTCCAGAAGACTTTCCTTTAATATTTTATTCCGCTTATTCCATGCACAGCCTAAAAACTTTACCACCCCGCAGATCAAAGATGGAGTGCCGTTTGTTCTTAGAATTCGGAGGGCAACAGCATGTTTGGTTGTGCCAAGGTTTCTGCAGATTGGTTTTAGCCATCTGGCCCTTGCCAGTTTATAAGCAGGGCAAGCAAAGAGAAAATGAGCTGTGCTTTCCTCCGGGGCAGGGCAACATGGGCATGATTGTACTGAAAATTTCGGAGAATTCCATTTCACTGTGAACGAATTTAGGGGTAAGTTGGATATAAAGAGTTCTATCTCTTGGGACTTGAATAAAGTCCATATATGGTTCAAAACAGCTGTATCGTTTGTACGAGAAGAACTCCTCGGTTAGTTTTCCCATATGAGGATTTCTTGACTCCCGATCACCTACCCAGTTCCAGTAAAGTAGTTTAAGCTCCTCTTTTGCCGGAGGGATCTGACTTGCCCATGCCCCAGACAGCCCAAGATCAGTTAGTAATTTCTTGAGGTTAGCCAGCCATTTGACTTTGTTGCCTAGGTCGAGTGCAAGGACCTCTGAGAATGCCGCTGCATAACCATAGAGCTCCTGCGTCCGCCGTAGGCGTGCCCAGAAGAACAGGGGACGGGACCTGGCAATGTCACTAAAGGGGCGCCTGCCCATATCACATAAAATTGGTCTCAAGGGGGTACTAATGGGGAGCGAGACTAACTCTCTGAGGAATTTATGTTCTGACTTGGAGATGTCATCAGTGTTATAAAAACCCCCAGAGCTCGGATCCATATAGGGCCAAGCTCACTGCTTTGCTCTCGTAGACCGCGAGAGCAGGAGCGACCGGTTTGCTTGATGATAAACTTTGTGCTTTCCTGATGGCTCCTGCTACTCGCTTGTGGTTTAATAACATTTTGTCCAGATGGGATCTCCAATTCATCTTGTCAGAGAGTCTAACCCCCAAATAATCAAACATTTTGACTCTCTCTAACTGGGTTCCATCGAGGGTAAGGCTGGATCTAAACTGTTTACGAGGGTTAAAGGCCATAAACTTCGTTTTTGCGGTGTTTATCATAAGACCACGATTTATACAGAAGAGATGGAATCTATCTAACAACTTCTGTAAACCAGCTGGAGTTTTGGAAATGAGGAGTGTGTCGTCGGCAAAGAGGAGGGTCTCGATTTTGTCCCCAGCCAGAATGGCAGGGTCTTCTCCCAGAAAATCAACCACCCCGTTCACATGCAATGAAAATAGGGTGGGAGCCAGGACGCACCCCTGTCGGACCCCCCTACTAACCGTGATCCTATCAGTAACTGGGAACCCCATCTTAGCTGAGCATAATTGTCCTCGTGTAGACTAATCAGCAGATTTAAAATTTGTGCTGGAATACCCATTTCTGCTAGGACTGACCACAGTTTCCCCCTAGGAACCAAGTCGAACGCGGTCTTGAGGTCGATAAAGGCAAGATAGAGGCTGCCCCTACCAATCACTACCACTTTCCAATACAGGAGGAGCAACCTAAAAATGTGATCAAAAGTCCCAGTGTTCCTTCTAAACCCCGCCTGATACTGGGAAATAATGCTACCATCATCAATCCAGTCCTGAATCCTATGTAGGAGTACCCTGCCGACCACCTTCTGGATGACATCTATCAGGCTTATAGGCCTGTAGTTGGCGGGGTCCTCCTTGTCCCCCTTTTTATAAATGGAGACTACTTCGGCTCCTTTCCAGGAGTCCGGGACTGGTGCTCCCTTAAGGATTAAGTTAATCAGAAGGAGAATATAATTGGCCCATTTGACAAGTTCAAGTTGGAGTAAGTCTCCCGGAATTCCATCCGGTCCTGCAGCTTTGGCAGGAACGATGCGGTTGATTGCATCTACAATTTCTGTAGCGTTGAAAGGTGTAACTTCATTGACAGAATGTAAATAATGGGCCTGTTCTACAAGCTGCTGGTTGTCCCGGGAATCCTGTCGTGAGTATAATTTGGAAAAGTGGGCATACCATTCTGAGTTGGTAATGTGATTAGGGATTGGGGCAGTACCTCTGGAGTCAGCAGCTTTAATCAAATTCCAAAAGACTGTAGAATCCCTTGGATTGCAAGCAACTTTAAGTGCCTGCCAATAAGATTCCTCCCAATCACGTTTAGCGTTTTTGATGGCAGCATTATACTCTTTCCTGGCTTCTTTAATTTTAAGAGGAATTTTCCTTTTAAGGGCAAGAGATAGGGCCTTTCTCTTTATTCTGCAACCCTTTGTGAACCAGGAGTTAACCCCCTTTTTATTTCTATCCTTGTGGTTAGCGGCTTGCCTAATCTGAAAGTGAGAACCCATCTGAGAGATAGTTGCTTCGTAGATAGAAGTTGCCTTGGGTATTGCAAGAGGATCTGTATCAGCTGCCTCCAATTCCTTAGTTCCCAACAACAGGAGTTCAAGAATGGACTGGATTTTAAAGTCTTGCCCTACAACCTTCGTCCACTTCAAAAACCTGTCAGAGTTGGAGGGGACGACATCCTTAGTAAATAATATGGGATCAGTGCTTGGGACTTGCTCGGGCAATGGCCAGAATTTCTTCAGGGAACAAGACAAGAAATTATGGTCACTGTCCACTGTGGAACCAACTGCCATATCAGTAGATGAAGTCCAAAGACGAATATCTAGTAAAATATAATCGATACGTGAAGTAAACCCTACTCTGTTGAAAGTATGGGCTCTTAAACAATCGGATGGGGCTCTACCATTCAATGCCCTCAGACCAAATTCGGAAGTGATTGCATTGATTTGGACAGCCACCTGAGTCCACTTCTTAATGGGTGCTAAATCTAGAGAGGGTATTCCCCATTGGAGATCTTCATCTGCTGTCCCTAGGAAATCATCCGAACCCAGGGGTTCGAAGGTACAATTGAAGTCTCCTGCTATCAAAACTTTCGAAAGTGGGTGGCAGCTGCTTAGTTTTTCCTAAAGGAGGGAGAGGATGGGCGAGGTCTTACCACCAGTCGTCCCTCTTACGTAGATATTAAAAAGTTCAAGGGTTTCCCCACCCTTTAGCCCTTTTATGGTAAGCCACAAGATATCTTGGGATGGTACGACATGTTATTTTACTGTCCATCCCAAGTCGATACTGATCCACACAATCAGGACGCCAGAGGGGTGCCCCTTAACTGTATGCAAATCTGAAGTGAAAAAAGTAGTGTATCCTGATTTGTGGAGTGGTGTCAAACTCCAAGTTTCCTGAAAGATACATAAGTGGTGATCTTCAACTAAGCTACTCCAATGGGGCAATGGTATCTCATTCCTGAGTCCCGCAATATTCCAAGAAAGAATTTTTAGTGGAGTATTGCACGGCTCAGGTACTTTGGCCACCACATCTGCATCTATATGATTCATGGTAGTCATCTGGTTATTTAGTAATTGGTCATACCCTAAAGCTTCCTGTCCTACCTGGTCTAGATTGGAAATAAGGACAGGAGTAGCACACAAGGTCGATCCACCTAATGATGTGGAATCCAAGGGTAGGCTCCTAGGAGCATAGGGGTAGTTAGAAACAGGCCCTTCACATCCCCTAGAGTTCAGGTCAACGATGGATGCTGTGCTACAATTTCCAAGAGTAGCCGTATACGGTATATCATACAAAAAGACATGGGGGCGGCCAGGCGAAATGTATGTACCCTGATAAGGGTGTTTAGTCTGCCCCGAGTCCTGAACAGGGTTGTGCGGAAGTCAATCGATTTGGCTCAATGGTGAGGGTAAACCACTCTCTAGAGGTTCCTGGTGGCAAACTGCTCTTCTCTCTACTGTAAGTGAACAACGCCTGATCTGTATTAAGGACGAATCAGAAGGAGATGTACGATAATCCAGGGCAACCAGGTTATCTGCCAGATCCGCGTTTGACAAGGTTAGTTCAATATTGTCAAACGCCCTATCTGCAGATAGACATCTGTTTGCTCATAGTATATCCTCCCGTATTATAGAGCGACAGCCTCTAGTGTGCCGTAGCCAGTGAATAGACTTGTTCACTAGAGATTCTCTACTCTCAAAACGACATGTAGAGTTTAATTTGGGCACATTTACCATAAAGACAGTGTGCGTTTTTTCCCTTTGGTCCCAATGATTATAGAAAGATGGAAAGGACATTGGAACTCGCGATTTTAAATGAGTCTGAGGGTGAGAATCAAGTGGTAAAGCACTGCTCCTAAAATGAAAATGTTTTTTAACTAAGAGATGTTTCTCAGAGAGGTTCTCAATGCAGGAGACATAGGGTGTGTTGTGGTATCATAATTATGCTCGTGCACACGGTGGGACACTGGGACCTGTACCTTTCTTGGCCCTTCTTCCCCTTTCCCAGTGCTCAGTATTGTAGTTGGGGAACCCTCTAGGGTAGGTGGAAGCTGGTTTGGGAGACAAGCTGAAGGAGAAGGACTAACTAGGGAGGTAAGTTTTATAATTACATTTTTCAAAGATTCAACCTCAACCTTAAGAGACTGGACAATTTCAATCAGATTATTGTCAGAACATCTACAGAGGCAAGTCCCATTTGGATAAGTTTGGGGGGGCAGAATAGGAGCCGTGATTTCAACAGGTGTAATAGTGGAAAGGTCTGCTAAAATTGCAAACCTATTTGAGCAAGGTATAGGGATAGCAGGTTGGCTCGTTGTTGCACTCGAAGAATCAGTCTGTAAATCCAGGGCAGGAACTGCAGTTTGTTTGTGGACCAGAACCTTTGGTAGTTGCTCATCAGAGTTGCATTGTGCTTTTTTAAACATTAATGGTATGATAGATGACGGGGGGACATAAGTGTTAGCTATTGTTGGGGGGGGCAGGAAGTTTCTCAATCAGAAGATCCTCACACTCTCTGACAAGGGTGTCTATCCGATCCATGACACAATTGTCGGCGGCACCTTTGGGGATCTTCCTGGCCTTTTTTAACTTCCCTGCACATGTATTGGAACCGCTGCCACCCCCAGCCCCCTCCATAATTTTCCGCTTCCCCATTTGGGCACCAACCGCCAAACAGTTGACAATAAATATACAATAAAGGTTAAAGATAAAAGAACTTCTTTGTTGTAGATTCTAAAAGAAGTACATGAGTTTGTATGTCTATCTAGACAATAAAGGGGACAGACTTATAGTCACAGTACCTCTAGATTGATCGGCCCACTGTTGTAGTGAAATATGAAGGTAGGCCCAGCCCAGCCTCCTCCAGGCGATGACGGGCAAGGACGGGCCCGCCCTTGGGCCAGGCTTCACACGGGCGCGTCCCGCGCGCGTCCCGCATCGCGGAGAGATTATCTGCGCTAAACGCGCGTTGGTCGATTGACTCCTCCCCTTCTCTGCGAGACCCGCTGCACCTGGAGCAAGAAGGGAGGATCCTGGGAAATGTAGTCCTCTGGACTCAAAGGGTCCTGGCGCGATCACTTTGGCCCCTGCTATGGACCTAGGACTCCTGTCCCACCAGAAAGAGTAAACTGCGGTCCCCAGAAGCAATGGCACACACAGCGGCAGTCACGGCGCCCCGCGTCGCGGAGAGATTATCTGCACTATACGCGCGTTGGTCGATTGGCTCCTCCCCTTCTCTGCGAGACTCGCTGCACATGGAGCAAGAAGGGAGGATCCTGGGAAATGTAGTCCTCTGGACTCAAAGGGTCCTGGCGCGATCACTTTGGCCACTGCTATGGACCTAGGACTCCTGTCCCACCAGAAAGAGTAAACTGCGGTCCCCAGAAGCAATGGCACACACAGCAGCAGTCACGGCATGTATTCAATTACATATTTTAATCAGCACCACAAGAGATTTCTTTGGAATTCCAATGGTAATGAAAACAGTTACTGTTTGGTGTATCTTCCTGTGCACTTAGGTATGCTGCACATTCTTACTCCTTCCTTTCCCCAGCCATAATCTCGGGACACCTAGCTCCTAGAGTATGTTCATGATGTCCTACCATGCCACCATCCACACCTTGTACCAGTCATTAAGTGTGTTTAGCAATGGGGACTCTGTCTGCTTCCACTCCCTAGTCATGTATTACTGATGCCTATCTTTCTCTCGCCCATTGGCATACTTTGACGCTTTGTTCTCAGCGACAATTAGAAGCAGTTGTGTCAGTGCAGTGATGAGGATATATCAAGAGGCTATAAGTAGTGAGTACTGAGGCTGTAATCATATGACTGGTTACAAGACAGCAGTTTGGATGGATGTCCGCATCTTGTCTCTGGAGTGGAATTTGTTGACACCGCGGACATGTGGGCATGCATGCAAAACTCATGTGAAATGTGTGAAGGGGCTGCAGTACTGTGATTTATGAAATTGCATTTGGAATCCTTTGTGTTACTATCTTATATCAGCTAGCCTTGCAGTGCTGATGTTACGCAACACCACACAGGTGGAAAATAAAAAGAGGTGGCAAAGGAGACACAGGAAGAGGCAGATCGCACAGAGATACAACACAAATAGCATAAGCCTCTTTGTGCATTGCCACACTGAAGTCAGTCCTATATGCTTTGCCAATGCCTGTTAATGATTGTTGTAGTAAGTTTTCAGTGACTTAGGATCATATTTATGGGAATAGTGGCACAGGGCAGTGCAGCAAGTCACCTTGCTGCGCTGCTCTATGTCACAGAGAAAGGGCAGAAATGCTCCATATTTATCCAATATGGCACATTTCTGTCCTTTCCTCCTGCACTGGTGCCATTTGGCAGCCTAACACAAGCTCAGGGACACATGCAGCATAGTGGGATTGTTTTTGTGCAGCAAGGTGACCTTCCTGCACAAAAAAATCCATAGAGATGTTTTCCATTTTCTATATGTGCTGCATTTTCTATGTGTGCTGCAAAATGGAGCACACATAGAAAAAGGACAAAGCAAGGTGAAATAAAGATATATCTCCTCGTTACGCCTCACCTGAGGAATGTATCTTTTTGGCACATTCCCAAGTTTACCAGTTTGGTAAATCAGGGAATGCGTAAAAAAACCATGGGATTAGCATGGGAATACCCACTGCAGTGCCCATGGAAGGCCTCCCTTGTGCAGAGTAATGCACCACAGCGATTTCATAACTATGAAGTAACTCTTTTTAAAAAGCTCAGGCATTCCTAGCTTTTATTAATTTAAAAAAACAAATTTCCTGCAGATGTTCATGCTGACAACAGAGCCATTATTCTACATAGGTCCTTCTTGCAGTTAGAAGAAAGCAAACTTTGCATACTTGTGGGGAAAAAATATAATTATTAATTTCATTGTATCATTCATTCCACAATGCTTGGTAAAGCAAAATTTCCATTGATTATTTTCATCAGTAGAAACCAAACAGTCACATGGCAGTGTGCTGCATGCATTTGAGAGAAAGAGAAAATGACTGCAGAGCCTGTCAGTGTACTGATAATCCGTAGTGTATCTTTAAGAATCTGCTACTAGATTCGTGAAAATGCTAATATGTGTTATAACTTGAGAAGAAAAACAATTAGGACCTCATTACGATGTTGGTCGGAGTTGCCTCCGACCCACACCGCCTCGGTCTCGGGACCGACTGACCTCTGGTCGATTGTTCCGACCATATGATTACGATGCGACAAAACACTGTTCGGTCGCATACTCCCTTTTCTCTATGGGAGGTTGTGTCTCAGCCGTACACCGGCCTTAACACAGGCTCCCATAGAGAAATAGGAGTGAGTGTACAACCCTGCACTCTATGGCTGGCACCCCCACACAGTGCAGGGATTTACAGGCGGTCACTCTGGGTACCCTCTCGGCCACCAACCCTAGGCTGCGGAGGCAAGGGGTTCCTTCCAGGGACCCAAAAAGCCACTTTTCTACTGCTTTTTCATGGTGAAAAGACATTCACGGAAAGGCTGTCAGAAACCAACATCATAACCCCAATGGCAGAAACCCGTACATAGAGGATTACAGCACAGTTCCGACAATCCGGAAGACCCCGAGAGCCGGTCGGAACTGCGTCAGAATGACCGGATAGATTATGCTCCGGCCATCAATATCGAAATTGCGTGGTCAGAACGCAAACCAACTGTGTAGGTTAGAAAGCCTCTGACCTTGTTGGTCAGCTTCCAACCAGCGGTCGTAAGCTTTCCAACTGACATTGTAATCGGCCCCTTAGATGTGCATTTAGAACATGGTAAAATCTAGCAGAATTACTTGGTAGCAGTTTCCCGCCATAGTTTGACATTAGCAGTCATCAGTTTACTATTTTGGGAATTGATAACTTGGAAATTACCAAGCACCTTTTTTGCTTGTATTTGCTAATGGATGATGTGGTTACCCAGTCCGTGACATAGTAAAAGCACAGAAGTAATTTAACTGTTATACTTTAAACTTGCAAAATAGTATAACGTGCAAAAATTGAATTGTAGTACACAGTAAGGTTTTGCAACCTTTTTGAAGGCAAGATTTTCTGACATCCTGGTTTGCCTCCTCTACCTTTGCTGCCTGCTAACTCCCTGGTGGGACTCGAAGTCCCAGGGAGCAACAAAACCAAAAGGGGGAGGGGTCTTACCCCCTGCACTTATAGCACCACGTCATCTCCTGCGGAGCAGGACATCCTGGTTTGCCACCGCTGCCTTTGCTGCCTGCTAACTCCCTGGTGGGACTTGGCTGTTTGAGACTAGGCTGGGCCCACTCTCTTAGGCCTTTGTTGTGATGCCTCTGATGCCCCCAACTTAAGCTGAAGTTGCTGAAGTCGCTAAGCCACTCCTTGGAAATCCGCCCTACAACTGAGAGGTACTGCTTATTGTTTAAGGTTTATAATCTTAATTAGTGGCCTCCATCCTGCGGTAAGTCCCTTGTTTGTGTAGGCTTGCTGCCTGTGTTGTTTTCCCCTCAGTATAAAGGACATCTACCATGATCACGGGCAGGAAAAAAGCGGGTGATTGTGGTACAGTTTCATCCCCGGCTGATAAAACCTACCTCAATTGATCGGATGCTAGAACGGGCCATTAGTGCCATCAGCAATGAAATTGCCCGAACAGAACGAAGGCTTTCCATAAACTGGATAGTACTAGCGGGGTGTTACCTGGCCTATCCTCTTGCACTCCTTGGGATATGCCCATAGTTTCACCCCAAAACAGCACTGTTCCTCTTACTATCTAATGTCCTATAAAGAACTGTGTGCCCACTCCTTCCACAGCCGACCCCCCTTCCTCCAATGCTCTGAAAAATAAGTATTTGCATACCACACTACCAAAGAGATCTAGACGCGGCAAGGCTCACAAGCAGATGGTTAACCCCCTTTTATCCCCCCTGAGACTTTACAAGGGTCTGAGACTGAGCCTGTGACTGTTTTAACATCAAGAGCAGGAGCTCCAGTTTCAGCCTCATTCTTACAGGAAGACAAGTCATATAATATAGATTCCATCAATGACCTTGTGGTTAGTCATTTACAAACTTTCTCAGAGAAACTGTGCTCAACAATTAACACTGTTATTTCACCCCTGGTTTCCCGACTGGACACTATTGAGACCAATTTGGCTGCACTTGGCACCAGCCTCTTAGGCTCTGCCAAAGGAATAACATCTAACACTTCCATTAGGCACTGAACTGTGAATAATAGCCTTGACTAGCCTTCAGTGGAACACACTTCGCTAAGACAGGCCTTGTTAGTTTTTAGCAGACCATTCAAGTAACACAAATACTTAAGCCAGGCAGAAAGTAGTTCAATTGCCTAATACTATTTCAAATTTTTCAAATATCTCGCGGGATATAGAAGGTAGAGCTATCCCAGAACAGCTGTAGTTACAGACACAATCACCAGTTATTAATCTCCCTCCAGCTCCATGCCCTTACGTGGCTGTACTGATAGAGGTTCCCTCATTAAGCCCGGACCAGCGCAAAACTTATGATCAACTCTTTAATAAAACTTTAGATTGGCTGGCACAATATAGAGATATGCTGTTTTAGCATGCTAAGGACATTTTGCACATAAGAAGATGCGCCTGGATCGGGCCTTATTGCCCAAAATCCCAGGGAAACTGTATTGTGATTAATTTTAGTTTTCCAAAACTGGCACACCATTTGCTATTTAATGCTAGACCGAGTAATATGGCAATAACCTCCATTTTCTTTGTCCCACTAGGCTTTTTTTATAGACTTCCTGCCCATTTTGGTCAGTGCCCACGTAATTTATCTCTAAAGCGTAGCACACATATCACAAGTCTAACCACCTGCCCTGGGACCGTTACAACTCTCTCAGATAATTTTATACAGACAGACATAGTTAGTTTACTACCTTCTAATGCACCGCCTGTAGCTCAGGTTCCACTGCATGCATCTTCCATTTCTGCTCTGTACCCACATCTAACAGATCCAATGCACTCTCCAACTTGGATTGACTCAGGTCCAGCTTTAGCACTGCTGGAGCCCGGTGCAAGACACATTTTCGGCACCCCCACGCCCCAAGACCACCTCCTCTGATTCTCTCACTACCACCGGGCATAAGTGCCCCTCAGCTCTCTGAACATAAGTTATTACTAAACACATTGCCTCCCCCTGAGTTTGGCGCCCCCTCCACAGGTCAGCGCCCAGTGCAGCCGCACCAGTCGCACTGCCCTAAAGCCGGCCCTGGATTGACTTACTGGCCCTAAAGCACTTCTTACATCTGTTACCGCTTGTATTATACCCATGATTGATAAATCGCTAGTAACACCTACTGTTACCCCTATATAAATCCAACAGTAGATGCATCTCTTACTCTGTCCACACAATATAGAACTCTTTCTGTCCTTAGCTGGAACGTGGCAGGCCTTAAAGGGAAGATTAATAATGAGGACTTGAGGACATTTGTTTCCAAGTATGTTTTAATTCTATTGCAGGAGACCGTACTGTTGCTCCGTATTTTGAGGGTCACGCTTGTTATTCAGGTCCTGCTATTTCTTCTCCACGTGACCTTGTGGCGGAGGATTAGCCATCTGGGTTAGCCTAAGTCTTCAGCTAGTGGTATCACAGGCAAAATATGGTTCCTTTTCCTTTTTAGCATGAATAATTCGCGTCCAAAAGACTAATATGGTTTTGTATCATATAAATTTCCATAACAATGATTTTATTAATGCTAGTTGTACACACTATATTAGCCTGTTTAATTTTATATCTCATTTACAATCTAAGGTTGATAATTGCTCCTTTCTAGTTAATCTTTTCCTCTGTGGTGATTTTAATACAAAGCTTAGAGGGAGCCTCAGGACACAAGGCATTCATACGGAAGGACCCTGCATTATGCAGGATACAAGAGGGCAGAGCTTCTTAAGTATCTTACTGCTCACAGTCTGGTTGACTTACTTGATACCTTAGGGGGAGCAAGCAACACATTAATATCATTTAGAGTGGGGAGAGCCTCCCTTATAGACTATATGTTCGTAAGCCCAGATTTTTTATCTTGGATTTCCAAAGGAGAGATCCTGCCCACAGACTGGGGGAATCACAATGCCTTGAGTGCTACTATGTTTCTACCTCTTAACAGATTAGCCCGTAATGGTAATCTAGCCTCCCTTACACAACATTCTTAGGATGGGTTGGACCTATATGTTTGCTCTCCTCTGACTTCTCAATTGTGGGCCTAAATTCATAGCCTGCTAATCGCTACTGTGAACAGATCTGATGCCTGCATTCAATTGGGCAACAAACAGTGGAACTTTTTCTGATACGAAGAGGCACAAGACAATGCTGCCCACTTCCACCACTCCATTTCACCATTGACATAAGCCCCTGGAGGAATGGTTCTGTATCGATGGGCAGGTGATGGGATTTGAGTGGTGAGAGGGGACTTCATCTAGGGTAGCCCTATACGCATATGATGTACTGATTTTTTGAATGACCCTGAAAACTCAGGTCCCCAGACACACACAATCCTTCACATATTGTGGGAAGAGATTGGCCTCTTCATCAATACAGCCAAATCATAGATCTTTCAGGCTAACACTTAACCCCAAGATCTTAGTTGGGCAACCAACCTGCAAGTAGTTACTTGAGGCTTTCGATATTTGGGAGTGCATGTTGTTCTAGATGTTAAATAGACATGGGTTATGAACATCTGATCCTTGATGGATACGTTTACCAATGATATTAAAGCATGGTCCATAATCTCACTGTCACTCCTGGGACGATTTGTTATCTTCAAGATGGTGTTGCTACCCCAGTATTACCAGTAAGATCTACTGCACTCCCTCTTTTGCTAAATTAATTCCATGCCAAGAAGTTTTTTGTGGAATCTGGGAGTCCAAACATAGGCCTATCCAAGTGTTTTACATCCACATATCAGGGTGAATTGATATTGCCAGCATTGAATCTTATTACAAGGCCTCCCACCTTGTAATCACTAACGAGTGGTGGTACAACACCCAGTGATACCCTGCACATGCTTCTGAAAAATAGGCACTTTAAGGTACCTCTATACATCATCTGCTTTATAGGGTGGGGCTTGCCTGCCACTTCCACCAGTGACTATAGTGTTAGTTCAGATGTGGAAAACCACCCTGCGCAGTATGGGATGGAATACAAAATAGACAGAACAGACTCCATTTTAGGTGGTCACCGTGTTACAACATGTGTCTGGATTTGAGGGAATACAGAACCCTGAGCAACTTGATGGAAGGCACACCACTTAAATCCTATTGGTCCCTACAACAAGAATATGAACTATACCACGCCAGTTCTATGGCTATCTACCACCCAGGCATGCCCTAAACCCTATAAATCGAGCTTAGAGGACATCCCAGAATTTAACCCACTTTAAGGCAAAATCACTACAAGTAAGGAAAGTAACCTAAAAACTGCAATATAACTTGCAAACATGTTCCCACCTTAATATAAAATAAATAGCAAATGACTATATTTTCATTTATATCTCTAACCTCCAGGTTCCACATCAACATTGGCAAAAGAAAACGCCATCCTCCAGACCAGCAACACCAATTTAATGGATGTGAAACTCAACAACAATTACAAGTAAAAGTCATAAAAAGTTTCCCAAAACCCATCCCCAAAATGTACATTTAAACTAACCACAAACCAATTCCCAAACTAAATTAAAAAAAAATGTAAACAAGAAATTAAACCAACTCTTTCTACCTCACAGGAGAACCACCTCGCCTGATCTATATTGCCTGAATTAAACAGAATCTGTAAAAATAAAACAGTATGTTTAAAGGACATCAAATATGCTAGTATGAAATGTAATACATAAAAACGTATTTCACAATGTTAGTAATAAATAGAATAAAATGATTAACACAGTCATAAATATATACTTCTATCATTTTCAGAAAGAATGGCATAGGGAGACAGATATAATACCTTGCAGAAAGGTAAACAAATGTTTTTTCACAAGGTATACACATACAGCAAGGAAAGAAAAAGCAGTGACAATGTTAACTGGAAATATACACAATATTGTGCTAGTGTTTGTTATGGGATCGCCAAGCACTTAGGAAACCACACGCACTATTTTTAAAAATCAATACTGCCTAAAGTTCCTGCGCACAAAACAGGGAAACTACCAGCAATCCCAATCTAAAAATATCAATAGCATGAACCAAAAATCCACAGCACATACACCTGCTACTCCTAGAAGATACACATACATTAACATTCCAGAATACCTAACTATAACACATAATGAAGAACCCTTTCCCCTGCATGACAATAGAAATAATGACAGGAGAATAATCATATTCTCAACACAAAACAATTTACTCAGGCTAACCCAATGTACATGTGGATGATGAATGACACCTTCAAATCAAGTCTGCCACCATTCACACAAATATAAATCATAGATAGAAATCATCATAATAGTAGCATGACCTAGTTTAGACAGTACTGCCTAACAAGCAAAATGCCACATCTTATGAACTGCTAAACAAATTAAATTTCAAACTAACTACTATCCTAAAAAAATAATCAGATATTTTTAGCAGGCAACAATACAAACAATCCTCAAAATCTACCCACACATAAAACACTGCTATTATCATTATATTCAAAGAATTTGGAGACCCTTAAAAAAATCTGCACTAAGGCCCAGATTTACAAACATTTTGTGTCAGGATTGCATCACATTTTTGATACAGCCAGATGCAAAGTACTTCTTGGTATTTACAAAGCTTTTCAAATGTTTGTTTGCGTGGTTTTGGCAGAAAAAAAATGCAACACAGTGCATTGTATTGCACTGCCTTACATTATTTTGCGTCAGATAGGCGTTCCTTGGGTGGTTCATGGGTGTTAACCTTTTGACTCAAGCTCATCTTTACAAAGAGATGTAGAAATGGTTTTGCGACAAAATGGTGCACCTGCCTGAGGCTAGTGTAATGAGGAGAAATATTCTGACATCCCCAAAGGATAGTTTTTACGCACACAAACGATTCTAAACTTAATGCAGTGCGGGCACCCTTGCACTGTGGTGCAAGGGTGTCTGCATTGGCGTTAGGATGTCCAAAGTGAGCCAGCACATGGAGAGAGCAGAACTGCACCATTTTGTTGATGATGTTGTGTATTTCTGCTCTCTCCAGGTGACATGACACAGATTAGCAATTTTGCTTGCTGTATTGTGTTTTGCCATATCATTGTAAATATGCCCCTAAGCGTAGAATGACCAACAAACAGTAAGATTGTCTGTCATATTAAAAAAAATAATGGACATGGCTTATATACCAGTAACAAAAGTAGTTACTCACAACAACACGCTAATGGAATCTGCATGCTGCCAAAGCAGTTAGCAAAAACTCTGTACTAAGCACATTTACAGATTTAAAAGTTTTTCTAATTTGCTAAATGTGTTTAAAAATGAATACTGGTTCAGTGTCTGAAAAGGGCATGTTGTAAATCCTCCCTTCCAAATGCCGAATCAGTATCCTTTGTATACATGCTTTGCAACAGAAACCCATTCACAAAAAAATTATATTTTACTAACCCACCCCCCCCCAAGTTGACAACCTCTTTGCAAATGCATTTGGTACCCTTAAATGTAAAAAATAAAAGATTGTTTAGGAGGAGGTAGTGGTCCACAGGACCACAGCCTTGTCTTACACAAACAAAAAGAGGAAATTAACTTTTGTTCCTAAACACACTCCTGTTGCCTTTAAGGAAAATGGACTGCATTTAAACACAGTTTAAGTTATGAAAAAGCAATCACAGGTATGGTGATCTGTTGGCCACAGCAGCCCACTATCCGTGTGAGGGCTTTGAATTGAAGTAGGTTACAATTTGTCACCTACTTCATTAATACTCACGAGGTTGGTTGAATGGCGTCCCACCTCAATCCAGTATTTTGTGAACCGACATAGGTCGGTTTGCAAAATTCCGCACTTGTTGCCAAAACACTGGTTGCAAATCATGACAAGTATTTCTTGACCAGTGCTTTGTACATCTCGCCACCTCATGGACTTATTTGAAGCACTTGAAGCCAGATGTATGACAAATCTTACTGGTCGCAAACGGCTCATGAGGTCGTTTGCGAGCGGTAAAAAGAATTTTCTAATGTACCGACCCTATTTTGCAAGTCATTAACCTATTACGGTTTGCAAGTCGATATTAGGAAGGGGCATGTAAAAGGCGTTCCTTCCTAATAGCAAGTTGCACTGATATGTATGACATTCACAGATTACCACCAAAATTGAGGGTAAGCCAATCACAAACATGAAGGAGTCTCCAATGGGGTGACAGCATTTAGTCAGAGCAGGTAGTGGTTCCACAAACCTCTGCCCATCCTAAAATATATAAAAAAAATCTTTTTATTTGTTCAATGCATCCAGTTTACCTTTAAGGAAAACAAGCTGCATTTAACAAAAAAGCTGCTTTACTTAAAAACAGTAACAGACATGGTGTTCTGCTGACCTCAGCAGGCCACAAACCCTGTTAGTGCCGGCAATTCCCAATGGGTCGCAAATAGCGACCTGCCTCATATATATTAATGAGGCAGGTCCCTTGCGACCCATTTGGGAATCGCAAACAGTGTGTGAGACACTGTTATAGGTCAGGTTTTCACTATTTGCAAAACTTGACGGTCTTACATTTGGCCCTAAGATTCCAAATCCCATTGCGATACGTATATGACTGCACGATACTCAAGCAATCGAAAACAAACAACAAAGTGAAAGGATGGCACAACGCCTTCCAAGCCATATTAGGCTGTAGCCACCCTACTCTATGCAAATTCCTAGAAATCCTACAAAATTAACGATGAAGAATAGCACAGTCAGTGAGCCAAATCAAACTTAAATTATCTCAACAGAGCAAGCAAATGTACGGAATGTTACAATTCAAAGTACAACTCTGTATAGCTAACAAAGGACTACACTACCTCAAAATGATAGCTGAAACAATACTCTAACCAAAGTAAACATTTCACTAACAATAGAACCCAACTCAAAGCACCTACCATGAAACATATTTGTTTTTCATATATGTTTTACAAGTAATATCTTTACTCATCATTCTATACCATACATATAAATAAAATAATATAGAATAATACTGATAAATAATATTATGACATTTTTTTTTCAAAATATGTCTGAAAACACATTGCAATAGAATTATATACAATCACAATGTATTGATTACTCCACATCACTTTGAAACAAAATAATATATTACTTCACATTATCTCTAAAAAAAACAAATAGATAAAAAAAATGCCACAATCAGATAACCTATTCAAAATATATACAAAATGCAATTTCTGATTTCGTAGCTCATGTCTATGATCCACCATGAGTGCACAAATAATCAATCCACAAAAATTGACAAAAATAAACTCAAACATTTAACAATGAAAGTCCAAAATGTAATCCACACAAATAGTCCGTAATCCCAGGGATACCAAAATAAATGAAAAAATGAAATATAGAACTGCTCCACGAAAACTGAAAAATAAAAGGAAATTTAAATGTGATATATGTATCAAGAATTGCTATAAATACACCCTCACTCAAGCTTTATTCGATTGATAATCATAAAAGCATACACAGTTAAAAAACATCGATCAAAATGTAATTGTATCATGATTGAAATCCACAAATAAAAACATATATAAACAAGCAAATTCACAAATATTAAATACGCAGCAATATCAGAAAAGAATATAAAACAATATATAGTGGCATAGCTAATCGTATTCAAACACCAAATGGTCATAAATAGGGAGAGTGCTCCTTACTTTTATAGCAACACTAATAAAAAAGGGAGACAGCGTGGCAAATATAATCATTCTCAGGGCTACATAGGAACTTATGGGCTTCCTGCTACATTATGGGGCCGATTACAATGTCGGGCAGAAAGCCTCCTCCCGACGGACATTCCGACCAACCGATTACGATGTTTGCAGTTGGAACGTAACCCGCACGGTTATTCCGACCGGCACTTCGTGTATCCGTGACGGTCAGAACTGCATCGTACACCTTTATGGACAGCATTTCTGTCCTCTAGATTACAATGTTGGTTTCCAACAGCCTTTCTGTGCTGGTATTTCTGACTCAAAAAGGCTGTCGGAAAGTGACTTTGGGGGCCCCTATCAGGGTCCCACTTCATCCTGCAGCATCAATTGGGGGCTGAATGGGTACCCTAAGGGACTCCCTGCAAAACTCTGCACTATGTGGCAGGCACAATGGGGTGCCCACAACAGAGTACTGGGTGCGCAAATCTGGCTGAAATTGTTCAAGAAGAAAAGAAGCGCAGTCTCCCGTTCTTCATTTTTTAAAAAGCCCCCGGGTGGGCCAGGTCCTGGGGGCAATTCTAAATTAAGGTGTGGGGGTCCTTGGGGCCCCCCAAACCACAGGGACCACCACCTCACCGGGGCTATAAGTAATAATTAGTGTGGGGGGCTCGAGCCCTCCACACTGTCCCGGGGACAGCCACCTCCCCAGGGCACTAAATATTCGATTGTGGGGTCCGTTATAGACCCCCAGCCCCGGGAACCACCACTTCCCCGGGCTATGCAAATAAAGGGAGGGGGGCCACGAGGCCCCCCTCCTGGAGTCCTTAATGGCCCTGGGTCCACCAACACCAGGGCCGGCACCTGCAATGTCCCAGGATGCTTCCGCCCTGCCATAGCAAAATCTGCTTTGCTTTGTTGAAGCGAGAGCAGGAAACCTGTTCTCGCTTCAACGAAGCAAAGCAGGTTTGCTTTTGAGCAAGGGGAGCTGCATGTCAGAAGCTTCACTTGCTCAAAAGTAATGCCGTCTCCCGCAGGAGGCGGGGTGCCAGGGGGACCGTGGGGGAGCTCCAATGCCCCTAATGATAAGGGCCGGCCCCGGGGGATGGGGTCTCCGCGGCCAGAAGTGGCCCGGGAGGGGGCCACGTGACCCCCTTCCCTTTACTTAAAAAAAAATAATGGGCAGACCCTGCGGGATAGGGTCCCCGGTGCCAAAATTGGCCCAGGGATGGGGGGGCCGCACGGCTCCCCGTCTCAAATAAAAATATTTAAAGGGAGGGCCAAGCCCCGGAGAATGGGGTCCCCGGGGCCAATAGTGGCTGAGGGAAGGGCGGCCACGCGGTCCCCATTCCCTATAATTATATTTAAAAAATAGGAGGCCATGCCCTGGGGGATGGGGTCCCCGGGGCCGAAATAGGCCTTGGGAGAGGCCTGCGTGGACCCCTTCCTGTTTTTGTTTTAAAAATAAAGGTCTGGCCCTGGGGGATGGGGTCCCCAGGGCCTCAAAAGCACTAAAAGAAGGGGGGCCACTCAGCCCCCCTCTAAAAATATATTTTTTTAAGAGCTGGTATCTCGCTGGGGCCCCGCCCCCTTCCTGAAAAGCTGGTATCTCGCTGGGGCCCCACCCCCTTTCTGCAGCACTCTGTAAACACACCCCCTGGTGCGTTCTAAGGTGGGGAATTAAGTCCCCTTGAAAACTGAGGGTCCCTGGGGCCCAACTAGCCCACCAGGTACCTCCAGTAAGCGCCACACAGCTGGATTGCAGAGTGGTGGTCTGAGGCCACACCCCTTTTTACACCACTCTGCAAACACGCCTCTTGGTGCACTGCTGGTGGGGCGATGAGGTCCTCTTGTGTCCTGAGGACCTCAGGACACAAGAGAACCTCATCCCCCGTGCAGCAGTGCACCAGGGGCTGCGATTGCAGAGTGTGTAAAGGGGCATGGCAAAGGACCACTCTCAGCAATCCAGCTGTGTGGGGCTCATTGGAGGTACCTGGTGGGCTAGTTGGCCCCCAAGTACCCTCTTGAAGAAAGGGGACTTCATCCCCCAACCAAGAGCATGCCAAGAGGCACATCTGCAGAGTGGTGGAGAAAGGTGGCATGGCCTGCGTCTACTTCTCAGCAATCCCACAGTGTGGGGCCTACTGGAGGTAAGAGGTAGGCTAGTTGGCCCCTAATGACCCCCAGCAGTGAAAGGGACTTCAATCCCCATCCAAGAGCGCGCCAGCGAGCACGTTAGCAGAGTGGTGGGCAAAAAGGGTGTGGCCTGCTATGAGAACTTAGCAATCCTGCTGTGTGGGACTTACTGGAGGTAATAGGAGGCCCCCAACGATGTTCTTGGGGGCCAACTACCCCTCTTGTTACCTCCAGTAACTCCCACACAGTAGGATTGCTAAGACGTCTTCAGAGGCCACGCCCCCTTTCTCCAGCACTCTGCAAAAGTGCCTCATGGCAGACTACAGGATGGAGGATGAGGTCCACTTTACTCCTGAGGGACTTTGGGGGCCAAGATGCCCTCCTGGTACCTCCTGTAAGTCCTATGCAGCAGAATTCCTGAGCACTGGTCGGAGGCCCAGCACCCTTTCTCTACCACTCTGCAAATGTGACTATTACTTATGTAAGCATCTTTCTGCACCTCGGACTTAGAGGTAGTTTTAATCCCTCTGCCCTATTATGTACGAGGGTTTTACAGAGGAGGTCATGCCAATCACAGGGGTGCCCCAATGCATAGTGTTCCCCAGTGTACCTAGGTGTTTTCACTGTATTCTAAGTGTCTTTTAGCATAGCACTGGCTCTAGGCCTGGTTAGTCAGAGTCAGTTACCACCAGTACCCACCAGCAAAATGTTGGTTGGCACAGGATGATGTTGCAACAAGGCCTCTTTATGCACCACTGTTGGTTCTTTCTGCATATCTCTTGCTTCTTTCTGCACTTTTCTTCGTCTTTCTGGACTTCTATTGCCTCTTTCTGCATATCTCTTGCTTCATTCTGCAGCTTTCTTTGTCTTTCTGGATATCTGTTGCCTCTTTCTGCATTTCTCTTGCTTCTTTCTGTGCCTTTCTTCCTCTTTCAGCACATGTCCTACCTGTGTAGGCATAGTTAGAAATTAGAATTTAAAAAATCTTTGAAATTCACTAAAAAAAATGAAGGTTTCAGGGACGTTATAGAAAGTAATTAGCATTAAAAAACCTTTGAAATTCACTGAAAATATCATAGGTTTCAGGGACGTTATAGAAAGTAATTAGCATTAAAAAACCTTTGAAATTCACTGAAAATACCATAGGTTTCAGGGACGTTATAGTTAGAAATTTGCATTTAAAAAATCCTTTGAAATTCACAGAAAAAACCATAGGTTTCAGGGACGTTATAGTTAGAAATGAGCATTTAAAAAACCTTAGAAATGACTGAAAAAACACAGGTTTCAAGGTCGTATATAGTTAGTTGGACATTTCACTCGTACAAAATTAGGGAAATTCGGCTGTTATAGTTAGTTCAGCTAACAATAACTCGCGCCCCTGCAATGCACTGCTGATGACGTCACATATTACATCATTCATGGCATGGTCATTGATATCACTGATGACATCACTGATGACATCTCAAAGTACATCACTGATGGCATCACTGATGGCATCATCCATATGATAATCTGATACACCTCCTCACACCCGACTATAACCTTTGATACAACCACTCTAAAATACAGACTATCATTTTCAAAACCATAGACACACCAATACCAGTTACTACATACCCACTCACTGATTCCTAGGTCTACAAACACATCCACTCATTCACCCATACAGTCCCTCATACATGCGTTCACTCATCAATACAGTACTATCATTTGCACTCATACACCTATACAGACACACACACCATCACTCATCCATAGAGTAACACACACACCTAGGCAGTCAGGCAAAGAATCAATCACACTCCCATTTACTCACCTATACAGTTATATACACACCACTTCACTTATTCATACTGATACTAACGCATACTTACTCTCTTATACAATCATTGATACAAGCACACACTCATGCATATAGCCACTCTCACAATCACTTGCTCTCACATTTAGTCATTTATATTCTCCAACACTCAAATATACTGCCTTTTTCATAGGTATTTACTCACACATGTACCACTGAGACATCCATTCACTCACCACCACACCCATACAGACACTCACCCACCCATACAGTCCATCACAGATGCATTCTTGGACCCATACACCCAGTGAATCACCCACTCACACATCTATGCACAGAGTCACAAACACAGACACTCAGGCACCCATACAGATACTCAGACAACCAATCAATAACCCATATAGACACTCATGTAGCTACTCACCAACCCATGCAGCCACTTACACACCAACTGACAGACTGATACAGACATTCACACAGTTTAGTCACTAACTCATGCATTCAGCATGGCACGTTTAATCACTCACTTATACAGACAGTCACACACCTACTAAATCATCCATTTACACACTCATAAACCCACTCATTCTTCAATACACCTTGGCCTATATATATAAAACATATTTATACTTCACAGAAACACACAGTCACTGGATGATGTCATCAGTGATGTTATCAGTGATGTCATTTGAGATGTCACTGACCATGTCATGAATGATGTAATATGTGACATCATGAGCAGTGCATTGCGCACTACCACTCTTACTTTTACAGAAACTTACACATACTTACTCTCTTAAACAATCACTTATAGAAACACCTACTTATTTGTACAGGAACTCTTCCAATCCCTCACTCTCACATATACTCACTTATATACACCAATGCTCACATATACTAGTTTAAAGCATATGTAGTTACTCATAAAGACACTATTGAGACAGTCATTCACTCACTAACACACCCATACACACACTCATCCACCTATACAGTCCTGCACACATGCTGTCTTCAACACATACAAACAGTAAGTCACTCATTCATGCATCTATGAACTAAGTAATACCCCACACCGAACCATACAGACAATCAGACACATACTGATACTCAAAAAAACAATTAATAACTCATATAGACACTCATGTTGCTACTCACCAACCCATGCAGTCACTTATACACAAAGTGAGAGACTGATACAGATATTTACATATTTAAACATTACTCACTAACCCATGTATTTACTAAGATACACTTAATCAGTCAGTTATAAAATAAATTTTACAAAAAAATCATCCATTTAGACACTTATATACCCATTTATTCTTCCATTTACGTTGAGATATACATATATAAAACATATTTCATTTTCTGAAAAACACACATTCACTGGATGATGTCATCAGTGATGTCATTTGAGATCTAATCACAAGAATACTCCACTGAATGTGTGGAGGAGGGAACAAGAGGCGTGGGGTTCTAGGAGCTAGCAGCCTCCAGTACTAAATGTTTACCACAAAAGAGCTGCTCCTAGTGTGATAACCCAAACGAGTTACAAGAATGTCGTAAGTGTGGGCATCTCACAAAAACCAAGCCACCTACAGCTCCCAGGCATATTGGAGTGTAGCAGCACGTAGTGTACCCGTCTGCAGTGCCACAACGGGCTGTAGTCTTGGGCCTCCACCCACTCATCAGACGTAATCATCCTCGAGCAGTGCTGTGGGAATGCAAGTTCCAGAATGCATTTGGGAGTGAAAGCAAGACGGCGATTGAAAGCTCACGTGTAGGAATGGCTCGATCTGTAAAGCTGCACCTTGTTACAGGTGGAGTTAATGAACAAAGGGTATTGTTTGACACGTAGGAGACAAAAACTGTGGATTCCCTCCGCCCCTTCCCCCATGGGACAAGTTGTCCATTTAACTAGGGCTTCACCTTTGGAAGCAGCTATTAAGCAGTGAAGTGTGACCAACGCCATACTCACACAGTGGTAACATCTTACCAATATTTTGTAAGAACGGAGCCCCTTTTCTCATTTCTAGGTCCTGATGAATGCCATGGACCCAATCGGGCCGCTTAGGCAGAAACATGTCGACCATTCACTAGACGGTAGGGGACACTAACCACCCCAATTACCGTCACTTTTTCATTTTAATATCATATAGTTTTCATTTCACATTAAAAACGCCGCTGACTACTATAATGATTTTTAACCTCACTCACATATACACGGGCCCCCACTTAGTCACTTAGAAGTGCATCCTTGTCGTCAAGTGTATGCCCGCCCTCCATCAAACGAAGGTTTTGGAGGGCGAGGACTGGTCAATGATGAAGCATGACACCAGGTGGTGTGTGAGACCAGTCCGTAACTTTTTGTGAGATGCCCACACTTACGACGTTCTTGTAACTCGTTTGGGTTATCACACTAGGAGCAGCTCTTTTGTGGTAAACATGTCATTTGAGATGTCATCAGTGATGTCATGAGTGATGTCACTGACCATGTCATGAGTGATGTCACTGACCATGTCATGAGTGATGTAATATGTGACGTCATCAGCAGCGCATTGCGGGCGCGCGAGTTATAGTTAGCTGACCTAACTATAACGGGGGAATTTCTATGGTTTTGTACGAGTGAAATGTCCAACCAACTATAACGCCCCTGAAACCTATGGTTTTTTCATTGAATTTCTAAGGTTTTTTAAATGCTAATTTCTAACTATAACGTGCCTGAAACCTATGTTTTTTCAGTGAATATATATATATTTATTATACTATGTATACATGTGAAAATGTCTCGGTCCGCCTGTTTGCCTCGGCGGCACAGAAAAACTGGGTGGAACTGACATCAGCACGCCAACGAGGTCCTCTTATGGCTCCGATGACGTCATACGGTGTCGCGAGCGGAGCCGTGCTATCATGATGTTCTCGTCGACGTGGGAGAGCTAGGAAATAATTTCCGTGGAATGCTGGTGCAGGGGATAGTTAATATGCCCTAGTACCAAAATGTAGAATTAGTACTACAACGGTCTTCAAGAGGACCTGTGATGCCGCTTCTGCCTCCCGTACCCTGGAGGCGGCACATGGGTCACACGGTACGGTCATACTGCAGTGGGACGCACACTCGTTGACCTCTCATGGCACTGCTTCACACTTCAGGGAGGACGCTTTCCATTAGCTATGTTTTCTGATGGCATGTCGCGCCGGCCCCGTCCAACAACAGAACTCCTTTAGATCCAAACAGACTCTTCCACTTTCTCACCGGAAGTGAAACCAGGCCACGCGGACACTTTCACAATACAACAGCTGGGAATGCACTTTCGGTAAAAAAAACACATTCCTTCCTCCTAATTAATCAAATAAACGTCTCACTGAAGAACAGGGGCCAGCTTCGAACGGTAAACAGCCGTTACAACTTTTTTACTTCGCGATGCCATTACAACGCATGCATTACCACGCATGCGTTGTACATCGAGAAGTCATTAGTACACATTTTTTCGGAACGCATGGTCCTTTACCACGCATGCCTTTACAACAAGTTTTGTTGTAAAGGTATGTATGGTAAATGACCATGCGTACTAAAAAACATGTAGACTATCCACGTTGTTGTAAGGAAACAGAGGCTGTTCCGTTTCCTCACAACGACATGCACCGCCCCTCAGAGACAACGTGGAGCAGGAACCACGAGGAGAGAGGAACCACGAGGAGTGAGAGGTAAGGGGGATTGGGCATGAGGTGTTTTTTTTTCTAGGGTTTAGGGTAATGCAGTGGTGTTTGGGTAGTGTAGGGGGTCATGCTGGGGATAGCGTTTTAGGGTTTAGGGTAGTGCAGTGGTGTTTGGGTAGTATAGGGGGTCATGCTGGGGTAGTGTTTTAGGGTTTAGGGTGGTGCAGTTATGTTTGGGTAGTGTAGGGAGTCATGCTGGGGGTAGTGTTTTAGGGTTTAGGGTAGTGCAGTAGTGTAGGGGGTCGTGCTGGGGTAGTGTTTTAGGGTAGTGCAGTGGTGTTTGAGTAGTGTAGGGGGTCATGCTGGTGGTAGTGTTTTAGGGTTTAAGGTAGTGCAGTGGTGTTTGTGTAGTGTAGGGGGTCCTGCTGGGGGTAGTGTTATATGGTTTAGGGTAGTGCAGTGGTGTTTGGGTAGTGTAGGGAGTCGTGCTGGGGGTAGTGTTTTAGGGTTTATGGTAGTGCAGTGGTGTTTGGGTAATGTAGAGGTTAATGCTGGGGTAGTGTTTTAGGGTTCAGGGTAGTGCAGTGGTGTTTGTGTAGTGTAGGGGTAGTGTTTTAGGGTTTAGGGTAGTGCAGTGGTGTTTGTGTAGTGTAGGGGGTCGTGTTTTAAGGTTTAGGGTTATGCAGTGGTGTTTGGGTAGTGAAGGGGTATTGCTGGGGGTAGTGTTTTGGTGTTTAGGATAGTGCAGTTGTGTTTAGGTAGTGAAGGGGGTCGTGATGGGGGTAGTGTTTTAGGGTTTAGGGTAGTGCAGTGGTGTTTGTGTAGTGTAGGGGTCATGCTGGGGGTAGATTTAGTGTTTAGTATAGTGCAGTGGTGTTTGGGTAGTGTAGGGGGTCGTGCTGGGGTAGTGTTTTAGGGTTTAAGGCAGTGCAGTGGTGTTTGTGTAGTGTAGGGGGTCATGCTGGGGGTAGTGCTTTAGGGTTTAGGATAGTGCAGTGGTGTTTGTGTAGTGTAGGGGGTTGTGATGGGGTAGATTTAGGGTTTAGGGTAGTGCAGTGGTGTTTGGGTAGTGTAGGGAGTCGTGCTGGTGGTAGTGTTTTAGGGTTTAGGGTGGTGCAGTTATGTTTGGGTAGTATAGGGTGTCGTGCTGGGGGTAGTGTTTTAGGGTTTAGGGTAGTGCAGTGGTGTTTGGGTAGTGGATGGGGTAGTGTTTTGAGGGTTTAGTGTAGTGCGCCCAACCAGCCACAATATCCGTGGACAAAGGGGATCCTGACTCTTTTGAACACTCCGCCAATTGAATAATTTGGGTCAAGGGCCCTACCACGTCCAAGACCTATCAATTCATTTCTTGGGATCCCTCATATACTTGGAGAAAAAGGTACATAGTTTCTCATCAATTTCAGGCGTGTGTGCCACCTTCCCCTTCAGTGAGGACCTGAGGCATTCTCCCCTCATCCTATTCCTGACCTCCCTTTCAAGGGGTTGATGGATTTTCCCCACCACATACTCTGCCACTTTGGTGTCAGGGGTCCACTCCGCCGACCTAGGATGGTAAATTTGGGTAGGCTCGAACATGTCCGAGTGGACCCCGTCCCCAACCCGGGACTGAGAGGAGTGGGACTCTGGATGCCACGGACGCCCCGAGTCCTTATCCTAATCGGAGGAGAAATCGTCCTCCAATACACCCTCTCCCTCTAAGGAAAACCCGCTGTCGGGGTCTGCAATAGTGGTGACAGCGTCACAATTTTCTCCGGACTCCTCCTCCTCCCGGCAGGGTGCATGTTTTAGCGTTCGCGCATTCTTGAGGAAGGTCTCTGTAAGTTTATTAAATCCTTCCAACTGCCCTGAGTTATGATTAACTGCCCTTTTATTCCCCATCTGGGAGCTACTGGGACCCGGCACCACCAGATCTGGGTCACAAAACACTCCAGGGATGCTTTTCGCCAGCTTATCAACCAGGTCCCTAAGAGGAGCCAGCGCCCTAGAAATAGCCAGAGAGAGGGCTTGGTCCACTGCTGGAGGGAGAAGTTGGGGGGCCATTCCTCCTCCACTTCCTAGTAGGAGGAGTAAAAATGGTCTTCTGGAGAAGACATGATAGCAGAGGGTGTGAGCACAGAACAAATGCCCTTAAAATCCTTAAGGCAGCCCCCTCACCGGTGCTCCAACAGCTGGGCTTTCCCCGAAGTTGTTATAAGAATAGACTGAGCCACAATACCAATTACCACCACCAGGTGGCGCTGGTCACTAACGTGGCCATGTGGGGAAATCAACACACTAATACAACCTGGGTCAGAAATAGAGCCAAAGAGTTACACAAAGACGTCTAAATAAACCCCATACTCAAAATGACAACTCTATTAGAGAGCCCTCCCTTCACCAGGACCCATCAATCACTTAAGGTGGTTAATTGTTTTTATCATCTGGGTCTGTATACTCCATCCAGCCGGACCAGTTCATAAAGCAGTGATCCGGTCACTGGCATAGAAGGAGCACTAAAGGAGGATTGTCACCTGATCTCTCACAAATATTGTCTTGGATGAGGTACTACCCATAGAACGAGGTGAGAAATCCTAATAGTCAGCAGTAAAATCATATGTGTGAGTTAAAAATGGCTAAGGGTGCCCAAAAGTTCTTTAATAGTAGGGAACCCCTGTCATATTTAAAAAGCAAGATGGCAATATTGCATAAATTAAATTGACATTATGCTATTGTCCAAAGCAAGTATGGTCATACTTGCTTTGGACAATAGCATAATGTCTGGATGGAGTGTTGATATTTGTTCTTAGGGGAAACACAACCTGCTGGTCTGCATTTCTGTTGAAACTTCCCTGAGACCTCCCCCACGTTGTTATGTGCTATTCATGTGGGGAAATCACCACGTAGCGGTGTCAAAATTAGGCGAGGGTTGGTCGGGAATCAAGCAGACACTAAAGGAGTGACCAAAATCTCAAACGCGCTTAAAGACCAGAGGGAGAGCTCGACAGAGCTGCCTCACTCGTACCAGACACGCCTGACAGGATCTCACCGCGCGCAGAGTGCACAGCGGAAGAAACTGCGAGGGAGAGAACGCTCTCAGGCAAGAGCCTGCTGCGCAGGGAATATGAAACAATACCAAGGCAATAATGCTAATAACGTGCACAAGAAACCGCTATACAAACAGCAACAACGTCAGATTAAGCCAAGAATGTAAGGAATGCACTTAAGTGACGAACAGTGAAGAAAGAGGAAGCGGAAGGGACGTCACGATATTATATACGATGGACTGTGATATGATTGGACTATAGTTGACTTGGAAACTACCCCCTAATGGTTCATAGGTTGTGTAGTCTTTTGTTTAATGATTGTTGTGTTACGTTTTCTTTGAACTGCTATGCAAATAAAGTGAGGAAAGATATGCATAATCCTCGACTCCGTCCTGCCATAGAATTCATTAAACTTTATTCGATCTGATTTAGAAACATAGATCATAAAAGTGTACATAAAAACAGTAAATCCTCTTTCCTAATACAATACAGTGAGAATTAATTAAACCAGTAGGTAAAAACGGATGTTACAAAGCCTGGTTCAGAGCAACTTCAGGTTAACAGAATCGTAAAGTTCAATGTTTCGCAAGATCAATCTCATGTACTTCGTGCAAAATATACAATAAGGGGTCCAAGTAATATTTAACGCTCCAATACCTGACCGGTCTGCACTATATAAAACTGCAGAAAAACTAAAAATAAAGTGTTTTGCACACTTCTGTCATTGGGCTATATGTGGGCTACATCTGGGTGATATTTGTGCTACATTTGGGCTCTTTTTTCTCTGGTGGCCATCTTGGGAGACTTACTTGTTATGAAGTTTCCTAATTTCCTCATTTACTGCAGTCTCCTCAGTAGGAAATACTTTCAGTTTTTTACTTTGATTCCATCAAGAAGGCATTCAGATGTGGCACACATTTGCCATAAATTCAGAATGTTAGCACTCTAGTTGATCATTAGATCACTGTAGTAAAGCTACTGCTCACCAGGGAGTTAACTGGAAATCTACTGCTGGTATTGAAATTGATTGTTTCAGTCTGCATGTCAGAATTTTCTAATCGAAGAGGATTTGAGATCTCACTTAAACCATGCCCTAAATGTTCTTTCTGCAGCACTAACCATACTTTCTATGGCAAAATGAACCCTCTCATTTTGTTCCTTTTTAAATTAAATGTTTTAAGTGTTACCAGTCTATTCCAATCAAGATGGCTTCAGGTGTGCCATAATTTTGTCATAAGTAAGAATGTTAGCTCTCTAGTTGTTCTTTAGAACACTCTGGGAAGCTGCAGTAGAACACAAAGGCATCAACTGACAGGCTGCTCCTGTTGAAATATAACAGGAAGACATTTGAGATCACACTTGAAACATGTCCTAATTTTTCTTTCTACAGCACTAACCATAATTTCTATGACAAAATGAACCCCATCATTTTGTTCCTTTTTAAATTAAATGTTTTGAGTGTTACCAGTTTATTCCAATCAAGATGGTTTCAGGTGTGCCATGCTTTTGTTATAAGTAAGGCTGTTAGCGCTATAGCTGTTCCTTAGAACACTCTGGGAAGCTGCAGTAGAACACAAAGGCATCAACTGACAGGCTGCTCCTGTTGAAATATAACAGGAAGAAATTTGAGATCTCACTTAAAACATGTCCTAATTTTTCTTTCTACAGCACTAACCATCATTTCTATGACAAAATGAACCCCCTCATTTTGTTCCTTTTTAAATTAAATGTTTTCAATCAATCAATCACATTTATAGAGCGCGCTACTCACCCGTGAGGGTCTCAAGGCGCTGGGGGAGTGGGGGAGGGGTGCCGCTACTGCTCGAAAAGCCAGGTCTTGAGGTGCCTCCTGAAGGAGAGATGGTCCTGGGTCATTCGTAGGTGGGTTGGGAGGGAGTTCCACGTCTTGGCCACCAGGTAGGAGAAGGATCTTCCTCGGGTGGTGGTTCTGTGAATCCGTGGGACCGTGGCGAGGGCGAGGCTGGCGGAGCGGAGCTGGCGGGTAGGTGTGTAGAACGTGAAGCGGGTTTTGAGGTATTCGGGGCCCATGTCGTGGAGAGCCTTGTGTGCGTGGGTGAGGAGTCTGAAGCTGATCCTCTTGTTGACGGGGAGCCAGTGCAGGTCTCTCAGGTGGACCGAGAGATGGCTGTGTCGGGGGATGTCCAGGATGAGTTGAGCAGATGCGTTCTGTATTTGCTGGAGTTTTTTCTGAAGTTTGGCGGTGGTCCCGGCATAGAGGGCGTTCCCGTAGTCCAGGCGGCTGGTGATGAGGGCCTGGGTTACCGTCTTCCTGGTTCCGGTGGGGATCCAGCGGAAGATCTTACGGAGCATGCGGAGGGTGTTGAAGCAGGAAGATGTAACGGCGTTGACTTGTTTGGTCATAGTGAGGGAGGAGTCAAGGATGAATCCCAGGTTGCGTGCGTGGTCCAAGGGCTTGGGGGCGGTTCCCAGGGCGGGGGGCCACCAGGAGTCGTCCCAGGGAGAGGGGGATGGACCGAGGATGAGGACTTCCGTTTTGTCTGAGTTCAGCTTCAGACGGCTAAGCTTCATCCATTCCGCGATGTCTTTCATTCCTTCCAGGAAGCTGGCTTTGGCGGTGGCGGGGTTGTTGGTGAGGGAGAGGATCAGTTGGGTGTCGTCGGCGTAGGAGATGATGTTGATGTTGTGTTTGCGTGCGATGGCTGCGAGGGGGCTCATGTAGACATTGAAGAGGGTTGGGCTGAGTGAGGATCCTTGGGGTACGCCGCAGATGATCTTGGTGGGCGCTGCAAGGAAGGGCGGGAGACGGACTCTCTGGGTTCTGTCGGCGAGGAAGGAGGTGAGCCATTCCAGGGCCTTCCCTTGGACCCCGGCGTGGTGGAGACGGGTTGACAGGGTGCGGTGGCAGACGGTGTCGAATGCGGCTGACAGGTCGAGGAGGATGAGGGCGGCCGTTTCACTGTTGTCCAGCAGGGCCCTGATGTTGTCGGTGGCTGCGATGAGGGCGGTCTCGGTGCTGTGGTTTGCTCGGAATCCGGACTGCGATGGGTCGAGGGAGTCGTTCGTCTCGAGGAAGGTGGTCAGCTGTTTGTTGACGGTCTTCTCGATGACTTTGGATGGAAAGGGGAGGAGCAAGATGGGGCGGAAGTTCTTGAGGTCTGTGGGATCCGCGGTGGGTTTTTTCAGGAGGGCGCTGATCTCCGCATGCTTCCAGCTCTCCGGGAAGGTGGCGGATGTGAAGGAGTTGTTGATGATGTCCCGGAGTTGGGGTGCGATGATGGAGTCGGCTTTGTTGAAGATGTGGTGTGGGCAGGGGTCCGCTGGGGAGTCGGAGTGGATGGAGTTCATCGTGTGGGTGGTGTCTTCTGTGCTGACGGGGTTCCAGGTGCAGAGGGTGGTGGTGGGGGGTGTAGACTCGGTAGGAGGGTACGTGGTGTGGGGGCCGAAGCTGTCGTGGATGTCGGCGATCTTGCGGTGGAAGAATGTTGCGAGTGAGTCGCAGAGGTCTTGTGATAATGTGATGTCGTTGTTGCTGGCGCTGGGGTTGGAGAGCTCTTTGACGATGCTGAAGAGTTCCTTGCTGTTGTGGGAGTTGTTGTCCAGTCGGTCTCTGAAAGCTGCCCTTTTGGTGGTGCGGATCAGCTGGTGGTGTTTGCGGATGGCGGTCTTGAGGGCTGTCATGTTTCCTGATGACTGGTCGTTGCGCCAAGTTTGCTCGAGGGTATGGCAGGATTTTTTGGAGTCTTTGAGATTGTTGGTGAACCATGAGGCTTTCTTGCTGTCAGAGTTGCTGGGGGGGTTCTTCAGTGGTGCGAGGGTGTTGGTGCAGTTGGTGATCCACTGTGTGAGGTTGAGGGCTGATTCGTTGGGGTCCGTAGTGTAGGAGGGTAGGTTTTGCCTCAGGGAGGTGGTGAGCTGGTCGGTGGTGATCTTGCTCCAGCATCTACGAGGTGTTTGTTGCGGGCGGTAGTGAGTTGTGGCTTTCCTGAAGTTGAAGTGGACGCAGCAGTGGTCAGTCCAGTGAAGTCCGGTGGAGTGGCTGAAGGAGATGTGGTTGCTGGAGGAGAAGATGGGGTCCAGCGTGTGTCCGGCGTAGTGGGTGGGGGTGTTGACCAGTTGCTTGAGGCCGAGGTTGGTGAGGTTGTCTAGCAGGGTGGTGATGTTGTGGTCCTTGTTGTTTTCCAGGTGGAAGTTGAGGTCCCCTAGGAGGATGTAGTCGGAGGAGGCGAGGGCGAGTGGGCTGATGAAGTCTGCGATGGCTTCGCTGAATTGTGTGCGGGGGCCCGGGGGTCTGTAGATGAGGGTACCTCTGAGGGTCGTCTTGTGGTCAGTGTGTATCTGGAAGTGGAGGAGTTCGGCGTCAGTGAGGGTGTCGTCGGTGTTGGTGGCGATGCTGATGGTGTTTCTGTAGACAATGGCGATGCTGCCTCTGGCTCGGTTGATGCGGTTCTTCCGGGTGATATTATAGCCGTCCGGGATGGTTATGGCGATGTCGGGGGCTGAGGAGGCGTTCATCCAGGTTTCCGTGAGGAAAGCGACGTCCGGAGCCGTTGTGTCGAGGATGTCCCAGAGTTCGACGGCGTGCTTGTGGACGGAGCGAGTGTTGAGCAGGATGCACTTGAGGTGGTTGTTGTTGGCGCCTGTCCTGACGTGCGCGGTGCAGGACCGGGGGCAGGTGAACTTGCATGCATGGCAGGTAAAGGCTCCATGGGTGCGTTTCGGGGTGGTTCTGAAGCAGGCTGGATGGCGGCCGGTGTTGAGTGCGTGGAGGGTGGTGGCACTGTATCTACGTCGGGTGGGCTGGCTGCGTCGGGGCCAGGGGTCCTGGCACTGGGCGCGGTCCGGGAGCGGACGGGCGCAGACGGGCTTGCCTTAGGCACGCCTACGGCGCGCCAGCGGGGCGACCGCTGCGCGGCCTCCATATAAGTGGGAGTGGGAGGGAGGAGCAGCTGGAAGGCGGGAGCGGGGTGGCGAATGGGGCAGCGGGAGGCGTGGCCGCAGGGTGCAGCGGCAGGAAGGTGGACCAGAGGGAGCGGGGGGAGGGGGGCACGGGCCGGAGCATGGGACTAGGGGGCGGGGTACAGAATGAAGAAAAACGGGTCACTGGGGGCACAGAGCAGGGCACAACAGAGCGGGGGAGCAAACAAAAAACGGGGTACAGAACGGAAAAACGGGTCACAGGGGGCACAGAGCAGGGCACAACAGAGCGGGGGAAGCAAACAAAAAACGGGGTACAGAACGAAGAATGGGTCACTGGGGGCACAGAGCAGGGCACAACAGAGCGGGGGAAGCAAACAAAAAATGGGGTACAGAACGAAGAACGGGTCACTGGGGGCACAGAGCAGGACACAACAGAGCGGGGAAAGCAAACAAAAAACGGGGTACAGAATGGAAAAACGGGTCATAGGGGGCACAGAGCAGGGCACAACAGAGCGGGGGAAGCAAACAAAAAACGGGGTACAGAACGAAGAATGGGTCACTGGGGGCACAGAGCAGGGCACAACAGAGCGGGGGAAGCAAAAAAAAACGGGGTACAGAACGGAAAAACGGGTCACAGGGGGCACAGAGCAGGGCACAAGAGAGCGGGGGAAGCAAACAAAAAACGGGGTACAGAACGGAAAAACGGGTCACAGGGGGCACAGAGCAGGGCACAACAGAGCGGGGGAAGCAAACAAAAAATGGGGTACAGAACGAAGAACGGGTCACTGGGGGCACAGAGCAGGGCACAACAGAGCGGGGGAAGCAAACAAAAAACGGGGTACAGGACGGAAAAACGGGTCACAGGGGGCACAGAGCAGGGCACAACAGAGCGGGGGAAGCAAATAAAAAACGGGGTACAGAACAAAGAACGGGTCACTGGGGGCACAGAGCAGGGCACAACAGAGCGGGGGAAGCAAACAAAAAACAGGGTACAGAACGGAAAAACGGGTCACAGGGGGCACAGAGCAGGGCACAACAAAGCGGGGGAAGCAAACAAAAAACGGGGTACAGAACGAAGAATGGGTCACTGGGGGCACAGAGCAGGGCACAACAGAGCGGGGGAAGCAAAAAAAAACGGGGTACAGAACGGAAAAACGGGTCACAGGGGGCACAGAGCAGGGCACAAGAGAGCGGGGGAAGCAAACAAAAAACGGGGTACAGAACGGAAAAACGGGTCACAGGGGGCACAGAGCAGGGCACAACAGAGCGGGGGAAGCAAACAAAAAATGGGGTACAGAACGAAGAACGGGTCACTGGGGGCACAGAGCAGGGCACAACAGAGCGGGGGAAGCAAACAAAAAACGGGGTACAGGACGGAAAAACGGGTCACAGGGGGCACAGAGCAGGGCACAACAGAGCGGGGGAAGCAAATAAAAAACGGGGTACAGAACAAAGAACGGGTCACTGGGGGCACAGAGCAGGGCACAACAGAGCGGGGGAAGCAAACAAAAAACAGGGTACAGAACGGAAAAACGGGTCACAGGGGGCACAGAGCAGGGCACAACAAAGCGGGGGAAGCAAACAAAAAACGGGGTACAGAACGAAGAACGGGTCACTGGGGGCACAGAGCAGGGCACAACGAGCGGGGTGCCAGCAGGCGCAGGGACTCACTGGCAGCGGCGAGAGCTGGCAGGCAGCAGCAGGGCACAGGAGGACCGTGTGGCAGCTGGGGGGGGCGACCAACCTGCAGGCAGGGTCAAAGGTTTTAAGGGTTTTAAGGGTTATCAATTTATTCCAATCAAGATGGCTTCAGGTGTGCCATATGTTTGTCATAAGTAAGACTGTTAGTGCTCTAGTTGTTCTTTAGAACACTCTGGGAAGCTGCAGTAGAACACAAAGGAATCAACTGACAGTCTCTGCCCTTGTTGGATGTACATGATTTACTGAGAATGACAGACTTCATTCTCACATGACTGAGAAAGATAATGTGAATTTACTGAAAATATGCTCTCATTTTAGCTTCAGTTTTCTCTCAAACATGATTTATGATATCCCAGCAGAAGGTTATTCATAGGGAAAAATCACCTTAGAACACACCACAGTTCCTGAAATTAGTATGGTACCATCAACAAATGAATTCTAATGTAACTAAAGTCTGTTGTCACCATTCATAGTTCTCCTTTTGGTAACCCTCAAAATCTTCGATTCACTATAATGCATTTCAATGGGGTACTATCATGTATATTGGTCCCAAGCTGGCTGCCAGCAATTCCAGGATGAAGTGCTGACATCCAATCAGATCTCACTATGAGATGTGTCGTTAGGCTCTGCACAGATATTGAAACTTTTTCTTTTCTAATTTCTCATGAACTACTAAACGGATTTACACCATTTAACAAAAAGGGATCTTTCTGATCCAAGGTCAACCTTTTCGTCAAATTTGGTGTAATTCCGTTCAGCAGTTCGGGCTGTAGCCGTGTCTAAAGTTTTGGAATTACCATAAAGAAAACACGTTATGAGACCCCCCTTTTTTCTCGGCCCCCGCTTGCCAAATCACCCCGAAACTTTTAAGATATGAGCTGACCGGAGCGCCCCACGAGTTTTGAAAATTTCGCGAAGATTCGTCAACCGACGCCAAAGTTATTGGGAAAAGAATGTTACGATTTTCCTATGGATAATAGGTCCTAACTATAACTACCTACTGGCGACCCCAAATAGGTGATATATATATATATATATTATCTACTGGTGGTTGCCAGTAGATAGTTATAGTTAGGACCTATTTTCCATAGGAAATCCGCAACATTCTATTGGGAATCTCTTTGGCGCCGATTGACGAATCTTCGTGAAATTCTCCAAACTTTTGGCCAGCTCCGCTCCGTTCCTACCCTGAAAGTTTTGCGGTGATCCGTGAAGCGGGGGCCAAGAAAAAAGAGGGGTCCCAAAACGCGTTTTCCCCATGCAATTTCCCATAGGATCTGGTGTCGCAGCTACAGCCCGAACCGCTGAACGGAATGACACCAAATTTGGCAAAGAGGTAGTCCTCAGTTCGAACTCGTGCCTTTTGCATATTTGGTGTGAATCTGTTCAGTAGTTCCTAAGAAAATTAGGGTAAAAAAGTTAGTGATATCTATTGCCAGAGAGGATCCGCGGACCGTACCCGCACCGTAAGCGCACCCTCCCCGAACGGAGCGCGCACCCTCCCGATCGCGCGCTGAATGCTAATTGGCTGTCGAGCGTCTCTCTACATTCGAAACCAGGAACTGTTGGCGGCCATTTTCTGCCTCGGTAGAAGCGAGGCTGAAGATGGAAGGGGAATAAGTGTGTAAAAGATATAAAGGGGGCAGAGTGGAAATACTCTGACCCTCTAGATCTGCTTAGGGGGTCCCAGAAGGACCCCCTGTGGCCCCCCTTTTTTTCCTTTTTTTTTAAAACGGCAAAATGCGCGTACGGTGCGCGCATCCTCTCGCGTTGGATGCACGGATTCTCTCGCGGTGGGTGCGCGGATCCACAGCAACGTTTTTGGAAAAACAACAAGAAATCATTGGTTGTATAACAACTTTCTACACTGAAAGGTAGGGTGTATATTTTTGTTTTTTAAAGGTATGATTGTTATTGGTTAACAAAAACAGATTGTAAGGAACATTATATATGATAAGCTGATATGTTGAAAAGTCAAGCACACTTCCTGCTTGTGTAGGAACATTGTGTGCTGAACTTGTGACCTGTGAGCTCAGTGCAGTGTTCCATGACCTGTTTCTATGGTAACAGGCAGAAGGCAGATTGGGGGAAGGGTTGAAATGTATTTCAGTTGGAAAGGGTTGAAATGTTTAACCAATAGAAATGTGTGTTTGCTTTTGAGTTTATGTGCGAAGGATTGTGATTTGATGTTTACATGTATATGTGTGGAAAATGAAAGAGAAACTTTTCCATTCTTTGCTTTTGCTGAGAGGTGCACAGTGCAGAGATTCTGTAAAAGAAAATATGGTGAGTGATTGATATACTCCTTAATCTACAAAAGAACTTGAAAGATGAGTTTTTTAATTGTGAGGGGATGTATGTAGACTATTTTGATTTTAATCAGACTAATGTATTTTTCCTGCTAAAGTGTAGGGAGTACTTTTTTTCTCTACAATGTGTGTGCATGTAGAAACCATTCTGTGATAGGCATTTGTGTTTTTCATGTGTTTGTAGACAGATAACTGTGCAGTTTTTATATTTTGGTAGAATTAGAAACCAGTCATTGTTTATGAATTTGTGAAATGAGTTATGTTATGTTTCTATACTAAAATTTAGTACTACTTCTAGATGAAGAAATGTGTTTTGATATAGTGCAAGGGATAGTGTTGTTTGTCTAGAATCACACTGTGAGTTAGTGTGTATTTGGGGTCAGTGTGAGAGAATCATTTGGTAACATCATGTATTTGCTGACAGATAACTGTTTTAAAATCTGTCATGTTGTCAAGTTTTAGTAGCATTAGAAGACAGTTATGGCTTATGCTTTCATTATATGAGTCAGGCATTGACAGTAAATTGCAGTCGTGAAATATGTAGATTGTGTGCAGTTCCCTTATCACTGCCAGTGTAGTGAATGAGTTTTGGTAAACTCCTAGGGATACTGGTGCTTGTCTAGAATCACACTGTGAGTCTTTGTGCATTTGGGAACCACTGTGAAAGAAGCGTTTGGTAACATCGTGTATTTGCTGACAGAAAACTGTTTTAAAACTTGTCGTGTTGTCAAGTTTTAGTAGCATTAGAAGCCAGTCATTGCTTATGCGTTGATTAAATGAGTCAGGCATTGACACTAAAGTGCAGTCGTGAAATATGTAGATTGTGTGCAGTTCCCTTACCACTTCCACTGTAATGAATGAGTTTTGGTAAGCTGCTAGGGATAGTGTTGTTTGTCTAGAATCACACTGTGAGTCTGTGTGTATTTGGGAACCACTGTGTGAGAAGTGTTTGGTAACATTGTGTATTTGCTGACAGAAAACTGTTTTAAAACTTGTCATGTTGTCAAGTTTTAGTAGCATTAGAAGCCAGTCTTTGCTTATGTGTTGATTAAATGAGTCAGGCATTGACACTAAAGTGCAGTCGTGAAATATGTAGATTGTGTGCAGTTCCCTTATCACTTCCAGTGTAGTGAATGAGTTTTGGTAAACTCCTCGGAATACTGGTGCTTGTCTAGAATCACACTGTGAGTCTGTGTGCATTTGGGAACCACTGTGAGAGAAGCGTTTGGTAACATCGTGTATTTGCTGAGAGAAAACTGTTTTAAAACCTGTCATGTTGTCAAGTTTTAGGAGCATTAGAAGCCAGTCTTTGCTTATGTGTTGATTAAATGAGTCAGGCATTGACACTAAAGAGCAGTCGTGAAATATGTAGATTATGTGCAGTTCCCTTATCACTTCCGGTGTAGTGAATGAGTTTTGGTAAACTGCTAGGGATACTGGTGCTTGTCTAGAATCACACTGTGAGTCTTTGTGCATTTGGGAACCACTGTGAAAGAAGCGTTTGGTAACATTGTGTATTTGCTGACAGAAAACTGTTTTAAAACCTGTCATGTTGTCAAGTTTTAGTAGCATTAGAAGCCAGTCTTTGCTTATGCGTTGATTAAATTAGTCAGGCATTGACACTAAAGTGCAGTCGTGAAATATGTAGATTGTGTGCAGTTCCCTTACCACTTCCACTGTAGTGAATGAGTTTTGGGAAGCTGCTAGGGATAGTGTTGTTTGTCTAGAATCACACTGTGAGTCTGTGTGTATTTGGGAACCACTGTGAGAGAAGTGTTTGGTAACATCGTGTATTTGCTGACAGATAAGTGTGGTAAAACATGTCATGTTGTCAAGTTTTAGTAGCATTAGAAGACAGTTATGGCTTATGTTTTCATTATATGAGTCAGGCATTGACATTAAATTGCAGTTGTGAAATATGTAGATTGTGTGCAGTTCCCTTACCACTTGCACTGTAGTGAATTAGTTTTGGTAAACTCATAGGGATAGTGGTGCTTGTCTAGAATCACACTGTGAGTTAGTGTGTATTTGGGATCACTGTGAGAGAAGCATTTGGTAACATCATGTATTTGCTGACAGATAACTGGTTTAAAACCTGTCATGTTGTGAAGTTTTAGTAGGATTAGAATCCAGTCTTTGCTTATGCATTGATTAAATGAGTCATGCTTTGACACTGATGTGGTGTACTTAAATATGTAGATTGTGTGCAGAACCATTAACTCTTCCAGAGTAGTGAATGGGTTTTGGTAAACTCCTAGGATAGTATTGCTTGTCTAAAATCACACTGTGAGTCTGTGTGCATTTGGGTAAGGATTGTGAGAGAAGCATTTGGTAACATCGTGTATTTGCTGACATATACCTGTTTTAAAACCGGTCATGTTGTGAAGTTTTAGTAGCATTAGAAGCCAGTCTTTGCTTATGCTTTGATTATATGAGTCAGGCTTTGACATAAAAGTGCAGTCCTGAAATATGAAGATTGTGTGCAGTTCGCTTACCACTTCCACAGTAGTAAATGATTTTTGGTAAACTCCTAGGTATAGTGGTTGTTGTCTAGAATCACACTGTGAGTCTGTGTGCATTTGAGAACCACTGTGAGAGAAGCATTTGGTAACATCGTGTATTTGCTGACAGATAACTAATTTAAAACCTCTCATGTTGTCAAGTTTTAGTAGCATTAGAAGCTAGTCTTTGCTTATGCATTGATAAAATGAGTCAGGGTTTGACACTAAGGTGCAGTACCATGTACTATTCTGTTCACTGTGGCAGAACTGAAAATTTAAAAGTTTTACCTAAGCACTGTCCTAGAAGTAGTCTGATTATTTGGGGAACAACCTTTACAACGCAACTTTTACAACGCACTACCATTACAACGCATTTTTTACAACGCATAATCCATTACAACGCATGACATTACAACGCATGACACTACAACGCATTTTTAAAAACTACCTTTACAAAGCATTCCATTACAACGCATACTACCATTACAACGCATACCATTACAACGCATAATATTACACTATACTATCCAACACTTACCCCACTGATGCACCCCCTGGAGTTAGAATAGTAATTTTTACCCCTACACTATCCAACACTTACCCTACTGTTGCACCCCCTGGAGATAGAATAGTAATTTTTACCCCTACACTATCCAACACTTACCCTACTGTTGCACCCCCTGGAGTTAGAATAGTAATTTTTACCCCTACACTATCCAACACTTACCCTACTGTTGCACCCCCTGGAGTTAGAATAGTAATTTTTACCCCTATACTATCCAACACTTACCCTACTGATGCACCCCCTGGAGTTAGAATAGTAATTTTTACCCCTATACTATCCAACACTTACCCTACTGATGCACCCCCTGGAGTTAGAATAGTAATTTTTACCCCTATACTATCCAACACTTACCCTACTGATGCACCCCCTGGAGTTAGAATAGTAATTTTTACCCCTATACTATCCAACACTTACCCTACTGATGCACCCCCTGGAGTTAGAATAGTAATTTTTACCCCTATACTATCCAACACTTACCCTACTGATGCACCCCCTGGAGTTAGAATAGTAATTTTTACCCCTATACTATCCAACACTTACCCTACTGATGCACCCCCTGGAGTTAGAATAGTAATTTTTACCCCTACACTATCCAACACTTACCCTACTGTTGCACCCCCTGGAGTTAGAATAGTAATTTTTACCCCTATACTATCTAATACTTACCTTAAATGTAATTTAATATTATGCATTGTAATGGTATGCGTTGTAAAGGTAGTATGCGTTGTAATGGTAATGCGTTGTAAAGGTATTTTTTAAAAATGCGTTGTAGTGTCCTGCGTTGTAATGTCATGCGATGTAATGGATTATGCGTTGTAAAAAATGCGTTGTAAGTGCATGCGTTGTAAAAGTGTGCGTTGTAACGTCATACATCCGATTATTTAGTCAGTTTCTAAGTACCAAATAGATTGCTTCAAATAAAAGTGTTCTGACATACTATACACTTGTCTTTTACACCTTCAATTCCCTAGTCAGTATCCATACACTTCCAGGAAACATCCTGTCACTTCCTTTGCAGTCCTCTAGAGACCCATTCAACAGCATGTACTAATCCATTGACGGTGCCAAAACTCAAACACTGATAAATTCACCTAGACACTCTCTTTCCAGTACTCTAATGATTCAGTCACTGCCTAAGTATTCATGCACTGAGCCAGGTCTTAGCACATGGACTACGTCAAACCCATATCCACTATGCATGCAGTCCTCTAACCACCTACACACTTGTCTTTCACACCTTCATTTCCCCAGTCAGTATCCGTTCACTTCCAGCAAACACCCTGTCACTGCCGTTGCACTCCTCTAGTGACCCATTCAGCATCATGCACTAATCCATTCACAGCGCCAAACCCTAATAAATTCACACAGGCACTCTCCTTGCAGTACTCTAATCATTCAGTCAGTACCCAAGTACTCATCCAGTGACCCAGGCCTTAGTATATGGACAGCTTCAAACCCTTATCCACTATGCATGCAGTCCTCTAACCACCTACACAATTGTCTTTCTCACATTCGATTCCCTAATCAGTATCCATACACTTCCAGGAAATACCCTGTCACTCCCTTTGCAGTCCTTTAGTGACCCATTCAGCACCATGTACTAATCCATTCACTGTGCTAAAGCCCAAACACTTATAAATTCACCGAGATGCTATCTTTGCAGTACTCTAATCATTCAGTCAGTGCCTAAGTGTTCATACACTGAGCCAGGCCTTAGCACATGGACTGTTTCAAACCCCTATGCACTATGCATGCAGTCTTCTAACCACCTAGACACTTGTCTTTCACACTTTCAATTTCCTAGTCAGTATCCATACAGTCCAGCACTTGACACTGCCTTTGCACTCCTCTAGTGACCCATTCAGTACCAAGTACTAATCCATTCCCTGTGCGAAAAGCCTAGCACTTATAAATTCACCTAGGCACTCTCCTTGTTGTACTCTAATCATTCAGTCAGTACCCAAGTAGTCATGCAGTGAGCCAGGCCTTACCACATGGACTGCTTTAAATGCCTATGCAGTATGGATGCAGTCCTCTAATCACCTACACAGTTGTGTTTCACACCTTCAATTCCCTAGTTAGTATTCATACTCTTCTAGCAAACACCCTGTCACTCACCCAGTGTGTCTCCTTATAGTATTGTAATCATTTAGTCAGTTAGCATGTAGTCTTTTAGTGAGGTAGGCTTTAGGGCATGAACTGCTTCAAAGTAGTATGCACTATGCATGTAGTGTTTTAACGATCGTCACACTTGTGGTTCAGGGCTATAGTTTCTTAGTCAGTTTTTATATAAAATGTGTTTGTACAGTAATGCAATAGTATAAATTTGAAAGTTATCAATATACATTTATTTGTGATTCTTTTTTACAGATACAGAACAGGAGTGTTTCTCATCTGTTTGCACTCTTCTCGTGCAAGATCGTTTGGATGAAGGGTCCTTAGGTGTTTCATCATACTTGCTGTGCCGCACAAGTATTTTTTGTTAGGATCCCCTCGTAACAGAACTCTTTGGCAAATCTTGCGAGTGAAGAAGGTGGCATTGGTCTTTGTTTGCTCCTTGGAAAAAGTAAAACATTTCCTCACCACTGAAGGAAAACTTTGTTGGTGTGGTGCCTTCTGCAAAACATTTTCTTCAGATTCGGTAAATATTATAAAGCGGCAACATTTACAGTTTTTGTAAGTTAAACTTATAAAATGTTGTTAGCTGTATGCATTTTATATATCTGTGATTTGTTTCTTGTGGTATTTTGTTGAGAATACCATGTTTTTTTTTTTTAACAATCTTTCTTATTTTCCAGATCTGTCGTCGACATCCATTGTCCCCACAGTAGTGTTCCGCCTTGTTGTTTTTTGTTATTGTTGTTACATTTTGTTTATTAGTTTATTGTTCATATATATGTTAATAAAAAAATAAAGTTTGAAAATAGTTTTTTGTTTATATATTTATTATTATAAAAAATAAAGTTTGAAAAAAAAATTAATAACGTTTTTGGTTGTTCTCTTAACTGCTGTGTGACTCTTTCTTGTGCTTATTACTGTTATTTGATGGAGTCCACCATGGTGTTAAATTTTGGGGCACTTATTGCTGGAATACTGGTGATATCTGCAGTTTGCACCAACTTCTGAATAGTGTGTTAGATTTATCTCAACTTTACTTCCGTTGAAGTGCTGATAACGAAATGGAGAGTAGCCGTTCCCGTGCAAAAAGACACAAGGTGCACCTTTGCGATTTATTCTAAATACTAAAATCCTGTATTGTATTGCACTGAGGTATTGGCTGCACTTACAGTGTACACTCAAAATCTATTAAGAAATCTCATTGTATTTATATTGATTGGGAATAGTGCGTCAGGTGCTGGATCTTGACGAGATACACTGCTCAGTTCGTATATTGTTGTGCACACGAAAAAAATCACATCACAACTTTCACACCAATTGCAATGCGAAACAAATTCCGGCGATAAGACACGTTAGCACCAGGGATTTTACACCTGCTTTCTGCTTGTGTTAAGCAGGACAACTACCTGCACCATGAAAGGGAACACAGCCAAGAGCCACAACAGAACACCCACAGGTGCCATAGAGTCAATGAGCATGATACAGGGATACCCATGAGGGCCAGAAGACTCATCTCAACAACTCCAGGACCGCCAATGCCCCCCAAACCCACATCTTAGTAAGTGTGTCCCTGTGGTCATTGTCTTAGCATGATAGGCACAAGCCCTGCAACATCACAGTGTGCTATTACCTCAGTGTTTGCAGTGTTCCTGGATGTGTAGCTATGTACGCATCCTCCTGCATGCATAACTGGCGTGTGCTTGGTCTGTTGTTCACAGGTCAGTGCAGGGGTGTGCCTATCTGGCAAGGGGAACGGGGTGTCTCGGACATGTCCATGTACAGGAAGTGCAGTAAGTGTCTCTCTGTGTTCTGGTGTGGCCTGTTATAAGAGCCGCAGCAGTCGATGTTGTAAAGTGGCATGCACCACCTCCAAACGGCACTGTGATGTTGTAGTTGGAATGTAGCAGGACATGCGCAAATAGGCATTACAATGGCGTGCCGTACGAGTGCACGAGATACAACAGCTCACCGTACAAAAGTGTGGGGGCTCATGGGAGGGAGGAGCAGCCGTTTGGCAACATAACACACAGTGAACTCGACCATGTGCCACATGCTGGGCATCTCATCTATGATGACCACGGTCGCAGACATCCCACAACACCAACGACTGGCCTTTGTACACATCCTGTATGAATGCAGCGTGGTTTTCACTTCTATGCTCGTTCAGTGGTGTGATGTTGGCAGGTCGTGTGACTTGTGCTCCTTGTTGGTGTGTTTCATTTTGGCCATTGTTAGTCTATATGTGTGTTGTACTTAATTGTGCATGTGTGCCATTCTACCCATCTCCTCCCCTCCCCCACTCCCTGCTTCTTCCTCTTCCTAGTGCTGTTGTGTCTATAATTTTGTTGCTGCACACATAAATACATGTAAAGAATAAATTAGAATAGTTCCTTGATTCTTTTAGGTTTCAAAACTTCTCTGTTGGTTTCTTTTTAATTTTCTATATGAACCGTTTTTAAAAAAAAAATATTCAACAACACATAGAAGTCAGAAGTGCAACGTACTCTATCAACACACTTTCTAGAACATTCTACAATACGTGCAGGTTAAAAGTGCATCAATTTTTTAAAACTTTACGATATTTTTTTGTAACATTTTCTTGAACATTTAACGACACGTGCAGGTTAAAAGTTGACGATTGTTTTAAGTTCGAACAGTGCCTTCCAAATGCAAGTAGCAGGTGTGGTTGAGCTGAGCAAATTTTATCCTTTAATATATACTCCACGTTGAAACTGCTTTTTCTTAACCAATCACAAAGATGCTTTTCCACAAAACTAATGTGCACCCTGCTTTTAAAAAAGAATGCTTTTCATGATATCTTCAGAGATAAGTTATAGATAGTGTAGTATGGGTTAAGCCACTCCCTATGTACAACGCTAAGTTAGCATAACCGCGTCAGCTGTTAGAAAGCCAGCTTGCCGCTTCTGCTGCCTTTGCACGCGACACTGTTGTTACATGTTATTCATTTGAGAACTGCTGACTCGACTCTGCTTCACATGAGAACCGTCTGTTGTTTAACATCCTTAACAGTGAGCAGTGACCTTGGTCTGTACACCGTGTAAGAACGAGTCTGGGTCACTAGACGGTGCAGGTTGTTGTGTTCAGGTTGATCGTACCACTTTTTAGCCATAACATGCACGCAGCTGCCAATACCTGAAAGACGAGTCCTTTAATATTACAGAGCAGCATGTTTTTAGATGCATTCGAAACGAAGAGCTGTTGCAGGAGAGAGCCTAGCTGATCCTGTGATGTGATTCCACTAAGCTGATCCATAAGGTATGGGGTCCCCCATGCAAGCCTAAGAGACCTTCTATTAGTCTAATAATAACCTATTAGTTGCTAGGGAAAGGAGGGTGGTTGCTATCCACTGTCATTTGTATTATGATTGCTCCTTTCATTTTCTATGGTATTGTAACAATGCTGATGGTTCTGATCTTGACCATTTGTCTGCTTGTGTTAGCCAAAGTACTGCATCTTAGGACACGAGGTTTATAAAATAAACTCTTTAAACTTTACCGTGTCTTTGTTATTCTGTTGTGGACTGATATATAGATACAAACAGGTATTTCGGATTCCCACCACTCCTGAGAATATCTAAGTCGCTTGTTCTGGGTTGTCTATACATTGGGACCGCCGAGCTAAATCTCGGATAACGAATGGGACACTAAGCTAGTCGGATAAGGGGTTCTTGGTTCTGAGGGGAGATTCTGGTACACCAGAATTCTCTGAGGTCCTGGTTTCCTGCGCATAGTTCTGTGCATAAGCAGAATCCCCGCAAATTGGGCCCCACGTGGGGCCTTTTGATCTGAAACGCCTTAGTAGTGCTTTTATTGGTCCACAATGCCCTCAATCTAGTTTCCGGGTAACGGGGGTGACGGCTTAACCTACCTAGGTTTCGACTAAAGGTTCTTTCAAGCTTGATAATTAAAAAGGTTTCTTTTTTCTGAACCCCAGTGCTACTGTAGAATTTGTTGTTGCTCTTTAGAGTGTCCTGATGGCGGTCAACGTAGCCGCACATAGTCGGGTGCCCCTGACCGCACATCTACGGGTCTATGGGGTACCTGATGATGGGTTGGCTGTTATTTTTGTGGTGGGGGCTGATGCAGCGTTCCCTTATGAGTTGTTTTACTCTTGGGTGACGTTCGATGCCGTGGATGCGAACGATAATTTGTTCCACGAATATACGGCCACAGCGATGCCTGCAGCCTATGCCCCATATCAGACACTAGAAATTCCTCTCACTGCCTGGCAGCATACCATTTGGTTTAATGGCGCCCTTCCCCATGCGGTCGTACCGGCGAGAATGGGCCCGTTGTCTATTGCAGGGGCCACATGGCCGGTGCTGGCCGGTTATACGCCTCACCCCGCTACTTGACTGTGGGGGCGGCTGAGTTGCGTGTACTACACACTGCCCTGATTACGGTCCATAGGGCGTTAGTGCAGTACGTGTCTCGCAATGTGCAGGTGGGGGCACCTGCAATTGCGGGCCACACGACTGCCCAACACGCGGTGGTCATTAGTCCAGTTATGGTTAATGCGGTTGTCGGGAAGCACCCCCAGAATAACGATGAATTTCCTTACTGGCTTGCTGAAAAGTTTGATCAACTTGAAGCCGTCTTTCCGCATACTTCTCCTGTGGATAAACACAGGATTCTCACTATTACTTTACCGAAGGACCTGGTCCCTGATATTGTCGATTGTGACAATTGGGGCAAGGTCTTTGCTGCGACCTATGCGAAGTGCTATGGCACTCCGTCTATGTCAGTACTACCTTCCGTCATCAAGAAAGTCCAGGACAATCATGGTGCGGAGGCGGCCATTGAGTTGGGAATGAGGCTTGTCGACAGCTTCGATGTGGTTTGTTCCATGGTAATGGGCAACCTCAAAGGAGATGCCATGCAGTTCCAAGTGGGCAATATGTTAGCCCTTGTGGATCCGGCCGACAGGCCAAAAGAATTCGCTAAAATTATTGCGAAAGCCTACAGGATGGTGAGTCGTAGCGCCTTGGGTGTTAAACCCACCGTAATCATTCCTACTGTAGTACAGCAAACTAAAGTGAGTTCGTCTACTAAAGACGAAAAGCCCAACTTCCCGAAACAAAGTTGGCGATCCAAGAAACAGGGGAAGCAGCAGGAGAAGCGGAGGTCTCGTTCTGCATCGCCGGTACAAGCAAAAACTGAACGCACTTATGATTTGCGCGATCGTTCTAATATTAAGTCACCTGATAGATTTCAGGTTCCTGAACAACGCTCTCCTCGTTCTTCACAGGAAACATCGGCTTTTCAATCTGGTGGCGGAGATCGTGGGAAAGGAAAGGGTGCTCAAGGTCGTGAGCAGCCCCGTCAGAGTGACGGTAAAGGCAAGCAGGACGAGTCTGCACGTCAGAGACCCCCGTTTCAGAAGAAAAAAGTTGCTGCTCTAACTGCGAGATATGCCTCAGATGGTACGGACACAGCTTCAGAACCAGAGATGGGCGCTAACGCTGCTAGACAGCGCGGCGGAAGTTACAGTAGTGCGACAAGCGCTGCGTCCGTATCTGGCGGCGACAGCAACTGATACATTTGTAAGTGTTGAAACTGCTGATACTCGCGTAGCTCCCCCTTAACGAATGTTTGAAATTGTCCTTTTAATTGAGGGTGACATACAACGTAAAATTAAAGTATTCTTTTGGGATAATCTAACCTCCACCTATGATATACTTTTGGCGGAGGCAGATTGGCCCCCGGCTTTCGTTTTAGATGCTCCTAGAGGGGAGGAAGTGATCCTCCCGTCCTTTGGGCACACAGTGCCACCGGAACATTCTAACAGGTTAGCCGGGGAGTGGGTGCAGGTGCTCGCGCCTGAGTTGTATCGTACTCAGGTAGGCTGGGATAAATTTTCTCCCAACCATACGATTCCGTTGCGGTCAGAACCCCAGCCACAACCCCAATATCCCATGCATCGCGAGGCAAGATCTCAAGTCGCGTCTATCCGTGAACAATTGGAATATCAGGGAGTAATTGAAACATGTGTGTCACCCATGAATAATCCTTTATTCACTGTGACGAAGCCTGACGGATCGTACCGCCTAGTTTTGGATTACCGGCACTTAAATTCGCACTGCCGGACATGCGCGGTACAGAATACTCACAGTTCGGCTCTCGTCGATAGTCTCGTGAGAAAACGGTTTAAAACCACACTTGACATCTCCAATGGCTTTTATAGCCATAATCTGTCCCCTCATAGCTATGAGTGGACGGCGTTTACCTTGGGTGGCAAACAAAAGAAGTTCAAAAGGCTCCCGATGGGCTATAAGAATAGCCCCGGGGTCTTTGCTGCTCGTGTGGTCTCTCTCTTGGAGATGGTTGACCCGGAGGCATACTCGTATATAGATGACATCTACCTAACGGACGACGAGTTGCTTCCACACCTTGCTCGCGTGGATAACATAATAACTTTGTTTGCTGACTTCTGTTATAAGTTCAACTTTGCGAAGTCCCACATTGCCGGGTTCACAGTGTTGTTCTTGGGGTACGAACTCAATAATGAGGGTCGAGGCTTGGCTCCGCAGTTCCTTGAGAAGTGTGCACGCCTTAGTGCTCCTACGACACTGAAGAAATTACAATCTTTGCTGGGTTTTCTGAATTTCGGTCGTACCTACATTCCTGATTATGCCCAGCGTATCAAGTTGCTTTATGCCTTGGTACAACCTACTTTTACCAAATCTTGCTGGCTGCCTGAGCACTCTGCTGCATTGCAATCTTTGCAGTATGATCTTCTTGCTTCGAAATTCTTACAAACTCGTGATAAGCACACTAACCTGGTCATTAGAATCGTACCGGGTGCAGTGGGTTTCACCTACTTAACGTTCAATGAGGGCGACACAGTCCCCATTGCTTACAAATCTCATCTGTACACTTCGGCGGAGCTGCGTTTTTCCGCTGTCGAAAAAGTACTGACAGCAGTTCAGATGGCGATCCTGAAAAAGCGAGCGCTATCACAGGGGAAACGCATGCTGGTGGTAACACCGTACCCTGCCCTTGAGGCAGTCACTAAAGCCAGTTTACCAAATTCTAAGGCTTTGCATCCAAGGTGGATTCAATGGGCTACCTCCTTGACATCGCCTGATGTCACATATATCTTTGACGCGGCATTACAGACACAGGAGTTCTTGGAGTATGAATTCATTCATCCGGCTCCTCTGACTTTGCACCCGCTCGAGGAGTACCATTGTGTCATTTACACTGATGGGTCTGCACAACCCGCTACTGGATCAAAGCACGCCTATTCAGCAGCCTGCGCAATTGTCGTGGGTACTTTCGTGAACGAAGAGTTCCAATCTGATGTCGTGCATACGCAGTCATTGGGTGATTGTACCGCGCAGTTAGCAGAGCTAAAGGCTCTGGTGCTTGCACTGGAGTGTGCTGATCCTCGAGTCACTACTCTTATAGTGAGTGACTCGTACTATTGTGTTCAATCTTACAACAAAAATCTACACTTTTGGATTTAAAATGACTTTCGTGATTCCAAGGGTAGCACAATAAAGCATAAAACGCTTTGGGTTCGAGTGGCAGAACTTCGGGAACGTCTGCCCCTCGTGAATGTAATTCACACTCTTGGCCACCAACGCGTTGGTGTTCATGCTGTCGGTAACAGTCTGGCTGACGAAGCAGCAAAAACCGCAGTGGCGACATATTTAGTAGCAGCAGTTACAAGATCCAAAACTAAGATTGATGATGACATCTTGGCAGCTATTGCTGCTTCCGAGACAGGGAAAGGCTTTCCAAAAGGTTTCCCTTCTCGCTACCATTATCATTTAAGTCCTGATAATGTCCCTTTAGTGAGGATTAATGACGTTGGTGACAGATTGATTCCCAACGCGGACTGCAGACCCTCTCTGATATCAGCTGCCCATGAAGGTGTTGCGTCTGCGCATGCCGGAGTTTCAGCTACTATATCTCTTTTGCAGCAACGTTACTGGTGGTACGGTTTGTACAAACAAGCGTGGGCTTACGTCCTTCTATGTGACATTTGCCAGCAGATTAAACCTTCTTCTACCGCGCGTCCACCACAAACGGAGCTGTATATATCTAATCAACCACTTGCGTGTGTTTATTTAGATCACTGCAGTCCTTTTACCTCTGATACTGCGTACAAGTACATCTTGGCTGCAGTGGATTCGTGCACACGTTTTCTGTGGGTGTGGCCGCAAAGGAGTGCTGATGCCCGCACTGTCATCAAGGATTTGCGTGTCTTTGTTGGGAGTTTTGCATGTGGTACCCTTCATTCAGACCAGGGCCCTGCATTTGCCTCTAGGGCGTACAAAGAGGCCATGAGAAGTTTGGGGGTCCAAGTCAAATTTTCGTCTCCATACCGGCCTGAGGGCAATAGTGTTGTGGAGCGAATGAACCGTGACCTAAAGCAATCTTTGACAGCAAGGGTTTTAGGTACAGGCCGAGGCTGGCTCACCCACTTGTATGACGTGCAACGTGCACTTAATAATCTCCCTAGAAGGTCTCTGGGTGGGCGGACCCCATACATGATGCTCTTTGGAGTACGAATGTTTGTCCCGGACCTTGAGGGTCTAGACATGGCGGCGGCAGCCGCGCCTTTTGACCTAGATGATCACTGTGCTGTATTGCAGAATCTTCAAGAAGCCAGAGACACTCTAGCAAAGGAACACGTACCCTCTACATCCGAAGCTGAGCTCCAGATTCTGGTAGTCGGCTGGCTACCTCGAGTTGGTGACCTGGTCTGTGAGAAGGTGGAGAACAAGAAGGAGTTTGGCCCCTCTTATCGTGCACCGGTGCCGGTGCTTGGAGTCCTGGGTACACGTACAGTTATTTTACCTCCACTTCCTGGTCGAAAGGATAACAGGTACATCTCGATTGACAATGTCAAGCTACAGCAGGTGGCCGATTCTTCATAATATGACGCCTTCAGTTTCTTGCCCTTCTATACTGCGAAATTCTGTTGTGGTGCCGCCCTCTAACATCATGCCTGAGGTTGCCATTGAGATGCATGCAGTCACTGCTCCTTCTGTGCCGCCTACTGCTGGTGGTATACCTGATGATCCTGAGTATGCTTATCCTGCAGGTGTTCCGTTGCCTCTCTTACATTCAACAGCAATTAACCAGTCACGTTCTTCCTTTGACACTGAATCATTGACTTCCACTGCCCCTTCCAAAATTTCTAGATTTTTTGCCTGGTTGAAGAGACATTTTTTTGGTGGCACCATGGACTTACATCTGGCTGGTGCTAATCTGTATTTTTTTGTTCATGACAATTGGCTTTGTGGTAGTGTTGTTTCAACTTATCAATGGACACTACCTGGATGAACGGTCTGCAATTCGATTAATTGATGGAACTTTGGCCCCCCATTCCTCATCACACATAATGAAGAGGGACCGGCCTTTTGTGAACATTACCGCCTGGCCTGTGCGTGATGGGATCGCTTGGGATGCTGTTCAATTTCAAATTCATGGTCCTACTGAAGTGATTAATGTGCCTAATGTCTTTCGTGTTTCTATGGGTGATGTAGTTAAACAGAACATCCGATCAGGTGATTGGAATGTACAAGCAATTGAAGCACTGTTTTCTGATTTGAAATATTATGCTGCATTTGATGCTGAAGATTTGTATTTAAATACTGCAAATTATGGTGAACAATTTTGCTATCAACATTATGACACACATTTCCTACACAGAGCAAATACTTTTCGTAATTTTGTTAATTACACACAATGGGAACACTGTCCGGCCCCTTTGTCTGGCAGCTCTGCCACGTTAGTGAACAAGTTCACATATTTTTCGGATTTTAGTGTGTCTAATCCGACCTCTTTTTATTTTAAAGTGGCGACTGAGACCGCCTCTAAGGTTAGATTAACACATACCAAATTGTTATATTCCAAGTCCTTTATGGACGAATTGGCTATCGGAGGTTATGACCTATGGAAAGCTACAATCGATCTTAAATCGGTTTGGGGAACTAAACCGTGGCAGGTACAGGGAACAGAAGCTTTGCATCGTGCCTGTCTTATCCCAAACCACATTTTATTTTCGAATTCATCTATTTTTCAGACCACCTGTTTTGGATTGGCTATGTCTAAAAAATTGAATTCCCCCTCGATCCCGGATCTGGGTGCTTATCCCAATTGGGAAAATCACACAGATCTGTCCCTAACTATGTTGCAGTCCCTCGTTTCCAACGCCACCTTCAATGTTTCAGCATTAGATCCTGAAGGGTGGTTGGCATGGCAAACTGGCTCAGATTCCTGTCAACGCCGATTTCTATCTTTAGCACCTGGGTATACTCAAGTTAGAGTAGATCCTCGTTTTGAATCATCACATACTGTAACTACCTACTCGGTGGGTAAGTTATGCCAGTCATGGCTGCAACATTCCACATTAGCTTCTGTTAAACTTCATTTATCACGTTTAAACAACAAAATAGATTTGAATGATTTTGTTAATGGTCCTGCGATAGGCAGGTCCAAAAGATGGGTATATGCTATTTACAACGAAGTTTGGAAATTGTCGCAAATTGAAGCTGCATCCAGATTACGTGCTATTGACCAGGCCAATATGGAAAAAGTATTGGCTGTTATAGATAATAGCATTAACACCTTGTCTTCCAGAATTTATACTTTAAATAATATTGTTTCATCTGTCGTAGACATTGTGCAGAATGATTTGTCTGTATTGTATCATGGCCAGAATCAGTTGCGTTCTATTATGCAGTTTGCGTGGACTTTGCAAACATTAAAGGCAGGGAAAGTCCCATGGGATTATATGAATGTGTCCTCTTTGTTCCTCCCTTTTAATTTGACTGCAAAACAACAGTTTATGTCCATGAAAGATGCTACTTATTCACTACTGCACATTGAGAAATTAGAACCGTTACCGTTCTCTGTTGCTGAATTGAATTCGGCCGTGTGGCTTATCCACGGGTTGATCACGTTACCTTTTCCGCTGTTTCAGTTCAGTTTGTGTATGAAACATTATGCACTTGGCAGATATGAACAACTTGGTACTGCCTTCCTACACGAAGTTTGGTCACTCCCGTTCACATATAGATGCATGCGGGAGGGAAAGGAGGTCTACTTAAAGGGTGAGGAGTGCACTTCTGCCCCTGATCATTCTGTAGTGTGTAGACACATACAATTACATGGTTCTTGCAATGTACACGCTCCTAATTTAGCTTGCGTCCTGAAAGGTATTCCAGTGCCAGTTATAACCCCTTCATTTACGCTGCTTGCTAACGGTAGTTATTTGCTTTTAAATAATGAAGCTTGCTGTGGGATGCTTGAGGGAATACCTTACATAGTAACTGTATCACAGCGTGTAGTTTGCTGTAATAATGTCCTTTTCCCACCCCCGCATGGCCGGCTCGATGTTTCCATCTGGCCTTCGATTCCAACCTTGAAAGCAGAGTTCAACAAGATGAGCAGAATAAGGGCTCTTTTGTCTAAAAAAGAGGTCACTTTGACTTCGTCCCGTGAAACATTTCTTCTTCACGTAGCAAACACCCGCACGGAGGTGCAGGCACTTTTAAATACTGACCTCCCCCTGCATTTTGGGACCTTGATCCAAACTATCTTTAATGCCTCGTCTACGACTGGCATTGTTCATTTTTTTTAAATTGTGGGCTCCGGCCTCATGACCTCCTTTCAAACTATTTTTGGTGTGATCCCCGCATTTTTTCATTCTATTTTTTCCAGCGTCTTCGGAGGTCTCCCTTTGCTTCTCGCCCTTATAGCTGGAATACTTCTATTGATTTGCGTAATACGCAATGGCTGCACAACTTGCGTACCGAGACGACATGCCCCCGGCTGATCCATCTGGGTAAGCGGATGCTTGAATACTACGGCACGTTACCCCTGGCGACCTTAAGTGTCGCATATGGATTGTCCTTCCGGTTTCCATTCTTTACTTGTGTGCAACCAGTCTTTCATTGCCTGGATTGTCCTTTCCAGTGGGCTCTGGATTTGTGCCTGTCAAACTTAGTGTCACCTGCCCCGGATTTTGATCGACTTAAGGGCCCCTTAGTGGCTCATGAGTTTGCCTGTTCTGGTGTCGGGTTTATGGCCTTGGGTGCTGCACATAGAGTCCTTGGAAATTGGGACATCCGAGAGGCTGCTTTTGACTTCCTGGAACGGAGTTATGTCGAAGTACCTGCATGTTGTCCTTGTGTGGTGCTGGAAGCTCCGATTGTAAATGAACACGTGTGTTCCTTTACCTTGCTAAATTGGATGGCTGATAATTTTGCGGAACGCTCCAATGATTTCCTCTTGGAGGCTGTTGCAACTTATTGTGCCTATACCTTTTAATGGATTGACTCATTGTCCTGGTCAACTCATGGTGTGTCCATCGATGTCATTTTTCCCCATTTTTTCATGGTTTTTTTTTTCTGAAAGACATCGTTTTTCTTTTTCAAATTTTTTTTTTCGAACTTTACACTTACCTTATATGGACTTCTCGTTCATGCCCTTGGATTCGTTCTCTCTGACTTGAACTCTGAGTTCTTGATAAGTGCGCCCCTAGTGGTTAGTAGTCCGATCAAGGGGGGGTGTAGTATGGGTTAAGCCACTCCCTATGTACAACGCTAAATTAGCATAACCGCATCAGCTGTTAGAAAGCCAGCTTGCCGCTTGTGCTGCTTTTGCACGCGACACTGTTGTTACATGTTATTCATTTGAGAACTGCTGACTCGACTCTGCTTCACATGAGAACCGTCTGTTGTTTAACATCCTTAACAGTGAGCAGTGACCTTGGTCTGTACACCGTGTAAGAACGAGTCTGGGTCACTAGACGGTGCAGGTTGTTGTGTTCAGGTTGATCGTACCACTTTTTAGCCATAACATGCACGCATCTGTCAATACCTGAAAGACGAGTCCTTTAACCCCTTCGCTGCCAGGCCTTTTCCCCCTCCTGTGCCAGGCCTTTTTTTGGCTATTTGGGGTAGTGCGCGCTTAGGCCCCTGTAACGTTTTGACCGCATTAGGTAGCCACGCCAAATTTGCGTCCTTTTCTTCCAACATCATGGGGATTCTAAAGGTACTCAGGGTTTGTGGATTCCCCTGGAGGGGTCACAGAAAAGAGCCAAAATACAGCAAAATTTTGGTTTTTTTTGGAAAAATTGGAAAAACGGGCTGCAAATGAAAGCATCTGGGTTTTTCCCTGCAAATCTTATCAAAAAAGGGTTTGTGGGGTTGAAATCACCATTTTCCCAGATTTTCAGGGATACTTGACTTTTGTCAGAAACCCAACATTTTTTACACAGTTTTGGCATTTTTCTGGGACATAGCCTATTTTTGCTATTTATTGTGCTTTTGACCTCCTTCCAGTTAGTGGCAGAAATGGGTACAAAAGCAATAGTGGATCCTGGAAAGCTATACATTTTCGAAAAGAAGACAACATTCTGAATTCAGCAAGGGGTCATTTGTGTAGATCCATCAAGGTTTTTTTATAGAAACAAACAGTTAAATGTAGGATAAATTGAAATTTAGTTGAAAAAAACAGCCTTTTGTGTCAACGTTTTCACCTGTAACTTCTTCTAATTATGACAGCTCTTTGAAAGCAATATACCGTTGCATTTGCTAGACATTACTGGTTGTGGGGATATATAGGACTTGTAGGTTCACCAAGAACCAGACGAACCCAGAGCCAAAAACTGAGTAGTAACTTGCAATGGTTTTTTATTATGTACCGGGTATATAGTAATTATTCTGTAAAAAAGTGTACATGGAAAAATCGGTATGAAAGACACCTATGTATTTCTGAAATGGGAACAAAATATAGAGTTTAGAAACAGTAGATATTTGCACATTTCTGAAATTGGGAATACTCATACTAGCATGAGAATTATCAGTCATTTTTTAGAATGACTTCTTTTTTACACAATATCTTTCATTTGGAAAGCAGAAATGCATGGAAAGTCAATAGATAATAACAGTTCCTTTACAAATCTGAATTACCCTAAGTCTCCCGATAAAAATGGTACCTCACTTGTGTGGGTAGGCATAGTGCCCACAACAGTAAACTGCGCAAAACGCAACGTGGTCACACCACATTTTCACAATGCAATTTTACCCTTTTTTTGCAAAGTGCCTAGCTCTAGTTTTTGAACCCTAGCTCTGCGGGCACCTTGGGAAACCTATCAAACCTATACATTTTTGAAAACTAGACACCCAGGGGAATCCAGGAGGGGGTGACTTGACTGCCTCCCACCAGGGTCTGTTACCCAGAATCCCTTACAAACCTAAAAAATTGTCAAAAAAACATATTTTCCACACATTTCTGTCGTGGAAAGTTCCGGAATCTGCGTGGATCCACAAATTTCCACCCACCCCGCGTTCCTCAAAGTCTTACGAGAAAAATGGTACCTCACTTGTGTGGGTCGGCCTAGTGCCCGCGACAGGAAACGGCGCAAAACGCAAGGTGGTCACACCTCAATTTTGCAGTGAAAAATTACCCCTTTTTGGCAAAGTGACTAGCTGTAGTTTTTGAACCCTAGCCCTGCCGGCACCTAGGGAAACCTAGCAAACCTATACATTTTTGAAAACTAGATACCCAGGGGAACCCAGGATGGGGTGACTTGACTGCCTCCCACCATGGTCTGTTACCCAGAATCCCTTGCAAACGTAAAAAAATGACAAAAAAAACACATTTTCCCCACATTTCTGGGATGGAAAGTTCTGGAATCTGCGTGGATCCACAAATTTCCACCCACCCCGCGTTCCCCAAAGTCCTACGAGAAAAATGGTACCTCACTTGTGCGGGTCGGACTAGTGCCCGCGACAGGAAACGGCGCAAAACGCAACGTGGTCACACCTCAATTTTGCAGTGAAAAATGACCCCTTTTTGGCAAAGTGACTAGCTGTAGTTTTTGAACCCTAGCCCTGCCGGCACCTAGGGAAACCTAGCAAACCTATACATTTTTGAAAACTAGACACCCAGGGGAATCCAGGATGGGGTGACTTGACTGCCTCCCACCATGGTCTGTTACCCAGAATCCCTTGCAAACGTAAAAAAATGACAAAAAAAACACATTTTCCCCACATTTCTGGGATGGAAAGTTCTGGAATCTGCGTGGATCCACAAATTTCCACCCACCCCGCATTCCCCAAAGTCCTACGAGAAAAATGGTACCTCACTTATGCGGGTCGGTCTAGTGCCCGCGACAGGAAACGGCGCAAAACGCAACGTGGTCACACCTCCATTTTGCAGTGAAAAATGACCCTTTTTTGGCAAAGTGACTAGCTGTAGTTTTTGAACCCTAGCCCTGCCGGCACCTAGGGAAACCTAGCAAACCTATACATTTTTGAAAACTAGACACCCAGGGGAATCCAGGATGGGGTGACTTGACTGCCTCCCACCAGGGACATCTTAAGGATTTTGGGGGCCCTGGGCCAAACATGTTTTGGGGGCCCCTGTTCAGAACAGCTTTGAATTTATGATCCAATTTGAGCCCCTGTTTCCCACACAGTTTCCGCTTCCTCAGCGGCGTTAGCGATCCTGTTTGCATCATAGGCACTAGCCTATATATTCCCGATCTAAATGGACGCGTGCAGCCGACAGCGGTAGGAATTAGTGTTTCCTGCCCTGCTCGTAGTTTTTTTAATACTTTTTAAAATGTATATGTGTGGCTGAATTACTCTGTGCTTTTTAACAATTTCTCCTACCTACGAGCACTTGCACTTTACTTGATTCTGCTTGCCTACACCTCCTCGGCTGCTTCGATTCACATCTCGCTTTTCCTCCAGTCCTGGTCCTCCACGGCTGATACGCCGATTGTGCGGAGGGCTGTGGCTACTATAAGGCTCCTCACTTCCACCCACGTAGTTTCCACTTCCTCACCTGCACTAGCGATCCAGTTTGCATCATAGGCATTAGTCTATATATTCCTGATACAAAAGGATGTGCGCAGTGGGCGCGCCGCCGGCGCGTCGAAGGCGCACCAAAGGCAAGCCAGTCTGTGCCCAGAGGCTTCTGGTGCCGGCCATGCTGCCCAGTTCCCCTCCGGTGAGTTTCTTCCACTATATTACGATAGGGAAACACTGCTTAGGCGGCTACCATTATGTCAGTGTACAGCGGCTGATCCGAGCTTGGAGGTAGACTTGCGATGCAATAAGTGCAACTAGTCTCTCCTCCATCCCAGGAAACCCACACCCAAGATCCTCCCATGCAACAATAAGTGTAAAAACAATAAGAAAACAAAGGACTTAAAGGCCACCCTTTTAAATTGTCGCTCCATACAAAAGCATGAACCTTACATTTATGGCCTACTTTTAGACAAATAGCCTGATCTTTTATTTCTCACTGAGACCTGGCTGTCTGAAGCCTCCAACCCTACTATCACCTTGGCCATCCCTACGGGTTATGAAATCCTTAGGAGGGACCAACCGAGTGGGAAGAGGGCGGTGTCGCCATAATTTACAATCAATTACTAGACTGCTCTCCCATCCCAATGGGAATCATTGAGGGCGCAGAGTCCTTAGACTTCGACTGTACCTTCTTCCCCCATCATAGCATAGCTGATTTTCTAATTTACAGACCACCCAGTGCAATTGGAAATGTTATTACTATGCTTAATACAGCCACCACCTCCCTGGCCTTAAAATACAACAACTGCCTTATTCTGGGAGATTTCAATATACATATGGACAATGGAAAAGACCCTCAACCAATTTCCTTGTTGGAGACGCTGCAGGCCTGTAACACGTTTCCATCTATTTCTTCGGCCACCCATGAGAAGGGCCATACCCTAGCCAAATCTTTCACAACTTTGACATATCAGTAAACCTACCTCTTCCCATTATCTGGTCTCACCGCCTCCTATTAAAAATTTGTCATTCCCAACTCTGCCACAGCCCCTCGGGCTAACGCAGGGAAGAGGGTACCTAATTACAGGACGTTCCATAAAATATCCATCCCGATGTTAGCAGATGCCCTCGGTCGTTCCTCACTGGAGCTGTCTGGCTGCCCCGACTCGGATGCCCTCTCAATAGATTCATGGCTCCGAACTAACATTGATGCACCTGTACCGGTTGTTTCCTGCTCCTCAAGGAGTTCGCCCCCACCAGCTCCATGGTTTAACAATTCCCTCAGATCTAGCAAAAGAAATTGTAGAAAAATGGAACGTAAATGGCGTAAATCCTAACTACCTGTGGACAGGAAGGTGTATAAAGACAACTTAAAAGCTCATTAGATTCTCGTGAAGGCAGCCAAGAAAAACTTCTTTCAAACCAAGATAGAGAATGCCCAAAATAAGAGTAAGGTTATCTTTAGCATAGTTAAATCCTTTAACGCCCCGAAAGCTGGCACAAACGAAGGGCCATGTATGCAAGAATGGTATAAGCAAATAGCTCAATTCTTCCACAAAAAGATCCCCATGATCGAACAAGCCTTCACTAACATCTCAGAGGAAGAACTGACCTTCTACCTTAGTTCTAATAGCAAATTTCACCTCTTGGATCCTCCATCTTTACTAGCTTTCCCTGCGTTTCAGCTTGAAGATTCACTGACCCTTCTCCAAAGCGTTAAGTCTGGCTCTCCTACCGACCCATGTCCAGCAAATATCCTGAACCTATTAGCTTCCACCATAAACCCCACTGTAAACCAGCTTTTTAATGCTTCCCTCTCCTCAGGCAACACGCCGAAATTATGGAAGAATGCTAAGATTCTTCCACTGATAAAAAAGACTAACGCCAAACCGACGGACCCTGCCAACTACAGGCCAATCTCCCTTCTTTTGGCCCTCTCCAAAGTATTAGAGAAGTATGTAAACAAGGCCCTCCAAAAACACATTGACGATGGGAAGCTCCTTCATGTGTCCCATTCCGGTTTTAGGGCTAACTACAGTACGGAGTCCGCTCTGCTGGAATTGACTCAATATCTCAAGGGTAAGCTGGACCAGGGAGGCAAGGCTGTTCAGATACTGTTCGATCTGTCGGCGGCCTTCAATACGGTCCCAATTGAGAGGCTCCTGGAGAGACTTGCTAACATCCAGGAGCCATAACATGGATGTCATCCTTCTTGGCAAATGGATCTCAGGACATCTGGCTCCCCCTTTCTCATCCCCGGTGCCAGCCATGAATGTAGGTGTCCCTCAGGGCTCCATTCTTAGTCCTACCCTTTTTAATCTATATCTATCCCCCCTTGCATTTCTAGTAGAGGAAGAGGGCGCCAAAATTGTTCCCTATGCTGATGACACTCAGCTGATTTTTATGTGTGAAAAAGGAACCAACTTTGACGGGGCAATGATTAGGTCTTGCCTCACAAAGGTTTTTAACTGGCTTAAGATCAATCAGCTGAAGTGCAATCCTGACAAAAGTGAAGTTGTTTTCTTTGGTAATCCAGAAACTTCTGACTGAAGCTCTTGGTGGCCAAAAGATCTGCCATCCCCACCCGCGGAAACGGAGAAAGTCAAAAACTTAGGAATTGTCATAGAAAAGACAATCTCCATGCGCTTTCAAATACAAAATCTAACTGGCGCTTTGTTTGGCATACTCCGGATGCTAAAAATATTCCTGCCACTGTTGCTGCTTGAGAGCAGAAAGATCGTGATGCAGGCTCTGGTGACATCAAAGCTTGACTATGTCAACAGCTTGTACCTTGGTATTCCCAAATCCCTTATTCAGCACCTACAAGTGGTACAAAACACGGCGGCCAGGGCCATCCTGAGACCTAAACCCAGATCTAGTATGACCCCTATTCTCAATTCTCTACACTGGCTCCACATAAAAGAACGTATCGACTTCAAAGCGAGGACCATCTTCTTTAAAGCTTTCCACGGCTTAGGAGCTGTCTACCTAAATAAGCGCGTTAATCGCTATACAACAGCTAGACCCCTAAGATCTTCCAATGCCAACCTAGCCCTCGTGCCTAAAAAATGCTGTGCCCGCACTGGAGGCAGATCCCTCGGCTTTCTAGCCACAAAATTGTGGAATATAGCCTCCCTGAGTCTCTGAGACTAACCACAGACCTACTCTCTTTCAGGAAGAACTTGGGGGCATATCAACAAGGGCTTTATCTCTGCTTTTTTGGCTTTAAAAGCCAAAAAAGCAGAGATAAAACTAGCGCCCTATCAACAACAGGGTGCTAACACGCAAATTTGCATGTTAGCACCCTTTTACTCTACGCTTCCACTTGCATCTCTAATGAGATGCAAAGGGGGCGTTCCAGAGTAAAATATTAGGAGAAATGTCGCTAAGCGACATTTCTCCTATTATCAAGAATGTCGCTAACCCTGTTAGAGACGAAAAAAGCAGCGCTAACCGCGGTTAACGCTGCTTTTTTACATCTGCTAATTTTCAGACTTAGCCATGATATCCTATGGAAGGAGGATATCATGGCTAAGTTTGCCTGTCCCGATCAACAAGGTAACGTGTGATTATCTCTGGGTTTCCAGCGATAATCTCACGTTAGCCTGTTAGCGTGTAGATTTTTATCGCTATTGAGATAAGCGTTGCTAATAGCACGCTATCTCAGCGATAAAAATTCACGCTAGCCGGCGATAATTATCCTCACGCTAAGAGCGCTGAGCGATAATTATCGCCGGTTGTTGTTGATATGCCCCTTAAAAACCTGGATTTTACTAACTGATGGGTCTTTTACGCACGTTTTCCTCCCGCTGTTACGCGCCAGGACACTCTAGTCTGAGTAGTTGCGCACTTTATTAAATACACTATTTCATTTCATTAGTTCCCTGACAGTGCAAAGGAACACTCGTTCAAATTCTAAGGGCCTTATTTATGAGGCCTTGCTTCACTTTTATGCCGGTAGCCGATACCGGTAGCGTAACAAATGTGCCATGTTGCTCTATATTTTCAAAGTGACGCATCTAGGCAGATGCATCACTTTGAAACTCCTGCACCACATTATACCTGCACCAGGTATAATGTATGCAGGGTGGGTGTTGCCCCTCAAAAAGCCTTGTAGAAGGAAGTGGCGCATTGAAATCTATGAGAACTCAGTGCGCCACTTCTAGGACGCCATTGCCTCAATATCTTACACCTGCCTCACAGCAGGCGTAAGACTGATGCAGGCCCTTTCACATGGGGCTTGCCCCATGTGAAAGGACACATTGCTGGAGTTGCGTCTATTTTCAGACACACCCCAGCAATGCATCACTTTTGCGCCTACAGATACGTCAGAAATACTGACATATCTGTAACATGATGCGTCATGATGCGTCATACAGTAAATATGACGCATTGATCATGTCGCAAGGAGGGCGCACTAAGAAGTGACGCATCCCTGTTTTCACACAGCCATGCATCACTTCTCATAAATAAGGCCCTAAATGTGTTTACATCTAATATTCAGGGATAGTTATGTGTGTTTTCAATATTGTAACATAGCAGCAGCTCATCAATATTACTGCAAATAATCTTTGTAAACCCCTCCCATTTCTTATATGTAAGGCCTTGTTTTGATCTAAAAGAATTTTTTTTATGTATATTGCATGAAACATAAACACAACATTTCTCTGCAAAATGGCTATACTAGACTCACAAATAAGGTGCATAAAAAAATAAATGAAAGGAAAACAGTATTTAAAACAATCTGTTTAAGAAATATTCAAAGGTCATTAGGGCAAAACTCTGGAGATTGGAGCTGACTCTGTCAGGGGGCCCCCTGAAAGGCTGGGGCCCTGGGCCAGAGCCCACTTTGCCCCTGCATTAAAACGTCTCTGCCTCCCACCATGGTCTGTTACAAACTCTGATGCTGGTGTACTTGGATGCAAATAAAATCAATTTGGCCACTTTGCAACCCCTCTGTCTTACTTTATTTTGCCCCCCCCCTGGGAACAACAATGCTGCTCAAAGTTAGACGAGAAAACAAAAGAAGCACTTCACTGGCAAACTCTGATGCTGGTGTACTTGGATGCAAATAAAATCAATCTGGCCACTTTGCAACCCCTCTGTCTTACTTTATTTCGCCCCCCCTGGGAACAACAATGCTGCTCAAAGGAAGGCCCTGAAGGGAACCGTTTCACTGTCCATTGCTTACATCCTTACAAAACATAAGCAGTATGGTAGACCACCTCCAGAAAAACAGAACCATGGTGCACATTGTGTTTTCCAATTCACCCATCAACCAGGTATTGCAGTACCTCCAGAAATGGTACACTCTCCCACCCTGGAAACAACAATGCTGTTCAAAGGAAGACAAGAAAACGAAAGTAGCAATACACTGGCAAACTCTGATGCTGGTGTACTTGGATACAAATGAAATCAATCTGGCCACTTTGCAACCCCTCTGTCTTACTTTATTTCGCCCCCCCTGGGAACAACAATGCTGTTCAAAGTTAGATGAGAAAACAAAAGAAGCACTTCACTGGCAAACTCTGATGCTGGTGTACTTGGATGCAATTAAATCAATCTGGCCACTTTGCAACCCCTCTGTCTTACTTTATTTCGCCCCCCCTGGGAACAACAATGCTGCTCAAAGGAAGGCCCTGAAGGGAACCGTTTCACTGTCCATTGCTTACATCCTTACAAAACATAAGCAGTATGGTAGACCACATCCAGAAAAACAGAACCATGGTGCACATTGTGTTTTCCAATTCACCCATCAACCAGGTATTGCAGTACCTCCAGAAATGGTACACTCTCCCACCCTGGAAACAACAATGCTGTTCAAAGGAAGACGAGAAAACGAAAGTAGCAATACACTGGCAAACTCTGATGCTGGTGTACTTGGATGCAAATGAAATCAATCTGGCCACTTTGCAACCCCTCTGTCTTACTTTATTTCGCCCCCCCTGGGAACAACAATGCTGCTGAAAGTTAGACGAGAAAACGAAAGTCGCACTGCACTGGAAAACTCTGATGCTGGTGTACTTGGAAGCAAATAAAATCAATCTGGCCACTTTGCAACCCCTCTGTCTCACTTTATTTCGCCCCCCCTGGGAACAACAATGCTCTTCAACGTTACACGAGTAAACGATAGCAGCACTTCACTGGCAAACTCTGTGATGCTGGTGTATTTGTATACTAAAAAAAAACAGGGCACTTTGCAACCCCTCTGACTTATTTTGTTTCAACCCCCACCCCCCTACCAGCACCCACCGATCACAAGATGTAAAAGAAATCAATCTGGCCACTTTGCAATCCCTCTGTCTAACTTTATTTTGCCTCCGGGGAACAACAATGCTGTTCAAAGGAAGACCAGAAAACGAAAGTAGCACTTCACTAGAAAACTGTGATGCTGGTGTACTTGGATGCACATAAAATCAATCTGGCCACTTTGCAACCCCTCTGTCTTACTTTCTTTCGCCCCCCCTTGGTACAACAATACTGTTCAAAGTTACACGAGAACACGAAAGTCGCACTGCACTGGCAAACTCTGATGCTGGTGTATTTGGATGCAAATAAAATCAATCTGGCCACTTTGCAACCCCTATGGCTGACTTTATTTCGCCCCCCACCCCCATCCCACGCTAGCAGCACCCATGACGCAGAAAACGAGAGAAAAACGAAAACGAGCGGTTTTTTTTCACATCAATTTCATCAACAAGCGCCTGCACTTGGACGATCTAAGCGTATGGACAAAGCGGAGCCTACAAAAAAACATTTCTACCCCCCCAGCATTGTGCCCCCACCCTACCTAACCCACCGAAGCAATAATACCCCCTCCCCAGCCCCAAAACTGACCTTTACTCTCCGACGCGCAGGAAGCAAATGGCTTCCTGCGCCTCAGAGAGCAAAGGGGAAGCCTCCGGTGACGTCAGCGTGGCTCGCGCGCTGACGTCATTGATGACGCGGGCGGGGGGGCGGGGGGAGGCAGGGGAAGGTCTTCCCCTGCCTCCCCAGTAAAAACAAAAAATCGCCGGATCACGGGGGGAGCGCCAGCGCTTCCCCCAAGGGTGGGTCCCATGACGAGCTGGACTCGTAAGGGGCACAGCGCGACTGTGCTCCATGACGAGTCCAGCTCGTCATGGGCACAGAAGGGGTTAATATTACAGAGCAGCATGTTTTGAGATGCATTCAAAACGAAGAGCTGTTGCAGGAGAGAGCCTAGCTGATCCTGTGATATGATTCCACTAAGCTGATCCATAAGGTATGGGGTCCCCCATGCAAGCCTAAGAGACCTTCTATTAGTCTAATAATAACCTATTAGTTGCTAGGGAAAGGAGGGTGGTTGCTATCCACTGTCATTTGTATTATGATTGCTCCTTTCATTTTATATGGTATTGTAACAATGCTGATGGTTCTGATCTTGACCATTTGTCTGCTTGTGTTAGCAAAAGTACTGCATCTTAGGACGCGAGGTTTATAAAATAAACTCTTTAAACTTTACCGTGTCTTTGTTATTCTGTTGTGGACTGATATATAGATACAAACAGGTATTTCGGATTCCCACCACTCCTGAGAATATCTAAGTCGCTTGTTCTGGGTTGTCTATACATTGGGACCGCCGAGCTAAATCTCGGATAACGAATGGGACACTAAGCTAGTCGGATAAGGGGTTCTTGGCTCTGAGGGGAGTTTCTGGTACACCACAATTCTCTGAGGTCCTGGTTTCCTGCGCATAGTTCTGTGCATAAGCAGAATCCCCGCAACAATAGGAATTAGCATTTAAAAAACCTTTGAAATTCACTGAAAAAACCATAGGTTTCATGCACGTTATAGTTAGGAATTGACATTTAAAAAACCTTTGAAATTCACTGAAAAAACCAAAGGTTTCAGGGGCGTTATATTTAGGAATTGGCATTTAAAAAACCTTAGACATTCACTGAAAAAACCATAGGTTTCATGGGCGTTATAGTTAGCTGGACATTTCCCTCGTAAAAAACCCTAGAAATTCCCCTGTTATAGTTAGTTCAGCTAACTATAACTCGCGCCCCCGCAATGCACTGCTGATGACGTCACATATTACATCACTCATGACATGGTCAGTGACATCACTGATGACATCACTGATGACATCTCAAATGACATCACTGATGACATCACTGATGACATCATCCATTGAGTATGTGTTTCTGAACAGTTTTATTATGTTTAATATATATAGGGAAAGGCCTGTTGAAGAATAAGTGGGTGTACAAGTGTGTGAATGGATGATTTTCTAGGTGCGTAACTGACTCTATAAGTGAGTCATTAAATGTATTTTACTGCAGACTAGTGACTAAACTGTGTGAATGTCTGTATGTGTCTGTGTGTTGGTGTATAAGAGGCTGCATGGTTTTGTAAATAGCTATATGAGTGTCTATATGAGTTACTGATTAGTTGTCTGAGTATCTGTATGGGTGCCTGATTGTTTGTGTGGGTAGGGTGTGTGTGACTCTGTGACTAGATGTGTGAGTGGGTGATTCACTGGGTGCATGGTTTTAAGAGTGCATCTGTGATGCACTGTATGGTTGGGTGAGTGTATGTATGGGTGTGTTAGTGATTGAATGTATATCTCAGTTGTACATGTGTCAGTAACTACATATGTGAAACACAGTGTATATGTGTGTAAGAGTATATAACTATCTATATCTGAGTGTGTGAGATTTTGGAAGTGGCTGTATACGCCATAGTGCAAGGATATCTGTGTCATGTGCTGTTTGTTTTTTCTGCAGGCAGACACAGAATTTGTTAGTATTTTTATGAGTAAGTGAACTTGAGTGTGTTTAACTGTATAGGTGAGTAAGTTGGACTGTGATTAATTATTTGCATGACTGACTAGATGTGTCAGTACCTCAATGGATGATTGGCGGTGTGTGAGTGTCTATATAGGTGTATAAATGCACAGAGTGACTGTAAGTATGAGTGACTGTAGAGGTGAGTGAGAGGACATGTATGTAGACCTAAAAGTCAATGAGTGGCTGAGTAGTTATTGGTATTGGAGTATCTATGGTTGTCAAAATGGCCATCTGAAATTTTGAGTGGGTGTATCAAAGGTTATATTAGGGTGTGAGAAGATGCATTAATTTATCAATTGGATGACATCATCAGTGATGTCATTTGAGATGTCATCAGTGATGTCACTGACCATGTCATGAGTGATGTAATATGTGACGTCATCAGCAGTGCATTGCGGGGGCGCGAGTTATAGTTAGCTGAACTAACTATAACAGGGGAGTTTCTAGGGTTTTGTATGAGGGAAATGTCCAGCTAACTATAATGCCCCTGAAACCTATGTTTTTTTCAGTGAATATATATATATTCACTTAAAAAACCATAGGTTTCACACACGTTATAGTTAGGAATTAGTTTGAAAAAACCTTGCAAATTCACTTAAAAAACCGTAGGTTTCAACCATGTTATAGTTAGCTGGACATTTCCCTCGTAAAAAACCATTGATATTCCCCCGTTATAGTTAGTGCAGGCAACTATAACTCACGCGACCGCAATCCTCTGCTGATGACGTCAGATATTACATCACTGTATTTAGACACCTATTTACCCATGTCTTCTTCCATTAATCTTTAGCTATACATATATTACAAATATTTATTTTTCAGAAAGACCCATATGTAATCAGTGATGTAATATCTGACGTCATCAGCAGAGGATTGCGGTCGCATGAGTTATAGTTGCCTGCACTAACTATCACGGGGGAATTTCAATGGTTTTTTACGAGGGAAATGTCCAGCTAACTATAACATGTGTGAAACCTATGGTTTTTTTAAGTGAATTTGCAAGGTTTTTTAAATGCTAATTCCTAACTATAACGTGTGTGAAACCTATGGTTTTTTAAGTGAATTTGTACGATTTTTTAAATGCTAAGTTATGTATTTATTAATATTTTTTTTTTCAGGTTTTTCACCGTGCGCGCACCAAGCGCCCACAATGCGTTGAGCGTGCCGTGCACGTACGGTGCGCGCACTCCGCGATTTTTTGAAAAAAAAAATATTGTTTTTTTTACCCTTGGGGGTCCTTCAGTGACCCCCTGACAAAGGCTAGGGGGTCAGGAACTGTCCATCCTGCCCCCTTTTCACGTTTTCCACCTTTGTTTTTCACTGCCTCAGACTGCGAGAGACAAAATGGCGGCCGACACTTCCTGATTTCGACCGATTCGAATGTTTACTGACATCTAACAACCAATCAGAATTGCGCTCGCGCACGGCACAGTGCGCGTACGGTATGGTTACCGTACGCACACGGTGCGCGCTTATAGATATATATGTACTTTTAACTGCAATTTCCTCAGGAACTACTGAACAGATTTACACCAGACCTGCAAAAGGCACATCCCTGACCTGAGGAATTCATCTCTTCCAAATTTCAAGTAATTCTGTTCAGCCGTTTGGGCTTTACCTTGGACTAAAGGTCCCTATGGAAAATTGCATGGGAAAAATGCGTTTTGGGACCCCCCTTTTTTCTCAGCCTCCGCTTGACGAATCCCCCCGAGACTCTCAGGGTAGGAGCGGAGCGGAGCGCCCCACCTATTTTGAAAATTTCGCGAGGATTCATCAATCGGCGCAAATGTTATTCCAAATAGAATGTTGCGGATTTCCTATGGAAACACGGTCCTAACAATAACTATCTACTGGCGACTGCCAGTAGATAATATACATATATATATATGTGGAAATATATACAAATCATTAGATTATAACAATTGTACATGCATAACATAAAATATGAAAATGCGTATGCAACAAATATAAAAAAATGTGTTAACAAAATATATAATACAAAACTTTTATTCTTTACATACAAACCAAATCTAGCCCCAGAATCAACTACTACAATACTAAATCACTTCACCTATCAAATACAAATACATACATACACAAATAGAGGAATCAAAACATAAATTAACTTTAATACACTTTAAACCATAGATTGTAATATACCTACTTAAAGTACTTATACACTAAATAAATAGAGAATACCACTCCAACTTAAACCATCTTCGGAAAGGTATTGGACAGTAAAAAGCTTACATTTAATATTCCCACTTCGAAGTAAACCAACTTGGTGAAGGTATTGGACACTAAAGGGGTGAAATGTACTATTCTCACTCCAGTCTAAACCATCTTGAGGTAGGTGTTGAATACTAAAGTGGTCTGATTTGTTTCTCCTACTCCAAACTAAACCATTTTAGATAAGGTGTTGAACACTACATGGGTCAGAGTTGCTATTCCCACTTCAAACTAATCTATAATGTTTAAGGTGTTGGGCACCAAAAGAATTTGAATTACTATCCCCACTCCAAATGAAAGCATCTTGGGAAAGGGGTTGGAAATTAAATGCATGATTTTTACCATTCCCATTGAAAAACTAAAGTATCTTAGGAAAGGCATTGGGTGCTAAAGGAGTCACATTTACTATTCCCACTTCCCAAAAATCATTTTACGTGATACATTACAATACAAAATCATTATAACAAATAGAAAAATCTTTAACAACTCAAAATAAGTAAAAACGTACAAATTAATAAATGTAAAATACATTTAAAACACTAAAACACAATCTCAAGTATCATTCAATTTCCAAAAGAAAAACATGTGCAAATTTGAAAATTATAAATGTAGTATCACTTTTATATTGGTGCCGTAAAGATGGAGAGAGATAAAGACGAAGAAACCTTACCCACCATACTGTTGAACATATTTTCCATGAGTTCTCTGTCCATGTCCATGAAAATAAACCTCTTTTTTTATATTAAAGTTACAATTTACTTAATTATTTTTCTTAGAATTGTTTTCCATAAATATGAAAATAGAAAAATATAACATATTAAATAATACATTTAAAAAATATAAATTTACATTCAAGCACATAAAACAAATAAAAATACTTGGAAATAAACACAATTATTGATGAATACAATATTACTAACAATTTTATTTTCTGCAATGATATATTTGGCAACAAAATGTAAAACATACCTAAAAACAGTATTCTTACCTACGATATATCCGTGGTTAATATTTACTGCATCATGATAGTCTTGCAACAACATTCTGGTGTCACAATATTAAAAACATTGTATTTTGTCCAAACACCATATGAAATAGCAGCTGAGATATGTTTGTACATGTATGGGGCAGAAATATTCCGGTTTTTGGGGAAAGAGTGCTCATGTGCGATAGGGCAGTGTAGTACTTTGTTGGACATGAAAAATCATACACAAGATGTTTCCCATGGTTTTGTTTATAATATTGTGGGGTAATGCACTAATCAATCAGAGGGTTACATTGTTCTTCAGCAATATGGGCCTGGTAACTCCTGTGAATAGGAAGTCTATGAGGGACTATCAGGTTCTGGGATTATTGAGAGTAAGCGTTATGCTGCTTAAATTGCAATATACTACTAAGGCTGATATGTGTTAACCTCTACATGATTTATTTTGTTCACAATAGTTTATATTTTGAATGCGGGATCAGGTGTGAGAGAATTTGAATTGAAAACCAAGTGTTTAGATGTCTGTAGCATCAGAAGGCAAAGGAGTTTCAGTTGGTTGAGGAATCTATAGGGCTCTAAATTCAAATTCTTTAAAGACAAGCATAAGGAGACTTGTATGAAAGTGGTTGATGCAGAGGTGAAACAACCACAGGAGACAAGGAATATAGAATGAGTCTGGTAAGAGATTTTGTAATGTATATAATTGACAGGGATCTGGCACCTTGGATGGCTTCCGGGAAACTAGCTGGGATAGCATTCTATAGGGAAATGTTTCTATGTATCTATGAGGATAGTTTGGGAACAGAATCGTGGAGTTGTGTTCTAGGAAACAGGGATAGAAATGAGATGGAAATGCAGACTCAGTCAGGATTTTATTGCTATCCTCTTTTCTATGGGATTCTACATATTGGTGTGCAGGTTGTTTGCAACAGAAGCATCTACACTGAGTCAGCAGATTGTTAAGTACACTCAGGGAAAAATCTTGCACAAGCTCTGTTCCTTCATTATTAACTATTAATTAAACTGTTTGTCAGTCAGCATGATTTAATCAGTGTATATGTCACATAAAAGAACAACCTCACAACTAGTGGCAACTATTACTGCATTTGTTGACATTCTCGAATGATAGGACCAATATATATGATCTCTAAGCCAGAATTACTCAAACTCTTTGTATCCACCAAATGGAGGTCCGTGCTCAGTCTAAGGACTACGTGACCAACAATGGGCACTGGAATGACCAGATGCAGATTCACACTATACAATGCGGATTCAGGTATTGGACAAGGGGAACAAACATCCCTATATCTACTGAGCACTTTGGATGGGAATCTATTACATCATAAAGCAAAAAACACAGAAAACAAATGAAAATATAAATCAAATTAGATGCTCATCCACATATAAATATAAGCCCTGATGAAGTTCAAAAGAGCTTGAACGAAATGTGTTGGCTGGATATTGTTTAACCATTGGATTTTACAACTTTGATTATTGAATAAAGAAGGATTTTTTTTACTGGACACAAGACCTATTGTTCTATTTATTTACGGGTGCACCATTCCACCGTTTTTCAAGCACCCTCAGTGTATGGTCAAGAGATCTGAAACGCAACTTGAAGATCCAAAAAGTGCATTCCATAATGGCTTGTGTCACCTATTATACCTCTGTTGAAGTAGTGGGGTTGACATTTTATAGGGTGTGCAGAGATGGGGAGAGAGAACATACACAGCATCACCTGCAGCAAAGACCCAACATTTTTTTAAATGGGCCTCTTTCTAAATGTAATACACTGTATGTACATGGGTGTCTGGGTAATATGTGTGCATTGTGTTGCAGGGATTAAAGAGTATGTTTTAGATGCCAATCTCAACTGTATGCCCACTCGGAAATGTTACTTACCAATGAGCTACATGTCATAGAAATAACCTCCTACTTAGTGGCAAGCAAGAGGTGACTGACAGAGGACTTAGTTGTTGTGTGTTCTTTCTTTAAATGCAGCATACACATCAGTGAAACAGCCCCTGGCATTGCACGCAGCATGCATGTAAATAGACAGCCTGCCGTGTCTGTATGGTGAGGTGGCTAAAGGGCTTCGTGGATGCAGTCAATGGCACCTAGCACACGAGGGAAGTAGGCATAGTCCTAAAATTCCTTATTTCACCCTTTGCCATTATTCAAGTGAATGTGATATGGTGATACACTGGTACACTCTTCTTGAAGCATCTCAGAACCAGGTGGAAGCACTGAGATTGGCTTGTCTATGATGTTCCAATGTTGTCAGAGGAAAACCTCTGGAAATATCCAGTTGCCAGGAAATGGAGTGCAGCCAATATGTTGACATAGACAGGGATAGCCTGAGAGCGAGCTGTAAGTGGATCAAGCTTCTGTCCCCATTGTGCAACCATGCAAGGACCACATCAAGTGAGGAGAGGTATCCAGCAATGAATGTTTCCCTGGACATCCCAAAGATTGTGATCCTTTGCCTGTAAACCCTCTCTGTTCTGCTCAAATGTTTGTTCTTCAAAATAAGGGGAAAGGCAGCAAAAACATCCAGTGACATAGTGAAGGCAGAAAAAGTTGTTTGGTGTGTGTGTTAAGTTCCTCTGTGGTCAGTGTGGATGTGATTGGTTGGTGTTGACATATATTTCACCTCTAGATCGATGGTGGGGTTCTGAAAATTCACTCCTTGCATTACGAGGTGTATTGCAACTATTGTAAGCCTTTATATAAAATTAAACTGGATTAACTTTAAAGGAAATACATTTTTTGGAAGAGAACCATACAATAACATTACACAGGATGTAAGAGATTGAGTTATTGGTTGGGGAGGTGGAAGTCCCACTGGGGAAACAACCACAAACCATGTCAGGGTGAAGCACAAAAGCAACTAGATTAACTTTTGCTTAAGCCTCTAGTAGCTTGGCACAAACGCATTCAGGCTCAACTTAGAGACAAAATGTAAAGTATTTATGTGGCACACAAACAGTAATAAAGTGAAAAAACAGCGCAAGAAAAATCCCAAACCAATTTTTGAGAAAATAGAGTAAATTTAGTAAATAAAATGATACCAGAATTATAACATTCAAGGCAGTAGAACCAGAGAGATGCAATGTCAAAGTATTTAGTAAAAATAGCACCACAAAGCGACACTCACAGTCATCTGGTAGACTGGGGGAAAGTCAAAAGTTCAGTCCGACCATTGAGTGATGGTTGGACACAGAGACTGTGTTAGTTCAACTGAAAATTCTACCTTCTCAAAGTCTGGACCAAAGAGTTACATTCAAAATGGAGGAGGATGCGAGGAGCAAGGAAAGCATCATGGATGGTGATCGCAGTAGCGTGAACAGCAGGCCAGGTGTTGCGGGCAGTCGTCACTGTAGCGCAAAGAGCAGTGAGGCATCACAGATGCTTGTTGCTGTAGCTTCACATTGGTGGTCACCAAGGGCTGTCCCTGCTGTAGCACAGAATGCATATCTCACTTTGCTGGTTGCTAGTGGTCACTGTATCCCAAAGAACAGGTCACACAGGAGATTCATGTTTGCGGTCGTGGCAGGCAGCAGAGTCTCAGTGCAAAGGAATATCTGGAAGGAATCCACAAACCTCTATAGAAGAGCCATTAATAGTCACAAGACCCAAAGTGGGCCACATATTATTTTGCACACTATGTTACCACAGTTTGGACCAAGCAAATTCATGGTTGTGAAGAGCCCAAACTTCAAAATTCCACCTTTTCTTCTAGGGAGAATCTCAACCTAGTGCCAGCCAAGGGTCCCGGGACAGGGGTCCCCTCTTGGGGATCAGGAGATCACTGCAGCAGAGGCCAGCAGGGTTCAGGGAGGTCCACTTGGAGGTACAAACAGGTCCAGTTGTAGCAGGTCACATGAGTGGTTGCAGAAAGGCCTCAGAAAATTGTTGTGTCCTTGAGGCACCCACAGGTGGTCAGCAGACTAAACATTTGAGTCACTCAGGATAGTCTGGGCAGGTACGGTCTTCCTTCTCATACAGGAAGGCAGTCCTTAGCAGCAGGGCAGTCCTGTGGCAGAAGAGCAGTCCTTCTTCTGTATTGTCCACAGGCACCGAAGTGTTCTAATGAGTGTCTCTGGAGATCCAATATCTATACTTGGTGGCAGCCTTTGAAGTTGGGGATCCCCTATACTACCACCACGTTTGGTTCGGGAAAGTTGTTCCCTTCCCCGTCAAGATTCCAAGAAGTATAGGGTGACAGAAGGCAGGGCAAGCATGGTGTCATATGTGTATATAAATACATAATTATATATATATGTGTGTGTGTGTGCGTGTGCATATGTGCGTGCATGTGTGTGTGTGCGTGCATGTGTGTGTGTCTGTCTCAGAGTCTTCCAAAGTGAAACTGGGGTTGAGGGCAACACCCCCCAGTTGTCCTGCCAGGAAGGTCAATCCTGTCCACACATAAACCCTGTTTGTGTCACTGTCTGGAAGGAATACACAAACCCCAATTGCAGAGCTGTTCACATTCACAAGACCCAATGTGGCCGCCTCCCAACTGTTATTTTGCACACTATGTCACCTCAGTTTGGACCAAGCAAATCATTCTTGAACCTGCTCCAATTGGAAGAGTTTAGCCTGAACAGCCAAGCCAGGTCCTCTCTGAACTGGCACACAAGCAATGCAGAAGCAGTTTCACCCTATTTAGGGGCTCATCAGCCGGGTTCAGCTTAGTTCCAGTGACTCAGTGTGCACATGACCCACGTTTGAGCATACCCGTCCCACTTAGGGTGACACAATAAGTATACAAAGCAGTGATGGATGGAATGCTTGAATTTATCTCAGTCACTGGTAAACACTCGAATCGCATCCCAAACCATTGTTATTCTGCACACTATGCCACCTCAGTTTGGACCAATCTATATGCAAATAAATCTTGACCCTGCTCCAAAAGGTACAGTCCAGCCTTAACTGCCAAGCCAGGTCCTCCCTGTGAAGGAAGTGACCCAATTAGGGCCACCTGGGTCACTTGCGACCACCTCTCACCTTCCATACAAATGAATAGTCGGTCAGACAGTAGAGAATACAAACCAAGTATATCCATTCAGACACACTTGAGCGGAGCCCAGTCTTCCCAGTCTCTGTGGATTGCTGCAGAGGGACTGACATCAGCAAACATGGTGATACATTATGTAAAATTCTGAACCAATAAAGGCATGCTCAGACTGGAAATTTCCAGATGGAGGCAGCTACACAAAGCAGGTACAGAAGGATAAGTTTTGATCCTGAGACCGGGCACACACTATTTCTATACCAAGGTCATTCTGCCTGTGCCCACTGCTGGACTAGTGGGAGCAGGCCTCTATCTAGTGGGAAAGGTATGCGCTAATAACAGTGTATTCATTAGTACAGCAGGGCCTAACCTTGGAGAAACGAAAACTACCAATGCTGCTTCAAGCAGAGACAGAGAGAAATTAGTTTCGATCATGGCTCAAAATGGTGGCCAAACATAAAATGGTACAGCGAATGCTAACTTGTGCAAAACAATATATAAGCAACACAGCTAAGACATTTTTATTCTAACACCTGACCCAGAACACAAGCAACACAGGACCGGTTTCACAAGAGTGACACTCTCTGGTCCTTATACTCAATCTTGCACTGACCTATAGCTGAGCACTCAGTCATTTAACCACAGCCACCTCTATGACGTACAGCAAACTACAATTCACACTTTAGATTACACCCAGCTGGGTCTGTTGACTTAATGGACTAATGTGTCCACTATAGGTTCCTGTGTTCAACCCCATGGTCACAAGTTCAGACCCCGGTGGGTCCACTCAGCCTTTTATTCTTCTGAGGTCGATTGAATGGGTACCATTTAGTTGAGTAACAAGAAGCATCTGTTATTCAGCAGCAATAAACTCTTGGGTGAAACTTGCATTTTCAAATACTTATGTTATGCATAACTTCGCTCAATTACTGCCACTCACATTTTCACTAAACCACCATCCTCATCTACCGCTACTCGGCCCACCAAGAGACTGGCAGCACCAACACCATCAGTCATCCAAAGCTACACTTACATTCAGACAACTTATGCTATCCTCACACCAACTCACACAGCTTTGGTTCACCACTGCTCCTCTGGTTTACCCAAAGCTATTTACACAGTTACATACACACAATCACACCCTCCTTCCATAAGTATTGCTAGCACCAGTCACCCTCATGTCCCTTCATGCTTTGTCACATATTACTGACCCACAGCCACTAAAATGGCATTGACCCACCACTACTCTCAGCACAAATCATCAATAGCCATTCACTACACAAGCATCTACTGCAACAATCACTGACCATAGTCACGGTCACTGGAATTATGCAGCAGGGGAGAACCAAATTATGTGGTAAGGTTAACTATATTACGCAGCAAGAAAAGGCAAGTCACATGGCATAATGCAGCATATTTTGCAATATTATTATTTAATTGTTTTGGCATATTAGACTTGTTAAAATTGTCTGTGCAAATGTTTTGCATCATTAGTACCAGTTTAACACCAAAATATAGCAATAGGTAACACAAAGGTGACTAGTCAACCTTTATGAAGGACCATTCCCTGTGCAGCAAACTTTGTGGCTGTATTTTAGTAACTTAGGGGTCCATTACAATGGCAAGGGAGCCAGGGACCGACCACCGAAGTTGTGGTGGTCCCGCAATGTGCATTAGGATGCGCCCGCCACACTGGCGGGCGCATCCTGGGCCTTTTACATTGTGGGTGGATCTGTTGGCTGCAGACCCACTCGCAATGTAAAAGTACTGTGCACAGCATTGCCATGCACTACATGGCAGGCACCACGTGGTGCCTGCCATGTAGTGCATTGCAATGAGGGGGGGTACCTATCCCCCATGTGCACGGCCCACCCTCAACAACACTCTGGGGCTCGCCATGGACCCCCAACAGCAAAAATCGCATGCCTTTCCATGGCGGCAACGCCGCCATGGAAAGGCTGCTCTCCGCCTGCATCGTGAAATGGATGGTGGTGTCTTGCAGACACCGCCACCATATCATGCCCCTTTTCTGCCCGGTCAACGATTCGACTGGCAGAAAAGTGACGGACGGTCTTTCTGTCCACCACGGACCCCCCAGCCATACGAATATAGCGGGGGTCATTGAGATATTGATGGCGGGTGGATCGCCCCCGCCGGGCCAGCGGTGGCTACCGCTGGCCCGGTGGGGGCGATCTACCCGCCATCCTAATAGGCCCCTTAGTTTTGATCCCTTTGAGTTAGAAACATTTTTTTGTTTTGTTCAAATCTACAGATTATGAAGCTGACAACTGATTACGTGGCAAATGTGACAAACCCATAATTATGCGGAAAACACTTCAGCTGCAAAATTGCATAGGTTTAGTGGCCCTAGCTATAACCACCCCTAACACCAAACACCATTTACTTTCTAAGAACATCACACTTTTCATAATGGTCGCAAAAAATTGCTGTACTACATTGATCAGAGAACAGCCCCAAATAAGATCAGACGACTAGCAAGCACAAAACCCCTGTTCCCAGAGGTAACCTCAGATAAACTACAAAAAAACAACCCTTCGCTCTATACACTTTAAACATAAAGTTAGACCTTCTTGGCATTGTCAGCCTGGCTGCCTGCTGCAAAGAAGAAGTGTGGAGCCATGAGGCTTCGGCTTTATGATTCGTCATGAACTCTAAAGAATCAAAACAAAAGGACAAGCTGAAGGAGATGTATTTTCTTTAATTCTATAATATTTCATTTCAGTCTCCCCGACGCTCTTAATAAATGTATGGATGGCTCAGCAGTAGTAAAGATATACAAAAGGACCAGCATGATGAATTAAATAGACAATTTCGCAAGATAAAGAGACAAGAGGCACTTTGGCACAGCAACAGAAAAAAAGAAGCAGACGCGTTTTCAGCCAGAAAGACGTCATATACCTCGCCAGATCTCCCACCAGCTTTGAAAAAATCTTATCAAGACAGCAGAAAATGTTCCCCAGTCCTGTAGGCCAAAAGAGAATCGGAGGCCGCGTTTTAGCTGCTAAACATCAATAATTTTATCCAAATGAATATCTGTGGCAGACATATTAATTTCACAACGGCTACGTCTGGGCCTGGCGGACATAAACCGTACATTGCACTCAGTCTCCTAATACGTGACGCACATTAAACATGCTGGGAAGATTACAGTGTTGCATGCTCTGCAGGTAATTGAGGCGGTCACAGCTAAGAGGCCAACAAAAATCTACCTGTAGACCTTATTATTACAAGCTGCCCGTGAGGAAAGCCACGGCCGTCTAATCTGCCAGTCACTGCATTTCACGCAGGAAGAGGAACGTTATGTGTTATGGGGAAGGGGGAGGGGTGGGGGGGGAGGGTGGGGTACGGGTGGTTTCGGAACAAACATTTTCTTTTCTTTCTTCTCATCATCCATTAAGGCTTCTCTGGGCGAATTCCAGGAAAAGTTAAATGAGACCACAGAGGTAATTTTTCACTAAGTCCACATTGGCGCGAAAACATTCCACAGCGGAAACCACTGGCGCCCTTTGCCGCATGTGAGCACTCACTGCGACTGTCAGAATGAGGATCAAACATCACAGACACTGTTCCAATTAAAAACGTAGGGGCATATTCTCAAGGAACTATCGCTGAGTTATCGGCACTTTAGCGCAGCCAAAGTCGCGATAAAAATACCGCCCACCCACAAGCTGGTGCTAACAGCCTGTACCACCAGTTTTCCGGCGATAGCGTCCTCAAAAAACATCACCATGGATGACCCCGGCAACTATCACTAATGAGATACAGAGTAGGCGTACCCGAGCAAAAAGCCACGACAACACCACACCTCAATATTCTCAATGACCAGCCAGATCGGCGATAAGAACACAGAACATGCGATAAGGCGCGTTACCAGCAGGAAATTAACACCTGCTCTGACCTGTTGCAAAGTCAGATGACAACCAGCACCAGACATGGGGACACCTGAAGACCAAAAGATGCCATAGAGCCACTGATCATGCAGCACAGACCCACAACTGGGCCACAACACCCACCGCCACCCACCCCCGTATCACCCCTGCCCCCCGGAGCCCCACCCTGGGCACCCCCCACCTCCCCCGGACCAAGAGATTGCACATCAACGTCACAAAATCATGAACAGAATCATTCACCTGATGACCCAGAATCACAACTAACAGTCATGTGAGCACAGAAAAAGCAGAATCAACCATTCACCATTGAGAGTCTAAACAAAATATCAGAATTAAATTTTGAACCAAACAACTATTCGGAAAAGTCATGGAGGGTCTTTCCTGGACAATCCGTAAGTGACAGCCTGTAAGACAACTTTCCAGACAAGAAGGTGTGTCAGGCACTCATCAAAGGACAGAGAGAGAGAGAGAAAGAGGAAGAGAGAGAGACTGAACAAGGAGCGCAAGGACAATCGGGCCCTTGGCACATACATGCCAACTGTTCCGTGTGTCTCGCAATTGGTGCACCCAAAATCTAAGGCCTGGCAACAATTTTAGTGCGAAGGCCACATCACATTTCAGAAATGCAAGCAGTAGTCACACTAAAATTAGGCATGACAGCTGCTTTGTCTCAATACACAAGGCAGAAGGACATCAGAACCACCGACCTTGGTCTCCAATGCGCCCGGCACCCCCTGAGTGAGATACCATACCAGACTCCTAAGACTCCCACACCACGAACTGCGCTAATGAAAGCGCAATGTGTCTACACCCCACACACACTTGTCCCTTCTCGAGCTACACCTGCATGGCAAGGCCCCACTACATCTGTAAATAAGACAACCTATACGTCCAAACGTCGAACACACATACGACTCATTGCTTGGAGCTGTGGCATATCATCCACAGAGCTGCCGCCAGTCTGAGGAGTGCTGGTTGTACGAGACCAACAAACGCAATAGCAGGCAATCCTGGGCACATGCACAACTCCAGTCACTTGGAACTGTACCGTGCATGAATGCTGCATCTGTTTGGAGCTCTGCCAATGGCAGTTTTGAGTATCACTTACCGTCTGAGTTTCCGGCTTGCATACGTGACATGCGTCCAGCCATGGTTCCACTGTCAATCATGCACATTTGAGTGGCCCATGGAGGTCTGCCTATCCAACACAATGGTAGCTGAACTTTATTATGACTTGTGTGTGCGCCCCCTGTTGTCCCACGAACAGGAGTGCAACCGGGATACCCGGGCATGGGATGCCTTGATATGTGGCGTCTGTGCCGGCAGCAGTGGATGGGAGATTGCACAAGTCATCGTGTGCAGTGACCACATCGAGGCGCTCCCCTATTGGGCTGTGTTGCGGATTGGTGAAACAGCGTGGTCGGAGCACATCTGTCCGGACCAGTCAATGGATTAGCTCTCCCTCGTTTTCCTTGAATTCGAGAACGGAGTACTTCTGGAACTGGTTGCCTATAAAGCAGCGCTTGCATTCATGGACGAGTAACTACCTTTCTGCAGCCACAACTGACTGACACCCAGAGCACAGGTCCCAACACCGTGTTGCATCATGGAGGAATGGTCACATAATCCAGAACAACAGTGGACATGTCTGCATTAGCTCCGAAAATGCATGTGCGTGCACCTACGCGTGTTGTCACACACCTGTGCAAGGTGCTGCAACCCGAATGGTCCCTTTCACCTGCTCATTGTCAGCATAACACATAGTTGGCGCAGTCCAGTGGCACAGCTCCATGCAGATACCATGGGCTATGATATGTGTCCATTGTTTCCACCCCATTCCTTGCACCTCGGCATGTTCCCATTCTGCCTGTAAGTGTCCTAAGCATCTGTCTGCCTGTTGTGTCCCATCACCTGCATGTACTGACAGGCACATGCCAATGAAGTCTACTCAACTTCCCCAGTGTACAACTGTGATGAGTGTTGATTAGTTTGGGACATCGTGTGCCTCAATGAGCATTGTCCGTACACAGGGAGGGACAGACTGCCACTGGGACATAGGTGATGAATCCCCATTGGCAGCTCCACCACGGTGAGCCACACATTATGTTTGGGATAGTTGCTGGTAGACCTGTGCCCTTACGTGTCTTCAGCAATGTGAGCATGGTGTCCAACTTCTTGCCATGTGGATCAATATGATCCATTGAAACAGGCTATATCCACACTGATGTATGTGAGTACGTCATGCGAAGAGATGTACTGTGGACACATGCGATGGGGGACACTATTTCAGACGGGCTACCTATACTGACATTTACACACACAGCCCTATATGATACATGGACGTGGGTCTACGTTAGGGGATGCAAGATTGTTGTTCATGTGCAATGAGGCCACAGCTAGTTCACACCTTCACATTCATCTAATTGGCCATGTGGGTCAGGCTCAAACATGCGCATTGATGACATTTACCAGGGTGTACGTGTCAGTGCAATCAACGTCCCTACATTCATCCATGCTTGTACACGTGAGTGAACATAGACATGACACATCTGTGTGTTTTGGAATGTTTTATTCACATTCTGGGGAGTCTCGGAGCCGGAGGTTTACATGGCCAGTACAAGCCCACATGACATGGTTGCCCAGTGGTGGGCCAACCAGAATCCTTGGGGGAATGCAAAGTTAATTGGGAGTGGAGGAGTTCAATCCACAACCGGATTTCTGTGTGATTGGTACAGGAGCAGATATGGCAGACCATGTCGGGGTCCAGGTGAATGTCGCAGAGTGTTCTGGGGGACAGTGGGAGGTGTTGTTCCAAGGGCCTGATGCATAGGTCTGAACCAGGCAGGCACAGGCCATGTGGCGGGTACAGATGCTACTGCCTCCTTCCTCACGCAGTCATTACCCTCCACATTTTACTCCTCTGAGACGTCTTCAGTGTCAGGTGTGTCAGGTGTCTGTGGTGGTGTTATGGCAGCATCACTGTGGGCCACTGACACATCAGGGTGCGAAGGTGATAGGGCTGCATCACTGTGTGCCAATGACACATCAGGGGTGGAGATGTGTGTGTTGAAGTTCCAGCAGCAGTTATCTGAGACAAGCTCAGTGGCAGAAATGGCACGATGAGGATTTGCAAGGCCTGGAAGATCCCAGCTACATCTCGCTGGTGTTCAGCCATGGCAGCCATCCTCCCAGCCTGCATCCGCTCCATGGTCTCCAGTGTCCTCTGCATCTGTGCCAACTCTGTGCTGTTATCGCTGGAGCCTGTCTGACTTGACAGTTCTTGTATCCGAGTAATGGCCCCGGTGAGGTCAGCCAAGGATTGTTGGTGAGCATGGTGCCGACAGGGGGTGTCAGTTAGGGAATGTACGTGGTCCCAGATGGGACTCAGACACCCACGTATGGCATCGAGTTTGGCTGCCACGAGCTCGAAACCCACCCACAGCTGATCTGCCAACTCCACCTGGCACGCTAACATACGGCGTTGGAATTCTATGTGTTGGTTGTGGGGGTCCTGTGGGCCAGCCATGGTGGTATGTGCTTCCTGCTGTGTGGTCTGTGCAGGGGGTGCCCTGCTCCTGGGGATGGAGTGCGGATGCTGTCTACGAGCCGTTGGAGGGTGTCTGGGCAAATGTGCAGGGTGTCCTCTTCATCATCACTGTAGAGATGTGTGGTCTGCTCTGCAGGAGGTGTTGATTGTCCCTCTGCAATGTAACGGGGAGATGCAGGTTAACAGTGTGTTTCATGTATGTTGACACATTGTAGATGTTTACATACAGACTACATGACAATGTACATTGTGACTGTTTTGGAGCAGATGGCTATTTGATGGCAGACAGTGGACATTTCGACTACATGACTGATGTGAGGTTGTATTCGTTCATTCTCATGTCACGGTGTCATGCAATGCCAGATATGATTGGCCAGTTAGTATGCACGAGCGGCACCAGGTGTGGCCCCTGTCCTGTGGTGTAAATGTTGCACTTTGTACCACATTGTCGTCAATGTTGATGTACTGTGATTGCTATGTGTGTATGCTGCATTGTTGGTGAGTCTGCCCTGCAGCTCTGATTTGGTGTCCCCTTATTCGTGTGAGTCGGTGTGCCTTTGACTTGTGTGCTTTTCGGGTGCTGTGATGTTTGCGATTTGGGACATTTGTGCTCTTGGACATTTTGGTACTCTTGAGCATTGTTTGTTGTCTGCATATGTGTTTTTGACGTAATGGGTTGTAGGTGCACGTGGATGTGTCACAGTGCTACCTGCTCCTTTATGGATGTGGTCCACCCTTAGCCACCTCAGAGTCATCTCATGCACAATGTCATGTATTGTGAGTGCAGCCATGCTATCTGTCTTGCAGTGTCACTTGCATGGTCCGTGTAGCTCATAGAGCCGCTTCTTTTCTGGATTTAGCACATGTGCATGGGTAGGTTGTGGCATTGGTGATATGGAGGGGGGCCCATTTTTGCACATTGTGGACGGGGCCTACTTGGTGTTTCTATGTGTGCTGCAGTGTGCCAAGGGTGTCAGGGACATGTTCCACACTCATTGTGGGTGTGCAGTGTGCTGCGATTGATTGTGCATGTGTGCCATTGTGCCCATCTCCCTCCGTCCCCCCAGTCCCTGGTCATTACTCACCCTGTTGCTGTTGGGTCAGGTCATGTCGAGCTGTGTCCAGACCCCCAACTCCTTGCATCGTCTCCGCACTGATAACTGTGGCCACCATTTGCTCCAGCTCATCCAGCTCCTCCTGTTGTGCAGGGGTCTCATCTCCAATCTCATTTTCTGCCTTCCTGTTGGCAACGAGTTTCTCCTTGGTTTGTCTGTGCACTTCATGCCAGCGCCTCTTGACCTCCTCCATTGACCTCCTCGGCCCTCCGATTGCATTCACGTTGGTGACGATGGACTGCCATATATCTGTTTGTGTTGCCAATGCGGCAGTGGAGGTGACGGACAGTTGTTGGTAGTGTTCGATCACCTCTGTGATGATGATCTGGTCTTTCTGCGGTCTAAACCCCGTCTTCCTCTTCTCCTTGCCCGTTCCCACGCACGGGGTTCCAGGCTGGTCCTCCGTGGGACTTGTGGGGTTCGGGTTGTCCTCTGCACTCGGTCCGGGTGCATCCATGGTGCTACGCAGTTTAATTTGGTTTTGGTGTGTTTTTTTTGTTGCTTTTATGGTGCATTTTCCCGCATGATGCTTGGCATTGCAGGCCTGTGGCTGCTTTTCGCTGTATTTTGTATCGTGCTTGGCACCATCGCAGCTTTTTTGCGTTCGTGTTTCGCATTTTGGCTGCGTCGTGATGCCTTTGTCACGGACTTTTAACGCGTTGTCGTGAGCCTATCAGATGGTGCCACAGGCTTGGGAATGCCGCGTTATCACAGTGTTATTTTCCCGTGATAGACTGCGATGTGAAGAGTTGCGTTAAGCTACTTTTGCGGTAGTTTTCAAACATTCTTGAGAATATCCCCCATAGAGCTGCAGTCAAAAAGATTTTGCAGCAGGTAGGTGTGACTTATGCTTGAACTATTCATAGCTTACTCCTGGAATTCGATAGAAAGCCAGCACATAAATTAACAGACACTCCACATATGCTCACATACATCCAACCATAAGTCACAGGTGCAGAAATTGACAGGATATTGAAACACTTATAAATACAGTTTAATAAAAGAGTGCTCAGTCACAAATACATCAAATAAACAATTGCTAAAAATATGCATCATACAAAATTCATATTCTAAAAATTGGAAAAAGACAATCCCATTTGTCATTAAATGCATTAATTTGTAAAAATACATCAACTCAACATAGTGCAAACCATCAATTCTTGTGGCAGAATGTTGTTCTGTACATTACAAATGTAATGACAAAACAAGGCGTTGACGCGTTTCGATGGGTTTAAAACAATGGAACCACCTTCCTCAGGACCCAAACTTATTTTTTCTCCTATAATTCATCGACAAACCTAATTGTCTGTTAATTTATGTACCCAAAGGAAATTATATACTTGACATTGAGTCAAATAATTTATTACATTTTATTCTATTTTTTCAAACTTGGTGTGGGATTTTTCTTGAGTTGTGTTTTCACTTTATTACTGCTTAAGTGATGCATACATATTTTACACACTACCTTTAAATTAAGCCTTACTGCTTTTGTCCCAAGCTACTTAACGGTTAATTTAGTGAATTTTGTGGTTCATCCTGACAAGGATTTTGTCTGTTGCTTGAGTAGGGCTCACATCCCCCTCAACCAACAACCCAATTCCTTACATTGGTGCTCAGTGGTGGCATTCTGTACTTGTGTTTGTGCAGGGCAATTCAGTGATTCATATAACACAAAGTTCCCATTATAAATAATTTGATACCAGATTCAATCTCTTTATAATTTTACCTTGATTAGCCTCTTTTGCTCTTTCCAAATTCGCTATCTTCATCTGACTTTGTGCAATTGTGACTGTACCTACAAGCATGGAGCTTGAGCTCAAGAATCTGGAGAGCTACCCTGTGACTGAGCTCAAGGGATTCTGCAGGGAGAGGGGGCTACCAACAAGCAATAGCTGCAAGAGGCAGGAGCTCCAAAAGGCCTTCAGAGCCTTGTGGGAGGCCTGCCAATTACAGGCCACAGAGTAGAAGGATGAGGAGGTGGACTTTGACGAGGAGCAGGAGGAGGAGATCGATGAAGAGGATTGCAGCCCTCTGATCATGGCTCCAATGGAGAGAGGAGGACTCACAGGAGTGGGGTCCCCTACCGGATTCAGGGCCATCAGAAGCTTTTCAGCCTATAACCTGACCCCAGAGGAACTGGCGGACAGGAAAGCAGAAAGGGAGTTCAAATGTCCAAACTCATGAGGGAAGAGGAAGCCACAAAGAGGGAGGCTGCCTAGGAAAAGGGAGCTGCCCAAAGGGCTGCAGAGGAAGGAAAGGCTGAGGCAGAAAGAGCCTTGAATAAAGTAAGATCTCGTTTGCTTATTAAGTGAGTCTTAGGGAGCGGGACCTAAAGGCTAAACGAAGCACAGGGCCCATCAATAATTTTTGCAGTAATAGCTCAGTGCCACATGGAGTGTCCATATTCCCAAGGACATGGTACCTAACTTTGTCGTGAGGGATGATATATAAAATAGTTTGAGGCCTATGAGGTTGCCCTAGAGATGCAGGGGTCCCTGAAGTGGATTGGGGGCCTGCCTCACCAGGAATATTCCAAATGAAAATAAGGCATGCCCTGTTAGCCCTAGGAAAAAGGGACAGGGTGAAGCATCCCCTCATGAAGGACACTCTTTCCAGTAAATATGGTTTCACTACAGAGATGTATAGGTAAAGGTTTATGGACAGCCAGAAGTTGTCCCATCAGTCTTGGCTGGATTATGTAAATTACTTTTGTAAGGCACTGGATGGTTGGGCGAAGGGAAGTGATGGGACGGATTACCAAGGGCTGTACAATTTATTTGCCAGGGAGCACATGTTCAGCAATTGTTTTCCAAAGCTGTGACAATACTTAGTGGGTGGTAAGCTCTCTGGACCCAGGGAGCTTCCTAAGGAGGTGGATCACTGGCTTAGCACCAGAGTCCCTTAGAAGGAACCTGGGAATGACCCCCAGAAGGGTGTTGCAGGCTCCCCCTCGCAGAGTGAGGGGGTCCTGGGGAGACACAGGCAGGTCTCAGAGTAAAGTGGGGCAAATGGTTCCCATGCTCCTTCTGAGAAACAATGAGGAGGTTCTGGCGGTTGCTGGCCCAGGGTGCCCCATTTCCATCCCTGTTGCTTTGAGTGTTCCCATTTAGGACAGAAGCAGTGGGATTGTCTTAAGTAGCTACCCCCAGGTGGGAACTCTACAGTGTTGGCTAATGTGGGACCCACCCCTAGACCACCTGCTTGTGCTGCAACAAACGGGATACACGGGATACCAACCCTGATAGAGCTCTGCGAGAGAACAGAAGCGCACAGTGTGCAGGGAGCTAGCCTCTTTCCTAATAGGCTAGGCAGCTCTTTATGTGGAAGGGGTGCATGCACAGAGAGGAAGGTGGGCAGTCTGTTTCTGGCATGGCCGAGATCAATGCCCTATCTAGGAAAAAATGCACAATATTTGTGGTGTCTTGCTCTGCAGTGATCAGATGCCTCATTGCTGTGCGTGCTATGCCCGTAACTGGGTTAAATACTGCTCTCTGATGACTGGATGGATGCTCTTTTTTACATATCTCATCAAGCTATTGATAAACGATGAGCCCTGCAGCCACTACTAATTGCATCGTCCGTGCGCTGTGTTTTATTTATTTTTTTGTTGCATATTTATATAGCGCGAACTCGACCCGAAGGTATTGGAGCGCTTTACATGAGCACTGTATTTACATTACACATTCAGGCACAGGGAGATTAAGTGATTTGCCCAGAATCACAGATTGTGGACGCGACCTCGAGGCTAGAACTCTGGTTTCCAGCACCAAAGTCAGCAGTTTAAGCTGACGGACCACATCCTCTCCCCTAAGTGTGCGCATGAATTGTCTCCAAGGGCCGCTACATGCACTCCACACTGTGAGAGGCAGAGGGCCCTTTTTAGTCTCAGTGGTGCACCCACTTGGTCTGCACCGACTGTGTATTTTGAACACCGCTTTTAAAAACGAAAAAAGCATGTTTCTTTGCTTTCAGCCATTGAGCGGTGTCCTGGGGGCTGCTACATGTTGCCTTCTGCAGTTCCACAGGGAAGTAGGCTGATGCTATTATGGTTGATAGATTAGAGCAGATGTTATACACATGACGTGTATCCTAGACTCGACTCTTGCAACTCTTACACACACACAGAACACCTGTACCCCTAGCCACACCTGCTCTGCATGTTATCTCATCTACACAATTTCACCCCAGCTTCAGTGCACTAAGTTCTCTTTACCCCTCTGTGCCCAGGGCGTATGCACTTACATTTCTCATGACCAATCTAGACAAAATGCACAGAGTATACCCATGTCTTGGGCACATACATGCTTAGTGAGCACTTGAGTCTGCTGCCGATGTGCACTGTGATCTTGACACCCCGGGTGAACCTGTCCTGTTCAATAAGTGTCAACCGTGCCATTGGGTAGAACCCCTGGGCTTGTTGCATCACCTGGGCACATGAAGTGCATTCTGCACCCTTGGCTACAGCTCCTTGTCTCATTTGTGAGCTTTGCTTTCTTTCCCCCATCGAGCGCCCTTCTCTGAACTGTAATCTCTGTTGTGTCGGGTGAGTGCCTGAGCTACTAGCCAGCTCCGACACGAGTGGAGGGTCAGAGGAGAGCGTTACGGGACTTAAAAGAACACAGGAGACAGGATTGGGCTTTTGTGGATATCGCCGTGCGTAACCCAACTGGCGTACATTCGTGCGTACCCTATATATTTAGTCAAGGGTCACCTGACCCTCACGCAACGTGCCTCGCTTTGCGGGGTGGTCCTCCACAGTTTCTTCCTTGCCCTGAGGGCGCAGCTCTTACTTCTTTCTTGTTCCACTTGGCCATTGGCCTGGTTGTTACCGCATTCACCGGTTCTGTCTTGACTGGTGATTGGAGGGCCACCTGTATGTGAGCTGCATGGGCCTTGGACAGTTCTTTGGTTCGCCCTAGGGTCAATATGTCGGCCAACAACTTTCCAGCCTCCTCCAGGATTCGTTCGCGGAGCTTGGCCGACGCACAGCCCTGGATTATCTGTCCCGGAATCTCTTCCGTTTCATTGCAGAATCCGCACGTGGACGCTAGGTTCTTGAGCCGTGCGTGGAAAGTGTCCACCGACTCTTCTGGCAGTTGGCGCGCTTGCCTGAATATAAACCGTTCATAATCCTGATTAGCCATTGGTTCGAAATACCCATTGAGAGCATTTATCAAGCTGTGGTGGGTTTTGGGCGTGGCCTTGGCAAGTGGTTTGGTGATATTGTGTATGTCCTTGCCCCCTAGATGTAATAGCATGGCTCTTTTCTGGTCCTTATGGACTTTGGTGGCCTCGAAGAAACCTTTCAATCGGTCTACCCAGTCTTTCCACTTTGGTGCGAGTGATGATGGGGACCCTTCCACTATGAATGGTTCTATCGGGGGAATCGTCAACATGGTTGTCCACCCTGTGCCTTATGTTGTATTTCCCTTGAGTCGTTTATCTCCACCCTCAAGTCCTGTGGTGCTCACTGCCCTGTGCGCCGTCTTTTTTCCAGCACTTGTGGAGGATGTGATGGCTTCCTTCCCCTTAGTTGCTTCCTCCTTCTGTCCCCCATGATGGTGCGCTGAGGCCAGCCTCCTGTAGCCCCTCAGTATTTTCTATTTCCTTAAGCTTTATTCTTGTGTTACTGCTGCCAGTGCTTGTTTGTTTGTTGGTTTTTCTTTTCTTCTTACAGCTGCCAGTGCTTGTTTTTTTCACTGTGGCTGCCACTCCCTCTACACACGGAGCAGCCTCTGGCAGCGCCGCACTCTAATCCTGGGCTCCTTACCATCACACGTTGCTGCACGAGGAGCGGTGATCGCAGCGCTGACTGCCGATCGCAGCCGTTCCTCCGGGGGCATTTAGCTTGGCGTTGAGATGCGTAGTAGGGTGCGTTCATGCGTGCTCACGGGCGCGCCCCACCTCGCTTCAGCGTCCAGCTGCGCACTGCCTCCGACGCAGCGGGTCAGAACGCCAGCCGCAGCGGCTCACCTCGTCAGCGGATGAACGGTCCTGCGCACACAGGAGACGCTCCGTTCGGGCCTCCCAATGACCAGGGTCACCAGGGCACAGCACACCGTGGCATGAGCACCACGAGGTCGATGGCAGACACTCACGGCCGCCGCACGGTGCAAGCAGAGGGCACGCCCACCCTCGTCGCCAGCTGTTGTGTCTGGTGAGTGCCTGAGTTACTAGCCAGCTCCGACACGAGTGGAGCGTCAGAAGAGAGTGTTACGGGCCTTAAAAGAACACAGGAGACAGAATTGGGGTTTCGTGGATATCGCCGTCCATAGCCCAACTGGCGTACGTTCGTGCGTACCCTATATATTTAGTCAAGGGTCACCTGACCCTCACGCAACGTGCCTGTTGCGTCACAGGCACAACACAACAATCTCCTTTCTTTAGCTATCTCTGTTGTCTGTAAAAAGAAAGAAAGGGCTGGTCTGTGATAAAACTTACATTTTTAAAAGACATTTCACTTTCATGTACCTCCACCTTCAGCCTCTGAACCATTAACATGGCAGCAGCAGCGCGGTCACAACAGTCAGGGTGTACACACTGAAAAGTCACTGAAGAGCGGTCAGCATTGTTTCGGCAGGCAGCTCCACCTCATCAAAGCAGAATGGAGAAGTTCTATGGATGCACTCTGAATGCTCCAAGCGAACGAGGGACTGAATGTTATGACTTTTGTGTGAACGTTTAGTGCCTGCCAGTTTGGGGGAGGCTGTAACTCAGATTGGATGCTCCTCCCAGCTGTGTACACTTCCAGAGGTCAGCGTAGGTAATATTACTTCCCGAGTACTGCCGACCGCATGACAACTTGCCGACCGCCTATTGGATGTGTACCACAGAGTTTCCTGGGTCTTGCAGTTTGAGGTGGGTTGCTGTGCCCACAAATTTCACCACGCGCGATTGGCTGAGTTGTTGCTGGACTCAGCCCATCAAGCAGATTGGCAAAACCTCATGAAGTCCACAGGCTGAGCTGAGTTTACCACCCACCCCTACAAAAAACACATACCACAGATTTCTAAATTAAATGCGCCTGGCGCCTCTACGGCATAATTTCCATTGCGCAGTGGGCTGGGGACATGTATGTATACCTGCCCCCACCCACTGGCCACCCTCTTTGTCCCCTGCTGAATACGCTGTCACCCTCCCAACTGCTTACGCTGCTTGCCAGTGTGAGGGCTGGGCTAGTGAATTGAATGTATTAATGTATTCAGTTGTGTTGCAGGTCGAGTTACAGGGCGATCCGGAGGCTGATTGGTACGAGGGGTACCCTTTCAGGAGCACAATAAGGGTGCATTATGCCAAAATCCCAGGAGTCTTTACGGGAGGACCCTGGTTGAAAGCGCCACCCCCCACTAGTCCTTCGGGCAGTTGTAAGCCTGAGCAACCGGGGGCTTGCTTGGTTACGCTCCGCCCCTAAAAAGGTATGGACTGTGGTCCATGATATGTAAGGAGGATAACCTCTACATAAATGGTAGTGCAGTTTGGCTCATCAGGTGGGCAGGGCAGCTTAGGTGAGTCACCGCTGCCTGCCCTTGGATCGCCAGTAAGTGAAACCACCAAGCTGGCTTACTCCTTGTATGTAAAGAACCTGCAGCAAACTTTCTCCAACAAAAACTTGTGAAGACTGTTTATTTTGCGCAGCGCAACTAATTACTCTTGAGGAGAGGGGTTTGCCGATATCAGCACTATACTGTTTGTAGCTAATCAAGTATCATTTCTTTTGGGATTAGTTGTTTTTGGCCTCCCTCGCCAATCAGAAGTCTTAGACTCGCCCAAATCAGCAAACTCACAGTATCTGACACCATTCACTGATATTAGCCATGTTAGATTAATAAATAGAGAACACTTGCTTTAAAAACTATAAGTGAATTTTGCAGCACAGGGCACTGAAAGAAAGTGCAGAGGCTAGGGAATAGTGACACCCCCAATCCTCCTTCTAGTGGATACAAAGCCTCTCAAGGCATGCAATATTTCCATGTAATTATTGAATGCCTTTGTCACATTATATCACCCAGCTTTAACCCCGAATGTTACCCTCTTATCATATCTCAGTATTTAGTATTCGTTGTGGTCACACATGCCTAGGTTTGAAGTGACTGCCTCAGCTCCAACCCAACTATGAAGAAGGGAGTAATTACGAAGAGGATCTTATAAAAACCTCACACAGGGCATTTATTGTCTAATAAAACCAAGACTTGGAAACTTTTCGCATGCTGAGGTTTTCTTTGATCTGTCTGCAGCTTTCAGGACTTTAGATAGTTTAGAAATAATTGTTAAGGTTCAGAGTACGCTATCTTTCCTGGGTTATGCCTCTGCTGTATCTAACCAAGCTTACTGAATTTGTTTGTTTAGAGATATTTTCTCCATTTTTTAGGTCTCGCCTGACCCAGCGCATGCGCTGGTCTGGCGAGACTTATTGAGAGGGCTCCAAAAAGTGCTACCAGGCCAGCCTGGAGCTATAGTGCATGTGCGCGGGCGCGCGCCGCGCTTTACCGCGATTACTTTCAGTTTCGCGACCGCACGGCCGCTTTGATGTTTGATCGCGATCGCATCACTTTCGCGGCATAGCCAATAGGTCTCGCTTTTGGGACCTTATAAGTATTTAGTTATGCAACTGTTGCATGGCTAAACACTTATAAGGTCCCAAAGGCAAGACCTATTGGCTATGCCAATGCTTGTTGTTTTTGTTTTAGAGCAGGAGAAAATACACCTTTGAATTGGTTGTGGTTCGTTAAAAAAAACTACAGTTAAACTGCTGCGTCTAATAACAGTGACCATAATGGCACGGTTGGCCCTGGTGCATTTGGAGGAGTCAAAGAGGTCTCAGAGATCTTCCAAAAGCAACCCTTTTCCGAACTCTTGAAGTCACAGGCTAAATCCCTCTGAGGAGGTCCCTGCCCCATAGTTTACAGGCAGTCTGTGCTGGTGGATAACCTGCGCTTCAGTTTATGTTTCTCTCTGCCCCAGGGACGCTTCATGGACACCCTTCAATGGTCGTAGACTGGAGCCTGCACGGGAATAGGAGGAACTGGAAGAACTGGGTGGACTAGAACTCTATTATTCTGTACTTTGATGTTATTTGCCCATACCTCAACACTATAGTTCCTGCTCTGATCCGAAGCACTTGCATTCTGGTAACTGACACTGTGGCAACTGGCTATTTTCAGAAGAGTAAACAGGAGTCTATTTTTCACTCTTCAAGTGCGATTAAAATACGGGTTGTGTCCTGCCCCTTTAAAATAGTCCATGTCAAAACATCATTTTGCATTTTTGTAACATTTGAATTTTCCTTTCAGACAGTACCAATGATGTCCACCTCTTGATTTTGACTGTGTAATCGTGCAGTGGGATAGTCTACTTCGCAATTTAGCTTTGCCTTTTAAATTCAGTCGCTTGAGGACCACAGCTCTTAGGGCTACTTTATGGAGATGCTGGTCAAACATGACCTATGCCACTTTCAGACACTATTTTAATTCTTATTATGTTATGTCTTATGTACTATTTTTTACAACAGCACCTGAGACAATAAGGTGGTCCTCTGATTGCTAATGCAGGCCCCTTACAGGAACTAAATATCACATCAGTCCCGATGTGGTGCCCCAGTCATGATAATTTGTTTGATTTCTTGAAAAGCACCTCCTCCAAGATATGCTGATTTTCTCTTAATATAGTTTCTAACAGGTCTAGTTTTAAACCTTATGTAACTCAGTTGATCACCATCACTTCTGGGCACTCTTGCCCCTGTATAGTCTATGTAGTTGTGGAATATTTCCTTCAGGCACTCCCATACTGAATTTGATTCTTGTCCCGCACTTTGGTGATGGCTACTCATATTTTACGGGCAAGATTTTGCATATGGGGCTTTACCATGTAGAATGAGTGAGCACCAGGGCACAAGTCCTAAAAAAAGAAGTGGGGGGATGCTGACGTCACGACAGAAAGTGACGTCACAAAAGGTGGCTTGCACCATCAGACTCATTGCCTCCTCTCGCTCACCCCTTAGATGCGATTGCATCAGAGAAGCCAGCGCGTGAGCAGCGTTCTGAATGAGCTCCGATCTCGCCCCAGAGAGGCCAAAGAGTGAATGTGTGGCTCCATTTGCTCCAGTTATCGAACTCCCCGGTAAAAAAAAGTAGGGGGACGCTGTCCACCCGCGTGGTACCCCGACTCGAGCCCTGGTGAGCACTTACTATGAATGAAGTTTCCGGTAATCAAATGTATTCATACTTAACAGCCATCATTTTTTCAGACTGGTCTTAGTTTTGAAGTGCTCTAATCGCATGTGACTCAGATCTCACTGAGGCACTTGGAATGTATCGGGCTTGGTGCAGCTCACAAAATCTCAACTCAACATACTCTTTCCTCAGGTCAACCTTATTTTACTACAAGAAACCTAGCCACAAAGGCAATTGTTAGATCAAAAGTCACAAATATTTGCTTTTAAACCACAGAAAACAAACAAAAGGTGGCGCTACACGCGAGGCAGTGCAATGATTACAAGGAATGACCAAAAAGAATGAAGCTGAAGGTTCTGTGGCCTCTTGTATTCTAATGTGCATACCTTTTTTCATTCTTAAAGTTTAAACGGCCGGGAAAATCATTGTACTTTTTAGTGAATTCGTTTCCCAGTACTTAAGTTGATTGTCTCCTAGATGCAGATTTTTTTTTGACTAGAAATTTCTAATGCTGGCATCGTCAATGATTGAATTTCTAATTCAATGTGCACTTATTCATGATACTTATAGACAATCTATTCAAATTTATAAACGATTCCAGTAAAAAAGGTTTGCTTTTGTTACACTGATTTGCAAGACAAAAAGTTTACAATGGGCACAGACTTACTAATGGAGATTGCTTGGAGCACCCACACAGTGGCGAAGGTAGACCTGGTGCCGCCCGTGGCGGTCCCTGCGTGTGCCGCCCGCGGCACCCACATGTAAGAGCAGGCGGGTGCTGGCAATTCCTGCGATGGCCACAGGCAAGATTGGGGAGGAGATTGCCACCCCCAAAACTCGCACCTCCTAGGGCAGACCCCCCCGCCCCTCCGTTATGCCACTGACCCAACAGAGTACATTCAAACTCTCACTTTTCCATTGATTATGGGGCCAATTTAGAAGGGCATTTTTGAGTGCTTAGAGTAGTACTGTTGTAGTACTCTTTCATGTATTCTTACATGTCATTGTGAATTGACTCCAAAGATCTAAAATGGGAATAAAATGAAATTATTTATTTATATTGGTACAAAAAGAAGGGACTGCCATGCTGAAGAAACATTGCAAGTGAGTGGGCCGATCCAATTAATTTTCTGGACCTTGATTTGAAAGTAATTTGTGATCGAAAGAATACAACTAGATCAAGTTTTTTGTGTACTATTGAAAAGGGCACAATCTTGCTGGTTAATAAGGGCCCAAACCCTTATATGCATTTTCCTGCCTTAGCCATTTAGGACTTGTAGCCTGTACCTAGGTCAGATGACTGGGTGTAGCTGACAGCTGAATTCCCTCTAGACAGTTACCCTCATTAGGAAGATTAGGTGTGCCTGGATGAGCCATCACTGGCAGGTTGAAAGGGAGGAGCTGGGCACAGCCTCACATACACTTGAAGAGGCTGTGTCCTGCTTCCACACAAAGGGCGGTATACCCCCTGTAGTTAGTCCGGAGCCAGGGCAGGGAAGGCAGGATGTCATGGAACTTCAAAGGGAAACCTCTAGAATCTTCTCCCCCACTTCAAAGGGACAACTGGGTAAAAATATTGGACCTCAGACACCAGCTCTTCAGTACTCCTCTGGACCTGTGGATACTCTGCCAGGAAGAAGACTGCTGTGCTGCTGAACGACTGCCACTCTGCTGGACTGCTGCTTTGCTGTGCTAACCTACTGCCTGCTGTCCTCTTGCCTGGGTGAGATGGACTGGACCCACATCTTTTGAACCCAGAATTACAGAGTGACTCCAAGGGCTAGTTGGCTGGCCTCCTAACTTAAGCCCCAGGGACAGAAGGCTCCAGCAGCCTTGCACCTGGACACTGCCAATTGTGAGTATACTCTGCTAAGTGGTGCCACCCAAGTCCTCGACCCTTGGAAGTTGGCCTAAGGTGCTCTACCAACACCAGTGGATCCAGCGGAATTGATGCATCTCATCAACTGCACACCACAAACCAGAGCAGAATTGACTCATCACACACTGTGTGAATCAGGGCCACAGCAAAGACCTGCATTGTGTCACAGCCCAACGCCACATAGGAACTGCTATTGCATGACACATCCTTGGTCCAGGCCCTTGCATTCCTTGATGACGGCAGCTTCAATGACAGACTCTATATCACAGCCTTGCAGCTCCTCGGAACCAACGCATCATCCTGGTTGCCTGACACATCCCCAACTCTGGACTTCTCATCTCAAGCCCTCATCAATGGGATCCTGGACATTGAAGCAACAGGACCTCACACAGCAGCCTCCCCCTTTCCCTATACTGACGCATCTCTTCGAATGCATGATGCATCTTGGATGCAGATCCACACAACGCTCCGCAAACCAGGATTAAAGGTACATTGTTCAGTTGTCCTAAGTGGGTCCCTGTAGCTTGCCCATGCTTCATCGCGTTCCAACTGAAATTTTGACTTTGTCCCAGTCCGGCAAGACCAGATATTCACAGTAGGCCCTTTACCCCTTTTTGCACCATTTGTATTGAAATCTTCAACATTGGATATCTGCGGTTCTAATGATTGATTTTTGTGGTTTTGCTCTTGTTTTATTTATTAACAATTACTCTGTTTTTCTAACTTTGTTGTGGATCCTTTTGTGATATGTTTTCACTGTATTACTGTTTGAAGTGTTGCTCAAATTCTTTACACTTTGTCATGAGTTAAGCCTGACTGTGCTGTGTCAAGCTGCCCAACAGTTGAGCACAGGTTAATTTAGGGTTTGCTTGTGACTTCACCCTGAGAAGAATTGCAGTTGCTGCTTAAGTAGGGTTTCACCCCGCTCTAGAAGTAATATAATTTCTTACACCATGTTTGTATAACTCTCAGTGGAGCGAAACATCTAAAAGTCAAAGTTCATTTATTTCAGTTAATATAAACCATAATATTTTACACAACTAAATCATTTAAAAAAGGGTGCGCAAATGCTTTTTTTTCCAAATTTATTTTGCAAAAATTTCATTTTTTGCAACACCAAAATACATATAAAATACTGATACTGTCGTATTGGGATGATTATGTTCATAAAGTCTTTGTATGATCTTTTTGTCAATTCATTAAAATCCATTCCTGTACATAATATGGTGCAGTTCTTTTCGTGCAGGTTCTCTTTAGTCTTGAAGGGAATTAAATGATACACTGCCCGTCCTGTATCTCCTTTTCTAGGATGTGATTACGGAACTTTCGGTTACTTATGGATTTTAAGTTGAGTCAAACCATATTAATGCAAACTTTCTGAAATTATCTATATCTACAGCAGTTGCAGGTTATAATGATCAAAATGACTAGCAAACAATATTTCTGAAAATGCTGACATTACATAATGTTCATCAAAGGCTCTGCAGTCATTAACCGCTCCCCTTGGAAAACATTTTCTGAAGTACCGACCTTACATTATATTCATCAATCCCTTCGCAGTCAATAGCCACTCCACTTTAAGGTAACATTTTATAAAGGCTGCTAATATTTGTGGAGTCTCCCCTTTCATACAAAAGAGTAAGGCATGCCGACATGATCTGATACTTTGCAGCTTGAAAAACCTTTTCAATAAAATGTTTCTTTCCGTTAATAAAATTGGGCAGATCAATAAAATCTGTGTCAGACTTTCTTCATATGATTGGCAGAGTCTGCAGTTTGTGGTCAATGATTTGGTTGCCCTTTAGGGATATATTCTAGTACTTGACATAATCCAAATTGTAGATGAAGTAACTTACTTTTATAGAACGATCTAAGTGGAGTTCATCATCATCAGCATTTGTAGAGTGCCTGGTTACACCAACGGTGTGTCCCCCGCTGAGCAGAATCTCAGAAATGACACGAGATAGGTAGGTGAGCCCTAGCTTCCATGTTTCAAGGTCTATTCTGGCTTATAGGTGGGAAAAAAGCAAAGTTTTCAGCCTTTTCCTAAAGGCAGCTTCACATGGCTCTTTCCTCAAATCCATTGGTAGTGAATTCCAATGTTTTGCTGCCAAGTATTTGAAAGAGCAGCCTCCTAGCCTGGCCTTCCTAAATCTGGGTACTATTACCAATGACTTTCCTTTAGATCTTAAGCTTCTATTGGGGGTGTAGGGTGTAATCGTGTCTTGTAGAAAACGTGGGCCTTTATTTGCTAGGATACAATGGCAGAAACACATTGCCTTGAACAGGATCTTCTTGCCCACAGGCAAACAATGCAATTTGGCCAGGGTTTTTGTGTTGGACGATCTTCTAGGTAGATTCAGCACTAGCCGGGCAGCGTTTTGGACTGATTGCAGCTTTATCAGCCTTTTTATAGCTACACCTAGGTATAGAACATTGCTGTAGTCAATCTGAGAGAAGACCGCTGCATGTATTATAGTTTTTCTGGCTTGAACCGGTAGTCGGTGAATGACCTTCCGTAGGGTTGTAAGATATTTCTGGGTGCATGGTTGCCTGTAAGTATCAATCGTTGTCCAGGCGTACTGTCTTTTTTTAAACTCCTCCTTGTCTTCGAGCCATGACAACCTACTCATTTGCTTGTTCATAACTTTTTTAAAGGAGCAGTGTGGAAGTGCCAGATCCCATAACTCTTTGGCTTTCAGATCTTTTAATGCTATGTTGAAAGATCGGGTCCAGTTGTTCGAATTTAGATGTGTGTTATTTTGGTGGGAGAAATTGTACCTTTCATTTAGAAATGTTAACCTTCATTTTAAAACACAAGGTTATTTTAAACATATCGTCCTTTTCCCGTTCTTAAGTTTCTGGGGGGTTTCATTGTCAGTTTCTCATCTTTTCTTAGCCTAACACTTTTACTTAGAGCTGTTTCTGGATCTTTTTATTATGAGTTAAAACATTTTTAAATTGTATACCTTCTGAGAGTGTTGTTTATGCACCAAGAGTGTGTCCTGCACCTTGCCTTCCTGCCATCTGGCCAGAAGGAATGAGGCCGAATTGCTTACAGCATTTTGAGTGCTATGCATAAGGTGCTGGCGCAAAGTTGTTGCACTGCTCCGGAGGCTGTTTTCCTTTTGAAACAGACCTTCACAAATGGAGCTCATCACAACTGTCCAGAAATCGTCCCCTTACCTATCACTGTCTTCATCACCTTATGTGTGCAGTGGAGCGAGGGTGGTCTTTCTCAGTGGAAATGGATAAAAAAAAAAAGGTTTGAGCAAAAAAAGAAAATGGTAAAAGTTCAGTGTGCTGTTTCTGTTCAGCTTTAAAAGAACAATATACAATGAGGACATCTATCAGGACCAAAGATAGAATTGAGAACTCTATATAGTCTGTTGTATCCCAGAAGGCAAGACAAAAGGCAAATTATGTGTCCCTATTCTCAGTTTGTCTTGCTCTCACTTTCTCTCTGTCTCTTCATCTCTCCTCATCTATGCATGCCACGTTTTGTATCAAATCTTTACACAGAGCCTATTTATACATTTGTTTCTCTGTTATAAATTGTAATGAAGACTGATACAGAGTGACCTCAGAACACCCTCCTCTTTAAAAGTAGGTCTGGGTTTAAGAAGCCCCATGTGATAGGATGTTAGCAGATTAGAATGCTGGCTGAAATTCCAATCAAGTCAGAAAATGTTGCCAGCGTGTTACATCATGTATCGAATTCAGCTAGCTGTGAACCCACAAACACTCTTTAGGCTCCAATTAGTGACATAATGTTACTGCCGGCATTATGAAAAGATATGTTATTGTGTGGCTTTCAAAGGACTGGTCCAAATTTCTATTAGAGCTACTTGTATGTGCCCTCTGCCACCAAATCAAAATTTGAAGCACTTATAACATCCAGCATTGTACAATGTTGTCAGGAATATGGAAAGTTTTAGTTGTGTGAGTGATGGCTTCCACGGATTCCCATTTCTGGCCTGTTTGTGGCTTTTGGTGCTTTCCGTGTGTTTTCTCCCTGGTGCATTTTATTTCTATGAAAGCGGGCAGTGTTTCACAGTGAGTGATGGCTTGAGCTGAAAATTGATGAACTGTTTGGCTTGGAGCTAGATGAATGTTGCTGGGTCTCTTTTTGTTTCCTTTCAAGAGCTTAAAAAGATTGTGGGGGTCCTTATTTCTGTTGTGGCCACCCCCATGCAAAAAGCTTTCCAAGTCACATAGAGAAATTGTATTGTTCTTTTGAATTGCCGGGGATTTGCCGGATAGACCAACATTTGCCCAGCCCTGGTTTCTTGGTGTAGTAATGGCAGTGCTTGCCTGCCTTTGCTCAACTAGCTAGTATTTGTTGTGTCACCCTATGGAAAATGATTGCTGAGATCTTCTTGTGCTGAACTCGGATGTGGAGCACCCTCCCTCAGGCATTCCTTGATAGAGTTGTCCACTTTACCTCATGTTCTGAATGCTTTATGCAGTTTTTCCTCCAGAAAGGAGGGTGCAGGGGGTGACTCTGTTCCCAGGGTTGACCTCTATGGGCATTTCATTTGTTTCACCTGTAAACTACCATTTGCACACAGGTTTCAGTAGTGGGGACTGGACACACAGAGCTATCTCCACATTTCACTGGTTTGTTGTCCGATCTCTCTTGAAGGTCTGCAGTACCCACAAGGATGTAGATGTTGGTGTGGATTCTTAGAGGGTCAAATTGGAACATGGGTGACAGGCAGAGTACACATTTTGTTTTGGACAGTGTCTCTTGGTTTGAGTCCATAACAGCATGGCTCAGACCCATAAATGAGTTGCTTTTGCTGGGAGCTGCTACCTAGCCCTGCTTTGAAATACAGATCAAGGTGCCTCCCTCTGCTTTCTATCAACCCTTTGAGAGCCAGGAAGTGTTATTTTGTCATACAGATTTGCAGGCAGGATAACTGGTTTGGGGTGGATTCCTTTTCAAATACCTCTCCATGCAGTTCTGTGGACACAGCCTTTGTGTGGTGTGATGCTCCTCACAGCAGGGCAGTCTCCAGCCTGTAGCACCCATTAAAGAGTCACAAACAGGTGTGAAATATCTGCACCTACCTATGCACAGCCAAAAACACAATATTCAGGAAAGAAACAAAAGGCTGGTCTCCCCTAAAGGACTCTGAATAACAGACTGCAGCCCACTTCACCTCTGCCATCTACCAAGTGATAGTGCTACAGGAAGGACCTATTTCGGGAGAAGTCTTGTGTCCTTTGTCCTCACTTCCCTGTCTAGGTCTCCTCCATCCTGATACACTTCCTCCATCTGGGCAAACAAAATCACCCCCAACATGTGGACCTGTGCAGAGGAACAGGGCTGGGAAGTCCAGAATGGAACCCACAGGCCTTCATCACTCTGCCTTCCTTATACATAAAATGCATATACTAAAATTGCCACAAACACACACAACATACACTTGGATGGGTTTAGGTGACAAAACAGGGTATAGGTCTGACTCAGCATTAGCGAGACACTCTCAATCATTGTCAAATAACAAATTTTTAGTAACTGAGTGGAAAAAACCCTCAAGTTTATAGAATAGTGAGCAAAGATCTTTAAATTTGACTTTTTCTTTCTTCTAAGCCAACTCTCCCTGTGCAACATACAGACCCTGTACCAAGGTTGGGATACTCACGCTATGCTTAAAGGGCTTTCCTAGGCATGGGACACAACAGTATAGGGCTTATAATGTTAAAACGCACAGATATGGATCATAATGTATAATGTTGTTTCTTTCTACATTGTTTCTTACATTCTATGATTGCTCGGTATCTCTCCAACTATACTACTAAAACCCTGCATGAACAAGTTAAGTTGATATACATCCTTCCTTTAGAGTGACCCTCTTCTAACCTTGCATCCTCTGCATGCCTTCTATTTCAGAATATAGTCTTCCCTCGGTCTCATGCCTGCTATACTCCTTCTTGTTGTAATTCTGTAATTGGCTGATACCTCTTTCAATAGATGACCCTATATCTCCTTTTTAAAATTCTATCCCTGTAACCTAACAATACCTACTCTCTGCTAACCTATCTATCTCACCAACCATTCACCTGAATCCACTTAACAAACTAATGAGCACACCTTACAGGTATTATTAATCTATCACAATCTTGAGAGTCGCAATAACCAACAATAACCAAGAGGTTTTCACTAACTTTGGGTCCAGCGTAGCGTGCTACTCACCCTAAAGCGCTATAATGTCTCATAAGTGATATATACATCCAATTACAATTGCAATCGCAATCCTAGTTCTTCTTACACCTTATTTTGTATGTTGGCTTTACTTTTTTAAATCCCTTTTCTTTACTGTTAATTGTTTTATGCAAAATGTAATTTCTCTAAATTGATCCTTTTATGAGATGACAATTCAAAACTTATTGCCAAGCTTATATATGTTCAGTTTCCATACATTGCCACTAGATGTTCAAATCATGTAGCTCTAAGAATGAAAGAAAGTTTTTTTCAAATGCAAGCCTCTGGCAATGCCCAAACCTTCAGAATAACATAGACCCCTTTTTGGTGGGCAGTAGTACAATTATCAGTAAAATTAAACAAAAAATATTTTTACTGATACAAATGGTTTTCTCAAAAACAAAAAAATGTAGATTTGAAAATGACGCCACTAATATATAAATAGTAAAAGAGATCTCAGAAAGAGAATAGGGGATGACTTTTGGCCAGGTAGTGGAGATCTGGGGTGTTCTTAACCTCATGCATTTGTTTATCCAAAATCACAGATCAACTCCTTAGTTCTAACATAGGTTTATTTTCCCTATAGCAGCAGCCTATTAGGCAAACATATTTTTCCGTGTCTAAGGAAGTTGTGTCTAAAAGCAGGGTGAGTGCATCCTCCTAATAATTGCACCTTGATAATTAGATGTTTAGAGTGTGTGTGTGGCTTTGTACGTTCCACTATTTTTGCATTTCATCTTAGCATTTGATTTTCAGTTACTTCACAGTATCACAAAACCTGCATAGTTTATATGTAGTATTATTTATTTTTCTGTAATAATGAAGACGTTAGGAAAGGCAGGAGTTTAATGAACCTATCTATTCTTCTTTAGTGCCAGCCCCAGCAGTCATGTCCAGGTGAGACATTTCTTGGAAGAATTGCTAGAAATAGCTTGGTCCTGGAATGTTGCAGGAGATTCGGGTTTAATTTGAAAGGGATAAGAACCATATCAAATAATAATCACAATCTCTGCCAAGATGAACCAGAAATGTTGCTAAACAAACCTGTGCTTAGGCTCTGGAGGGTAGCTTGGCACAAACACAGTGAGGCTTAATTTAGAGGCACTGTGTAAATTATGTATGAGGTACTCATCGTCATCATCATCAAAACAACTTTATTCGATTCTTGGCTTGTGAATCATAAAAGTTTGCATATATACAACATATATATAAAAAATACAGTTAAAAACATTTATAAGGAATGAACATATTCTCTCCAATAATTATTAATATACCAGCAAAAATCAATCAGTTTTAAAATTATCCCAACCTTCGACAACACGATTTATACATTTAATTGATTCTTAAAAGGCCCTACAAATATAAAATTTCGATTCCTTTCACAGTTCATAGCGTTTTCGGATTGAAAGTGCTATTCTAATAAAACTAAGCACTGCACTTCAGATTGCATCCGTAGATAATGATCTTAAATGATCAAAGCCCTCCATATAGGAACAAGGCCGAATGGCTTTCAATAAGGGCTTTATAAAGGATGCTCTAGGTACTGCATACAATGAACAAAACAACATAAAGTGCATTGTGCTCTGTTTGGCCACATTATTGCATGGACAGACCTCACACCAACCAACCTGTTTAGGACAGGCCGCTAAAAAGTGCAATGTGCCAAGTCTTAGTCTGGTCATCAGAAAACTCGATCGTACGTGCAAAGTAAAAGACAGGTAAAATTGCTAATGATTTAGCATCCCTCCATCCAACATTCCCCGATCCTGGTTAGACATACTTATTTCAATACGGTATGCATTTTTAATAACCATTTTCTAGTTATTCTGAATAATTTCTGGGTTATTATAATATTCTTCTAGTCCAATCTTACAGAAGGTGTTCTTGACATATGATAGCCAAGGGAGTGACATTGCATTGCCATGTTCATACAAGCCCTGAGTATACTCCTAGAGTATATTAGGTCTTCTGAGGACCAGATTTTCCCCCATAGGATGAGTGGGCCAATATTTATCCTGTCTTTCACATATTCCAGGCCCACCACAGAATGGCAAAATAATGTTAGTGAGCTACTAGGAATCATTAATAATCTTTTTAAAAATGTATTCTCTAAAATCTGAATCTGGTAGCTCTTATGATAACCCCATACTCCAGCACCGAAGGTAACTACAGATAAACATAAAGTTATCTTTGCTACCGGCTTGTGTCCCAATTTGCAGGCAAAACGGAAAAGCCCCTCTATTAATCTACTAATCTGTTGGGCCCTTACCATAACGAGGTCATCCCAGTTTAATTTCTTATTAAATACATTACCTAAGTAAGTAAAACTAGGCACCTTCTCGATAATTTTTCCCTTCACCATAAATTTTCTGGTTTTAGTTTTCTTTGGGCCGCAGACCATGACAAATGATTTACTAAAATTTACTTTGAGGCCCCGGGCTAACATAAAATCAGTGAAGGCGTTCAGGGTTTTTTGTAGGCTGTGGGCCGTCAAATTCATTAAGACTGTATCATCGGCATATGACAGCAAGGGAACCATTTTGCCATTTTTTTTTGGGAAACCCAGTTGCTGTTTAATCAGGAATGCCTCTAAACCATTTCTATATATAAGAAATAGAAAGGGGGCCAGGATACAACCCTGGCGAACCCCCTCCGTGGAGGCAATTGGCCTGGTCTTCTCTCCTCCTGTCCAAAACGAACTGCTACAGAAGTAGACTCATGCAAACTACGTAGTAGGGTGATGAGGGGTTCTTCAAAACCTATTTCCCCCATCAACGAACAAAGCCTTCCCCTACTAACAGTGTCAAAAGCACTGGACAAGTCCATGAAGGCCAGGTGAATCGAAACCCCCCTGGCCCTCATGTACCTGCCCACAATCGGGGACAAATTAAGACACTGTTCATTTGTTCCCATCCCCTTTCTAAAACCATATTGGGTGTTATGAGGTACTCAAACAGTAACAAAGAGAAAACAAAACACAAGAAAAATCCCAAACAAATTTAGAAACATATAGAATATTTAATAAATAAAATGACACCAAAACAACAAAAATCCAATCAATCAATCAATAGCTTTATTCTATCATTAAAACAAAATATCATAAAAACACATCATCACACATAAAAAATATAAAACAGTAAATAGCAAATACAAAAGGAATGATAAATATAGAATGAGTTAGAAGGTGAATAATTAATCGTCTAAAACAATAAGGAGTGCCTATGCCAGAGAGCAAATTTAAGAAAAGTGCCAATGCAGGCACACACCTCGGATATAGAGAGCATCCATAAATATATTAGTGCCGGAACATATCTGGTCACCGAGGGACTTCTGAATAATGGGATTAAAACCTTTTGGGACACATACTGTTAGACCTGGCACCATTCGCGTGTGTCTCCCCTGAATTTTTTGCCCTTGCCTCCTGTGTTCTTGCTGTGTGTTGGACTCCGTTTTTCCAGTCTAGATGCTTTGGGCACTTTGCCACTGCTGTTCAGTTTGAAAGTGCAAGTGCTCCCTTTGTAAGTTGTTGTCATGGATTGATGTTTCCATGATTGGCTATTTGATTTATTAGTCAGTCCCTAGTACAGTGCACCGTGTGTACCCAGGGCCTGTAAATCAAATGCTGCTAGTGGGCTTGCAGCACTGGTTGTGCCTCCCACCTAAGCAGCCTGTAAATGTAACTCTGGCCTGCCATTGTAAAGCCTGTGGGCAGTCTAGGACTACCATATCTAGTTGGCAAGTGCACCCACTTGCCAGGCCCTAACCTTCTCTCTTCTTACATGTTAGTTACCACCAAGGGGTAACTTGCCCTTTGGGCAGGGTGCAATGTATGTAAAAAGTAGGACATGCCTTGATGAGTGTCGCATGTCCTGCTAGTAAATTATTGCCAATTTCATTTTTTTCACTATTACAATGCTACGTGTTCCCATAGGAGAGAATGGGGAGTTTGCTTATAACAGCTTATAAACATAACTACCCCTGTGAACAAGGAAGGAACATAAAGTTTAGTATGCCTGAACTCAGGATGTTAAAATGCATCATTAGTGAAGGTGATTTTTGCATTCTGTGTTTGAAAATACCACTTTTAGAAAGTGGGTATTTTCTTGCTTAGGCATCCAGTGTGCCTCTGCTAGGTTTGTGTATTGTATGTCTGGCTTTTGGCTGACAGGGGCTGGGGAGGAGCAGTGGCCTCAAAGAGCGTGATGAGCCAGGGCTGGGCTGAAAAGACCTGGGCTCTATTTAGAGTTGGAGAGGAGATTTCCTTTTACCTGAATGGGCCTGGTCTGCCAAGGACAATGCTATCTCCACCTCCTGCCAGGAAGCTGCACCAGAGAGGACATAACCAGTTGTGACCAATCACAGGGCTTCTCTGCCACCAGAGAACAAATGAGTTTTTAGTATAAGTATTGGGGCCCAGACCCCAAAACTTTAGATCACTACTGGGAATCAAGAGGAACCTTTGCCAAGGGGAAGAGTCGGAGAAGCTGAGAAGGAATACTGCCTCTGTGCTGTTTGCTGTCTTAGGTTGGCCTGCAGTGGCTACTTGCTGCTAAGGAAAGGAGAGAGGGACTTTGCTGTGTCCCCTGCTTGAAGTAGATCTCCAAGGGCTTGAAACTGAGCTTGCCTCCTGTTCTGAAGTCTCAAGGACACAAAGACTTCCCCACCAGCTCCCTTGAACTGCCTTGCTGGGAATTCTGACCTGCAAAGAGGTGCCTGCTGTTGTTTTGGACCTCTAGAGACTGTTTTCCACTGGGAGCTGGAAAAGTAACGCAACATCAAAGAAGCGAGACGCATCCGCACCTGTTTTCGACACATCACAGAAGAAATCGTCGCAGCACCTGCAATGGCTCGAGAAATCGCTGCACGCGCATTGAGTGCACCGATCTCCGAAGTCCGAGATCACCGCACCGATTTCGACGCAAGGCCTGCTTTGCGGCTGCAAGAGTTCACGCATTGTTCCGAATTGTCGCAACACATCGAGGCACCAAGTTTGTCGCATCGTTGGGGGCCGCAGTAAGAAACCAACGCATCACCTCCCCAAGCAGTTGATTTTTGTCATTTGGTCTTGTTTTGGTTCAGATAAAGATTACTTATTTTTCTAAACTGGTGTGGTGTCCATTTGTAGGGTTTTTACTGTATTACTGTATGTGTTCACAAATGCTTTACACACTGCCTCTGAAATAAGCCTGTCTCCTCATGCCAAGCTACCAAGGATGTGAGCAGGGGTTATTTTAGAAGTGTTTACCCCTTACCCTGACTAGAAGCAAGGGTCCCTATTTGGACAAAGGTACCTACCTCTGCCAACTAGTGACCCCCATTTCTAACAACTAAGATAAAAACTACAAAAAAAAAGTGCCAGAGTTTGCTCATCACATAGATAAATAAGAATAGTTTTAGGTGTCATACTGACCCAAGTGAAATTGAAGCTGGATCTTGACCAGGCCAAGCCTAAATTTTCTAAATAAAACCTTGTCCCAGGCATTGTGCACAATCTAAGATACGGTTCCGTTCCTTGTGTGATTTCAATTAGCAGATACTCTTTATTACCAGGCTTCCTCATTCAGTCCGCTGTCTTTCTCCTCTCGTGAGATCCATGAAAATTGATTCAACCCAACAATTTGTCCCCAATGGATAAGTTGTCAGGCTTAAAGAAAATAACAGGTCTTCCTAACTTGTTGCAAACATTTTGATGTATCCTAGACAAGGAATGTGCTTATGCCTATCAAATGGAAGACAGTCTATCATAATATACCTATTCAGACCGGCTTTGATATTATACCAGATGGTGCGCCGTAACATTGAAGGGGCCAAGTTAACACAGTCCTTGACATAGGGTCACCCAAGTTCTTAATGTACAGCATATGTTGGTGACCTGGGTGGAACACCTAGGATGCACCTGCATACTCTATTTTCTGCATCCTGCAGACATTTAGCAGTTTTATAACCCTAATACCCCAAACCATAAGTTAAAATGGCTAGATAGCTTTCTTTTTGAGATTTCTGTAGGCGCAGAATAGGCTTTTTTCCCAATTTTGGAGGCCAGGCTGAAAAAAAAGTCAACGGAATTCCTGCAGGGGGCCCAAGACCCCTGAGAATCTAATGTAACCCAGATATAAGGAAATTCATGTATTTTAGCAATTGGGATGCACCTGAAAGCAAAGCAGCATGACTTCAGATTCTTTGGGGCACATGCCATGGCAAACGTTTTAGCTACGTTTGAGGCAGGGCCTAAACCATCTATAAAACTGACAAGAGCATCTAAAAGTAATTGGAGCTCATTATATGTTCCAAAGAGTAGGACCGTAGTTATGAATTATTAAACCTGGAGGTGGAAAGTAGTGCCAAAAGCTGCAAAGCTAAAATTGTGGACATCTTGTCGCGCCAGACCAAGGAAAGTCACAATTTCAGGCCAACCGCAATGCGGCATGGGTCAAATACTCTACCGGCTTTGTCCAGCTAGTAGTTTACCTTCTGACTTCGTTGCAAGGCCTATGTGGCTTTGCTCTGTGGCTCTCTGTGTTGTTCTGCATTGGATCTGGTGAGGTGTTCAGCCAGAAGCTGCATGACTATGTGGGCCTCTGCATTTTTTGATAATGCTCAGCATTGGATCCAGTGAGGCTTTCTGTCGGGAGCTGCATGGTGAGACTGCAGGGATTGCATTGCTCTGCTTCACTTATGAGGACAATACTTGGGGTTAGGACTCTCTCTCATAGAGGTCAGCAGATGGGACCAGGTCAGATACGATCAGCTGGGAAGCAGGAAATGCCTCTGGAAACTTGTTCTACTCCTGTAGTTCACACAGGAGGTCAACCCTCTGACCCTAGGGTTTCACTTCTGGATTGCTAGGCTCAAGGCAGGCAGGTACAGTTTTCAAACAGGTTTCCAACAGCATGGCAAAGGAAGGCAGTGCTCTTCTGAGTCTTCGTGGATCCAGGACTGTTCTGATTTCAGGCTACGGCTAGTCCAGTGTTATGCCCAGTGCCACCCTGCTGATGGGAATACACAACGTTTTCTAACTCTAAAATTGTTTTTCTTCTTTTCCTACCTTTTCTCTGGGTTTGGCTCCAGCCTGGCTAGTGAAAGAAAGGCAAGGGCAGGTCTGGTGTCAGGTTCTACTGTGTGGGCCAGGTCAGGGTCCTTTAAAGTGTAAACAGGGAAGGGGCATAGCTCTTCCTCAGCCATCTTATCAGGAAGATAGATACTTCCCACACCAAGGTCATTTGTCCACTGTCTGGGAGCGATACTCATCACACCACAGAAGAGCCGCTAACAATCAGGTGACCCTGGACACTGGCAGAAAAGCGCATTTGGTTTAGGCAGGAAAGTGCCATTTTCAAAATAGTAATTTCAAATCTGACTTGACCGTTAGATTGGATTTTAAATTCCTATTACGAGTCTTTGAGTCATTTTTCTAACTAGTTCCTAAATGAAGTTATGCACTATAAGGTGTTATAGTGGAATCCAGTGCTTTTCTATGAGGAAGCCTGCGTTGCTCCAGTGAAAAACGACTTGCTAGGTTTTTCACTGCCCGGACATATAAACCTTAAGTACACATGTCCTACTTTTTAATAACATCAATCCTACCCTATCGGCATTTAGAGCCCACGTTAGGGTGCCTTAGACGTATTAAAAAGGAAGGTGTAGGTCTGGCAAAAGGTTTACTTTGTCAGGTTGAAATTGCAGTTTACAACCGCACACACAGGCTGCAAGTGCAGGCCTGGAGACATATTTTTATTTTACAATGCTACTTTAGTGAGTGGCACAATGAGTGCTGCAGCCCACTGGTAGCATTTAATTTACAGGCCCTGGAGACATGTACTGACATATACGAGGGACTTAAAAGTAAATTAAATGAGCCAATAAGGTGTATGTCAATTTATCTAAGTTTGAAAGAGAGATCATAAGCACTTTACCTCTGGTTGCCAGGAGTAAAGTGTACAGAGTTGTATAGCAACTAAGAATAGGTTCAGAAACAGGAGGCACAAACTTGGGGGATATCACTCAAAAGTTGGTCATCTTCAACCTCCGTGAAGGACATTAGAGGTTCAATTGAGCGGTTACTGCGAGCAGAACAGCGGGCTGTGGCTGACGCTGCTACTGATCTTGAAGAAGAGTTGCAGCTGGCGTGCCACAGAGTTCAACATCATGCAAAAGGGTCACATCTGCACCAAATTAACAGTCAAATAGCTCAACCAATTACATCTTCACAAAGCTGTCTGTGACACAACATATCTAGTCTTAGGGTTTCCTATATAATGAGCCTTCCGGAATAATGACGAGGAGATTTTGATACAGATTTGGTTGTTATCAGCGTATCGATGGAGCTAGATGCTGTTGTCAGTGACCTACACATCACATAAAAGTCTTATGTAGACTGCTAGTGCTATTTAGGAAACCCACCCTAGTGCTTACCGCACGCACTTTGGGATCCCAAACATAACTTCTCTTCACTTTTTGACAGTGTAAGGCAGCCTCACCCAGAAAACCCCCGTTAGAAATGGGGGTCTCTAGTTGCCAGAAGTAGGTACCTTTGTCCAAATAGGGACCCTTGCTTCTAGTCAGGGTAAGGGGGATACATGCTCCAGATTACCCCTGCTTACCCCCTGGATAGCTTGGCACGAGCACACAAACTTATCCCAAAGACAATGTGTAACGAATTTGTACTCAAAACACACAGTAATACAGTGATAACACCACAAATGGACACCACACCAGTTTAGAAAACTAAACTATCTTTATCTAATCTCAACAAGACCAAAACAACAAAAATTCAACATGCAGAGTTTAAAATATGACTTTCAAAAGGTTTCAAGAACTTGTACCATAGAAAACTGTGGATGCGTGACTTTTAAACAAAGTACCTGTAGTTACATCAAAATTCGGAAACAAAGAGATGTGTCAACTCTTGAGACCTTGGGGGGCGATGAGACAGTCCTGCTGCACACAGAGGAAGTGTTGCGTCTAATCCAGTCTGTATGGGGAGTGATGAGTTGATTCTTCGTGATGGTTCCGGTCGGTCTGTCGGTGATGTATCGTGAAAACTTGCTGCACAGGTGCGATGTGTGGAAATCCGTGATGCGGCAGTGATCGATGCGGTGGCGTCGAGCGGCGCTGCATCAGTTTTCTTCAGCCACAATCCCTCGATGCGTCGATTCTTGCAGCGGCGATAGGCACTGTGTAGGTTTTCGCAGCGGCATGGCGATGTGTGGAAATTCTTCTCGCGCCATGGAGATTCGTCGGAAAAACAGCCGCAAGAAGAGCGATGCATCGATTTTTGTAGTTCTTCTAGTTTCTTCTTTCTTCCAACTCCCAAACAGCAGCAACAACCTCCAGAGGTTCAAAACTTACACAGGCACCTCTTGGCAGGTCAGAACTCACAGCAGCAGAGTTCAGGGGAGCTGGGGGTGCAGTCTTTGTGTCCCTGAGACTTCAGAACAAGAGGCCAGCACACACAGACCCTTGGAAATCTCCTTCAAGTAGGAGACACAACACACAACAAAGTCCTCTCTCCTTTCCTTGGCATAAACATAAACTGCAGGCCAACTCCACACAGCACACAGCAAAGGGGTAGTACTTCTCCTCAGTCTCTCCAGCTCTTCTCCTTGGCAAAGGGTCCTCTTGAATTCCAGAGAAGATCTTAAATTCTAGGGTCTGGGCCCCAATATTTATACAGCGAAATCTTTTGTTCTCTGGTGGCAGAGAAGATCTGTGCTCAGTAAAAACCAGTTCTGTCCTCTCTAGTGTAGCTTCCTGGCAGGAGGTGGAGACAGCATTGTGGAAGGCAGACCAGGCCCATTCAGGTGAAAGGAAATCTCCTCCCCCTACTCTTAATGTAGCCCAGGTATATTCCGCCCAGCCGTGACTCATCCAGAGTCTCTGGAGACACCACACATCCCCAGCCCCTGCCACTCCAAAGCCAGACAGTCAATACACATCCTAGCAGAGGAACACTGGATGGGTAAGCAAGAAAATACCCACTTTCTAAATGTGGTATTTTCAAACACAGAATGTAAAAATCACCCTTACTAAAAGATGCATTTTAACATTCTGAGTTCAGGCATACTAAACTTTATTTTCCCACCTTGTTCCCAGGGGTCGTTATGCTTACAAGATGTTATAAGCAAACCCCCTATTCTATCCTATGGGAGCAATAGTGAAAAACGAAATAGTCAGTATTTCACTATCAGGACATGCCACACTCACTAGGGCATGTCCTACCTTTCACATACACTGCACCCTGCCCACAGGGGTACCTTGGACCTGCCTTAGGGGTGACTCACATGTAAGAAAAGGGAAGGTTAGGGCCTGGCAAGTGGTGCACTTGCCAGGTCGACATGGCAGTTTAAAACTGCACCCAGACACCGCAGTGGCAGGCCTGAGATACCTTTTCAGGCCTGCTCATGTGGGTGGAACAATCAGTGCTGCAGGCCCACTAGTAGCATTTGACTTACAGGCCCTGGAACACCTCGTGCATATTACTAGGGGCTTACCAGTAACTCAAATATGCCAATCAGGGAGAAGCAACCATAATAACAGTTTTCATAGGGATCACTTGCACTTTGACACTGATAAGCAGTGGCAAAGTGCCCAAATCATCTAAACCAGCAAAAATGAAATCCAGAACTGCATCAAAAATACAGGAGGTAGAGGCAAAAAGTCAGGGTAAACCCACACCAAGAATGCCAGGTCTAACAACCCCCTTGTGCCTTCTGTAGACTACCTGGATTCTCAAACCAGCACATTGTCAAATGTAAATGTAAGTGCTGTGTTTGATGTGGTAAAAACAAATGTAGTTCATCTAGAATTCGGTGTCACATGAGCAAAAATTATTTTTCTCACAATCAGAACGAGCACAACCAGTTACCTTGCACCACTCTGGAAAACGACATCTGTTGCCCTACACAAACCCTGTGGGCCCAATACATGTTACTATAACTGCCAGTAAGTTTTGACAAAGGTTTTATGGTGGAATTGGAAACGTATCTTTAGAAACGGCTGCGAGTGAAACCACTTAGTAGCGAATGAAAAATGTTTCCACTGCCTCAATTCTCATAACCACTCAGGTAGCCCTCCCAAAAAATGTAGGGATCCGACATAGGGCATCACAGCTTGTCCATTGATTTTGATATGGGCTTGGCAAAACCACAAATATGTCAAATCTGGTGTGGGGGTAAAACATGTTCTACACTCCAGACTCAGGAAACTCGCCCTGGTGAACCCTTTGCTAAATTTGTGGTCTCTAACTCATATAGTTTGGCGGAAAGTGCCTTGGTTATCTTAGAGCAGGTTCACTGAAATTAAGAAATGGGGGAGAACCAAGTTGTACAGCAGTGTACTAAACTAGGCAAGTATTGAGGCATAATGATAGCAATATTACTTCACTATTTTTACTCTTCTTAAGACTATGTGGGAGATTTCACCTCATTACATTAGTCTAAATTGTAGCATTCGGCAACTTAAAGTTGACCAGTTAACCTGCAAAGGGCCTGTCATTGCATCACAACCTTTTTAGTTAGTTTAAGCGAGAAACATTGTGTTTCATTAAAATATGCAAATTATGTAGCAGGTGATAGATCACGTGGTGAGTGCAGCAAATCCATTACTATGCAAAGAATGTTGCACACACTGGTTTGCATAGTTCTACTAGTGTATCTGCATTAGTGGAAACCGAGGAGATTGTATTTTTCATCTGAATGCCCTCCATATGAACGCTTGAATATAATAATATACTTTCGCCAACTAAAGCAGACCCAATCTCTGTTCGGGTAACCAATCCTTTTACCCCATCCATAAATCTTGGTTCCAAAATCAGAGTTCAGTGCACAGCCTTTCACTGTTCTTCAATCTGGCACGTGTGGTGGTGGTTTACTTGTTTTGACAGTGGGACGGATGAAATTAAAATGTATTACCCCGCCATTCATGGCAACATTATAGTGCAGGAACATCCAAAACACCAGCGGCTGTTAATCATGGCAATTGTTTTGTTTGCACTATTTTTTTAATGTGCCCCGGCACATTCCGCATTTCACACTAAAAGATAACGCTAAATGATGGAGTTCCATTTCACGTAGTTACGCGTAATTTCGCGTATTTGTTCAGCGGCATACTAGCATACTTACACAAAAGAAAATTGCGTATTTTACCCTTCAATTGGAAAAAAACATCAGCCCCACGCAGGAACTGCATTTATGTGCCACTCGTACTCAGCTTTTGGACCCCATACTCAAAAGTTTCTACTTGAACTAAAAGTGAAATTTAAAGTTGATAAAAACAGAAGGTTGTCTATTTCATCTCGAAGGTAGTGTCACACTTGCCAAGATGAGTACTACTTTAGTATTAAAGGTCCGGCACTCGGGTAAACCCCGTTGTTCCCTCTACACAGGATTGGGTTTCCCAGATGAAGATTTTACTACATATCAATGGGTTTTTACGTGGGATTGTTGTCAGAATTGGTTAGAAACTGGCGAGGACAAAAAAAAATATTTCTCCCAGTAGATACACAAGGTCCCCACAGCTACCCTCACTCAAAAAAACATGTGCACCGATGCAACAGAAAGTGAATTATATTTGGCATTGATTATAAATAGTTAATACTTTTATATTGTTGAAACAGGAGACTTATCTGTGATTTGTTCATTTTCAATTCCTGCTGCATGAATATATTCAAACAAAACAGTTGATGGACAGAATGCAGAACAATGTCATACATTCACCCCAGTACAGAGATCTGGGCCTAAATCCATCGTTTTTTTGCTCACCATGCCGTTCCAGTTTGAACCCAGCCATATGCAAATCAGTCTTGACCCTGTGCCTCATGGGAACAGTCCAGCCCGAACTGCCAAGCCAGGTCCGCCCTGGACAGGAAACAAGCATCCTAGGACCGGTTTCGGGGTTTCACCCCTCTTCAGCCAGGATAGCTTGATTCCAGTGGCATGGGGAGCAAGGGACCCACGTCTGGGCATACCCTTCCCACTCGGTTTGACAAATGCAAACAAAACAGTTGATGGACAGAATGCAGAACAATGTCATACATTCACCCCAGTACAGAGATCTGGGCCTAAATCCATTGTTTTTTTGCTCACCATGCCGTTCCAGTTTGAACCCAGCCATATGCAAATCAGTCTTGACCCTGTGCCTCATGGGAACAGTCCAGCCCGAACTGCCAAGCCAGGTCCGCCCTGGACAGGAAACAAGCATCCTAGGACCGGTTTCGGGGTTTCACCCCTCTTCAGCCAGGATAGCTTGATTCCAGTGGCATGGGGAGCAAGGGACCCACGTCTGGGCATACCCTTCCCACTCGGGGTGACAAATGCACACAAAACAGTTGATGGACAGAATGCAGAACAATGTCATACATTCACCCCAGTACAGAGATCTGGGCCTAAATCCATCGTTTTTTTGCTCACCATGCCGTTCCAGTTTGAACCCAGCCATATGCAAATCAGTCTTGACCCTGTGCCTCATGGGAACAGTCCAGCCCGAACTGCCAAGCCAGGTCCGCCCAGGACAGGAAACAAGCATCCTAGGACCGGTTTCGGGGTTTCACCCCTCTTCAGCCAGGATAGCTTGATTCCAGTGGCATGGGGAGCAAGGGACCCACGTCTGGGCATACCCTTCCCACTCGGGGTGACAAATGCAAACAAAACAGTTGATGGACAGAATGCAGAACAATGTCATACATTCACCCCAGTAGAGAGATCTGGGCCTAAATCCATCGTTTTTTTGCTCACCATGCCGTTCCAGTTTGAACCCAGCCATATGCAAATCAGTCTTGACCCTGTGCCTCATGGGAACAGTCCAGCCCGAAATGCCAAGCCAGGTCCGCCCTGGACAGGAAACAAGCATCCTAGGACCGGTTTCGGGGTTTCACCCCTCTTCATCCAGGATAGCTTGATTCCAGTGGCATGGGGAGCAAGGGACCCACGTCTGGGCATACCCTTCCCACTCGGGGTGACAAATGCAAACAAAACAGTTGATGGACAGAATGCAGAACAATGTCATACATTCATCCCAGTACAGAGATCTGGGCCTAAATCCATCGTTTTTTTGCTCACCATGCCGTTCCAGTTTGAACCCAGCCATATGCAAATCAGTCTTGACCCTGTGCCTCATGGGAACAGTCCAGCCCGAACTGCCAAGCCAGGTCCGCCCTGGACAGGAAACAAGCATCCTAGGACCGGTTTCGGGGTTTCACCCCTCTTCAGCCAGGATAGCTTGATTCCAGTGGCATGGGGAGCAAGGGACCCACGTCTGGGCATACCCTTCCCACTCGGGGTGACAAATGCAAACAAAACAGTTGATGGACAGAATGCAGAACAATGTCATACATTCACCCCAGTACAGAGATCTGGGCCTAAATCCATCGTTTTTTTGCTCACCATGCCGTTCCAGTTTGAACCCAGCCATATGCAAATCAGTCTTGACCCTGTGCCTCATGGGAACAGTCCAGCCCGAACTGCCAAGCCAGGTCCGCCCTGGACAGGAAACAAGCATCCTAGGACCGGTTTCGGGGTTTCACCCCTCTTCAACCAGGATAGCTTGATTCCAGTGGCATGGGGAGCAAGGGACCCACGTCTGGGGCATACCCTTCCCACTCGGGGTGACAAATGCAAACAAAACAGTTGATGGACAGAATGCAGAACAATGTCATACATTCACCCCAGTACAGAGATCTGGGCCTAAATCCATCGTTTTTTTGCTCACCATGCCGTTCCAGTTTGAACCCAGCCATATGCAAATCAGTCTTGACCCTGTGCCTCATGGGAACAGTCCAGCCCGAACTGCCAAGCCAGGTCCGCCCTGGACAGGAAACAAGCATCCTAGGACCGGTTTCGGGGTTTCACCCCTCTTCAGCCAGGATAGCTTGATTCCAGTGGCATGGGGAGCAAGAGACCCACGTCTGGGCATACCCTTCCCACTCGGGGTGACAAATGCAAACAAAACAGTTGATGGACAGAATGCAGAAAAATGTCATACATTCACCCCAGTACAGAGATCTGGGCCTAAATCCATCGTTTTTTTGCTCACCATGCCGTTCCAGTTGGAACCCAGCCATATGCAAATCAGTCTTGACCCTGTGCCTCATGGGAACAGTCCAGCCCGAACTGCCAAGCCAGGTCCGCCCTGGACAGGAAACAAGCATCCTAGGACCGGTTTCGGGGTTTCACCCCTCTTCAGCCAGGATAGCTTGATTCCAGTGGCATGGGGAGCAAGGGACCCACGTCTGGGCATACCCTTCCCACTCGGGGTGACAAATGCAAACAAAACAGTTGATGGACAGAATACAGAACAATGTCATACATTCACCCCAGTACAGAGATCTGGGCCTAAATCCATCGTTTTCTTGCTCACCATACCATTCCAGTTTGAACCCAGCCATATGCAAATCAGTCTTGACCCTGTGCCTCATGGGAACAGTCCAGCCCGAACTGCCAAGCCAGGTCCACCCTGGACAGGAAACAAGCATCCTAGGACCGGTTTCGGGGTTTGTTGTAACGCTTTTCGCCCTAAGTGGGATGGGTATTCCCAGACGTGGGACCCGTGCTCACTACGCCACTGGAGTCAAGCTATCCTGGCTGATGACGGCTGATAGCCAGAAACCGGTCCTAGGATGCTTGATTCCGGTCCAGGGAAGACATGGCTTGGCAGTTCGGGCTGGACTGTTCCCATGAGGCACAGGGTCAAGACTGATTTGCATATGGCCATGTCTAAACTGGGGTGGTGTAGTGGGCAAAAGAACGATGGATTTAACCCGGATCTCTTGACTGGGGGAGAATGTATGCATTGTCAGCATTCCGTCCATCATTTGTTTGTTGTAACGCTTTTCACCCTAAGTGGGATGGGTATTCCCAGACGTGGGACCCGTGCTCACTACGCCACTGGAGTCAAGCTATCCTGGCTGATGACGGCTGATAGCCAGAAACCGGTCCTAGGATGCTTGATTCCGGTCCAGGGAAGACATGGCTTGGCAGTTCGGGCTGGACTGTTCCCATGAGGCACAGGGTCAAGACTAATTTGCATATGGCCATGTCTAAACTGGGGTGGTGTAGTGGGCAAAAGAACAATGGATTTAACCCAGATCTCTTGACTGGGGGAGAATGTATGCATTGTCAGCATTCCGTCCATCATTTGTTTGTTGTAACGCTTTTCGCCCTAAGTGGGATGGGTATTCCCAGACGTGGGACCCGTGCTCACTACGCCACTGGAGTCAAGCTATCCTGGCTGATGACGGCTGATAGCCAGAAACCGGTCCTAGGATGCTTGATTCCGGTCCAGGGAAGACATGGCTTGGCAGTTCGGGCTGGACTGTTCCCATGAGGCACAGGGTCAAGACTGATTTGCATATGGCCATGTCTAAACTGGGGTGGTGTAGTGGGCAAAAGAACGATGGATTTAACCCAGATCTCTTGACTGGGGGAGAATGTATGCATTGTCAGCATTCCGTCCATCATTTGTTTGTTGTAACGCATGAATATATTCAGCATAGATTGAGTGTGGGTTTGGTGTATGTGATCTAGTCATGTATATCATATATAATTTGCTAGAGTTCTGTGGGTATCCTTATGGAGTGTAGTTGGAATAGGACATGTTACAAAACACAAGCTTACAATGCATGTCATTACAATGCCTCCCAGTCTGGATTCCGCAGCAACCACAGCACCGAGACCGCCCTCCTCGCTGCCACGGACGACATCCGCATGCTACTCGACCAGGGACACACTGCGACCCTCATCCTTCTAGACCTCTCTGCAGCCTTCGACACCGTTTCACATCGCACGCTCGCAGCCAGACTTCCCGACGCGGGGATACAAGGAGCCGCCCTCAACTGGATCCAATCCTTTCTCTCTGGCAGAACCCAGAGGATCAGACTCCCTCCCTTCCTCTCCGAACCCACCGATATCAACTGGGGAGTACCCCAAGGATCATCGCTCAGCCCCACGCTCTTCAACATCTACGTGGCCCCCCTCACCGCCATCGTCAGACAGCATGGGCTCAGCATAGTATCCTACGCCGACGACACTCAGCTCATCCTCTCACTCATGATGAATCCCGAAGACACCAGACTCTGCTTCCATGAGGGAATGAAGAACATCGCAGCCTGGATGAAAGACAGCTGCTCGAAGCACAACTCAGAGAAAACCGAGGTCCTCATCCTTGGACCCTGCACCACCGCCTGGGACAACACCTGGTGGCCCTCCGCCCTTGGTAATCCACCCACCCCTACACACCATGCACGAAACCTCGGCATCATCCTCGAATCCTCCCTCTCCATAAAGTGCCAGATCAACGCTGTCGCTTCCACCAGTTTCAACTGCCTGCGCATCCTCCGCAAGACCTTCAAATGGATCCTCCCCGACAGCAGAAGGACCGTCACCCACACGCTTATAAACAGCAGACTGGACGACTGCAACGCCCTATACGCCGGAATCAACAGAACTCTTCTACACAATCTCCAAACCATCCAGAACGCCGAAGCCAGACTCGTACTCGGGACACCGCATCACAAACACATGACCCAACACCAACGTGACCTCCACTGGTCACCCTCAAACTCCTCACCCACGCCTACAAATCCATCAACAACATCGGACCCAAATACCTCAACGAGAGAGTCTCTTTCCACATACCCAAGAGAAACCTCTGCTCTGCCGACCTCGCCCTGGCAAAGGTCCCCCGAATCCGCAGAAACAGAGCAGGGAGGAGAACTTTCTCCTACATCGTAGCCAAGACTTGGAACAAGCTCCCTGTGAGCATCAGATGCTCCCCGACCCTGCACACATTCATGAAGGACCTCAAGACTTGGCTCTTCGACTGATCTGGATTTCCTGCCCCCCCAAGCACCTTGAGTCCCTCACGGGTGAGTAGCGTGGTTTATAAACCCCTGATTGATTGAACGTGGTCATTACAACGACCGCGTTGATACGACGCATACTGTTACAGCACAAGTCATTACAATGACTTGCTGGTGGGGGGCACTGGAGTATGGAATAGTATAATTTACTATTCCAACTCCAGTTTTAACGACTTCCGTTGTAATGGTATGTGATTTAACAATACAGTCGTTGTAATGACCACGTTGTAATGGCATGCGTTGTATCGACTTTGTTGTAAACAATGTTTACTGTGTAGTAGCATTGATATATCAGTCGCAAATGTGTTTCTACAAGAATTGATGCCTTAAGTAGAAACTAATGGTACATAAGAACAAGATGCATTAGGTGGTTACAAAAGCCATATGGTTGATGGTATTGAGGATAAGGAGTTTGGACCAGTGGATAACACATTAAATGCATCAGTCTGAAACAAATATTGCACAGGATACATCTTAGCCTCTTCCACGTGGGGGTAGTTCCCCTGTGGCGTGGGGGGGGGGCGGCGGCGGTGGCGCTGTGCTCGTGACGAGCCCAGCTTGTCATGAGGCACAGTGAAGCTGTGCTCATGACGAGCTGAGCTTGTCACGACCCCGCCCACTGATTGATTCTCCCGCACAGGCGGGGAATCAATCGTGCGTGGGTGTGCCGCGACGGTTATGACGAGCCCAGCTCATCATGAGCACAGCTCCACTGTGCCTCATGACGAGCTGGGCTCATCATGAGCACCGAAGCGGATAAAGAAGGTGGTCAGGATATCAAGGAGACCATATTAGAGTTGGCTGGCCAACAAGGGATTAATTCACAGTGGAGACAGTGACTTTTGAGAGACATTTCAAATGCAGATATATGGAGGGTATCATCTGTAAGTTAAGAGACAGGACAGTCCAATGCAGTGATATAAAAGGTGGAAAGAGTTAAATTGAGATTATAAGCAGGGAGGAGAAATGAGTTGCGAGGGTAACTATTTTAAAATTGTTTCAGACATTTGTGAAATAGTAGATTTTCTTCCAAGAATCAACTTGAACACAAACATCAGGTATTTGTAAGGGTTACCACTGGATTCAAGCTAGCCTGGCTGATGACAGCTGATTAGCCAGAAACCGATCCCAGGATGCTTGTTTCCGGTCCAGAGAAGATATGGCTTTGCAGTTCGGACTGGACTGTTCCCATGAGGCACAGGGTCAGACTGATTTGCATATGGCCATGTCTGAACTGGGGTGACGGAATGAGCTAAAGAATGATGATGTATTAAACCCAGATCAGTTGACTGGGGGTGAGTGTTTGCAATGTTCAACACTGCGTCCATCATACCCTTTGGTTTTGCTTTGCTTGGTCTAAGTTGGCAGGGTATGCACAGACATGGGTCCCTTGCTCACTTTTCCACTGGATTCAAGCTAGCCTGGCTGATGACGGCTGATTAGCCAGAAACCGGCCCCAGGATGCTTGTTTCCGGTCTAGGGAAGACATGGCTTGGCAGTTCGGGCTGGACTGTTTCCATGAGGCACAGGGTCAGACTGATTTGCATATGGCCATGTCTGAACTGGGGTGGCGGAGTGAGCTAAAGAATGATGATGGATTAAACCCAGATCACTTGACTGGGGGTGAGTGCTTGCAATGTTCAACACTCCATCATCTCCTTTGGTTTTGCTCAATTAATATGTTATTACATGTTTTTGTTCATACCAAATGATCTAATGTAAATCTGTGAAACAAACAAACTCAGCAACCCAAGAAGGATCAAGGGGCCGTATTATGAACGCCTGGGATGATGGTGTTGGTTAAATAAAGTTCAGGTATTTCAGAGAGAAAGACATTGACACATGAAGAAAGAGCCATAGAATCTGGTGATATTAGAGAAATTGTAAGAGGAGGAAGAGAACAGCCTGGCAGATTTAAATGAGGAAAGTAACTCATTTATTGATGTACGTGAGAAAAAGGTAAACAAAATGTGGTTTTATAGATGTTGAAAGATGAAACAGGGACAGGGAGGAGGTGTTAACAGTGACAAAAGGGTGACTAACGTGCTTTGAATCTTGCTATGGAAACTGTTAGCAAAGTCATTAGCTGAGAGGGTAGAAAGAGAAATAGTAATGTGGTGGAAGAAAGTTATTGGATGGTTTGAGGTAGACGTTTCAGTTGAGATTGACCTCTATGCTCTCTGACAATTGATCCAGCCTCAGAGGTGTTGGTAACAGATGAATTACTAAGCTGAAGATACTCTGCTCCACTGTCATGTAATTTGCTTTATAGACCACAACATCGGCAGGGGCAACTTTGGACATGGTCTCAGTTATCCAGCCTGGCAAGGGGGGGGGGGGGACCACCAACCAGTATCGAATTGACATTAATGTAATTTGCCAGGTCTTCGCAAAAAGGGGGTATGAGAGGACAGAGTGGGTCAGCACACATCCTTCCTAAGCAATATAAAATCAATCAAATGTGCAGATATAAGAACGAATCCTAAAGGCTCTACTGGGGCTGCAGGACTTGCCATCTGCCAGGAACATCTCTATTAGGATGTATTTGTCCTTACCCACCGAGGTGGCATGCTTCATCATCAGGCTGTGCTCCTTGTTGGGCGGGCACTGCAATGCCCAATGGGTCTAATGAGGGGCACTTTTCCGGAGAATGTTCAATCTATACGACTGAAGACTTTCAGTTGTTCGACGTGAGCCCTACAGTGTTCCCTGGGATGAACAAGGGATAGACTAGAAGCAAAACTAAAAAAATGAGGCTATTTAAATTAGTTTTAATATCAGTGGATGTCTCAGTCAAGATTAAAAACAGAAACTAGAACCCTATGGGGAGTATGGTCCATGAATTCAATAGAAGGCTGACATGTTTTTTGCTTGTATGCCCCTACCTGGGATCCGTGATAATCCTTCAGCAACAAACATAATATAATCCCTACTCTCTTTAAAAAGAGAATCCTAAATTGTATTGATGATGCTCACCACCATGAATATTCATGAGCGTGTATCCTAATTAGGAGTATATTCAACATACTTACATTGAGTCATAATGTCCCATAATAGGGTCCCGTTATTACAACTGCTTGTAGCCTGTCACCCCGCTAGAATGGGCTTCTTAGGTAAACATGGAGAAGAAAGTTCCCCTCATTATGGCATTTGCCGGCATCAGATTTCCTACTGAGCACCTACCAGTCTTCACGGACCCAATAATGAAGCATCCCACCTGGGTGGGTGGAGTTCAGTGCATCTTAAGAGTAATGCCCCATGGTCAATGACAAGTTTCGAGGCCCAAGTAAGGTAATTTAGGAGTCTTAATTTCGGAACTGCACACATAATTGATTTGATATCATTTACCAGAGCCTTTAGAAGGATGGACTCACTTGCAACACTCACTCAGTACAGTATGGGGCTTGTATGAACACATTTTTCACGGTTGGTTTTAGATTCCAATCCACCACTGTGAAGCTCTAGAGATTTAAATAAACAGAAGGTACTTAAATCACACAATGAATATGTAAAGAAAGTTAACAGAGAAGGCACAATTAATGACTACATTGAGGCTGACTAAAAACTGGCATTTTCAGGGTACTCAGCTGGGGCTTTTGAGAGTGGGCTGCTGTTGGTAGAGAGAGAGAAACTGTTCGAGTCACTTCCGTGGGAGAATCTGAAAAATATTTATGCTCCTCTGGGAATTGCTGGGAATCACTTTAAAGTTGCTGTTACCCTGAAAGGAACTGTTGAAAACGTGGATATGGACATCTCTCTTGGGAAAATGGTGGGAAACATTTTTCATGTGACCCACTACATAGATGTCCCTCACCAGCACTACTGCTTTGATAGTTGCCGTTATCAGTTTCCACTACTGCCCATATGTCTGGATCCAACTGCAAATAAAACATTCATTATTTAAATCAGACGCAACTACTCTCTTGTGCTATCCTGCTGGGAGGCAGATTGCATTCATTTTCGTGAAAATTGAGTTGTTGAAATTTAATTGATCACTACTGATATCTTCTATCATTTGTGTTAGATCTGGCACCTTGGCGTGGGTCTCCCTTCCATTTTTTGCTGTTGCCTCATGTGTTTTTGCTGGTTATAGTTTCTTTTGGCACTGTGCCACTGTTGTCCAGCAGTGCCACAGTGCAAGTGCTCCCTATGGTAAATTGATGTATGGATTAGACCCTAGTACAGTGCACTGAGTGTGCCCAGGACTTGTAAACCAAATGCTGCTGGTGGGCTTGCAGCACTGGTTGTGCCACCCACAGAAACAGCCTGTAAAAGTGTGTCTCAGGTCTGCCATTGCAGAGCCTGTGTGCAGTCTGGTACTGCCATGCTGACTGGGCAAGTACACCCACTTGCCAGTCCCTAAACCTACCCTTTTCTTCAGACACTCCTATGGTAGGCCCATGGGCAGGGTGCATTGTAAGTATAAGGTAGGACATGCCCTGGTGTGTTTTGCATGTCCCAATAGTGAATTACAGCCATTTTCGTTTTTCACTATTGCAAGGCTACCTGTTCCCCGTAGGCCAGAATGGGCAGTTTGAATATTACATCTCATAATCCTAACTGACTCAGGGAACTAGGTAGAAATTGGAGTTTAGTATGCCTGAACTCAGAATGATAAAATACATCTTTTAATGAAGTTGGTTTGAACATCCTGTGTTTGAAAATACCACTTTTAGAAAGTAGGTATTTTCTTGCCTAACTATCCAAGCCTGCCTCTGCTAGGTTGTGTATTCCTTGTCTGGAGTTTGAGTGACAGGGGCTGGGGGATTCCAGGTGACAGGGTGAGTCAGCACAGGGCTGAATAGAGAGATCTGCATGTAGATGGGTGGGAGGAGTTGCACCTGGGACCTGAATAGGGCTGTGCCTTCCCTCCACAATGCTGGCTCCACCTCCTGTGGTGTGTCTGATGTCCCTGGCCTAACTGTGAAATGAAAGAAGGAGTCATGTAAACAGAGTGCTCCAGGACTGACCAGAACTGGTTTGGACTAGGCCAAAGCCTCTCTGCCTTCAGAGAACATAGAGAAAATGAGTATAAAAGGGGGGACCCAGACCCCAGAACTTTAGTTCACTTTTGCGAAACAAGAAGAACCTTTGCTAAGGAGAGGAACCAGAGAAACTGAGGAAGAGACTATCCCTAGCTGAGTGCTGTTTGGGGGATTGGCCTGCAGTGGTTGCCTGACTGCCAAAGAAAGGAGAAAGGACCTTGTGCTACTTTCAAATCAACTTGTGAAGGATCTCCAAGGGCTTGAGATAGAGCTTGCCTCCTGCTGAAGTCTCAGGATCAACAGACTTCACCAACCAGCTCCCCAAGAGTTCTTTTGAAGTGCCTACTGTTGTGCTGGGCCTTCTGAGGGACTGCGTGTTGAAAGGAGCTGGAGAAGGGTGTTGCCACTGCAGCTGTCGCTTCGCATCGCAGAAGCGCCTCGCATCGCCAGAGAAGAGTGTTGCCGTTGCATCAGACGCCGTAGCATCATCAGAGAAGCATGTCACCGCCGCAGCCACTGTTGTCGCATCACTGAAGAAGGATGTTGCCGCTGCAGCTGTTGCATCACATCGCCGAAGCACCTCGCATCACCGGAGAGAGTGTTGCCATCGCATCAGACGCGTCGCATCACCGGAGAAGCGAGTCGCAGGGCCTGTCGCGGCTCAGAAGAATCGTTGGGTCGCTGCACGGCCATCGGGCGTGCACGGATCGTGTCGCATAAAGAAGAAGACGCCATTTTGTTTCATCGCCCCGGATCTTCATCGCATCACGGCATTGCGGGTCGCACCGCCATGGAAGCGCAGTAAGAAACCGACGTATCACCTCTCCACGCCGAGAAGAACCGACACATCCCCTACACATCAGTAGGGACCCGACGCATCACCGTTCTTGCGTGTAAGGAACCGACGCATCACCTTCCCTGCAACACTTTGATTGTATAGCGTTACGAATCCAAAGGTAAATTGAACTCAAAGTGTTGCATTTACCATCTTAAGAGAACTAAGCTATTTCTACCATTTTAGGTACAGTATTGTAGATTTTTGTTGTTTGTGGTCTTGTGATAAGTCTATATAAAGAATACTTAATTTTTATATAAAACCTGGGTGGTGTCCATCTGTAGTGTTGTCACTGGATTACTGTATGTGTTCACAAATGCTTTACACACTGCCTCTGAGATAAGCCTGTCTGCTCGTGCCAAGCTGCCAAGGGGGTGAGCTGGGGTTATTTTAGGAGTGTACCCCCTTACCCTGACTAGACACAAGGGCCCCTATTTGGTCAAAGGTACCTACCTCTGCCAACTAGAGACCCCCAAATCTAACTGTGTGCATTGTGGGATATGCACCTTTTAGACAGTAGGCTGCATGATTACTATGTTGTGACAATGCATGTGTTCATGGTATGCAGACTCACTCCATGCTTTCTCACTTGGTGTACACAGGGCTGCATCTAATGAACATGATAAGGGGCACATTGCCTGGAGATGCGACAGGCTAACAAAATGTCCCACTTGCCTTAACACCATGCACATACAATTGTCTGCACAGGGCTGCATCTCTTTGAAGACAAAATGAGGATGCACTGTGAATGAGACAGATGATGTTCCCAACTGATCATGCCAGTACCAATGTCAGCCTGCTCCATCTCCAGGCTATGTACCACTTAGCTTTTTCCTGTTGCCCTTATATTGTGGTCTGAGATGAATCTTTGGCTATGTTTAGAATTACTTTTCTGTGCATATTTACAAGTGTATGACCCCACCAATATGTGTCTTGCAATATATTTGTTGACTAGGGTGATATGTGTCTAGGGTGATATGTGTCTCTACACCCAGGGACAAGAGTATCTGTGACAAGATCTGCAGTCATTGTGGATGTGCACTGGTAGATATTTAACTGTGCATGAGTGACATTGGGCCCATCCAACCCCGTCCCCCAGTCCCTGAGTTACTCACCGTCTTGCTGATTTTGCTGGTCATGTTCAGCAGTATCCTGTCCCTGGACTCCAACCACCGACTCCTCGCAGATGACTGCGGACACCTGTTCCTATAAGGCATCCAGCTCCTCCTGTGGCGCTGGACTCCCACCACCGGTCTGGAGTGGTGCATTGCGATTGGCCACCAGTTTCTTGCGCTTAGCATCATGCCAGCGCTTCTTGCAGTCGTTCACTGTCCTCATCACCTCTCTGACAGCATTCACCTTGGCTGCGATGGACTGCCATATTGCATTCTTTGTCCCCAATGACACTGTGGAGCTGACAAACAGCTGCTGTTGTTTTTCTGTCACCTCCGCAATCAGGACCTGGTTTTACTGCTGGCTGAAGCTGGTTTTCCTCTTCCTCTTCTCCTTGCCCTTCTCCTGGCTCTCTGGCTGGTCCTCCTGGCCATTTGGAGTGTTGTTTTCTCCTGTAGTACTGGGTCCAGCTTCATCCATGTTATTTTTTCTCAGTTTGTGATACTTCGCAGGCGTTTTGTAGTCCCTTTTCTGGCCTAACGTGAAAAAAAGTGGCGTCACCCTCATTTGTGTGCAGTTTCTGGCCGCTGACTGGCCTGCCGCCACTTTTTTCACGTTAGCGGCATGATTTTTATCGCCGTTACAGCAAACAAATGATGGACGGAATGCTGACAATGCAAACATTCCGGTTTCAGGGTATATCACCCTTCTTCAGCCAGGCTAGCTTGAATCCAGTAGCACAGTGAGCAAGGGACCCACGTCTGGACGGAATGCTGACAATGTAAACATTCTCCCCCAGTCAAGAGATCTGGGTTAAATCCATTGTTCTTTGCCGCCATCCCAGTTTGAACCCAGCCATATGCAAATCAGTCTTGACCCTGTGCCCCATGGGAACAGTCAGGACCGAACTGCCAGGCCAGGTCCTCCCTGGACCGGAAACAAGCATCCTGGGACCGGTTTCAGGGTATGTCACCCTTCTTCAGCCAGGCTAGCTTGAATCCAGTGGCACAGTGAGCAAGGGCCCCACGTCTGGGCATACCCATCCCACTTAGGGCAAAAAGCGTTACAGCAAACAAATGATGGATAGAATGCTGACAATGTAAACATTCTCCCCCAGTCAAGAGATCTGGGTTAAATCCATCGTTCTTTTGCCCACCCCAGTTTGAACCCAGCCATATGCAAATTAGTCTTGACCCTGTGCCCCATGGGAACAGTCCAGAGCGGACTGTACCTCCATCAGTGTTACATTTGATAATTCTGAGCTGTATTTGAAGTAGGCCTGTGGAAAGAAAACACAGTCGACCATCCAAGTAAATACAGCAATAACTACAAAGACTAGCTCCTCCTTCATTTAAAAGGAGAAGTAAGCAGCACACATTCCTCGCCCCTGTTGGATAAGGATAATATTGCTGAGTTTAGCCACCCCACGCTGCATACGCTTTCTCCCCTGAATCATAGACGGCTGTTCCTCCTACCCTGGTGCTTCTTCACCCTTTTATATCAGTTTTCCTCCAGCTGCTGCGTGGAAGGCACCTCGGAAAGCACCCTACCCCATTAAGAACTCACCATGCGCATCACAGCTGTATTTCCGACATCACTTACTGAGATCTTGGGATCATCTTGCTGCGGGGGGGAGAAGATTATGTCCTTCAATATCAGTCCTACTTAATTTTCTTGCCATTCTTTGCTATTTGCTAGCCCCCAAAAATGTATTTGCCCCTGCTTCCCCTATTTAACCACCTTATTGTGCCTCCACTGTTATCAGGCTTCTTTCTGCTCTTCTGCCTTACTCCAAGAATTTCAAGTTTTGCTATGATATTCTATATCTCTTCCTTTCTCATTCTCGTTTTACCTACATGATTTGATATCTACTGTTATAACCTGTATTTTCATCTGTTTCTCTTTCTCTCTGTCTCTCATTTGAAATTGCCCTCTTTTCCTTGTCTTTTTATGTTAGATAGGCTGCGTTTCCTCTGACCCACATCACTCGCCATATTTTGCTTATGGTGCACAGCTTTTTATACATGCCATCAGCAAAGTGGTTTACAGAACATGGTGAATAATGTGAGGTAAACAGCTTTTTTTTCATGTGCCATTGGCAAAGGGGTACTGTGTGCATGGTGGGATACATGATTTATGGTGTGTGTTGCTTACGGTGCTTGTCAGTTTTTAAAGGACCTTACTTGCCAATTTCAATGGTCTCATGGGTTTACATTCGCAGAGCGATAACTAACCTTTATTTGTGTTTTTTTTCATAGAATTTGTGTGTGGTTGTACAAGGCACTTCATTCACCTGCCATGTGTATCATAAATACTGGGGCAATTCAGACAATAAAAAATTGAAGTGACATCTGCAACTAATCATTTGATGTACACTCTGATCACAAAACTTGGAAAATTAGCAAGAATGGCAAATGTGGATAACAAGTGACCTGAACCAGCATCGGTACCCTTAGAGGAGTACTGGTGAACTCGTGGTGAGTACTGAGCACTACTCCAGTACAACAGACAAACCTGATCTATGTGGGCTTCTTCAGTTGTTTATTGGGAAGCTTTGTCATGTTTGAGACTAACCCAGGGCGGAGTTCAAAGACTTGTGCTATGCAAAATTCCGCGAAGTGAAAAAAAAACCTCTGCCGCGCTACACGGAGCTCTGCAAGCGGCAGAGTGCTATAGAAAAATGCCGTTTGCTGTGATTTTCAGTGCCGGTTGCTTGTTCGCACTGTGCAATCATCACGAACGGCACCATGCACAGCGCAAGCGGGCGCTGCTTTCCTTTCTGCCGCTTGAGTAGATTTTTACTCGAGCTGCAGCTTTCTCAATGTAAACGGGCAGTTTCTCAACGTGAGAGGTCGCGAGCCTACGCGACCACTCGTAATGACAAACCTGACCCCCCCGCTTTGAGAAATCTCGCTGGGTGGTTTATTTTCCATGCTCACGCTCGCCAACTTGATGTTGACGATCACGAAGAAGGAAAAATCTCGCCGGGAGGTGGATTTTCCTCACTTGCGCTTGCACACATGATGTTGAAGAATGCGAGCAAGAAAAAAAAACTCTGCCCCGCATAACGCGGAGTGCGGAAAACTTCGCAAACTCCACGAGCGGAGCGGAATTTACCGCCCAGGCTTATCTGAGATGTCCCTACAAAAAAGGGGAGTGGGAAGAATTTTTAGGACTCATCCAAATACTACACCCCTGAGACTCTTCAATGAAGAGCTGTGTAATGAGAGTATTTTGTATACACACTAATGATGCAGAGCCATAATCAGCATCTTTAGAATGAAACCGTGTCCAGTTCCGGCATCAAAGCAATGTGGGATTTGAATGAGTACTCAATCGAATCCCACGTTGTCTCTCAGTGCCCATATCTTTTTGAATACCTGAATGCAGAAGAAAATCTACCAACACAGCTTCTGGGTCTTTTTAATGGTTTACCAAACCAAAACTAACACTGATACCGAGGAGTTTCACTTCTTGGATGCCCTGAAGAAGCTCAGATACGGGCGAAACACTTTGACTGTATTGACAATTCATCGAACAACATATAATAAAGGATCTAATTTATAAAGATAACCTCTTGTTTCATCTGTTCATGCTTGGCAACTTTGCATTACTCAATTATAAGTTGTTCTTGTTGCCTCTCAGATCTTTTTGTCTGTGGCTTGTGGTCTGTGTTGACTGTTAAAAGTTGTCTTTAGAGGTGGAAATGGTAGCTCCCACAGTACACAGCTGTTGATTCCTTTACAATTTGCAAGTATGTTTGTTTGGTGGGGGTTAGTGCTGTGCTGGCGCAGACAATGGGTGCCCATACTCCCTTCTCCATGCATTGCGAAGGTACAGGCCCAATGTTGGTAGGGCAGGCATCCACCATTATTTCAGAGGCGCCCTTGTGCTGTTGAAATTGGCCAGTTTGGTTTCTGGTGACAATGGCGCCATGGTCTAGCAGATCACCTGTTCTTGGGCTTGACTCCATGTCCATGGGTTACAGTTTTGGTTAGTTCCTGGAGGGGCTCTGTCAGGTGTGCTAGGTTTTTAATAAACTGGCCACAGTAGATAACGATACCTAGAAAACTTCTCACTCCTAACCCCGAGATGGGGGCTGGTGCCTCTTGTATGTTCACTTTCTCTGGGTTGGGTGCCAAAAAAAAGAAGCTTATGTTTTTTGCCCAAAAACTCACACTTCTTGCAGTGGAGCATGAGGCTGTGGTCTTGTAGTCACTGGAAAACAGATTGCAACCTGGCCAGATGGCTCTCTGTGGTGGAGGCATGTACTAAAATATCAAAGAACAAAAGCTAATACAGCACACCCTTAGTCTGTGTGAATAGGTCCTACACGAAAAACTGTATTGAGGACCAGTATTAATTCAAATTCAAAAAGACAATCCCACAACTCATGGAGTCATATATGACAGTCCAATATCAAACAAGACATGATGGACAGTCCACGTGGCTTTAGTAGAAAATGTTCTTTTTGTATATATTTTCAGACCAATTTCCAATGTAAAGAACAGCCAACACGTGTTTCGTCTGTACTAGTCAGTACTCAGACTTTCTCAAGGCTATCAGATGATTCTATAAAATCCAGAATCAAATCAGAAGTAATGGAGGGTTGATAAGCACTAAATACGGAATCCACACAACGTAATTGACTGAAGTCAGGGTAGTCACCACTAGTAGAACACTGTGGTGAGCAGAAAGTGTACCCCAATAATGAAGACCAAATGAAGGCTCACGTCACCCGTAACCTAATATGTTGTTACAGTTGCACTAAAAAACTATCACTGATACGGTGAACCCATCCCAGATGGGGAAGCCAAACTGGAGCAAAATACGGGGAGCCAGTCAAAACCCTCCTGTATCGGTGGAATACAGAGTAGATTACGAGTTAAAATTGCCAAAAGAGCATCCCGACCATGATACGTCAAGTCCTCGTTGGCTCCCATGTCGCCGTAGGAGTCCCCGCATGTGATAATGTACGCAAGTCACTGAAAATAAATAAAAAGAACGTTTTCTACTGAAGCCACGTGGACTGTTCATCATGTCTTGTTTGATATTGGACTGCCATATGTGACTCCATGAGTTGTGGGATTGTCTTATTGAATTTGAATTAATACCGGTCCTCAATACTGTTTTTTGTGTAGGACCTATTCACACAGACTAAGGGTGTGCTGTATTAGCTTTTGTTCTTTGGTATTTAAATTGGCAGGTTGTTTCCTCAACTTGCTGAATAAGCATTCTTGGGTGGTGGGTGCTTTTAGCTAGCCAAGCACCCCGCTGTACTTACAGCATATTTTCATTTCACTTTTTCACGCCACTGACTCTGTTTGTTATGTTAATTGTTTATGTTGATGTGCAGGTTTTTCCCTGTTAGGGAACACTACTACCCTCTTGTGCAAATTGTATACTAAAATATCTTCACTGACATTTTCTGCTAATACTTCCCTTATTATGTTTTGGGAAACCTGAGCTGCATTTGAAATGCTCAAGTTCAGTCTTTTGTGGTGGCGTAGCACCACATGTGTGGAGAAGATGGTGATTTAGCAGGAGTCAGGGTGAAGGGGTATCTGATGGTACCCCGATCGCAGGTCAATTTTCGATAACCACTTTGTCTCAGCGAGGCACCCTGTGATATCATCCACAGAGGGCATCAGATGCCGCTCCTCTTCATTGATCACAAGGTTTGAGATTCTCATGTTGACACAGATTCTGACCGCCTCAGGTCGTTTTGGTTTCTTGGCTACTACATGGGGACACCCATCTGGTGGGTCCGGCTACTTTCTTGATGATTCCTGCACCTTCTAATTGCTCATCTCTTGCTCAACCTTGGGGCACAGAGGGAATGCAATTTGGTGGTGTCTGAGTGCTAGAGGTCCTGTCGATTTGCTAATTTGTAAACACACCTCCCAATTCTTGAGGCATCTGATCCCCTCAAATACTGCAGAGAACTCTTGACGCATGGACTGGGATGGCAAAGTGGATCAGGCCAAGATCTTGAGCAGTCTGGCATCCGAGGAGAAATCCAGTACCTTCTTGGGGAAGTACACCTTGGTTGTCACTGTTGTGTTGTGGTGGCTGAGATGTGCCTTAAGCACCTCTGCCAGTTGTAGGGGTGTGGTGTTTCCATAGGCATAGACTTTCACTGTTGTGAGGCTGTGTTGGTATGGAATGATCCAGTTCAGATGCCCTCAGGTTGATGGAAACACTTGTGTCGATGAGGGCTGTGACGGGGGAGTTCAGAATGTACAGAAGCCTCCCATGCCTGGCAGCTGTTTGACTTTACTGTATGGGTGGTATGGATAGTCTGGGCCGTCGTTATCCATGTAACTCCCTTCTAGGATCTTCTGCGCTTTGCCTACTATGTGTACCCACTTGGGGCGATGTTTCAACATCTTTGGAGTAGAGCAACACACCTTCTTAAATTGGTTTGGTTTGCCACACATGGTGCACTTCTTGCCTTTTGCTAGGCAGTCACCTGCATGCGGGTACAGTCTTCCACACCATCAGCAGCAATGCACGGTGCGCAACATGTACCTCTGACAGCTCTTTGGACCATCCCAGCGCTAGTATGTCTTTCAATGGCATGCTAGCACTTGCAGGATCTGCTCTCTGAGTTTGGAGGAAGCACATCCTTGGACGAACTGTGCACATAATTCATGTTCATCGAGGAGGGTGCAGGTGCCGGCTAATTCTTAGATGCGTGCAAAGAACACATCCCCAGAGTCTTCCGGTTTCTGTCATGCCTGGCGGAGGAGATGCCTTCCGTAGTTCAGGTTAGAGAATGGTTCAAAGTACTCTGTTATTGCCTATTAGAGGGCATCATATGTGTATTGAGGTCCAGAGTCAACTACCCTCTTCGCAGTCTTGTGAATGTCTGCCCCCACGAGGTGCAAAAGGAGTGAACTTTTCTGGTCTGAGGTGATATCCATGACCAGGAAGTAGGTTTCTTAACAGCCAAACCAGTCTTCCTACCTGGCTGCTTGTATCAGTGGTGGGCCAGTGATTGCAAAAGATTCTAGGGCATGGATCGATGTGATGAGGTTGGCAAGTGCTGATGATGTGCCACTGTCTGGGGTGCTGAAGTGCTGGGGCTGCTGCTGCTGATGGTCTGACAGAGCAAATTTGGTGTGCTGTGGCTACAGGGCATGTGATGTGCTGCCATGGGTTGCCTCACGTGAGTGGTTCTGCTGATGGTAGGGTGGGACGAGGCTGCCTGGTCATCAGCATGGCTGCAAGTGAGTGTGCGCACATTATTCCACTAGGCACAGAGGTGGTACTAACCTGAGGAGGGTCACACTGTGACTCGAGCCTCTGAAATGCTTTCCCTACATAGAGACAGTCTCAGGCTGTGCATGTGCTCTCTGAATGCTGGACAGGTGTCTGTCGGGTTGGGATGTGCTCGAGGGAGTAGACCGCTTCTTCTACTCAGAGCCCGTGGGCGGTCTTCTCTTCCCAGGCTGTGTGAGGACCACACAGGACAGGGTCAGTACAGCAGCATCTCATGTGCTTCTGCACGGTGCCATGGCCAAGGCCTCTCATGCTGTGGGCTGGGGCCTCCCAGACCCTAAGCAGAGTTGTGCCTAACACATTCGCTTCTGGAGGCCTGTGAAGTGCAGAATGTCAGGGGACAGGGCAAGGAGTGTGTAGTGAGAGAAGTGGAGGTTCTGGAAGAATTGTTGAGCTCATCATTGGAGGATGAGGGGAGGTTGGACGAAGCCATGGTAATGTCAGTCACAAAGGCCTGGATGAGGGGAAAGAAAGAGAATGGCTTCATTGGCGAGGATGTAAGAGAGGAGCAGTGTTCTCAGAGGTGTCCACAATACATATGACGGGTGATAGAAAGGTGGATTTATAAAAGGGCACAAAGGATAAAAAATCTGTCAATGGGAAAGAGAGACGACAGGAGTGATACAAGAGAACACAGGCCAGGGCGGGCTGGGTCACTGTCCATTGAGGAAATGAGTATGAGAACAGGTGATGGGCATAATGGGATGGAAAGGAGGAGTACCAAAGTGGAGACGGTGACAGCAGGAGATAATTGAAGGGAAAGGTGGGATATTTATGTTGCTATGTTGGAGATATTCCGGAAAAAATGGTAGGAATCCTCAGAAAGGTTCCAACAAAAGAGAGGTGAGGGGGGATGAAAACAAGCAGCACCCAGAAAATGATGACTCCTAAGGGAAGATGACTGAGGGAGTGTGGCAGGACATGAAAATGGGTTTGCAATTCCTTGACCACTACAATGGAGTGATGATTTGGAATCCTCCTAAAGAAGGGAACCCCCTATAATTATACAATTTAGGTCTGGGAGAAAAGGGGGAAAACTAACACCAAACAAACTGTCAAAAACCTCCCACTTGACCTATATTTCTTTCCTATAGGGCATACAAAGCACCAATGGGTTATTCACATTCAATCAGAGACATGATGCATGCAACAATTGCTACTTTATCAGAAATATTTTTATTTACTTTTTAGCATGATTTATTTCATTGTTTGTATCCAAAAAGTTAAAAACCATACATTATATTCATAATTTTGTCAATTTTTCTTTTTTTACATGTGTGTACAATTCATAGGCATATTTGCACACAAATGATATTATCTATAGCAGACCTCTATAAATCCACCAAACACTTGTACTGACCTCTTGCATTCACACTCATACTCGCTCATGCCATCCACACTATCAACCCACCCAAGAGCACATACACACAATGGTCATACAAGTGACAAAGATGTTTAAGTCTCTGTGACCGTATTGCGGGTTGGGTTGAGTACACACAGGTCGACGCACGTTTCGGTGGTATTAACCAAATTACGACCACCTTCTCCAGGACCATCAAGGTTTGCACATTTTGGGCGAGTGGTTGAGGTATCTGTAGTTTTTAAAAAAAACATGCCTCAGTAAACCCATATACAAAGTTTAATATGATTTGTTTTTGATTGATTGAACCAGAAAGTGCTCCAACAGGTGATTCATATACAGGGAAAATGAAAACAGTATATAATGAGGTTTTGTTCAAAAGTCACCAATACCGTGTAGAAACCTTAGAAGACCAGTCAGGTGAAAAAAGACAGGTTTTTAAAAAAAAGAAAAAACATTTAGCTCGTAAGTAAATTTAGACCTTATCGCATAGTCGTGGGCAAATTAATAGGAGAACGGATGTGACTTCTTTTCACACATGCAAATTAGACTTCTTAGTGGGCTTGTTAGTATGTTGTGTTCCACAAGTCCCCGAGTAAGAATAAGGGATATGCATCATAGTGCAATACTCTAACTTCCAAGAACTACATGAGAAAGAGTATCATACAGGGCCACTATTCGGCAGATCACTAGAACTGAGACAAAATCAATACTGTGTACGGTCTCTCTTCTAATCAAGATGCATGAATCTCTATTTAACACTGTGGGAAGTAAAAGATTATATTAGGGACACCGCTCAACTAAAACTAGTCTCTAACTGCTATCTTTGTTCCAAGTCCCATTCATATCTACCTGATGTCAGTGAAGTATCACTGCACTGTCTCAATCCAAAAAGGGTGTAGTCCACAAGGTTGATCTATTTGTCATTCCCCATTATATAATTGGTTTGTCCTCACAACCTGCAAGGAATTACAAAAAGCAAATGCCTTTTTAGAGATACTTAGTGGGTAACATATGTCCTCTCATTAAAACCAGAACACTCCAGGTTCTAATAATTGGATGTCATTGAGGTCCACTATGGTATGATATGTGGAGGCAGGAATACACACTTGCTTGTATATATCGTCCTATGTCATGAAATATGAGGTCGTGTCCTCTTTAAAATGTTCTTGGTATTAGTTGGTTCGGTCAAAGGATATATCTGAGTCTCCAGTCCTCATTTGACATATCATCACTGACGCAAGAAAAAAAGGTATTAAAATCAGGTGTCACAACAGTGATACTTTGATATACATGATATGCCAGTGACTAAAATGAGTCATAATGCAGCAGTCCACAGTGCCCCAGTGTTAAATGCACCAGTATACTAGTTTATCTTTCTACCAATCAATAGCTGCGTTTTCCATAACACCCATTGTTATGAAGACTACATAACTCCAATAATGAGTACTGCATAAACAGCATAGCTAAACTTTGTGACATAATTCAATGCAATCCCTTATCTTAACGGCATACTAATGATGTAATTTGATAATAATAGTACTCACTGCGGATACAAGAAGTGTGACGGGATCATATAAACTTAATCAGGGAACAAAACAGCCCCTAAGAACTTGACTAACATACACTTGTATACTTACAAGCACAAGACATACTATGGCCTCAATAGCCCATAGCTTCCCCAGTAGACTTTTGAGGGGCGAAATGCACTCGTTCTAAATTGACCACAATAGAACTGCCTTCCCCATATATTACACAGCATCAGAGGCTGTAATTACACAAACACTCGCCTGCTACGGCTTTGTTGCACAAAAATCACCAAAGCCTACGCTGTAGACATCCCACCTATAGGTAAGAAATCTAGGTCAAGTGGGAGGTTTTCGACAGTTTCTTTGGAATGTCAGACTTTTTTCAGATGCCTCGAGTACAGGAGGAGTTGGACTATTCTGAAATTAACAGTGGTGTGCCGAAAGGTGTTCAAATGACTGGAAGAGACATAAAGAAAAATAAGCACAGCATTGCTTTTGCTGAATTATTTCCTGTACTACTAGCAATTGAGCTGTGTGGACATGAGCTGATTAACAGATAAATGAGTTTCATGACTGTAAATGAGACAGAGGGGAGTGTAATAAATAAATTGACTGTGAGTGGCCCATTTCTGTTTTACCCTTTCAGGCTAAAGTCTTAGAAAAACACATCAATAGACAGTTATCTGACTATCTGGAATCCTACAGTCTCCTGCATGTTTCTCAGTCGGGTTTTTGTCCAGTACACAGCACAATGTCTATACTCCTCTAGGTCATGAAAATCCTCAAAGACCTTGGGATGTAGTGGGACTGCAGCACTTATCTTTTTGGATTTGAGTGTTGCATTTGAAACAGTATCCAACCTGGTTTTTCTCAGGAGTCTTTAGAACTGCGAGATACCTGGGAAGGCTTTTCTTTGGTTCACCTCCTTTCTGCAGTATCACTCAGTCCAGGTGGCCTCCAAACCTCAGGCATCCACAACACACCTTATAACATGTGGGGTGCCGAAGGGCTCTTCGTTGAACTCTATGTTTTTGTCATATGCTTTCCCAAGTAAAACTGTGTATTTGTTGGACAACATAAACTTAGACTGAATCTGAGCACACTGTCAGGATATGCTGCCCGAAGTCCTACTAGCTGTGTATGACCAGCTAAGACTGGTCATGTTGCTCCCTCATTGCTAAGGGCTCCTAGTCAAACTTTGTTGGATGTATGACGTAGGGCACCTTCAAACCAATTTTGAAGATCTGGGTATGTTAGCAGTATTTCTAGTACTTCGCAAGCTGTATAGTTGTTAGGAACTGCAGCTGCAGTATGTGTGTTAAAAAACCTTGAAGTTGTATTTACTGCTGGGAATGTAAGCCATGAATAGAATACCTCTGTTCTGAATGCTTAGTAGGCCACAACCACGAAGGCAACTTCCCCACCCACAAGGGGCAGTCCACGTTGTTGCAGGATCTGGGTAACCACATGTCTGCAGTTTACTGTTATGTTCATTGCTGCTTCATCTTCACCCATATGAATATGTGGAAGTCAGAGAGGGTACCTCTATGGAGTAATCCTTTGACAGGGTCAAGCTTGAACAACCTACAGCCAATACATAGGATTTACCTACTCAGCGGAGGAGGACTTTTCACTAACAGCACGGATGTCACCTGTTAAGAGGCAAGTAGGGGTCTTTGGGTATACAAAAGAAAACTACTCATGCGTTCCATTAAATAAAAACCCAAGTGAGAGTGCTGGTAGCACCATGTAGTAAAGCTTATACTTTCCCAAGTAAAATTGTGAGTTTGTTGGACAACATAAACTTCAAAACAGTGCGAGACTGATTCTGAGCACACCATCAGTAGATGTTGGCCTAAGTCTTTCTAGCTCACAGTGCACCATCTCTACTCCAGCCTGACAAGGTAACAAATTAATTGCGCAACCTCAGAACAATGCAACCATGTCTACTCAAGTAAATTGTGATAACAGATTGAGAAACCTTTTCAATTGGTTACTTACACATACCCAAAGAGATACACACGAAATACACAGTAAAGCGCTTCAATATGTATTGAAGCATTGTGATTCTTGAGTGAAGTACATGCGCTGCAATAATCAATAGAAGGAAACAGAATAATGTGATTAACATTATGAGGATGGTAAAAAAGATAAACAGTTCAACCATTTTGCTGGATTCAGGGAATATATGCTCTCATACAAGTACTGTGAAATATTGTATTCTTAGCTAGCGCTACATAACCTAGTGTGTCTACGGTGGGTGAATCAGCCAAATCCCTGTAGGACAATCTAACTCCCTGTTACCTGCTGGTAAATGTCATCAAGGTGCCCATCTTGGTGGAGAGCTGGGCAACATTACTCAAATGAGGTAAACAGGAAACAGCTGGGCAGGAATTGTGGCATGGGTGACCTCTCAGTGCCAGCAAAATGCTCCTCTAACTAAACAAGTAAGTGATGCTGTTTATATAATAAACATCATCCATGTTGCCATGCCAAAGTGTCAGTCAGGCCTCTACTCTAATGTGATGGCTTTGTTGCCGAACAGACCATCAACAACATTTTGCATGGTGAACTTAGCTATTGTACAGAATATTCAAGAATGTTCAAGGTATTGTGATAAAGTGCATATGAAGTGGAAATGTAAGCAATGCTATTTCAGAGAATATTATCCTGCACAGGCACACATTTTAGCGTGTGTTAAATGTCATTGTGTTTAAAAAAGAAGGCAACTTAAAGACGTGAGCATGTAAAATGGTGGTGTTCCTGCATGGGCCTAATGTAACCACATGACACCCACTCACTAGACGTGAGTCTACTAAGGCTTCCTAAAAACAATTATAACAACATAAGAAAAGGCATAAAACCCTAAAATGATAAAAGGAAGTGTTCATCTTTAAGTATAAAAGCATTCAGGGGGGCGTGGGCAGGTCGAGCATCAAAATGGATGATCGACAGTGAAGCTCTGGAGCCAACGCATCATAGATGGCTTTGCGGCTACTTCTGGGTGCCTGGTCAGCTGAGCACTCCTGGAGAGACATGGCAGCCTGCACTGTCTGCAGCCTGACACAGCCCTCGGAGGCCCCGTGAAGACACGGGTCATGGGCGAGCCTGAAGGTGGGACCGCAGATGTGCGAACACCCAGTGCTGGAACTGAGGCCAGGGGTTCTCTGCGGCCCTGAGACTCTGCATGGGTGCAGGGATCCTCACCGCACTGTAGTGCATTTGACAGCGGGCTGCGGCGGTGAGTGTTCACTTTCCTTTATAATGCTGCCTCCCTTTTTGGCTCGGCTGGGACCAGTGCTCGGCATGCACTGAGGGATGGAATGATGGGTGGTGCAGCAGCGATGTGGGCCTAGTGACGAGCACCTCCCCCTGTGCCGTATACGGAGGATTACTCACACCACCATCCAAATGTTCAGGACGCATCAAGACTCGCACCTGAGTGTGGCTACTCATATGCCCAATATACTAGTCAGAGGCTAAGGATCCCCTGAGACTGCGAGCTACTGCGAGTAAATACCTGGGCCATTACTTGACATCTCACTAGTGCCATACTCCTGCAGCACCGGCCTCTAATGTACTGTACATTCTCAAGGGGCTACTGCAAGTGCTATACTGCCTGCTATCTAAGTCGGTTGTGGATCTGGTTGCTAACCTCCACTAGTGACGGTGTATTGATACGCCTCATCCCCCTCCTTCTTGGTGTTCGCCTTTCTCCATGCCGCAACGCTTCCCTGCCACAAGATGGGACGCAGCGACCCTAAGCAGCGCAAGCTCTCCTTTGATGTGACCAAAACACCTTGACGAGAGGAGAGCGATGGTCCCCCATGTGGGGACCCACAGGACCTTTTGAAACGGAATCCCTCCCTATGGGCGGAGCTGCCACCATCATGGCAGAATTGCAAGTGGGCTTCAAATCCATCAATGTACGGTTTGATACTTTGATGGCTCATCTGGAGGGTATGCATGGCTGAATTGAACAACATGAGATACACATTGAAACCACTAAACATCGATTGTCTGAGTTGGAGGACGCCCACCCTGCTACTGCCAAAAGGCTTGAAAGAGCTGAGTGACTTCTCAAGATGACTGCCGCTGAGTAGAAGATTTGGAGGCACGGTCGCACATGAATAATATCCGTATATCCGTTGTAGTGGAATCCACCAACATGGGCCCCATGAGTACCTATGTTAAGCGGATCTTTGAGGATTTATTCGTCAGGGAGGCCTTTTCATTGACATTTGCAGTGGAGCGTGTCCATAGATCACTTGCTCCGAGGTCATCCTCTTGCACGCCTCCACGATTGATCATTGCCAGGTTCCTAAATTACCATGACCGGGATGTCACTCTTTGCCTGGCCTGTGACAGAGGAACTATCCAAAATCAGGGTATGACACTTGCATATTTGGTCCTTACTTTACCCCACCAGTGCAGGAGGCAAGCGGTAAATTAACATTTCAAAAGGCCAGTATGACATGTTATACCCAGTACGGCTCTGCATTCATCTAAATGGCAAAACCCATGTCTTTGATTCGCCTATTGAGGCAGCAGATTTTTGGAGACAGCATAGAGTCAGTTCTGACACCCCTACTGGTGGGGAGCGGCTGCCTCCTTTCATTCAAACCCAGCAGACCCGTGCAAACAGATTGCCGCTGTATCCCCTTTTTTGCCACTTGGCTGTTCACCGCCTCTCCCGCTAGCTGTCTCCTGGTTAACGTAGGGCTTTCCTGATTTATCGCAATGGAACTTCCACTAAACCCTCCTAGTACTGTGATATAACTGGCTGTACATGATCTCCTCACAGTTATTGACTTTTGGCAGTCTCCATTGAGTGTTGCCTCCCCCTAAGGAGTTCTTCTACTGTTGGGAAATGATGGGATTTACCGGATACTGGTTGGCTTGTTATCCATTGCAGGTGGGGGGAATTGGCTTTTGGGTTATTTTGAGCTATGTGTTCAGTGATTGTTTTATACAGGGTATTTATTATGCTGTTATCTATGCATATGTCTATTCTACACATCACTAAACATTCACACATCTATACATGGTCTAGATGGCACTGCCATTTAAGGGAGCTGGGGTGCTAGAGTTGAAATGTATGACGTGGAATGCAGGGGGGCTCTCCAAGGGATGGCAGGTGTTGCCCTACCTCGCCAGACACGCTGTCCAAATGGCGTTTCTACAAGAGACCGACTAAGTCCCGAACTCCACAAATCAGTTCACATTAAATTGGGGAGATAATCGATTCTTTGCACATTATTGTCCATTCTCCAGAGGGGCGTATCTTGATCCACATAGCAGTCCCGTTCCAAGTGCGAGAGGTGGTTGCTGAACCTGAACAACCCTATCTGTTAGTGGCTAGCACTCTGGGGACTGAAGGCTGCTACTGGTCACCATGCATGCCCCAAATATAGACTCACCAGAATTTTTCCCTAACATATCCATACATAGCTCTCAACTTTCAGCAGACAGTTTCTAATAGGTGGCAATTTTAATCTCACACGTGACCCATCTTTAGACATGACTGGCTCTGGACAGATCACTAAACCCATTCGGTGAAAGTGCTCGCTACTCTTTGACAGTCCTTTTTCCTCAAGGACGCTTGGCGTGCTCAGCACGCCCTTGATTGTGGATATTCTTTTTACTCAGCCACGCACGGGTCCTGGTAGCGCATAGACCATTGGTACCTTTCCCCCAAGTTTATACCAGCTGTTCTTTCTATTGAGCACCTCCTGCTTACCCTATCGGACCATTTGCAGGTGCTGTTGACCTTCTCCGCCCCAAGTGTTGTGCAATTGTGCGCACCCTGGTGCTTCCCAGCTGACACCCTGTTGGATGATGTGTTTAGAAGTGAGGTCAGAGACGCCATAGTAAAGTACTTTCACCTTAATACTGGTACAGTGTCATGTCATGCTACACTTTGCGAGGCTGTCTAAGCTTATATCAGAGGGATATGTATCGCCAAACAGTCAGGGGTGCTTTGCTCTATACCCTGGGACCTCAAGACTTCTGAAAATACACTGAAGGAGCTTGATACATGAGCTCTGACCAACAATCACCCTCATCCAATGCACCGGAGGGTGCAGCTACTCACAAACTTTCAAAAGCTCGCAGCAATCAAGATCAATTATCTCAGTAAGTATGCACGGGCGCAAGTATTTGGCGAGGGCGAAAGACCAGGTTGGGCATTAGGTAGGCTACTTCGCCCCCAATAACAATCCTCCTTTATTACACAACTTTAATTAGATGATGGCACGTCGCTCACACGCAATGAAGACATCACTGTTGCTTTTCTCTCCTACTACGCTCACTTGTATACCACTCATTCCCCCCCTGCCGATGACGTACTTGCCGACTATCTTTCTGGGGTGTCTATGGTCTAGTTGGATGGAGGGCAGCAGCAATTCCTGTCATCACCCATTACTGCAGATGAAATTCCGCAGGCCATCAATGACCTGAGTGGGTCCATGCCCAAGGCACTTACGGGCTATCCAGCATAATTTATAAGGCCTATAAGCCTTTATTTGTTCCCCATCTCTGAGAAGTATATGCAGAATCTCCAGAGAGCGTATCTCTTCCTCCTACAATGTGGATGCAGTGATTTCCCTTTTACTTAAGCGCTGCAAGCTTACCTGCCGGTGTGCCTTTTACAGACCATTGTCTTTGCTAAATCAGTACTATAAGATTCTGGCTCAGGTCCTTGCAACTTGCCTCTCCCTGCTTATAGACAAGATAATTTCCCCTCTCCGTACTGGGTTTACATCTGTTAACCTTTCACAATGTTTGCGATTATTAACCAAATTCCTCCTGAAATTTCCGCCGCAGCTATTCTGTTAGATGCTGCGAAAGTGTTTCATTCGCTAAAATGGTCTTGTTTAATGCCACATTATGGAAATTGGGAATTCCAAAAAGTTTTTCTCATCTTATTTGCCTCCTGTATACGGACCCGCTGGCTCGTCTCCAAGTGAATGGTAATCTCAAGGATCAATTTAGGCTATCACGGGTTACCAGACAGGGCAAACCTCTGTCGCCACTACTGTTCATTATCTTCATGGACCCCCCTGTGTACCATCTCCAGGAGTGCCATTTACAGCATGGACTAAGATTTCATCACAGGCCTCTGTTGGCTTCGCTATATGCAGATGACATACTGCTTTGTCAGGGACCCCAAAATTAATCTTCCTCTGCTCCTTCGCGAAATTGTACGCTTTGGGGTGTTTTGGAACTGGACCAAATCTGGAATATTTCCATTAACAGACATAACGGCTCCCTTCACTTTGGACTTCCCTCTGTGCTGGTGCGAGCACCCCCCCGCGGACCACCCCGGGTACCTAGGCAATTTAATACATCGAAGCACTGCGGAGGTTATCTGTCTTAATTACGGACCCATAATTGATAGGCTATCAACGCAAACTGATTGTTGGATTTATTTCCCCCTGTCGATTGCTGACAGAATTGCTGTCATTAAAATGGTGGTAATGCCCCGTTTTTTATATCTATTTGCTATCATTCCCATAGCACTCACGCCTACATTTTTTGATACTCTCTGCAGTATACTCCTTAGGCTAGTTTGGGCCGGTAGGCAGCTGTGACTCAGTTGGCAAATGCTGACAATGCCCTACCAGCATGGGGGATTTGGTGTCCTGGATTTTTATTTGTACTAATTTGCACAGGCACATTTTGTGCACTATTGGTACCACTCAGACGCAAGGCTGCAATACCTAAAACCAGAATGGTCACAGGCCCTCCCATGTTCACTCTCCACTATCATACCCCAAAGCCTATCTAGGACACCGGCAGCGATACAAACACTTCAAACTACATACTGGGCCTGGGTTAAGTTATGATGATATTTGAAACTCAATCTTCCCTATTCTCCACATGTACTGCTTTTGGAAATCCTTGGCTGATCCCAACCACAAAAGCACTAACTAAAAGAACCCTTAGCCCTGTGTAGATACACACTCTGGGCAACCTCTTTTGCGATGCCAAATTGCGCTCTGTTGCAGCCCTAGCAGAAGGACATGATGTGCCTTACATGGGCAGGTTTATTCTGCACAGACTATGCAATTCTATACACACCACACTTCAGTCTTCCCCAGTGGAACTGGCGTATTTTCCCCCACTCTCATTAGTGATCACGTCATCTAGTGGTGCCCATTTGGTCTCCCGACTATATCATTTATCTCTGACACTTCGGCCGGTGGTCGGGGTGGGAGCTCGGGTGTCATGGGTGAGGGATCTGGGTAACCCCCATAAGATAAGAAATGGGCTTATTGCTGTGAGCAAACTCGGTACATATCCAACAATCATCAACATAAACTTCTGTATTTTAAATATTTGCATAGAGCATACACCACACCACACCTACTGGTGAGGATGGACCACACCAAATCACATGGCAGCTCTAGATGGGCAACAGAGCATGCTGACTTTTCTCATTTGGCATGGAACTGCGCACCAATACTGGCATATAGGGGTAAGATTTACGTAATCTCTCTGGATGATTAAGTCTGAAATATGCCCGTACCCACTGATGGCACTGTTGGGCTATGTTAAGCCACTAGCTGTGGTAGTTTGGCGGTTCGCTGCCATTGCTCTGCTCCTCGCTAAGAGACAGGTCTCTCTGCACTGAGGTGGATCCAGACTCCCAGCGTTGAAAGCTTGGATGTGGGACTTAATGTACTGTGACACTACTAGTGACACGTATGCTACACTGCAGCCACCCACCTCCAGACCCAAAAATATTTCAAAGCCACTGCGGTCTTATTTATTACTTCAACCTGAGGAAAAGGAGTGATTTTGTATTGCTTAAGGCTGGCTCCACTGGATAACATATGCATACATAAGACAACCATGAGTCTTTTTCAATATGTATAATGCTACGCTTATCTTTATGATGTAATAACCTTACTATGGAACATACTTCCCCATAGCTTGTATCTCCTGGCCCTTCTTCATCTTCCCCCACAGTTTCTTTTTTTATTACTGCAACAGGCACTGTCAGACTTTTTTTCTTTCTGTATGTGTAGACTTTGCCTTTACTGAACATAATGTAAGTAGGGTTATTGATGGCGCAGATGCTGATGCTCTATTGTGAAATTTGGTATATCCATGTATGTTTTTTTTTAACTTTATTTACTATTTCAGTACATTGAAGAGAAATAGTCATGAGTGGTAGCTGTCATTGAAATACAATTGTGATAGATGACATGGAGCATCAAACGGTAGAGCAATGATTAACATGTATAGTAACTAATGATGTATACAGACTAGCAGAGCCAAATAAAAATACAGTCCCGAGGATCCAACCCGAACCCACCACATAGAGAGCAGTTTCCAACCCACTGCCGCTGGACCGCAGGATAGCCCATACCCCGCTGCCTAGAATCAGATAAACACATTTAAAAAAAAAAAAAAAGAAACCATTCGCGGTAGCATGAAATATAGGAGATCAATCAGCCGGAAAGATTGCAGCTAAATTACCCAACCCCTGCAGGGACAATGCCCCATTCTAGTTGGGAATCAGTGGCCCGTCTAGCTGTTTCCACATAGGACCTGTATGGTGTAGGAGAGTAGGATCTGCTTCACATGTTTACCCCCACTTTTTGCTGGTGTTTCACTGTTTTTCTACTTTAGTCTGGCTGGGACCCTGCTATTCAGGGCCCCAGCCTAGCCGCTTCATCTCTAAAATGATTCCATGTACTTTAGGTACATTACAGATTAGATCTGTGGTGTCCTTGTAAGCCCCTAGTATATGGTATACTATGTACCCAGGGCATAGGTACCCCAGAGGCCTACCAGGGGCTGAAGCATGTATTATGCCACCCATGGAAAGCCACCCAAAAAGACACCACAGGTCTGCTACTGCAGCCTGGGTAAGGTGGTGCATGCACCCCTTACTGTGATATAGGTTACCTATATCACTATATATATTCACACATATAAACCTATAAGTCACTCCTATGGCAGGCGTTATCAATCCTGAAGGCAGAGTGCTTGGTTCTTATGTGAGAGGGTGCCCCTGCATTAGCAGAGCCCTTCTGCAGCGTTCGGAGACCCTTCTCTGATGCTGTTTGTAGTGCAGCCTGACCATATACTCTTAAGTGCATTATAACCAAACGGTAAATGCTAACTTTGGACTGGCTGCACGGAAACATGTCGTGTTTGGTGTCAAACACCTTGGAATCATACCCCCACACCAGTAACTGGTGTGGGAGTATGATACCACCCTTCTAGAGGGAGAGACATGACAGCACTGGTATACCCGGTAGAAACTTAATAGAGTCCTGGCATAACAAAATGGATGCTGCATCCACAGACATGGGTCTGGCCTCCTGCTGCTGACCGAAACTCTGGCAGGGGTGTCCTGGACAATAGGTTTCCTGTCACAGGGAGGTGTAACCACCTCCCAGACAGGCTTATGTGTATTGGGGCAGGGTGGGAGCACTCCCTGAGTGCTTTGAAGTCCTGCACTGGGGCACTATTGGTGTCCCTGTGCATAGTCCAGCTCAAACCAGTTCAGGGGCTTCTAGCCCCTGCTTGGGTGTGAAACTGGACAAAGGAAATGGGTGTAGCCACCCCTCTTTCCAAACCCTCCTATAGGTGGGTCCCCAGAGTATGTCCAACCCCCTACCTTAGTATAAGTATGGGACCCCTGTCCTTAGGACTTTAGATTACCCTGGATGGAACTCTGAAGCTGAATCCTGGACCTTCGACACTCTGCTCAACACCAGAGGACTGAAGAAATCTCCCTTGGGGTCGAAGAGTGACTCCCCTGCTTGGGAAGCACCAACAAAGCAATTTGCCGGTCTGCATCATCAAAGCTCCAGCCGGACTCTGAAGTATTTGCAGCCCAGGAAGAGGATTTCCTGACATCTCAGAGGTTGACCCGAGTCCCCAGCAAAGCTGAGACCCACAGCCCTTGTGAGTAGCGTGGAACTGGAACTCCTGGTCACCGTGCATTTCTGCAAGTGCATTGACTTCTCGACGTCTCTTGAAGTCATGCTTTGGCAGACTTGTAGCATGCACCTGGAGCACTGAAACTACCAAAAGATTGTTGGCCTGGTCATTCCGAGTGACCCATGAGTTGCCATTTTGTGTTTCATCTTGAGGTCCCTTCGTGATCCCTGGTCCATTGACTGGTGGGTCCCTGAGGGGGTAACTTTGCATTTCCTTGGGCTTTTATGGTTGCTCCAGATGTGCCCTGACTTCCAACCGAGTGGTGAGTCCCACAGACCTTGCTGGTCTGCACTGAAGCATCTTTCTAGTTTCTGCATGGGTTGCTGTTGCCAAGGCTTGTTGTGTCCAATCTGGACACCGATGCTGCAGCACTCGACATCCTTTATGGGACAGCTAGAATCCAGCTCCTGGTTGTCCTTGACACCTCCTGGTCCTCGTGGCTGAAGAGTCAAGCTTCACCCCTTCACCTGAAATCATCCAACATCGGTGGGCATCTGCTCCTCGCCTTCATGGTCACTGGCAAGTGACCCAGACTCTGTCCCCTCTGCTTTCAGGTTCTTCTCATGTTCGATCCAGGCTTGGATGTCTTCGTACACTGCGGGTCTTCACGGCAGCAGCACTTCTTCGCCAGCTCCCATTGAAACCGATGACGCGACCCGACACCAAAAGACACCTGTGCACCCTGCTTCCCTGAGTGAGGTAACACGAGTACTCCGGTGCTCCCGTGGGTGCTAGCCCTAGAACTTCCTAAGTCCAAAAGGGTTTGGTCCTGACTCATTTCTAAGTGTCCCTAATCTTTAAAAATCTAACCGCTACTTTCCCCATAGTAGCCAACAGGAGCTCGCGGCTGTGTTCACACACTGCACACAGCCCCCGTGGGTCCCCTGTATCACTACCTTGGGTGGTTCCTTGGGGTCCCAGCGATTCTACAGGCTCTAGGCCTTGTGTCTAGTTAAGTTGTGGTTCTTATACCGCTATTTTAGTATATGGTTCGGCTCGCCCCTAGGGCCTGACGTGTATTTGTGCTATTTTACTGTGATTATTGAAGTGTAACTTATGTGTTTTGACCTCTAGTATCATAAAGAAACTAGGAGGGTGTGTTTAGTAATAAATACATATATTTTATATATATACCTGGTGTGGATATCTTTCATTTAGTGACTCAAGAGATTATAGACTGGTAAAACAAGCTGCTTTACATTCCTTCAAGACTTAGCCTGAAGGTTGCTCTCCATAGCTACCACTAGGATAGCTTTCAATAAAGGTTGTCTTTAACCTATAACCAATAAGGGGTTGGTTGGACTGATACAGGGTGCCCACTATAACTAGTGGACAGCATAAATCTGACCAACTTCTCACATTGGTGTGCAGTGTGTGGGATTCCAGCTTGCTATTGTTTTACCAGATAATCTCAGTTGAGTAACTAACTGAAAACCACTAAAGGTACCCTAGGTACAAATAATACAAGCTTTAGAATACAGTATGTTCTACTGAACTTAGAGTTGTGTGTTAAAGGATATCACACCCTTTTTACAACTCAAGAGCGTAGGTCACAGTAGAGTAGGTAGTGCAATAGACCACACCACACCACACTAGTAATGTCTTCAAGGCCAAGAACCAGTAGGTTCTTGCCAGAAGCCAATGGGCTTCAAGATTCCCAGTATGATAGACTCCCATTCATGGAACTGAGAGCATTATGTACAACTAGGAAACTGAAGACAGGCAAAAGTCCAACCACCCAGCATCTCATAGAGGTACTCAGGCTGGATGACCTTGGCAGATTTTTAGGATCTGAAGGGCTAGGCAGAGGGGGTGGGACAGCACCTGAGGAAAGGCCTAGGGGTGAAATTCCCCATGACCTGACCTCTGAGGCTGGGCAGGCAGATAACAATGATCTGGAACTGGAAAATTCAGTTCCCCTAGACAGTGATGGAGAGGACCAAAATGGACCCCTCTTTGTCCCTCCTGGGAGAGTTGGTGGTAGTCCAAGAAGGTCAAGATCTCCCTCAGTGGAGTCTAACCATTCTAACTCATCTATAGGGACCTCAATCTCCTCTCATAGTAGGGAAACCTCTCAGGAGAGAAGGGAGAGACTACTCAAGTATGAGGAAGCTCAGCTTGAAATCAGAAGAAAGCAGGTAGCCCTAGATAAGGAGGCCCTAAAACTCTACAGAGCCAGAGAAAAGTTGGGACTAGAGTCCCATGGTGGCAGCAACATCCCTAGACATAGGGAAAGGTCTCATGACCATAGAAACCTGAATACGATTGTCCCATCCTACCAGAGTGGGGATGACATCCACAAATGGATAACTGCACTGGAAAGGGCCTGTAAAGTACAAAGGGTCCCCCAGGAGCAGTGGGCAGCAATCTTATGGCTCTCCTTTTCAGACAAAGGTAGAGATAAACTCCTCACTGTTAGAGAAGAGGAGTCAGATGATTACAACAGTCTGAAGAGTGCCTTAATTGATGGGTTTGGCCTAACCACTGAGCAATACAGGTTAAAGTTCAGGGATACCCAAAAGGGACAGACTCAGGACTGGGTAGACTTTGTAGATTGTGCTACTAAGGCTCTGGAAGGTTGGTTACTTGGCAGTAAAGTGCAAGACTATCAAGGATTGTACAATTTGATTATGAGAAAGCAGATCCTTAATAATTGTCAGAATCAGCTGTTGCACCAGTACCTGGTAGACTCAGATCTGACCTCTCCCCAAGAATTGGGAAAGAAAGCAGACAAGTGGGTCAGAACCAGGGTGAGGCAGAAGGTACCGAACCAAGGTGATGAACCCAAGAAGCAAGATCCTAAAAACTCTGATAATGGTGGGGAGAAGGGTAAAGACCAGAAGTCTTCACAAGGCCCCCAAAAATCTTCTTCAGGTGGGGATTCACAGTCTAACAAGGGAAAAGGCCAAAAGAAACCATGGTGCAAGATTTCTAAACAGAAAACTCACTGGACCAGTCATTGCTCCAAGTCCAAAGAATCTACTCCAGCCACCATTGCCCCTAAGGCAACTGTTCCCCCTAATACAGCTACAATTGGTGGTGGTAATATTCAGAATAAGGGTGTAGTAGGGTTGACCCTGGGTTCTGAGATGGACTCTGGCCTAGTCAGAGTTCCAACTCAGGCTGTGTTAGTCTGTGATGGTGGCATGAATATGTCCCCCTTTGTGAGCCCCAGTAATCTGGGCAAATACAGACAACAGCCTTTAATAAATAGAATAGAGGCTTTGGCATTCAGGAACACAGGAGCAAGTGTCACAATGGTGACAAAAGATCTTGTGGATCCTGGGCAGATTATACTTGGTGAAATGTACCAAGTGACCACTGCTAGCAATGTCAGAACAGACCATTCTCTGGCAGTTGTTAACTTCTCCTGGGGAGGGGTAACTGGCCTTAAGAAGGTGTGGTAAGTGCAGACCTACCAATACAGTGCTTGCTTGCCAATGATCTAGAATCTTCAGCTTGGGCTGAAGTGGAGCTCAGGACACATGCAGAAATGTTAGGGATCCCTGCTCATGTCTTTGCTGTGACTAGGTCAGAGGCCAAAATGTCAAAAATTGAACAGACCCTGGATTCTGGAATAATGGACCAGGTGCCTCCCAAGAGGAGGAGCAGTAGGGTTAAGGCAGTGCCTTCCCACCTGACTCAGAATGCTGATCAGTCTCCTCAGGGAGATGATCTTGAGCCTGAAGAAAGGAACTGTCTCAGAGGAGCTTGAACCTGACCAGGTTGAATTCTTTGGGACAGGGGGCCCTTCCAGGTCTGATCTGAGCCAGGAGCAGAAATCCTGCCCCTCTCTTGAACCCTTCATAAAGCAAGCTGCTGATGAGGCTGCTGGGAATGCTAGTGGCACCCATAACGTTTATTGGGAATGATGGACTCCTTTATTCAGAGTGTAAAGACCCCACGCCTGGTGCATCCAGGAGGTTGGTTATACCTCTGAAGTTTAGGGGCTTCCTATTGACACTAGCCCATGATATTCCCCTAGCAGGACACTTTGGCCAAAACAAGACTTGGGACAGAATTGTCCCTCACTTTCACTGGCCCCTCATGTCTGAAGACACTAAGGAGTGTTGTCGATCCTGTGTGACCTGCCAAGCCAGTGGCAAGGCAGGTGGAACCACAAAGGCCCCCCTGATACCACTACCTGTGGTGGAGGATTGACATTGTTGGTCCCATGGATCGTCAGACAGCATCTGGGCGCAGGTTTATACTAGTGGTGGTGGATCATGCCACCAGGTACCCAGAAGCAATTCCCCTAAGGACCACTACAGCACCTGTGGTGGCAAGAGCTCTCTTGAGTGAATTCTCAAGAGTAGGCTTTCCTAAGGAGCTAGTATCTGACAGGGGTACAAACTTCATGTCTAGTTACTTGACTGCTATGTGAAAGGAGTGTGGAGTGAACTACAAGTTCACCACACCCTATCACCCACAATGCAATGGTTTAGTTGAAAGGTTCAACAAAACCTTAAAGGGCATGATTAAAGGGCTCCCAGAAAAGCTTAGGCGAAAATGGGACATACTCTTGCCCTGCCTTTTATTTGCATACAGCAAGGTGCCTCAAAAGGGGGTTGGTTACAGCCCTTTTGAACTTGTGTTTGGTCACCCTGTCAGGGGTCCATTGTGTCTGGTTAAGGAAGGATGGGAGTTACCTCTCTAGCCCCCCAAACAGGACATAGTGAACTTTGTACTTGGTCTCTTCTCCAGGATGGCTGAGTACATGAAAAAGGCAACTAAAAACCTTGAGGCTAGCCAGAAACTGCAAAAAGCCTGGCATGACCAAAAGGCTGTACTGACTGTCTACCAGCCAGGACAGAAAGTGTGGGTGTTGGAGCCTGTGGCCCCAGAAGCACTCCAGGACAAATGGAGTGGCCCCCATATAATTGTTGAGCAGAAAGGGGAGGTCACCTACTTGGTAGACCTTGGAACCCCTACGAGTCCCCACAGGGTACTTCATGTCAACAGAATAACACCATATGTTGATAGGGCAGACATGGGCTTGCTCATGGCTACTGATGAAGGACAGGAGGAAGAGAGTGACCCACTCCCTGACCTGCTTTCTCAGTACCCTGATGATGGGTCAGTTGATGGTGTAGCCTTGGCAGGCAGCCTCACTGTCCAGCAGCAAACTGACTGCAGAAAACTTCTCAGCCAGTTCAGACATGTGTTTTCTCTGACTTCAAGTCAGACCGCCTGGTGCACTCATGAAGAGCACACTGGGGACAGTCTACCTGTGAAGAATAAGATATACAGGCAACCTGACCATGTCAGGGACTGTATAAGGACAGAAGTCCAAAAGATGTTGGATTTGGGAGTTATTGAACCCTCAGTTAACCACAGATTGCAAGAGAAAAATGGGGTTTTGTGTGGACTACAGGGGTCTCAATGCAGTCACTAGGACTGATGCCCATCCCATCCCCAGGGCAGATGAGCTAATAGCTACTTTGGCCTCAGCCAAGTTTCTAAGCACATATGACCTGACAGCTGGCTACTGGCAGATCAGACTAGCTGATGATGCAAAGCCAAAGACTGCATTTTTTACCCCTAGTGGGCACTATCAATTTGTGGTAATGCCCTTTGGCTTGAAGAATGCACCAGCCACTTTCCAAAGGTTGGTGAATCAAGTCCTTACAGGCCTTGAAGACTATAGTGCAGCATATCTAGATGATATTGCTGTCTTTAGCTCCACCTGGGAGGATCACCTGGTCCACCTGAGGAATGTTTTGGAGGCCCTGCAAAAAGCAGGCCTAACTATCAAGGCTACTAAGTGCCAGATAGGGCAGCGTCAGGTTGTATACCTGGGCCACCTTGTAAGGTGGAAGCCAGGTTCAACCACTGCAGAGCAAAATCCAGACCATAATGGACTGGGTTGCTCCAACTACCCAGACTCAGGTGAGAGCCTTCTTAGGCCTGACTGGGTACTATAGAAGATTTGTCAAGGGGTATGCATCAATAGTGACACCCCTGAATGACTTAACCTCTAAGAAAGTGCCGAAAAAGGTTCAGTGGACAGCTAGTTGTCAAAAGGCATTTGATGACATGAAGCAGGCCATGTGCACTGCTCCCATTCTGCAAAGTCCTCCTGACTACTCCAAAACGTTCATTGTCCAAACAGATGCATCTGAGTTAGGGGTAGGGGCTTTACTGTCACAGTTGAATGATGAAGGTCAGGATCAACCAGTAGGTTTCATAAGCAGAAGGTTGACCCTAGGGGTGGGCGGAATTTGCGAAATCCACTTTCGCAAATTATCGCGAAAATGTTCAAAATTATCGCAAACACGCGGAAATATCGCGAAGATGCGGAAGTTTTTTTCCCGCATGTTCGCGAGATTTTCTGCATGGTTTCGGCTCGCCAACTTACCCATGTGGTTGCTCGCGGGCGCGGCCATCTTGTTTTCAGTTGTCTCGTGGTGCATGATCGCGAGAAGAAAGACGTGATCGCGCGACGCATGATGTCACTGCGGGCGCGAACTGTCGCGAGACAGCGCAAATGGCTAAAAGCAATACAACATCTCATGGAGAACGCGACCGGATCAAGAAAACTTGTCGGCAAATGCAGGGATTCAGGTAAGGCGATCTCGCGAGCGCGAGAATGTATTATTTTACAGCGCGAGCAAGAACCAGATTATCGCTAAGCTGCGGAATGCGGAAATTTTGACATTTTCGCGCTTTCCGCGGAACGCGAAAATGTCATATTATCGCAATTTCCGCGAACGGAACGAAATTTTCGTCCAGGCCTAGTTGACCCCCAGAGAGAAACGTAGGTCAGCCATTGAGAGGGAGGCCTTTGCTGTGGTTTGGGCTCTGAAGAAGTTGAGGCCATACTTATTTGGTACTCACTTCATTGTTCAGACAGACCATAAGACCCTCTTATGGCTAAAACAGATGAAGGGTGAAAATCCCAAATTGCTCAGGTGGTCCATTTCCCTACAGGAGATGGACTATACAGTGGAACATAGACCTGGGAGTATCCATGCCAATGCAGATGGACTCTCCAGATATTTCCACTTAGAACATGAAGACTCGACTGGTCAAGGTTAGTTTAATGTTCCTGCGTTTGAGTGGGGGGTGTAGGAGAGTAGGATCTGCTTCACATGTTTACCCCCACTTTTGGCTTCCTCTCTAAAATGATTCCATGTACTTTAGGTACATTACAGATTGGATATGAGGTGCCCTTGTAAGCCCCTAGTATATGGTATACTATGTACCCAGGGCATAGGTACCCCAGAGGCCTGCCAGGGGCTGAAGCATGTATTATGCCACCCCTGGAAAGCCACCCAAAATGACACCACAGGTCTGCTACTGCAGCCTGGGTAAGGTGGTGCATGCACCCCTTACCGTGATATAGGTTACCTATATCACTATATATATTCACACAAATAAACCTATAAGTACCTCCTATGGCAGGTGTTATCAATCCCGAAGGCAGAGTGCTTGGTTCTTATGTGAGAGGGAGCCCCTGCATGAGCACAGCCCCTCCGCAGCGTTCGGAGACCCTTCTCTGATGCTGTTTGTAGTGCAGCCTGACCAAATACTCTTAAGTGCATTATAACCAAACGGTAAATGCTAACTTTGGACTGGCTGCATGGAAACCTGTTGTGTTTGGTGTCAAACACCTTGGAATCATACCCCCACACCAGTAACTGGTGTGGGAGTATGATCCCACCCTTCTAGAGGGAGAGACATGACAGCACTGGTATACCCGGTAGAAACTTAATAGAGCCCTGGCATCACAAAATGGATGCTGCATCCACAGGCACGGGTCTGGCCTCCTGCTGCTGACCGAAACTCTGGCAGGGGAGGCCTGGACAATAGGTTTCCTGTCACAGGGAGGTGTAACCACCTCCCAGACAGGCTTTTGTGTATTGGGGCTGGGTGGGAGCACTACCTGAGTGCTTTGAAGTCCTGCACTGGGGGCACATTTGGTGTCCATGTGCATAGTCCAGCTCAAACCGGTTCAGGGGCTTCCAGCCCCTGCTCTGGCATGAAACAGGACAAAGGAAATGGGTGTAGCCACCCCTCTTTCCAAACCCTCCCATAGGTGGGTCCCCAGAGTATGTCCAACCCCCTACCTTAGTATAAGTATGGGACCCCTGTCCAAAGGACTTTAGATTACCCTGGGCGACACTCTGAAGCTGAATCCTGGACCTTTGATGCTCTGCTCAAGACCAGAGGACTGAAGAAATCTCCCTTGGGGTCAAGGAGTGACTCCCATGCTTGGCAGGCACCAATGAAGCAATTTGCCGGCCTGCATCATCAAAGCTCCTGCCGGACTCCGAAGTATTTGCAGCCCAGGAAGAGAATTTCCAGACATCTCAGAGGTTGACCCGAGTCCCCAGCAAAGCTGAGACCCACAGCCCTCGTGAGTAGCGTGGAACCGGAACTCCTGGTCACTGTGCATTTCTGCAAGTGCATTGACTTCTCGACGTCTCTTGAAGTCGTGCTTGCGCTGACTTGTAGCCCGCACCTCGTGCACTGAATCCACCTAAGCTTGTCAGCCTGGTCATTCCGAGTGACCCGTGGGCCACCATTTTGTGTTTTGTCTCAAGGTCCCGTCACAATCCCTGGTCCATTGACTGGTGGGTCCCTGAGGGGGTAACTTTGCATTTCCTTGGGCTTTCCTGGTTGCTCCAGATGTGCCCTGACTCTCAACCAAGTGGTGAGTCCTACAGACCTTGCTGGTCTGTACCGAAGCATCTTTCTAGTTTCTGCATGGGTTGCTGTTGCCAAGGCTTGTAGTGTCCAATCTGGGCACCGATGCTGCAGCACTCGACATTCTTTGTGGCGCAGCTAGAATCCAGCTCCTGGTCATCCTCAACACCTCCTGGTCCTCGTGGCTTAAGAGTCAAGCTTCACCTCCTTCACCTGAAATCACCCGACATTGGTGGGCATCTGCTCATCCCCTTCCTGGTCACTGGCAATTGACCCAGACTCTGTCCCCTCTGCTTTCATGTTCTTCTCATCTTCGATCCAGGCTTGGATGTCTTCGGACACTTCACATCTTCATGGCAGCAGCACTTCTTCGCCAGCTCCCATTGAAATAGACGACGCGACCTGACACCAAAAGACACCTATGCACCCGGCTTCCCTGGGTGAGGTAACAAGAGTACTCCAGTGCTCCGTGTGTGCTAGCCCTAGAACTTCCTGTCCAAAAGGGTTTGGTCCTGACTCATTTCTAAGTGTCCCTAATCTTTAAAAATCTAACCGCGACTTTCCCCATAGAAGCTAACGGGAGCTCGTGGCTGTGTTCACACACTGCACACAGCCCCCGTGGGTCCCCTGTGTCACTACCTTGGGTGGTTCCTTGGGGTTCCAGCGATTCTACAGGCTCTAGGCCTTGTGTCTAGTTAAGTCGTGGTTCTTATACCACTATTTTAGTATATGGTTTGGCTTGCCCCTAGGGCCTGACGTGTATTTGTGCAATTTTACTGTGATTATTGAAGTGTAACTTATGTGTTTTGACCTCTAGTCTCATAAAGAGACTAGTAGGGTGTGTTTAGTAATAAATACATATATTTTATATATATACCTGGTGTTGGTATCTTTCATTTAGTGACTCAAGAGATTATAGACTGGTAAAACAAGCTGCTTTACATTCCTTCAAGACTTAGCCTGAAGGCTGCTCTCCATAGCTATCACTAGGATAGCTTTCAATAAAGGTTTTCTTTAATCTATAACCAATAAGGGGTTGTTTGGACTGTTACAGGGTGCCCACTATAACTAGTGGACAGCATATATCAGGCCAACTTCTCACATATGGACCCCAGATATCTTTGGGGCGGAAAGAGCCAGGTAGTGTGCTTGAATATATTTCGCTGTTAATGTCACAATAGGCCAAACTGTTCAGCCAGCCTTGTAAAGTGGGAGTCGACTGACGGCCCCAGTGAATAGAAATTTCCCTCTTAGCAAGCAGCAGGCTGAGAGATGCAAACCTCCGGATTTTTTTAGGAAAATTAAACACATACCCCAGTAGTGCCACTTCAAGCATGGGGATGAGGGACAGCTTGGTCATGTCGCCCAGTGTGATATTTACCCCCTCCCAGTATGACTGTCGTTTTGGACAATTCTATAAATAAATATAATAAAAGAATAAAAGCATTCAGAAACTAAATCATTAAAATTAATTAAAACATCTTTTATTAAAGCAAATTAAAAAGCAATTCAATGTATAAACAATTCAGAATGTAAAAAAAGCATGCCAAATTAAAAGTTCCCAGAAATCGAAACTGCCGGATTGTTTATGTGTTCTGAGGAGTAGACGAAACAAAGCGGTTTCCAGCAACTACATATGATGTTCCCATGGGACCCAATGCAACAGATCCATAGAGCAAATATGCCCCAGTCCATCCCACTCAGCGTCTTACAAGGGATGAACAGCCAGTGTCAAGTCTGCAGAAAAAGAGCTAGGATCTAAAGCACCAGGATCCGAAGCATCCAGAAGGGATCATAGTATGCATGTAGAAGCAACAGCAAGCATGAAGACCAACGGCACAAGTGAGCCGTTAACAGACCGACCAGTAGGTCAATGTTCGGAGTTTGAGACCGTTGTGTTCCTAGGTATATGTCCAGAGCACACTCAAAAGTGCACAGACAGTGGAATATTGGCTGCAAACAGTGTAGCCAGGAAGGCCAGAAGGATAAAACCAGTGGTCATTTAGTTCCTTAGGGTGCACCAAAGGACTGGATCATTCATACATCACACAGGAGCACTTGTGGTAGTGCACTTCCAATTTGGCCTCGTGATGGTGCACCCATTGTGGAGCAGGAAAAATGAAAGCACTACCCCTACAGTTAGAAACAGGACAAGCATTAAGCCTCCAAAAATGCTTCAAAGCACAGAGTGTATGAATGTTGGGATAACTCCGAAGACCGTTTGGAAGTTTCTAACCAACCCACAGCCAATAAACTTTAAAAAGGGTGCTAACCCCGTTGACATGTTAAAAATGTGGTGCACATGCTCCCTGAAATGGTGTGGGAAATTAGTGCTGAGCAGCGACTGCATCCCAGAACAAGACCTTGCAGCTTAAAGATCAAATTTCTCCTTTGCAGATGTTAAGGCTTCATGCTTCTGGAACAATAAGGCTTTTCAGTCTGCGTAAAGCATCAAAGTGTACATTCAAAAGCTTTATTGAAGGCCAAAGCGTTGCATTCCTAACTGAGCAGGCAGGTGGAAACAGTTCTTCCGTACAACAGGTCATGACCACAGAAACCTTTATCACATAGGAAATTCCCGGATTCATCCCACAATAGCCCTGACATTCAGCATCAAGTAACTCCCATTTGAGAGTAATATGAATGCCAGACAGATCACAGCAGCTGGAGGAACCTTCAGAAAACACAACAAGTTTGTCTTAGATGCATTACATTTGCCATAAAGCGAAACTTCCCTGCAAACTGTTCCAAGGTACTCTTAGAGTCAGTACCGCTACGAAAAACCTCGGTCCCACTGTTCCTACAACGGTATTTGAAAGGTAAGATCCGTAACTTATATACGTATTCTTCTCCTAGCGCTACATACCTGCCCACTTGATGGTGTTGTAAGCAGTATTGGACGTGAAAAGTTGTAACTGTCAGAGAAATATACCTGTGGATTATCCAATCTGCAAAAGGTGTTTTTGCAACAGTGCATGGTAATTTTTCCAACTTCCTTAGGTGTAACATAGTGTATGTTGCGTCCTTCTTAGCCATGTTGGTTTGCTGTTTTGCAAGATTGTAAGATAAAAACAAGTTTAATGGCATGCGACCAGCAGGAAGTGTCTGTGTGGTCAAACTCAGTAACATGATAGTCCTAATCTGCGACTGCCCATGTTGTAAAGAAGACATGTCACTCTGCATAATGTCAATAGCAGATGACACAATGTTACCCAAGGAGTATATTCTAGTGAACAAAGTAATCATACCATTGTCAACTACTGCCAGAGCCCTTTCTAAATGTGCCTTGGCAATTTTGCGGAGTCTCTCAGCAGATTGTTGCTGTGAAACCTTCCATACTTTATAGTATATAGCATACAGAACAAGCTTTTGATGTAGTTTCGAAGGACCTAGTAAGAAGTTCTGTAGTCCCATGTCTTGAGAAAGAAGAGACAAGTGTTGTTTCACCTCAGACAATGTGAAATGTTAAAGGCAGCCTAGGCACAACTTGGCAACGTTATAGATTGTTGCCACCCCCGAGTGTTGTGTCTGCAAGTAGCGCTGGTCAGGCCTACTGATCCTAAACCCTACGTTGCTGTCAAGAAAACGTGCCTGACATCTGTTAGTGTCTAATGGCCACACTAACCGTCCCTCTTGATTGGTACATGAAGAATTGTATGCGCTGTGCAAAGCATGTTGTTTAATGTTCTCTCTGTGTAGTTTGTAAACCGTTGCAAATTCTCAAATCATGCAAATGTAGGAATGTTTGGTGCGTTCCAATCTTTATCTTGGCCAGGCCAAGACTTGATGCTTGCTGCATGGTTTTATTCAGGAAAATCATTTGGTATTGTATAAAGCCTTGTTCCCTGCTAATCATTAGATCCCATATAGATTTTAAATCAACATTGTCTGTCCAAAAATAAATTCCTTGTACAGACAGCTGGGAAATAAAAGATGCAGAATATATTATCTTTGAGTCATTGCACATAGTTTTTTTTAGCCCTTAAAGGTATGAGTTTATAATAATAGGATTGTGCCCAGAAAAATATGCAAACTTCTCTGCAACTGCATTTAAGCTATGCCGTGGTGGTGTAGGGAAGTGTTCCCATTGTGTGTAAATAAATGCTCCATGTGGAGTACTTGCTTTATGTAAAAAATGGTGATCATAATGGTGAAACCAGAACATTCATCAAAATTAGCCATGCCGTCATACATTTCTTCTGAATTAAAAAATGTTGGATCACATAGATCATCTAGCATTTCATGCACTTTATCAATGCCCCAATCATCAGAGATAGTGTTAGAAGTGATGACAGCCTGTAAGAAAATGTTAAATACATATGGAATTTGCAATATTTCAGTCGGTCCAAATATATCATATGATACCTTATCCCAAACAATTTCATCATAAACCGGGACGGCAGAAATGTTGTGTGTGATAAACAATAGGGTATTAAAACCAAATTCACCAGTTCAACAGCAGAACGTTCTGTGAGATGGTGTCCAATTCAGGAGCAAGAAAAAGACTGTCAGAAAACCAATCCAAAGGAAGAGGAAAATTACCAAAATTATAATCAAAATATATATCCACGGATGAATAAAGTATGTCTTTTTCAGCAAAATGTAAATTTCACATAGTATAACTCTGGGAGGTAGTGGTGGTTGGTCAGATGAATCCGAAGAGACAAAATCAAAGTTGATGAAGTAGCCAGAGGCAGTTCAATCTGTTTCAGGCAGCTCTGAAGGCTGTGCAGATCTGGGAGTTGACTCCAAGGGTGGTATGTTGTGGTAGATAACCTCTTTTTCTGTTTGCAGAAGTGCTATCTGTGATTCTGTACATGGTGATTGTATGGTAGTTGTTGATGTAACAGGAAAAAGTGATATTTCAGTGTTAGCTGCCCCCAGCTGATGAGAAGAAGCTTCATCACTGATCAAAGCTTCCATTGGGACTTTCTGTAGGGTGTTGAGAGGAGGCAGCTAACTACCCAGAAGCCCTCTTGGTCTGCTTTGTAGAACTGGCCACATGATGTGATTTGATGATATCTATTGACACAAATCTCTGGTTTTTGTAGCCAACAAGGGGCGGTAAAAGTACAGTTCTAGTACCTTCAACTACTAGGACAGGGAAAGACACTCTGTAGGATGGCCTGCATTCATTATTGTCCACTGTCTTCTCCTGGACTAGATCACCCATTTTTGGAATTCAACCAGAAATTGCGGGTGTGACCTTTACTTCTCCAGTGGTGGTAAGTTTCTGCTGGATGTTGCTCTGTGCGACTCTGAAGTCATTCAGTTAATGAAAAACATCCAAACGTTCTGATGTCAAATGGGGTTTCTGCTGCCACTATCCTGGGACTGTCGAGGTCTGAACCCACATCTTAACCCCAAACAGGATCTTGTAAGTAGTCCGACCACCCTGGGATTTTCTGGACAGATTGTTGAGGGCTCTCTGGACCCTATACAGGTGGTCAGCCCAACATCAACCTGAACCCAATACCCTAGATGGTAAAGACTGAATTATGTCCTGATTCTTCCTCTTCACTACTGCATTTCCCTCTGTATGAAAGGGGGAGGAGTACCACACAGTCACACCGAATCTTCCCATGGTGTCTCTGTAAGCCCTAGAGGCAAACACCGGACCCTGGTCAAAATGGAGTGTGGCTACTGCCCATGTCCAGATAAAGACTTGCAGGTCTTTTATACCAGTGGGGGTGTCAGACAATCGCTTTAGCCATATCCATGGAAATCTTAGAGTAGGAATCCACTGCTACCAAGATGGGTTTGTAAGTTCCATCTCATTGTAAGTGGTTACAGTTGTCCAGATAAACAGAAGCGAGAGGCTTGTCTGAAATCAGTCAAGGTGTTCGTGGTGGGAGAACTATGGTGGAGACATTAATCTGTTGACATATGTCACATTTAAGGACAAAGTCTTTGGCCTATTTGTATAAACCAGGGCCACCAATAGCGCTGCTGCATTAGTGAAATTGTAGCCACTGCAACCACATGTGCTGATGCTAGTCCCTCATGTGAAGCTAGACTGAAATCTAACCTGTGGTCCGAATTAGGTATTACCCGATCCCCAACTCCAGGAATCTGAGCAAACAAATTCTTTCTGCATTTAACTAGTAGGGGTATTTTGTTAGAAAGCCTTTCGGCAGATGGGTGCCTTCGCATGCAGCGTTGACAGCCATCATGATGTCTCCATCTATCCTCGTACTTGAAAGAGTAATTGCAGCAGTTGCAGCAGCTTGCACTGTTGCTTTTGCGCCTTCATCATCCATGGATTTCCTTCCAACATGTATTCCTACACACTCATGACTCAGTGTAGGTATTACATGAGTCAGTAGAAAACACTGTTTGAATTTTGCCAACTGTTTCCAGAATTGATTGTGCTTTATCATGTACCCTTAGAGTCTCTGGATCCATTCTGGGTCCAGTAGTGTAAGTACTCGTAAGTTTGGGCACAATAATACAAATCACACATTATGAGTGTAGGGAATCCAGGATCCGTATTCTCAGGTGCCAGAATTATAGCTTCCAGTTCAGCCAGCTGCGCTGTGCAATCTCTTAGTGACTGAGTGAGTGTGGAATTCTCCATCCCCCATTCTACCCTTCAAAGCAGCATATACTGCAGAGTATTGGTGATTTGTCTCTCTGGCAGTCTGTGCAGAACCGTCAGTATGGATGATGTAATCACACGGATCTAGAGGCATGACTTCATTAGACAGAGGATAATCGTTTTTGTATAGCAGATATGCTTGTGTTTGTAGTGAAGAGTCAATTTTGTAACCTAAATATGTTGCTGTTAGAGAGTTGGCCCACTGTATTCATCATAGATATAATGCTTTAGTGCTTGTAACACTGGCTTCCTAGACAGCCTCTAAGGCTGGAACCACAGTCACAATAATAATGTGTTTCCCCTGAGCCAATGACCTTTATCTCACTACAGCAGTCTGTAGTGCCATCAGAATCTTCTCTGTTGGTGCGAAATGCATTTCTGCATTGGTATATAAATGTGATTTATGTGCAATTGGTACAGTGTCTTCTTCACTGAATTGACATAGGTGTACCCTGATGCACCCGCGACTATACAGATCACCAGGTTGGTGGTGTTTACACATGTGTATAAGTGTTTGGATGCTAGCATGTCAGCTTGTACTGAATGTAGTATTTGTGTGTGTGTTCATTTGTCCAATGTGTGCTTGAAAAGTCTTGATGGATCAAGTCATAGAACGGTTTTAACGTCCCTGCATAGTCTGGAATCTCTGTTCTGCCAAAGTTTATTAAACCCAATATAGATTGGAGTCTCTTCAATGTGATAGGTGGTTGTAGAAGTGCACACTTCCCATGGAAATGTGTTGCAAGGCTTCTGCCTTCACTTGACAGCTTGCATCCTAGGAATAGTACATTGAGGTGGGCTATTTTTGATTTCTTTAAGTTTAATTTGTAGACCATGGTAGCATATCCCAAAACTGAGCAATCTATTCTAGCCCAGTGAGTTGAAAGGTCATCATCTGTAAGGTATATGCCATCGACACAGGACAGTACTTGGTCATCAAATTCTTGCAAAAGTTCTGCCAGCCGGGCTGACAACAACCCTGGGCTGTTCTTATACAGAATTGCTTTTGAGAATCTAGTGCACGCAATGCAGTCAAGTACCTGCTTTCAGGTGGTGTATTTTGGCAGAAAAGTCCATTGAAAATTGTCTGATGTAGTTTTGTATTTTATACGCATTATGTTTTAGCTGTGTTTATGTGTCTGTAATCTTGTACCAGGTATTATGAATGGTCTGGTTTCATTGCTGGAAACCAAGGATTGTTCATAGAAGATGGTACAACTTTCTATTACATCTTAGTATTCAGGTTGTGTGAGTATCTCTCTAACTTATTTTTTGGCCCCCTTTTTAATGGGGTATTGTCTTTAAGGTCATGGGATCGACCTCACTGGTATGATGAGATAAGGGGAATTGCCATCCCACCCCACATGGTTGTGGTATAATGTGGGAGCTTGCTCTAAGGTTCACTCCTTGGCACATGCTGTTTTACTCTATCTTGAACAAGGTCGGAAAAAGCAGGTAAAATGACATTTTAACCAGCATGGCAATTCATGGCAAATTCTGGTGGCCAATCCTTTTCGGCAAAGAGAATGTCATAGCTGAATGACAAATTCTCCCAAAAGAGAACGTTTCTGGGATGTTGCATATCCAACTCCTTTTGGAGTTGTATCTCGTATAAACGAAGCGGTACACTCACTCTCCTAGCTGATGTTTCCACCTGTATACAGTCATTTGTTGCTAATGCCACCAGACACTTCTTTAGATTCCGGCAAACTACTGTGACTTCTGCTGCAATGTCTGGAAGGTCAGAGCCCAGTCCCCACTCAGAAGCAGTGTCCTCAATATCCGGGGCATGCTGGACTAGATGACAGCTACCATCTTCTTTTTTAATTGAAGCTTGGAATGTTTTGGTTTGTCTTCCTGATTTATAAAGTTAGACGAGTGCTGTGAGTCCTTCTTTGGTTTCATCTACTCCTCCAATTTACGCTCCAACTGTCCACCTCTCTCTGAGCGTTTTTTGGGGTACTCGTGAAAGGAACGAGATAAACATCTATCAGTATCCTGATACCTGTGAGGTGTTTTAATATTATCACGGTTTCACAAATTATATGATTTTTCAGTGGGCTCCTGTTGGGGAGATTCACCGTGTTTTAGTCTTTTCTTTATTTTACTTATTATGCCACTTCTTTGTAGAAGATTCAGGTGCTTGCTTCGAGTTATCCTTTTCAGATTTACTCTTAATTTGTGGTTTGCTAGGTCTGGCTCCCAAATTATCTCTAACTATTGTTGCATAGGTTTCCTCAATCATTTTTGACAATTCGAGCTCTTTTTCTACTGGAGCCAAATTTGTGAAACGTTGGCATACAGCCAATGCTTCTGCTTCCCATTTATTGTTACTTAACATTATGTTGGATACTGTGTCAAAATTTCCCATCAGTTACTTCCCTAAATCCAGGGCAGGGGCTTCCCCATACTCATTTTGAATATGTTTGAGCACTTTTGGCAAAACAGCTGAGGGTGTACTGTTTGTTCAGGTATATACTGCAGCAGGGACTGTACCCCAAGTGACCAGTATTCCACTGGGGAAGCCATCCTAATTGGCAAGCATATTGTGAGAATTTTATGTTTTTTTTCTAAGGCCCAGTATGGGGAAACACTGCTTCAAGCTGATTTGTTTTTTGTGCAAAGCAAAACAGAATTTTCTCCCGTCTGATGGGAATTTTACCCATGACCGCATCCTTTTTTTGGGGGGGGTTAATTCCAGGTGTAGCCAATTGTGGTTGTGCAGCTTGAGCAGCCCTTGCAGGATTTATTGTCATTGTTCTCATGACAAATTATGTCAAACATCTATATGTTCTGATTAGATCTGTGTATAGTATACGTAGTACTGGTGCTGTCAGATTTGTGTAGTTTGGGTATGGTGTATAAATGGATAAGACTGACCATGTTGCTCCCTCCTTGCTAAGGGAACCTAGTCTGTTGTTTGTATGTGGTAGGGCATCTTCAAAGCAATTTTGATGTCCTTGGTATGTTAGTGGTATTTCTACTGCTTCGTAAGCTGTGTAGTTGTTAGGAACTGCAGCTGAAGGATGTCTGAAAAAGTCTTGAAGTTGTATTTACTGCTGGAAATGTAATCCATGAACAGAACACATCTGTCCTGAATGCTTTGTGGGCCTCAACTACGAAGGTAACATTCCCACTCTCAAGTGGCCGTCCACATGTTGCAGCATCTGGGTAACCATACGTCCACAGTTTACTGGTATGTTAATTGCTGCTTCATATTCAGCCATATGAATATGAGGGGGTCAGAGTTGGTACATCTAGGGGGGTGATCCTTTGAAAGGGTCAAGCTTGAACAACCTACAGCCAAAACATAGGATTTACCTACTCAACTGAGGAAGATTTTTCCCTAACACCACGGAAGTCTTTGATTAAGAGGTGAGTAGGGGTCTTTGGGTATACAAAAGAAAACTACTTCGGCTTTCCATTAAACAAGAACCAAAGCTAGTGAGTTGGCTGTGTCATTTTATACTTTCCAAAGTGAAACTGTGGGTTTGTTGGACAACATAAACTTCAAAACTGTGCGAGACTGATTCTGAGCATGCCATCAGGATATGTTGGCCTAAGTCTTGCTAGTTTACAGTGCACCATCTGTACCCCATACTTGACAAGGTAACAGATAGATTGTGAATCCTCAGAACATGGCAACCCTGACTCCCCAAGGTAATTGTGGTAACAGATCGAGAAACCGTTTTGTTTGGTCACTGATTTGGACCTGATTTTGAGATTTCTGAGAGAGTTGGTGCTGCAGTGCTTATTTCTGTATGGGTTGTTTTGAGCAAGGCACATACCAATTTGGAAATTTGGAGGATTAAGTGGCAGAAACTCTGTCTTTATTCCAGTGGTTGAGATTCACTGGTTTGGTACCAGAGGTAGAGCAGCTTGGGATGAAGGTTCTGGAGGAACTTTGGACACTAGGGAGATCACATCACTGTCTGTACCTGAAGATTCACTGACCATGGTGAAGGGAACATTATTTAGACAGGCCTGGACAAAGGTTTTGATTAGCAGAACAAGAGAAGTGACAAAGAGGGGACTGAAAAGGGAAGGGAGATTGTGGTGCAATTTTTAATTTCAGTGGAGGAAAAAGAGATATCCTGGCAACCATTGATGGGCAACTGGCAGGCATCACCTTTTACGCCAAATGATTCTGGGATACGAACTGAAAGGGGTGAGTTTGTGCAATGTATCTTTGAGGGAAGGCAAAGGAAAGAGGGAAGGCAAAGAACAAACAGAAAGCAATTACAGGGAGGAGTTAGGAAAGTTGTGCTATTTTGGGTCATTCTTGTTGATTTTTTTTAAAGCATTTACAGTGTGTCTGAGGTAATGGGAGCTAAGCACTATGGTGGGGTGGTTGTGGATGATACGAGGCTGGAAAGGAACAAGATGCACATCAGGGTGACTGAGAGTGAGATTGATCAGATGAAGAGCGAAATGTGGGTAAAGATTAATAGGTCATGCAAGGAAGAGATCTCTTCTGCGAATACATGAGGGCCTGAAAGGATGAGAGGGTTTAGGTTTGGTAGAATTTCCCACCATGAATGTGGGGGGAGGTATTGACCATATAGGTGTTAGGGACACTAAGGAAGTGCCTCAGGTTGGGAGGCTGGGCTGAAATATCTTTTGGGACCAATTCTTTCAGGATGGAAGTGGTAACAAAGGCACTTGTATTGGGTTGGCAGAAAGATAGGCTGAAGAAGCTGGGAAGGTGGAAGTCTAGAGACATTTGCGGGTATGTCAGACTGAAAGGCCATGGAAAGGAAGAAGCAGCGGGTAATGTTTGTGTCTTTTCTGTAGGAATGGATCCTCCACAGGTGAGGAAGAAAGAAGTGGGAATTTGCAGCCAGTCCATCATGAAGAGAGTGGGGCAGCATGGGAAGAAGCAATAGCAATGTTATGGTCATCAATTGAGGGTGGACCTCAACAAGGTGAAAGTAGTATGACATGGACTGGGGTTATGAGATGGGGTCTGTTGCTGTCCAAATTGTGAAAACTGAGGTACACTTCACCAGGACTGGATTTGATGGTGTTGTACCTGGGAGAGATTGTAATGGTGCAACCGTCAGACCTAGAATTGCTAAAGATGAGGCAAAATAATTTGTTGGTGGTGCGTGAAAGGTCAGACAAGACAGAAGGGATGTGGACACAGTTACTGCCAGGATGGATGTTCAGAGGAGTCAGAAAGTCAGTGGCCATTGCTAAAGTAGGCTAGGAGGTAAACTGGGAGGTAGTGGGTTTTGAAAAGCAATGGTATGGGGTGGTCAGACATATGGACGTAGTTTAGAAACTGCCTGTGTTGTTTCACCAAAACGGGATCCACTTATCAGTGCTGAGGATCAGAATATATATAATGAAGGTAATGGAGATGGAAAAGAGAAGCGGAATTTAAATTGGGGACAGAAATAACACCTCTGAGAAGGGTTTTTCTGGTGGCAGAACAGAGGACTAAATCTGAGGCAGGGAAAGAGATGGCCAGTTTAAGAGGGAAAAAAATCTGAAGTATGTGATTGGGGTCAGAAGGTGTGGAACCCTGGACCTATTGCAGGAAGGTGGAAGAAGAAGAGACGGAGATGCTTAGATGAAAAAACTGAAACAAGTTTGCTTCCTTTTAAATGCGTCGATATTATCCAAAGGGTTTGAGAGACAATGGAGAGGGGAAATGGTTAGGGATGGGTGGCAAGGGTTTAAAGTATTACTGTAGAACATCATTAAGAAGGTAGAGTGTGCTGCTAATCTGAATAAGTTTAATAGTGTGCACTCTTCTTGCTGTAGAGTTGGCGGGCGCTAGGCCCACATACTCGCAAAAGGATTACACGGACACAGATAGTACGGGTGAATAACTGGCCCAGAGCACGTGCGCTCGGCCCCTTTTATTGTCAGGGTCACCTGACTGGGGGCGCCTGTGGTGGGTGGGTGTTTAGTGTGTGATACAGCGGGGCAAAACACTAAAACGTATCCACCCGGATACTACATCCCTCCGAAACTTTAATGAAGGTCAAAACAATGAAGTCCGAACCTGTGAGAGAGAATACAATTTGCAAACAAAACACAACGCAATAACAATGACTTCCACGGCGTCTCTTTCGCTGTTGGCCAACCGCTGACGATGGTGTCCTTGCCGCCAGGACCACAAGTTCTCCTTGGCACGATGTCAGGGTGCCCTGAGGATGTAGTCTTTATTGGACTTGCAACGTGGAAGTGTGATCTACAGTCTCTCTCTTCCTATTCCACATCCAGTGAAAGTGCAGATGGAATGATGGTGGATCACTTATGTGTTATTTTCCACTGTACAGTCCTGGGTGAAGTACTTTCTCCATCTGGTGATTCTCTACTTTCAACGGGATTTGCAGTTGCAGGACGTCCCTTTCACGGATGCCCCTCTCTCGTGGGTGTCCACTCTCGCCGGACAACCTGAGGCCCTTTGCTGCCAGGCTTCCACTGGACCAGTGGACCTCTGCCCTTTCGCTCCAATCAGGTTGGAGGAGTCACTACGGGTCACCTCTGCGTATCCTAAGTTCCACCTGAAAGGGTGTTGGCACTTGCTCCTTTGCATGCTACCTTTGTCCTCCCAGGATTTCCAGAGCGAGCTTCAACAGTCCATCTCTCATGTCAGGACCCACTGCCACTGGTGTTCCAGAGGCCTCTGCCCCTTGGATATCCACGGTCCTGTGTCCGTCCATCCCAGAGGTGGTTGTTACCAATGGACTGGCCTGCTCGCCTATGTCATCACTGGGTGATCTTGGGATTCGCAAGTAGATGTGTACTTCCAGTGATACTGATGTTTTCCAGGCACCGTGTTCCAAAGTTCTTGCACCTTTGCACTTTCTTCTTCAGGTGTTCCCTCTCTGGTGTGTGTGTTGACCTGTCACGCACACCCCTTTACTCTTCTCCTCTCCTTTTCTTCTTTTGCCATGGCGTCTTGCCAATCAAGTTCTGTCTTCTCTTTCCTTCCTTCGTGACGTGGTCTGGTCTTCTATCCTGCTGGTCTGCCCTAACCAGGCCTCTCCGTGTAGCATGCACTCTACACGTGTCTCCCTGATCTTGTCCTCCCCTAGGACACTGCCTTCACCTCAGGCTGTGACTGGACCTGTCGTCGCGACCTTCTTTCGTTCGATTACTTATGACTTCTAGTTACTGTCGTTAGACTACTCCTCCGTCTCTTCCAGGTCCTCTTCGCAGACCTCTCCTGGGGTCCTCTTCATGGACATCTCCTTGGTCGTTCCCTTCACGGACCTGTTCTCCATTCTTCTTTTCGGACCTCTTGTCAGATCACTTCGCTCTTTGACGTCTTGTAGGCCAGCGTCATCCTTGCGACCATCTGGCAGGTCGGCTTCTTCCTCCTTGCGACCATCTGGTAGGTCGGCTTCTTCCTCCTTGCGACCATCTGGTAGGTCGGCTTCTTCCTCCTTGCGACCATCTGGCGGGTCGGCTTCTCCCTCCTTGCGACCAACTGGCTGGTCGGCTTCTTCCTCCTTGCGACCATCTGGCGGGTCGGCTTCTTCCTCCTTGGGACCATCTGACAGGTCGGCTTCTTCCTCCTTGCGGGTCTTCGTCCTTCTGGTGGTCTGCGCAACCACTTCTTCTTCTCTCCCCAGTTGCACTACTTCGTCGCGCTTCTGACTGCGCCCTTTGTTTGCTTCATTGGGTGCACTTGCTTGGTGCTGGATTCCTGACTCACCCTTGTCTTTCTGGTGGTGCTCCTGCCTTTTCCTGCTGCTGCAGCGACAACCTGTGGCCACCAGGTACCGCTGCACCTTCGTTCTCACTACGTTCAGGGCTCCCTTCTCGCCGATATCCTTCTTGCTGTCAGTGGGTTCTGCAGCTCCTTTTCCTGCGCTGCCTTTCACCTTAGATGCTCTTTAGTGTTCTCTTGACACCCTGGGCTTGCTGCATGTGCTCCGCTCACTGTAAAGGTGCCACTGATCCTCTGTGTGCACAGATACTTTGAACTGCTGCTGTTGTGTATTTTTCCCTGGCTGGGCATCATCTGTGTGAGCGAGGCAATCTTGGCTGTGTCTCCAGTTCTGTTTTCATGCTTTCTTCTTCACCCTTTGTCCTTGGAGGCAAACACTTTCCAGCCTTGTGGCTCTCTCTCGGTCAACCCCTCTCTGGGGTCATAGTAGCCAGGAACTGTCTTTGTGCAAACTCTGTGCTCTCCTGTCACTCTGTCCCTGTTCTGTTGCACTTTGTCTGTCCAACGTGTGCGTTACCGCAAAATCGCCACTAGGTGGCAGTGCTACATTCTCTTTCCTCATCTTCGGTATGCCTGGGCGGTAAATTTCGTTCCGCTCGCGGAATTTGCGATATTTTGACATTTTCGCGTTCCGCGGAGAGCGCGAAAATGTCAAAACTTTCGCTACCTGCCGTGAAACGGAAGTATTTTTCTTGTTTGCGCTTTAAAAATGCACTCTCGCGCGAGCGGTCGCGACTTACCGGGTCCCTGCGTTCGTCGATGAGTTTTCCTATCCGTTCGCGCGCGCCACAAAATGTTGGATTGTTGGTAGTCGGTCACGCTATCCCACGAGAGTTTGCGATTGCGAACACGTCATTGCGATCGCGAACAGAAAATAAGCATCGCGAGCAAGATGGCCGCGCCCATTAGCGACCGCATGGGCAAGTTGGAGATATATTTTCCCGCGGGCACGCAAAAACACATCGCGTACGGGCGGGAAAAGCAATATCCACGTCTTCGCGAAAGTTTCACATGCTCGCGGAGATTTTGCGCAATTTCGCGATAATTTGCAAAAGTCAATTTCGCAAATTCCGCCCACACTTAATCCTCGGAAGCTTTCCACATGGTGCATGCTTAGTACTTCCTTTCTGGGACCTTGCTGCTTTACTCCCGGTCCTTCTTTTGAAAATGCTGTGGTTCCTGTTGTGCTTTCCCCGGTAAGTCCTTTCTATTCTGGTTTCTGTCCTTTTCACTTCTCGCACGCGCTCTGGGCACTGATGCGGCACACCTGTATATCGGCCCAAGCAGCTTCACCACACTGCTGGCCTCGCTCTACTGCCACTTTACTTTCTTTCACTTTTGGGCGGCACCGGGCACACACTGTCCCTTGGTGCACTCTGCCCCTTGCAGCAGGCTCATCGCGCTTCACTGGTTGCGCGGGGACACACGATGCTACCGGCAATCTGTTCACTTTGCAGGGGGGGCTGGCTTCAGTATATGCTGGCCGCCCTTACCAGCCACAGGCCGCCCCCTGTCTCGTGCTTGTTCTCCCTGCCCGCAGCAGCCTCTCTGCTCACATGCTGCGCGATGGGGGGGAGAAAGTCGGTGATGCTGCCAGAGCCTGCCTGCTCCGTTTTGGGCAGTTTCAGATCATACGGGGGGTATAGCGGACCTTAGCGGGGCCTCGGGGCAAACGTTATTCCCCCTCCTGCGTCCCCTTACTTGTTGGGCGCAGCAGCCAGCCATTCACTTTTCATGGCTTCCCGCCCCTTGCAGCAGGCCTCTTCTCTCCCAGGCTGCGCAGAGGGGTGCTGGCGTCACTCCTATTGTCCACGGGCAGCACGCTTTCCTTCTTCTGCTCCCCCTCCCACCCACAGAAGCTTCATTCAGTCCACACGCTGAGCGGGATGGGGGTTGGAACTACAGCCTGGGCACACAGCAGCCTTACTACGGGCTAATGTTCCCCTGTTGCCGCAGATGCGGGGTGGGCTCCCGCTGGCCTCCTCACATTCTGGGTCACTTCTCGTTTCATCACAGCCCCTTGCTCACTCACCGGGCTTGCCGCCTGCCTGGCAGGTCGTCGTGGCCGATGTGGGTGGGCTCCGATCGGCTCGCTCTTCTCCCCGGGGTATTTCACACTCCCCCGCGGCTCTTCACATCGGTGCGGGGTGAGCTCCCGATCACCTTCCGCCCTTCATGCAGGCCCGGGGCTTTCGCACACACCTGGCGGGCGCCTCTGCACAGAGGTAGTTTTATTGCAGGCACACGAGGTGCGGGGTGGGCTCTCGGTCACCTCGTCTTCACCCTGGGGCTTGCACACGCCCCGCGGGCTTTCGGGCCCGTTCCGCGCTGGCTTCTGGGGGTGCCGTCGACACAGGCATCTCTCCCCCCCTTTTCCACAGCTGCTGGGGTGCTGCACGCACGGGCACAGCCCCCTCGTCGCCAATGTAGAGTTGGCGGGCGCTAGGCCCACATACTCACAAAAGGATTACACGGACACCGATAGTACAGGAGAATAACTGGCCCAGAGCACGTGCACTCAGCCCTTTTTATTGTCAGGGTCACCTAACTGGTGACACCTGTAGTGGGTGGGTGTTTAATGTGTGATACAGCAGGGCAAAACACTAGAACGTATCCAGCCGGATACTACACTTGCCTCCAATCATGCGTGCAACGCCCATTGGGCTCAAAGGGCTTCGCCCCCCCCCCCTCCCCCCTCAAGTGTGGCAGCCGGGGCTGAAACAGTTTCCCGGGCACACACACAGCCAGCCGCACTGAGTACTTCAAACATCTTTAAAATACCATTTACTTGCTAACGAGGCTTTGTTGTGTTTTTCACCCCTTCTTAGAGCCCCTGCATCTCCACTCTGCATTTTGCTGGAAGAAGCAGCCACCCCCCCCCCTCCCCCGAACTTTTTAGTAACCCCCCCCCGCTCTAGTTGCGTTTCTGCCTCCAATGAAGCAGAACACACAGTGTCCTTGAGAGGACCCTCTCTCAAAGTGGGCCCCGCCCGTGGGGCTCGGAGTCGGCCTCTCAACGTTGATTGTGGGAGGGGACATGGGGTGACGTTGAGATAGCGGTTTAGCTAGGACCACCATATCCCTACATCAGTCTGCAAGTAAGATAAGAAAGTAAGCAAAATGTCACATTTTGTTGAGGTAGGAAGGGCAGGTTATTATGTGCGAATGCGTTTATTTGCCGTGGTAATGATGATGGTCGCTGGAGCAGGCAAAGCATGAAGCTCAAGATAGCCAGGAGGAGAGAGGCAATTTAAGAGAAAGCAAAGGACTGAATACATCATTGGATTCGGACGGTATGGCCGCCAGGGCCTGGTGCGATCAGGCGAAAGAAGAATAAAATGACAGTGATGAAAAAGTGAATTATGTTTGCCTCTTTGTATGTGTTTAAACATGGCATAGTTATCCCAAGGGGTAGGAGAGACGGAGGGGTGGGTTATGGTTAGGGGTGGAGGTGCGGATATAGGGGCATATTATCAAGAAACGGTGTTAAAAATATCGCCAATTTAGCGGCAGAAAACTGCTGCTAAAACGGCGATAATGGGCTTGATAATATGCCCTTTTGAATTCCCATAGAAGCCCATGTTCTGGTGTCAACATGGGCTTCTATTGGAATTCTCAAGGGCATAATATCAAGCCTATTATCTTTAGCGGCCGTTTTCGGCCGCTAAAGCGGCGATAATTTTAACGCCGTTTCTTGATAATATGCCCCATAGAATGTCGGAACATCGTTAGGAAGTTTAGTGTGTCGCTAAGCCACGAGCATTAAACATTGTGAGCTCTGTTTTCTTCCAGTGAAGTTGCCTTTTCCACAAAATACATGTGCGTAATTGAGTGATCCCTCTCCCAAGGTAAAATTGCCTTTATTCATATGTGGATGCAAACTAGAAACAAACTCTGACATTTAACTATTTTTCTTTGGCCCTACCACAAATTGAACTTTTTAGATGTGAAAGTTCTTTGACTTTTACTCTGACAGAACATCCCCACACAGAAATGGCGACTGACTGACTGAGGTATTTCGGCGTTCCTGGAACTCGAAGGTCTCGTTGCAGACATTGCTCAATACTAAGTTATCCATCAAGCCGGGTAAGCGTCTTCGGGGAGGAGTGGTAACAACCCTACAGTGACAGAGATCAATGAGCAGAGGAGACATGCTGCCAGGGCTCGCGCTTCCCACAGATACATAGACAGTGTAGAGAGACAGGCCACGTGCCAGCTCACCTGGCGCTCTTACGTGAGAATGCGGGCTTTTGTATGAAGGCTTCAGACCCCGGTGTCTACAAGGGATACCCGCAAAGCAGAATATGGCGGTCACTAGTCAGAAACAACAGAGAGCAGGTGAGTAAAATCAGCGTGACCACAGCACAAGCACTCCTAGAATGTGACTGACTCTGAACTGAACATTTTACAGAAAAGTCTAAAGTGGACGGGCAGGAAATTAAACGATGCGCCATGCTCCTTGCGGTGATAAAAGGAGATATAAACCAAAAACGATGTATGTATCCCACACTGGCGTCAAAACGAAACACCGTGCTTGGAGGCTTGTTACCTAAGCATTATTCAGCACTAAACATTTTTTCTGTTTCCTATCTGACCCAAAAATACCTTCCATAAATCTGAATACCTAGTTCTAATTAAAAAAAAATCAAGCATGTGGAATGCCTTTCCGCTGTGAAAAGAATCCTTTTTTATAAAGTTTACATGGACTTTCATGTGAAATTATGATTCATGGCAAAATACTTGCTCTAATTGGACCTCGATTGCATATAGAGGTGCATATAGATGTATAAGACACAGGCGGCACCAGGACTGGTTTGATTTCCAAATGCAATTGCACTGAATGGCCAAGTGCAAAAGAAAAACATTTTGACCGGTAAGTTAATCGAGACATAGGTCTTTACAATAATACGTTTATTGTTTGATCATGAAATTATTACAGTGGGTATAAGAAAGGCAATTAGCTGTTTGCACGATACATTTATATTTTGATATATACAGTAGGTAAAAAATCCCTTCAAAGTTGCTCTAAAGAGTAAATATGAACGAGGCCAGATGCTAGGTCACAGGAGTGGGTCACTAGTGCAACTTAAAAAACAAAGTGGCATAGCTGTTCATTAGTCCACTGGTAAAATAGTTTAAAAAGAAGAGTCTCAAAAAAGCTAAACTGTTCCGTGGTATGCTGCAGCAGTGTAATCTAATATGGCTTTACAAGTGCAGTTATAAAATAGTGCATACCGGTGGAATGTAAACCGATTTTGGATACATAATTTTAGGGGTAACGCTCATAACATCATATTCAGAATGCAATGCTTTCGAATTACCATTAAGGAGATGTTCTTCAAGCCTCAGGGTTTCATATATGTGGAGTACGTGCATAGATTGTCGCAATGGAATTATGTATACTTTAGTTCAGAACTGAATCATTTTGTAATGAAATGGAAAAAGCTACTGAACTACGGCACTTGAACAGTTCCAGCATTAAAGAAAACACTACATTAGAAATGGTCTACTATGTTCACAAAATATTTGGATACCATTCAATAAAAAACTTTATTTATTTCCTACCGGCGACCATATACCTTTAATTCTGCATTTTGATTCATCACGTTAGAAGAAAAAAAGAGAGATGGAGAGATTAACACTCCCTTGCTAGAAATTTAAAAAACCTCTCTGAGAAACAGGTTAGAAGGGGAAGAAAAAGACACAGCAACCAGGGGCATAGGAGACACTAACTTTCTGGGGGGGGGGGGACACAAGGACAACCATCTGGACTTTCCAGTGACCCGATATAAATCGACTATTATCTGAGAACCGTACACTCCGTTAAACTAATACACTCGCATAGTTTTGTAGTGAAACATTGAGAAAGGCAGGCATGCAGTCTCAGTTTGCAAGTATGCTTTAATTTTTATTTACATTCACATAGTAATTAGACCAAATGTGAAAAAACATGTTTTTGAATGTTACATCTTCATGCACCAAGCAAACAAAGGTGGGACGAAAAACGAAGAATAAACTGAATGCTCTTTGCGACATTCCTAAACCTCAAAATACAATTGGACTAATATTGGAGTGTAATGGAGACAGGCTACAAGCACACAGAGCTGTAAGAACAGAGAAATGTCCACGTTGTAAAAGTGGCATATCTAAAATAGTAATATGAAATCAAACCTTACCAGTATAGAAGATTTATCATTGCCATTCCAAAGATGCAAAACATGGCACAGGTACTCCTTTCTAATCCGGAATTACAGCTCAAAAGAGTGTATTGAGGAATTCCCAATGTTTATCAATGAGAGGAGTATGCCTCACAGAAGTGAAACACGAATGTAGGTGTTTTTTTCACTACAAGGACATGCAAAACCTAAAAGTACATGTCCTACCTTTTAATATCATAGCACCCTGCCCCATGGGCTACCTAGGGCCTACATTAGGGGTGAATTATGTGTAATAAAAGATAAGTTTAAGGCTTGGCTAGGGGTTTTTAATACCAAGTTTACATGGCAGTAAAACTGTACACACATGCTACTTGTGTGGGTGGCACAAACAATGCTGCAGACCCACTAGCAGCATGTCATTTACAGGCCCTGGGTATATGGTATACCACTGTAATAAGGCACTTATAAGTAAATTAAATATGCTAGTTGTGCATACACCAATGTTACCATGTTTGGGGGAGAAACACATGTACTTTAGCACTGGTCAGCTGTGGTAAAGTACTCAGAGCCCTAAGGCCAACAAAAAGAATAAGCAAAAAGAGGAGGTAAACATGCAAAAGGTTTGGGGAAAGACCACCCTAACGCTGGCAGGTCTATTAGTATGGTATAGGATTCTGTGTGCCTGAGTATTAAAGTCAGTTGGATCCCTTTTGGAAACCCCTGGTTTAGCAGGGCACAAGAAGGAGAGCGAGAATAGTTTCTCAAACACTGGAGGTTTGTCGCCTGCATTGGTGTGACCGGAGGGTGGAAAAAACCATTCATGCATCGTAAAGTATGAAACACAATACAGAAACTTGTGTTGTCTAATCTATGAGAAGCGTTATTGCAGATGGATGATACGAGTGTAGAGTGCACTCAAATCACATTGTCTTGCACAAAAATATAAGAAGCCCTATGAGATAAATTTGCAATAAGAATTAGCCTTGTGTGGAATGCTCACAAAAATAGGATACACAGTGTTAGTGTGGAAAATAGATGCTTACCAATGTAAAAAGGCCTGCTGTGCGAGACACTTATGAGAAGCTCACAGAAGATAGGTATAGTGAGATATGCAGAATGAGGTGTGTGGCAAAGATCAGATATGAGGTGTTTGTGAAGAACACCAGAAACATAGTGTTTGTATGTGAAGCTTACAAATGAATAGAGTGGGTGGAAAGTTACAAATCAGCAGTGCATGGATGCAATAAAGCACAAAAGCTTTGTTATATGGAAGGCTCACAAAAACTATAAAATGCTCAAAACAAGCAAATATGCCTTGTGCTAGGATTATTCGAGCCAAAATATTGAGCATTTAAGTGCAACAATAATTAAAGGCATGGAGGCCTTGCTCGAGACTATGATGATTTATTTACAAGTGACATTTGGAGAGTTGCATATTAACAGTGAAGTAATCTTTGGGGAATAGTTATTGCAACCAAGAAAAAAGGTCAGGTGGGCAGGATAACTTGGATACGGATGGTGATGCACCAGAAGAAAAGCCAGGAGTGTCCTGGAGGAGTCTGAAGACCCCTTACTGGAGAACTCTTGTCTCCCAGGGAATAGCTCTAGTGGCACAGAGGGATGGCCTTGAGGTAGCACCCCCTTTATTCCTCAAGGAAGGGTACAAAGTGTCAAGGGGAGGTCCAGGTCCTCCTCATTTAATTCAACCTCCTCTGTCACTTCCATAGGGACCTCCATCACTAGCAAGAGAGAGGATTCTTTAGAAAAGGAATACCACCTGCTTAATGTTTAGAGTTCCATGCTCAGAATCAAGAAGGAACAGTTGGCCCTAGATAAGTAAACCCTAGAAGTACAGAGGGCTAGGAAGAATTTGGGATTAGAGTCCCATGGTGGCAGCACTAGTGAACCTAGAGTTAGGGAACACTCCTTTGACACTAGGAACTTGAGCAAGGTAGTCCCTCCTTACCGGCAGGGTGATGACATGCATAAGTGGATTACTGCTATGGAGAGGGCCTGTATAGTTCAGAAGGTTCCTCGGGCCAGTGGGCAGCTATCCTGTGGCTCTCCTTTGCTAACAAAGAAAGAGACAACCCCTTGACTGTGAAGGAAGAAGATGCAGACACTTACAAAGTCTTGAAGAGTGCCCTCTTAGAAGGTTTTGGTTTAACCACTGAGCAATACAGGGTTAAGTTTAGGGACACACAGAAGGCACACACCCAAAACTGGGTAGATGTTGTAGATTGTGCTATTAGGGCTCTGGAAGGCTGCCTCCATGGAAGTAGTGGGCATGATTATGAGGAACTGTACAATTTACTTGTGAGGAAGCACATCCTTAACAACTGTCAAAATCAACAACTGCACCAGTACATGGTGGACTCGGATCTGACCTCTCCCCAAGAACTGGCAAAGAAGGCAGACACGTGGGTCTGCACCAGGGTGAAACAAAAGTCTCATGGTGGTGGTGACCATAAGAAGCAATATTCTTCTAAGGCCCAAGAGAAAGGTGGGGAGAAATATGAAGACAAGAAAGAGTCTTCTGAAGGTCCTCAAAAATCTTCCTCTGGGGGTAGGTCCCATTCTCCTTACTCCTCTAACAGAAACGTTGGTGCTATTTGTCTAAGGAAAAAGGCCAAGGGACAAAGGATGCTGATTGCTCTAAGTCTAGCACCAATACTGCTACTACTACTCCTAAACCTCCTAGTGCCCCTAGCAATAGCACTGGTAGTAGTAGTGCCCCCAAGAGTTTAGCTGGGTTAACCTTGGGTACTGAAGTGGGTTCTGGCCTAGTCAGGACACCCACTCAGACTGTTTTAGTCTGTGATGGTGGCACTGAGCTTGCCACCCTTATTGTGAGTCCCACTAAATTAGGCAACTACAGACATCAGCCTCTCATCAATGGTCAGGAAGCTGTGGCACACAGGGACACAGGGACCAGTGTCACTATGGTGACAGAGAAACTTGTGTCTCCTGAGCAGACTCTACTTGGTCAGATTTACTAAGTGACCAATGCTAGCAATGTCAGGACAGATCATTCCATGGCAGTTGTCAGTCTCAGCTGAGGAGGAGTAACTGGCCCAAAGAGAGTTGTGGCATCCTCCAATCTACCTGTGGACTGTCTACTGGGCAATCATTTGGAAACTTCAGCCAGGTCTGAAGTGGAGTTCAGGACTCATGCAGAAATGATGGGAATTTCAGCCAGAGTCTTTGCTATCACTAGGGCTGAGGCAATGCTGTTAGGCACTGAGGGAGCTCTGGATTCTGAAGAAATGGACCAGCCAGCTCCCAAGAGAAGGAGCAAGAAGGATAAAGATGTATCCTCCTCCCAGATTCCCAATGAGAATCAGCCTCCTGAGGGAGATGACCTCAGTACTTGTGGAGGAACTGTCCCCGAGGAGCTTGGGCCTGACAAGGCAGAGCAACTGGGGGCAGGGGTCCTTCAAGGGAAGACTTGAGTCTGGAGCAGAAGGCCTGCCCCTCTCTTGAACAACTCATCCATCAAGCAAGGAATGTCAGTGTGTCCCACAGGACTTATTAGGAAGAAGAGAAGGGCTCCTGTTTTCTGAAAGTAGAGACCCCAAGCCTGGTGCCACCAGGAGGTTGGTCATGCCTCCGAAGTTCAGGGGTTTTTATTGACCCTGGCACATGACATTCCCCTTGCAGAACATCTTGGGTGAAGCAAGACTTGGTACAGACTTGTCCCTCACTTTCACTAGCCCCACATGTTTGAAGACACCAAGGAGTTTTGTTACTCCTGTGTCACCTGCCAAGCCAGTGGTAAGTCAGGTGACACTACAAAGGCTCCCTTAATCCTACTACGAGTGGTTGGGGTTCCCTTTGAGAGAGTAGGGATAGACATCGTGGGTCCCTTAAACCCTTCAACAGTATCAAGAAATAGTTTTATCTTAGTGGTGGTGGACCATGCCACTAGATATCCAGAGGCCATTCCCCTTAGAACCACTACAGCTCCTGTAGTGGCCAGGGCCCTCTTGGGAATCTTTTCCAGAGTTGGGTTCCCTAAGGAGGTCTTGTCAGACAGAAGTACTAACTTCATGTCTAGCTACATCAATGCTATGGGACTCCTAGAAAAGCTGAGGCAAAAATGAGTTGTCTTACTACCTTCCCTTCTCTTTCGCTACAGAGATGTTCCTCAGAAGTGGGTGGGCTACAGCCCATTTGAACTTCTGTTTGGACATCCAGTTATGGGTACATTATGTCTAGTCAAAGAAGGATGGGAGCAACCTCCCAAGCCTCCTAAACAAGACATAGTAGACTATGTTCTGGGCCTGCGTTCTCACATAGATGAGCATATACAGAAGGCCAGTAAAACATTGAGGCCAGCCAGCAGCTTTAGAAAGCTTGACATGACCAAAAGGCTGTACTTACTGTTTACCAGCCAGGACAGAAAGTGTGGGTGTTGGAACCTGTGGCCACAGCAGCTCTCCAAGAGAAAGGGAGTGGCCCCCAAACTATACTGGAAAAGAAAGGTGAGGTCACCTACTTAGTTGACCTAGGTACTCCAAGAAGTCCCCAGGGGGTACTTCATGTGATCTGCCCAAAACCTTTTGTTGACAAAGTTGACATGACCTTGTCATGGCCACTGATGGGGGACAAGAGGAAGAGAGTGACCCTCTCCCTGATCTTTTCTCTCAGGACCCTGTTGATAGATTAGTTGAATGAGTTGCCTTGGCAGACAGCCTCGCTGATCAACAGCAAGCTGCTTGTGGACAGGTTCTCAGTTTTCTGGTCTCTTTTCTCTGACCCAGTCAAACCACCTGGTGTACCCATGAAGTGGACACAGGCGACAGCCTGTCTGTGAAGAGTAAAATCTACAGACAGCCTGACCATGTCAGAGATTGCATCAGGACAGAGGTCCAAAAGATGCCAGAGTTGGGAGTCATTGAGCCTTCAGATAGCCCTTGGGCTAGTCCTGTAGTCCTTGTACCAAAACCTTACACCCACGATAGTAAGAAAGAGATGAGGTTTTGTGTTGACTGTAGAGGCCTCAATGCAGTCACTAGGACTGATGCCCATCCAATTCCAAGGGCTGATAAACTGGTTGATAGTTTGGCCTCTGCCAAATATCTCAGTACATTTGACCTGACTGCTGGTTATTCACAAATCAGACTCAATGAGGATGCCAAACCAAAAACAGCATTTTCAACGCACAGAGGGCATTATCAATTTATTGTGAAGCCTTTTGGGTTGAAAAATGCACCTGGCACATTTAAGAGGCTGGTGAATAAAGTCTTCACAGGTCTGGAAGTCCATAGTGTGGCAAATCTAGCATTTAGCTGTCAAAAGGCATTTGATAACCTGAAGCAAGCCATGTGCTTTGGTCTAATTCTGCAAAGTCCTGGCTACTCCGAACCATTCTTTGTCCATACAGATGCTTCTGAGATAGGGATAGGTGCAGTATTGTCACAGTTTAATGCAGAGGGCCAGGATCAACCAGTATCTTTTATACCAGAAAGTAGACCCCCAGGGAGAAGCATTGGCCAGCTTCTGAGAGGGAGGCTTTTGCTGTGGTCTGGACAAGAAGTTGAGGCCATACCTGTTTGTCACTCACTTCATTGTTTAGACAGACCATAAGCCCCTCCTATGGCTCAAACAGATGAAGGGTGAAAACCTCATACTTTTGAGGTGGTCCATTTCCCTACAGGGGATGGATGCTTCAGTGGAGCATGGACCTGGGAGTCACCATGCCAATGAAGATGGACTTTCCAGATATTTCCACTTAGAACATAAAGACTTAAATGGCCAAGGTTAGCCTCAGCCTTACATTTGGGGAGGGGGGTTGTAGGAAAGTAGGATATGCTTTCATGGTTACCCCCACTTTGTGCCTGGTGTCAGTGTGTTTTGACTGTAGACTGCTGGGATCTCGCTAGTCAGGACCCCAGCAACTGTGCTCTCTCCCCCAAATTGGCTCTGGTAAGTACTTTGGTACATCCACAACTGGCTACTGGTATACGCTTATAAGTCGCTAGTATATGATACTAAGGTAGCCAGATCATAAGTACACCAGAGGCTCCGTGGGCTGCAGCATATATTTTGCCACCCATGGGAGTCAACTTAAACTTGACTACAGGCCTTCCGTTGCAGCCTATCTGTGATGGTGCTTGCACTTCTCACAACAGATATAAGTTTCTTATATCTGAGGTCACTGCGCTTAAAAACTATTAGTCACCCCTATGGTAGGCAGGGTGCTTGGTTACAAATGTGAGGGTGACCCTGCATGAGCAGGAAACCACTAATAACCCCAGAATTGATTCTCCAGGCTTTGTAAGAGCGGTCAGCCATTTTAAGCTATATAGTGAACATCAGTTATTACGAGATGTCTTACTATATAATAGCTGCACTGGACCTGGTCATGTTTTGTATCAAACATTTTGGAATCATGCCCCAACACCGATTCCGGTGCTAGAAGAATGATCTCAAGTACTGGGGGGCTCCTTAGGGGACCCCCTGAACTCCACGTAACAGCCTTTCAGGGTCTGCCAGCAACCTAGTGCTTCTGCTGACCACAGACACAATTCTGCCCTCTTGCTGCTGAGCTGAGCTTGCACAGGGAAAGGTAGAACAATAGGTTTCCTGTCACTGGGAGGGCAAATTTGGTGCCTTCCTTGCATACTTCTGTTTGGGACAGTTCAGGAACCCCTGGTTTCCACTCTGGCATGACACTGGACAAAGAACAGGGGAGTATCCTCCCCTTTGTCCAGCCCCTCCTCTGGGAGGGACACCAAGTCATTACAACCCTTGCCCTAGTGTACTTAAGGGCTCATCCGTGGGTAGGTCCTCAGATTCTTTGTGGAACAAGACTCGCCTCTGAAACCAAGACACTCTTCGACTGTTTGGACATTTGGACTTCGTCGGACTTCAACTGAACCCGATACTGCATCAAGGAAGACTCCTACTGCTCCTTGTCTCACTGTTCTTCAAGTCTTCTGCATCATCTGTGTCTGTGCAGCATCCAGGTTCTCCAGAAGTCCTGTGGGCATCAAGGACATCCGAAGTAATCTCCCTGGGCATGAAGGAGTCACTCCCCTGCATCAGCAGGCACCGCAACAAAGCTGACCGGTCTGCTGCTCCTGTCATCCAACGGACTTCTCGATGCCCAGCAACACAGGTGGCAGTTTTACAGCTCTCAAGAGGTTTGTCCTGTCTTCCCTGCAATTTGGAGGACAGTATCTCTCATCAAAGCCACTGGGACCAAACCCATGTGCACTGCGTCGACTTGTCGTTGCCAAGGCTTGTTCACTCTGCACTCCAGAGATCTTTGGGCTACAAGAAGCTTCAGCCTCTAGCACCTCATCCCTCAAAGATCAGCATCCTCACTGCATCCTCTGCACCATGGGCCTCCTTCATTGGTTAGCTGCCTGAGGTCCTCTTGCGACTCCTGTGCCTTCGACCTGTGGGTCCTACCGGGGTCTTTCTTTGCTTCAGTGGGCTCCCCTGCTTGCTCGGGGCCTGCTCTGGTTAGTTACTGGTCCCAATGTTTGCATCTTTTTGCTTTCCATGCCAGTTGCGGCTACCAAGGTTTGTTGGTTCTCCCGCTAGACACCGACCACCTGAACACCGACCCACAATACTGGACAGCTTGGTCATGGCTCCTGGTCTTCCGCAGCATTGCCTGGTTCTCACAGATGCAGCAACAAGGTCACCGTCTTCACTCTTGAACCTCCCAACATCGGTGGGTATTGTGCTTCCATGCCTCCTGGTCACTTCCAAATGGCATAGACTCTGTTGTCTCTGCTTGCAGGTTCTCTTCTTCAAGAATCCACTCTTGGATTCCACCGACTCCTTCACATGCTTCTTCAGAGGTATCTTCTTCGAAGACTTCCATTGTCGTCTATGGCAGGTTCCGACGTCTCTTCACCCCTAGGCACCAGGCTTCCCTGGTGCAGGTGACCTAGTTCCTGGGGCATCCACGGGTGGGGTGAATCTCCAACCTCCCATCTTCCAAAGGGTTTCTTCGGTGTCCTCTGGGAAGGGTCCTTCTTCTGTAAAACTACAACTGCAACTTCTCCATTGACTTCCATTGGGCTTGAGGCTTTGTTTCCACTCTGCACACATCCTCCGTGGGGTTCCTGGGTGCTTACCTTGGCTAGTTCCTTGTGTCCCCATCTCCTATGAGTCTTCTGGTCCAAGTCCTGTTCTCCTTGAAGTTTGCATTCTACTTTCTAAGTATATGGTTTGGTCTTCCCCTGGACACCAGTGTATATTTGTGCTACTTACTTAATTATTTTGAAGTATTCTTGTGTGTATTGTTGATGTCTCCGGGTAGGATATATACCAATGTGTTATTGATAGTGTTGCATAATTAATAGCCTTTTTTTAAATAAACACTGTGTGGTTCTTTTTCATATAATCTACACTGTCGATTAAATGTGGTAAAACAAGCTACTTTGCAGTCCTTCAAGATAAGCCTGAAGGCTGCTCTGCAGAGCTACCAATTTGAGAGCTTTCTATGGTTATCAAAGACCACTAAAATCACCATAAGTGTTACCTGGATTGGTGCAAGGGGCAACACTCCTGAGAGTGTACACCATATACTAACCCAGTCTCCTGCAACCACCAACACCACTTCTCTAATATACTTCTCCCACCAGGGCACAAGTCCTAAAAAAAGAAGTGGGGCACTAACCAACTTAGGCAGTATGTAAGTAACATCACAGTGCATGACATTGCACATGACATCACAACCCATGGCCTCACAGGTAGTGATATCACAAAAACATTACATCAGTTTCTAAGACCGCGCATATGTTAAGCAGGTCTATCATGAGTACATTCAAGCGCATTACAATATTTAACAAATAGAGGTTTACGTTGGAGTTGTGCCAAAAAAGTAAATCAACCTCCGGTGCAAGATATAGGCCTCCACTGATACATTTATTTATTAAAACTCCGCCTGAAAGAAATTGGCAACAAGGACAAATGTGGCTGTATATCTGTTCTGCTTAATTGGTTGCAAAGTCTACATTTTAAAATATCTTAAAATATCTTATGGGGTTAAGGCACCTGCTGCATAGATCTTTATGTACCCAGTAAATCGCAGGAATTAATAATAATAATGGTAAGATAACTCTGGAGGTTAATGCTCTTGCTGGAGAGGCAGGTGTTTTGTCTAGTCTGAATTTTGATTCAATGTAGCATAGAGGGTTAGAATGTCTCACCCAAAGCACATCATGTGACACAGATGACGGATTTTTGTTTTATATTGATGGGTAAGTGGGTTATTGCTTTTAACACAGAGATCCTTTAGTTACTTGCAGTTCATAAATTGTTATCCTTCTAATATAGCAAAGCGAATTATAAAGGAAAGGACATGTGAGTCCTACACCTTGTAACCCTCATTAACTTATGTAACACATCCTGTAAATTGATTTACACACATATGGTTTGTATGTGTGATTTAAAGCGCTCCAACACCCTGGATTGGGTTGAGAAACGCTATATAAGAAATAAGACACAAAATAGTGGTATTTAAATTATTATTTGTGTAAATATTAGGACAGACAAACACATCTGACACAACATAATGCAAGATGTGTACTTAGACTATGGCTGATGCTAATTGTTATCATGTTTCAGGGCGAGGTTCAACTGCTCTAAATAAACATTTTCACAAAACATTAGACTTTAGAGTGGCTGAATTGCGCATTGTGAAACAGTCAAATGAGGTAGGGTCCCAGCTGAGGAGGGGCAGGATGCAGTCAGTAATTAACAAACTACCTCTCTTCCTTTGTCCTGTAAGTTGACTGCATGCAGTGGTGGCGGCGGTGAGGACCAGGTGGGAAAAATTCCTTGAGCTTTTGTGCACAACAAAAGGGCAAAAGGGAAGGTCACAAGTCAAGTGCAGGGCCATTAGCACGTCAAAGCACTCTCGCTTTGGCGTGCTAATGGCCTTGCCAGAGAGAGGGGAAATTCTTTCGTCCCCTCGTCCCCCTATCCTTGTCTCCAACGTCCCCCCCACTCCAAAATCTGGGGTGGATATATCCCTCACGTCCTCCACGCTTCCGACGCCCATGACAACAACCCATGAATTATGGAACAGGAGAAAAGAACGCACAACGGGGAAAATTAAAAAAGGTAAATCTACATGTGGAGATCTCCACACGCATAGATTTTTGCCTCTGCCTAGGTGTAATTCGCCATCTGGGTGTAATTCATGAATAGCGAGTGGATATTTTCACCTAGCAGTAGTGATATATCTCCTCACCTCCTTAGATGAATGGGTAGGGACACATGTGACTCAAAATGTGAATGTAAAGTTATTACTAGTAACTTTAAGCACAGTTTTAAGATGTAAAATTGCCAAATGTTGCTCCACATAGAGTAGGTGGAAATCTCCTGCAATATGAGGTAGAACCACAAATTGAAAAGAATTGGGAAATTGAAGAACTGTGCATTGTGTGAGTATCCTCAAAGTGCAGTTATTTCACAGATTTTTTCTCATACAAATTTTTCTTTTTGTTTAGGTGCAGCTGTTTCTACCAGTAGCTCAATTTACATCCTCCATTGATTTCTATGTGATACTGTTACAGTACCTGCAAATGGCCAATCTGGTGTGAGTCTTACTCCAAGGCTGGGCTGGGATAGATTTGAGCCTATTTGAGCTGTAGTACTACTGAAGTAGCTGTGGGTGTAACTGTAGAGAATTGCAACTATTTATTTATTTTTTACTGTTTTCTATAGTGCGATCAAGACCCTGAGTAGGGTATCAGAGCGCTTTACAATACAGAGCAAAACAAGTACAAGAACATTTTAGTAGGATCCGAGGTACAGATATGTGGCAAGTATGAGGTTCGGCAGAGAACAAAACTGTAGTAGAGTTGATTTGTTTGGTGCAGGAGGAACAAGTTCAAGTACGAACAAATCATATAAGTGAGGGTGTCATCACAGCAGTATAGATACAAGTTTATAGTAGTTGATTGGTTCAATACAAGCAGGAGTGATATCGAGAGTAGAGCTTCCATCGGATTCGGAGAGGGGCAAGTCAGAGAGTTATCTGTTGCAATTGATAGGGACCAGGAGGGTGAGGATTGTTAAGGAGTTAAGGGAGGAATTTGCTTATCACGAAGGATTTAGCTTCCCTTTTAAATAATGGCGCTGAAGAGATTTTTCTGACGCTTGGAGGGAGTGAGTTCCATATTTATGGTGCACCACTGCAGAATTCTCTGTTAAAAGTTTTTGTTTTTTGCTGAAGCATGAAGGTTTCAGGAGAGGATTGTCGGAGCGCCTAGAGTGTCTGTTTCCACCGGATATGGTAAGTTTCTGGGATAGGTATTGGGGGTTGTTGTGGTGTACCGCTTTATGAGTGATGCATGCCATCTTTAGGTGAATTCTAGCTTCGTAGGGAAGCCAGTTGAGCGCCTTCAGGTGTGGCGAGATATGGTCAAATTTTCTAGATCCTGTTAGGAGCCTTGCGGCTGCATTGAGACAGGCTTTTGAAGGGGCTGTTGAGATTTTGGGAAGCCCCGATAGGGTAGTACATCCGTACTTCAACCTCAAGATGACTAAAGCCTGAACTGCGGTTTTGAGGTCAGGGTTCTAGATGAATGGCTTCATTTTTCTGAGATAGCTGAGGTGAAAGCGGGCATTTTTAGCCAACAGGTTGATGTGTGTTTGCATATTAAGGTTCTAATCCAGTGTGATTCCAAATGATTTGGTGGAGTCCACCAGAATCAGCGTACAATTTAGAGCAGTGAACATCTTGGTCCACTCCTTTATTATTGAAGAGATCTTTGTAGGGGAAATTAGAAGAAATTCAGCTTTTTGAGAGTTTAGCTTGAGGTAGTTAGTCGTTAGCCAGTGGACGGTCTTTTTAAGAGCTTGATTCATCATCTTGATCTCTTCAATGGAAGTGATCTTAATGTACATTTGAGTGTCTTTCGGGTACATGTGGAAGGAGATATTCGCCGACTATAATAGTTCGGTTAGGGGTTCGACATAGAGGTTGAATAGCGCGGGGGATGAAGTTGAGCCTTGTGGTACTCCTAGTAGATTAGGGGAAGAGGGAGAAAGATTTTTATTCACCATAAACATTTGCGTTCTGTTTTCAGAAAGGATTTGAACTATTGAAGGACTGTGCTAGATAGTGCCATCCTTGTTTCCAGTATTTTTAGAATTTTGTCGTGATTAACAGTGTCGGAAGCAGACGAGAGGTCGAGCAGGACTAGTAGACACGTTTCATTATGGTCGAGAGCGAGTAGGGGATCGTCGACTATATGACTAATTGCTGTTTCTGTGCTATGCCTGGGTCTGAAACCCGATTGGCATTTGTCCAGTAGCTTGAAATCCGTGATGTGTTGGTTTAATTGTTGCTGAACACATTTTTCCAAAACCTTGGCTAGCACGGGCATGTTGGTTATTGGTCGGAAGTTATTAGGGTCTGAGGGATTTTCTGTTGTTTTTTAGGATAGGAGTGACTTGACCAATTTTTAGGCAATCCGGGATGTGACCTTGCAGGAGCAAAGCATTGAGGATTTTGGTCCAGAGAGGGGAGATAATATGGTGGATGTGAGGTAGGCAATTTGAGGGGAGAGGGTCATTGAAGTGGTTATTAGGTTTGATAGTTGCTAAGGTTTTTGTAATATCACTGAGATAGTAAAGTTTGAAGGTTGACCGATGAGAGTTATTTTTGGGCATAGGAAGAACAACTTGAATAGGATTTTCAACTTGTGTGTTCTTTAGGGTAGCTGAGTTGCTTGCTGCCGTCCTGAGGTTGTATTGGAAGGAGTTGGCTTTAGCTGTGAAGGATGAAGAAAAATCTTCACTACTTAGCTGTGATTTCAAAGTAATGAGTGCCATTTTGGCCAATTTGTTTGATTGTTGTTTTAAAATTCCTAAAAGTTTCTTCAGTCTATTTTAGGAATTGTCTAGTTCTGATCTGAAGAAGTCTTTTTTTGATTTTAGAATACTTTTGTTACAGGAGTTTCTAGACTTTCTTAGTAGTTTAAGTTGAAGGGAGGAGGTATGTTGTCTCCATTTCCGTTCAGTTAGTCTTAGTTTACATCTTTCTTCATTCAGGGCTCCATTGAACCACAGGTTTTTGTCTTTGTCTGGTATTCTTTTGAGTTTTGGTAGGGCTACATGGTCAAAAAGTTGGTCATCGTTGAGTTGTAGTGATCAGTGAGATCAATGACGTCTGACATGTTATTAGGAGGAGTGAGTACTTTCTCACAGTGGGAATCTAGATTGTTCCAGTTAAGGTTTTTCGTGTCTCTGATCCAATTTCTGGGCTTGATTTGCTGCGAGTAAGTTTTCCTTTTAGCGGAACTACCGACCGTTTTCTATGTATTTTTTTGTATTTACATTTCCCTCCCTGTATTCCCACTTAATTTAATCTTTTCTCATCCCACTTTGTACTCTAAGATTTTACCGTAACACCCTCTTGCCGGTCTCACATTTTCACCTGAAATATTGAGCTACATGTGAGCAGTTTATGCACTCTGAGCAGACATAAAAGATGGGACCAGCCCAGGCCTAGATGTATACTCATATATTCATGAATTTCTTTTCTGGGTACATGAAGTAGTACTACAGGAATACCATTGCACATACTTGCAAATGCCATACAGAGTTGACCTGCAAGACTCGCAGGGACTGATAAGCAGGCATAGTATATTGACAATGGCAAAGTGGCAAAATGACAGACTTGTTAATAAAGACTCATTAGTCAGAAATGATCATAATCAATGTCTACGTCACATAAATCAAAAGGTATTGATAAAGTCTGAATAAAAAAAATATAGCCGGAAAGGTGCGGAGATTCCTGACTTAGTCAGTTGTGAGAACAGAGAGTTAAGTTTGCAAATATGCTATAAGATTAGCAGCTGTTTTCTACTCTCTGCTTCAAATTTTCTTCAGCTGTGCATTGTGCATCAGGCGGTAGGCTTGCCATACTGCTTTGCTTCAGGGCATTATGGAAGTTACAGCCACGTTTTTTGGGGGTCCTTTGATAACCCAAAGTGGGGCAACTGCTTGTCCATGCACGGGGATGTTTATGGCTAGAGATTCTGTCTCCTGTTCTTTCTTCAAGTGTCTGTCCGGGCTGCTATGCCTTCCATTTGCATCTCCTCTTAAAAACAGGTGCCACAGAGGTCACTCTTGCTGGTGGAGAGGCGAGATTGAAGTTGCACAGAGATGGGTACATACAGCACAGAGCCTGAGGCGAAAAGAGTCAGACTGTGATTAGCCTGTGTTCCTATCACTAACCCTCAAAACATCTTTTGTCTTACAGGCCAGCCCCTCCCTATATTAGAGTGGTGAAAGTGTTTCAACTCCACCTCTGAGTCCCTAAAGAAGCTGAAAACCATCATTTTTGTTAGAAATAGGGAGAGAAAGGAGAAATCCAATAATTTAGACTACTGGTAACTACCACAACACATTTGCTATTCTTTCTTGTTCCAGCCGTTACTGACTGGTATCATAACTAAGCACTGTAAAAAATAGCCTATCTCAAACATTCCGCTATGTATGACACCCATTACAAGATTTAAAAACAGAAATTATTGCACAAATGAAAAAGCCAACAGGACTTGAGACCCAAGTTTAAAAATGTATGATTAGTCATTTTGGTGTGATAAATTTCAACACAAATAATTGGCACCACAGTCTCGAATATCTTCAGAAATCCCTATGTGACATCTACTTAAACTCTGCCCAGGAGGTCACCTTTCCATTTATGGTATCCAATGTGCACTGATGCTCTTTGGCAACATTTGCTAAAATTCATAAATCCAAAAAAGATTGAGTGTGTCACATCGAAAAAACAATAAATAATATCTGTTTTTAAGAGTGATAACAGCTCTCCAGCATATGAGAGAGTGAATTTGGCTGTGAGATCAAAGTCCTGACCTAACGTCCAAAACCTAGAGTAGTGGGTTTTAACCCTTCCCAGCCAAAATTAGAGGAAAAGCTGCCAGAAGATACAAGTGGGGCATCCTTGTCAAGGACGAGGACGACCCAAAATACATCAAGCACATTTTAAGTTTATTAGCATTTACCATTCGTATGTAATGGTGATTCCTCTTATCAGTGAACACCACCTCATGGCTAAGGCAGATTCTGTATTCCACCAGAAACCATCAAGACATAGAATGGATTAATGCTAAAGGATTTTAAATAATACAAATACTTGGGAAATACAGTTGCCATAAAGCATCTTAACATTGAGCAGCTTGATATATGACACTTTAAGGAGTTGATTTGTCTTAATGATGAATTTGTGGTCCATAAAAACTGCATGTTCTGAATCAGTGCTGCTTCTGCAATTTCTCTTTAGGGCCACAGATCTTCTATTCAACAAGAACTTCAACAGATAGACCAGAACCTGGGTTAACACCCATGAAGCACACTTCATGCCATGTAAGTCAGTTAATCTGGACAATTCAATAATATCCGGTCTGGGAAAACATGGTAGTACACCACCTCTCCTTGCCCCTGATGACAGAAATTGTGCAGTCATCTTCTTCCTCAGGAGATTCTGAATGCACTACAAAAAATCCTGCTGCTCTACAGGTTGGATGGCAAAATGTCACCAATATGTCTAAATTTGGTTGCAATGAGAGCACTGTTATCCTGCTGATAGTTTATAGGAACTCTAAAACACAAGCACCTAAAATCAGATGTCCTGTGATCATCTAAAAAAAGGAGGTGACTCCCCCATTGAGAGGGTAGGTAGCTGTCTTTTTGCCACATTATTATGGATGACTTGAATTGATTAATGAGACCCAGGTGTCCTAGTTACTTTTTGGAAGCCTTGCCCCAAAGCCTATGGCAAGTCCATTATAGCCAGAAGAAATGGTTAGTTAGGGACTGAGATGTTTATGTGGAGCAAGTACTTTCCCACAAGGTAAGCTAAGGTAATGCTATGCCCTGCCTAAGATGTAGAGAATGCAGTGTTTACCTTGCTGGTGGATCAGCTGGTGGCAGCTCGAATCCCAGCCTGGTTTCTCCAGCAAATCGCATAATATAAAGTGCACAGAGATTAAAATAACTCTGTGTTTGCTTTTGTCTGCAGATGACGTTTGTCCATAAACTAGGGAATTTTCCATTGTCAAAATTCTTCCATTCATGGGTGATGACACACCTCACTGTCTAGTGAATCAATAGACTAGGAATGGAGCACAGCCAAAATTGTCTAAAAAAATGACCCACTTATACTGGGCCAGGATTCTCAGGACCCAAATCCATATGGATTTGAGAAAGGTCAACACAACTGTAACTCTCTCTTTGAAAACAAATTTCCCCTTGGTACCTGGCTGTAGGAGAGGAAGAATCCCCCCTTGTTCATTTGAGATCCCTACTGGAAAGTTATTTCCCTTTAGAATCTTTGAAAAGGTAGTCTTAAAAGTCTCATAAATTGCTGTTTTCATACGGCCTGGTAAAGCTGAAATGTGCAGAGAGGTATCCTTCTGATTCTACTGACACTGCCACGTCTGCAAAGTTAATGAGATGGAAATCTTTTATACCACCAATCTAGTTCAGGAGAAGGTCTGGGTTTTTTCGACTTATGCTTGAAAGTGGAATATTCTGTGTTAGTTTACAAATGTTACTCAAAAAACAAACTCTCTATCTTCTACAACCAAGCCATTCTGATCTTCAGCAGAAGACAAAATATAAAAAGGTTGGAAGTGAGGCCATTGGTGCTCTTAAAAGCACTGCAAGTCCTGCCGCTACCAAGTAGAAGTTGCACCTACCATCTAGAGAGGTTTACCCAGAAGGTCAATAGTCACTCCAAAATGGATGTGAAACCACCCCTGCAATGCCACTCCCTGTATGCCATAGATATGCCATTCACCAACCTCAGAAGCAACAAATATATGTTGTGCTATGCACAGTAAAGAGCTTCTCAAGGGAAGGACACCTTCAGGCAGCCATTGATTCTTCAGATGAGTAAGACTCATGATCCAACCTTGAGCCGAAAACTGGACCACTAAATCAAATAGCCCCCCCACCTTGCAATGTCTTGCCATACTGCAGAACTCTGCAGTGAATCTAATTTTCCCTTTGTTAGTCTTGATACAGTTTTAAGAAAACTCCAGGTCCTAGATTTCCTGTATCTTTGTTTCTTATCTGTCTCCAGTGATTAGAACTCTGTCTAAATCCAACCTGCTTTGCTATCCTCTTTAAAGGTCACGTGTGAATTTATCCTGGTTCAGAATGCTGTTCTTATTTTTCAATTTCAAATAAATCTCCCTTCAGCCTATTTAATCTACTAAAATGTCCATGGACTGAATTTCTTGCTGCACAATATTATGTTACTTTATTTCTTTATTCGTTTGGCACACCTCCTGCTCAGTCCTGTTCTTAGAATCAGGTCAATTTGCTATGATTTTAAGGACTTAAAAGATTCTCAAACAATTATGGAATGGGAAACAGCCTTTACAACACTGTCTTTACCATGCAAGGCCTTTACAGTGCAGCCTTTACCACACAGGTAATCTTTGGGTCTTTACCATGCATGGTAAGTATATAGATCTATGTCTATATCTATGTATATATGCATTGTGGCAGCCTGTGAGCAAGGAGCTGTGCTCTGCCAAACGCGTTACGCCAGAAGAAACTTCCAAAAGTAAAATACCCGTTGCTTTTAGTAATCTGTTGTGGAGTACGTTCCTAAAATGAGTGCAATTTTGGAACTGCCCAGCTGTGAGAACGGTTCCACCCCGAGAGGTTGACTGGGGGCCATGAGATCCTAAAAATTCAGAGCTTAATTGTGGAACAACAGACAAGCTAAATCACTGTATTTTTATGAGTTGGAGGCCCCCTGGAGGGTAATGTACACATGCTTATTGCATGATGCTGCACAGAATCTACTATAGAATCAATGAGACTAAATGGCACTACATTTCCCAGTAAGCAACACTAGTCAAACTCACCTGAGGCAACCTACTGAAGGACAATCAAAGTAATTAAATGCTGAGTAAAATGCCTTTCAACACTATGAGCATCGTGGCAGCCTGTGAGCAAGGTGCTGTGCTCCGAAACGTGTTAGGCCAGAAGAAACTTCCAAAAGTAAAATGCCAGTTGCTTTTAAAAATTCTGTTGTGGAGTGCTTTCTTAAAATGGGGGCAATTTGTGGAACATAAACTTTATGGCTGCCCAGCCGTGAGAACTGCACCACCCCGAGAGGATGATTGGGGGCCACGAGACAAGCTGAATCATTGTATTTTTAGGAGTTGAAGGTCTACTGGAGGGTAATGTACAAATACTTATTGCATGATGCTGCACAGAATCTACTGTAGAAACAATGAGACTGAAAGACACTAGATTTCCCAGTAAGCAACACTAGTCAAACTCACCTGAGGGAACCTACTGAAGGACAATTGAATTAATTAAATGCGGAGTATAATGCCTTTCAGAAGCAATGTGAGCATTTTGGCATCCTGTGAGCAAGAGGCTGTGCTCCGATACATGTTAGGCCAGAAGAAATTTCCAAAAGTAAAATGCTGGTTGCTTTTAATAATCTGTTATGGAGTGCGTTCTTAAAATGTGGACAGATTGTGGAACATATATATAAAAAAATATATATATATATATATACTACTGCTGGTCACCATTAGGTAGTTATAGTTAGGACCTCGTGTCTATAGCAAAATCTTTATTTTGCTTGCTTATAGCTTTGGCATCATTTGATGAATCTTTACTAAATATTCCCCAAAAAGTGCTCTTGTGTGTCTTGTTGTGCATGTGAAGTTTCGAGGTGATTCGTCATGCTGGGGCCGAGAAAAAGGGGGAGTAAAAAAATGTGCATTTCCAATGATAATTCCCATAAGGATTTTAGAAATGACTACAGCCTGAACCACTGAAGGTAATTACACCACATTGGGCAGAAAGATAGATATTGCTCCAGAAAGATCTCTTTTTTTGATTTGGTGCAAATCAATTGGTGTTACAGGGATTGTAAGTGTCCTGAGGTGGGGGGCTGGGTGCCCTCCTCCCAGGTTGTGTACATATGGGGGGTGACCCACAGGTCCTGCGTTTGACCCTCTGCTGAGCACGGCCAAAGACAGTGCGAGCCTCAGAGTTGGGTGCCTGCGAGGGTTGGTTGTAGCACCTGGCCGTAGGCCAAGCCCTGTAGCTGAACCACCTCCTAACATGACCGAAAGCCAGCCGCAGAATAGAGTTTGGTGCCTGCGGGGGTTGGCTGCGAATATTACTTAACATTTAAAAAACCCTGGAAATTCACTGAAAAAAACAAATGTTACAGGGATGTTATAGTTAGGAAATAGAATTAGAAATACTTCGTGCCCTAATGTAACTAGAACTCGCGCCCTCGCCATGCACTACTACTTACCCCACATATTACATTAGTAGTGACGTCTTACATGACATTATTCATAATACAACTGTAACATTTGCAATAAATTAGTGACGAGCAACTGAACTGTGCAAGGTGGGGTCGTGAGTTGTAGTTAACTTAGGGCATGAGTTATAGTTGCTTGAGTTAAGCATAACTGTTGAATTTCTATGGTTTTGTACATGTAAGATCTGTACCTAACTATATCGTCCCTGTCTTGGTTGACCGCCTCGTGGAAGATATCGATGTTGTCTCTAGGGATCTGTGGCATATATTTGGATTTGACTCTAAAGGGAGTGGCCATAGGTCTTGCTGAGTCTAACCCAAAATCTTCTACTGTTGTGATGTTACTAGGATCAGACAGATTTACTGTCTGTGTGTTGTGGACCCCCATTCTTCTCCTAGACTCTCAAGTGTTCTAAGGATGCATAGGTCGTCAATGGATAGGGATGAAATAGGAATACTTTAAAGTGACATGGTCTGTTTCTTTTTCCTAAGTTTGTGAATTTTAAACAATTTCAACTTACGTATAAACAAATACATATCAATAGGTGTCTGTGTGTAATCGAGGGGCCAGTCAGGACAGAAAGTTAAACCAAGTTTCAAGACATCTTCCTCACTTTGGGTTATAACTCTGTTAGATAAGTTCATTACAGTGAGTTCTTATCCATCCATTACTTCCTCCTCTGACTCTGGTCTCTTGTTCCCACGCCAGTACTGCTGCTCTTTACTCAGTCGGTCTTGTCTTCTTTTGCTTTTGTTTTTCCTCCTCTTCCTCTGCCCCTTGTTCTTCCTCTTGTCGACTGTTTGTTTATTTCCTGCAGGAGGCGCAGTGCCTCTGGAAAAATAATGATTTCAGACGGGCTGGAATTGCTGCTATCGATTGATCCCATGTCTGAGCTCAAACTCGTACTGGATACCCATTTCCCTCTGTCGGCAGCATCTAGTGCTCGATCTTTGGTGAGGTTGGCCCGTAGTTTGTCGAATTTCCTGGTGAAGGTTAAAATTCTTCCCGACCTGTAGTCCCTCTCATCCCTTTCGAACTTCCTTTGCTTTCTTTCAATGATTTCCTTTTCAAAGATTCGAATTCTATCATTGACTGCTGCAAGGGTTTTTTTTTACTTCATTTCGGTCCGAATCCTTTGCCAAATCATCCAGAAAATTCTGTATCTGTTCTAGGAGATCTTTATGTTCATCCCATGCATTTTCAATGAGAATGTGTAAGATTGTTTTTGAGCAGGAGGTGGTGTCATCCATCCATGCCTTTAATACCTCTTGTTTTGGATTGTTGAGTGTGGGCACAATGAAAATTCTGAGACCTCTCAGTCTCCGGTCTACATCTAGGTAGTTTTTGAGCAATGTCGCCTCCCACCACCTGCTCAGCTCTTTTCTTCAAAATTTTTCCAATATATTGCCCTTTTGCTTGATAGTCGATGCAGGCTGCGACTGGTTAGTGCCTGTTCCTTCTTTGATGCTCTCGATAGAAGTTTTTTTAAAAATTAAACTCGCGGAGGCCTCCTGACCTTTTAAGAACTCCATTGCCCGCAATGTAGATCGATCCTGCGACCGTTTTCAAACTGGATCGCGTCTTCTGGACAGCTGTCCTGACGCACCCTGGCAACTAACTCACCCACTCCGGTTCGACCGATACCTCTTACTTGAAGATTGTTCGAAGGGTTTTCACGGGACCGTTTTCTCTATAATGTGGTGAGTTGTCAGCGCTGCCGGTGGGCAGATCAAGTTGATTTCGAATCAAAGCAGTTTTTGGTGCCAAAATCCACTCTTCCAAATGGGTTGGGGCTCGTCTTGAGTTGGCACCGCTGCTCTATTAAATCCACCACCAAGCTTACTTTATCCCGTAAGCACGAGCCACACCGATCCGGGGAGCTGCATGTTAGCAGCTCCCCATGTGGAAAAGCAATGCCGGCTCCCACAGGCAGCGGAGAGCTGGCAGGGACCGTGGGGGCATTGGGGCTCCCCCCACGGTCCCCAAAGGAGAGGGCCAGCACTGGGGGATGGTGTCCCCGGGGCTAGAAGTTGTCCGGGAGGGGGACTGCGTGGCCCCCCTCCCCTGTGTATTTTTTTTTTTTTAAAGGAGAGGCCAGGCCCCGGGGGATGGGATCCAGGGGGCAATGTTTGGCCTGAGGAGGGGGTCCATGCAGCCCCCCTCACATAAAAAAAGGATGGCCAGGTCCCGGGATGGGGTCCCCAGGGCCAGAAGTGGCCAGGGAGGGGGGCCACGCGGCCCACCTCCCACAAAAAAATGTATAAATAAAGGCGGGCCCCGGGGAATAGAGGCCTTAGGAGGGGGGCCATGCAGCCCCCCTTCCTATAACAAACAATATGCGTGACCATGTCCTGGGGGATGGGGTCCCCTCCCATTTAATTATTATTTTTTTTTAAAAAGGGGGCCAGGCCCTGGGGAATGGGGTCCCCAGGGAACAAAAAAAGGCAAGAGAAGGGGGGGGCACACAGCCCCTTCTTAAAAAACAAAATTTTAAAAAGCCTGCATTGCGGCTAGGCCCAGCCCCCTCCCTGCAACACTCAGCAAACGCGCCCCCTGCCTCGTTTAAAGTTGGGGAATTAATTCCCCTTAAATACTGAGGGTCCCTGGGGGCCAACTAGCCCATCAGGAACCTCCAGTATGTGCCAGGGAGCTGTGTTGCAGAGAGGTGTTCAGAGGCCATACCCCTTTTTACACCTCTCTGCAACGCAGCTCTGTGGCGCTTACTGAAGGCACCTAGTGGGCTAGTTGGACCCCAGGGACCCTCAGGATTCAAGGGGACTTAAACCTCCAACATAAAACGTGCCACGGGGCGTGTTTGCACAGTGGTGAATTGAGTGGGCGGGGCCTGAGGTGACATGTGTGCAAACTCGCCCTGTGGCGGGTTTTAAGTTGGGGAATGAATACCTCTTCAATCCTGAGAGTCCCTGGGAGCCAACTAGCCCACCAGGTATGTCCAGTATGTGCCACAGAGCTGCGTTGCAGAGAGGTGGACCAGGCCATGCCCCTTTTTACACCTCTCTGCACTGCAGCTCTGTGGCGCTTACTGGAGGTACCTGGTGGGCTAGTTGGACCCCAGGGACCCTGAAGATTCAAGGGCACTTAATGCCACAACTTAAAACGCGCCACGGGGCGTGTTTGCACAGTGGTGAAGGAAGGGGGTGGGGCCTGAAGTGACATGTGTGCAAACACACCCTGTGGCACGTTTTAAGTTGGGGAATTAATTCCCCTTCAATCCTGAGGGCCCCTGGGGCCAACTAGCCCACCAGGTATCTCCAGTAAGTGCCAGAGGCCTGCGTTGCAGAGATGTGGCGCAGACCACGCCCCTTTTTACACCTCTCTGCAATGCAGCTCTGTGGCACTTACTGGAGGTACCTGGTTGGCTAGTTGGACCCCAGGGACCGTCAGGATTCAAGGGGACGTAATCTCCCAACTTAAAACGGCCACAGGGCGTGTTTGCACACATGTCACCCCAGGACCCCCCTCCCTTCACCACTGTGCAAACGCACCCCGTAGCGCGTTTTAAGAGGTAGTTTTAATCCCACTGCCCTATTATGTACTAGGGCCTTACAGAGGAGGTCATGCTAATCACAGGGGTACCCCAACGCATAGTGTTCCCTAGTGTATGTAGGTGTTTTCACTGTATTCTAAGTGTCTTTTAGCATAGCACTGGCTCTAGGCCTGGTTAGTCAGAGTCAGATTCCACCAGTACCCGTCTGAAAAAGTTGTGGGCACAGGATGATTTTGCAACAAGGCCTCTTTCTGCTCCTCTGCACTTTTCTTCGTCTTTGTGGACTTCTGTTGCTTCTTTCTGCATTTCTTTTGCTTCTTTCTGTGCGTTTTTTCTTCTTTCTTCACATGTCCTACTTCTGTAGGCATAGTTAGAAACTAGCATTAGAAAAACCTTTGAAATTCACTGAAAAAACCATAGGTTTCAGGCACGTTATAGTTAGAAATTACCATTTAAAAAAACCTTTGAAATTCACAGAAAAAACATAGGTTTTAGAGAAAGTTATAGTTAGTTGGACATTGCACTAGTACAAAACCCGTGAAATTCCCCTGTTAGTTCAGCTAACTATAACTCGCGTCCCCGCAATGCACTGCTGATGACGTTACATATTACATCACTCATGACATGGTCAGTGACATCACTGATGACATCTCAAATGACATCACTGATGACATCACTGATGACATCATCCATGTGGTAATTTCATGCATCTTCTCACACCCTAATATAACTTTAGATACACCTACTCTAAATTACAGGCTGCCATTCTCAAAACCATAGACACTCCAACAACAATAACTACATACCCACTCACTGATTCCTAGGTCTACATACACATCCACTCACTCACCCGTACAGTCAGTCAATTACTCAGACAAATAATAGCACAATCTTACGTTCTTATACAATCACTGATACAAGCAAACACTCATCCATGCAGCCAATCTCACAATCACACACTCCTACTTATAGCCATTTATATACTCTAACACATATATACTGCCTTTCATATATGTATTTACTCACACATGTACCACTGAGATATACATTCACTCACTAACACACCCATACATTCACTCACCCACCCATACAGTCCATCACAGATGCACACTTCATACTATGCACCCAGTGAATCACCCACTCACACATATATGTACATACAGTTACACACACCTCACCCACACAAACACTCAGGCACCCATACAGATACTCAGACAACCAATCAATAACTCATATAGACACTTATGTAGTTATTCACAAACCCATGCAGCCGCTTACACACCAACAGACAGACGGATACAGAGATTCACACAGTTTAGTCACTAACCCATGCATTCAATAAGATATGTTTAATCACTCACTTATAGAGTCAGTCACGCACCTAGTAAAGCATCCAGTCGGACACTTATACACCCACTCATTCTTCAATATGCCTTTCCCTATATATATTAACCATATTTAAACTTTACAGAAACACACTGTCACTGGATGATGTCATCAGTGATGTCATCAGTGATGTCATTTGAGATGTCATCAGTGATGTCATCAGTGATCTCACTGACCATGTCATGAGTGATGTAATATGTGACGTCATTAGCAGTGCATTGCGGGGGCGCGAGTTATAGTTAGCTGAACTAACTATAACGGGGGAATTTCATGGGTTTTGTACGAGTGCAATGTCCAACTAACTATAACTTTCCCTAAAACCTATGGTTTTTTCAGTGAATATCTAAGGTTTTTTAAGTGTCAATTTCTAACTATAACGTGCCTGAAACCTATGTTTTTTTCAGTTAACATATATATATATATATATATATATATATATAGAAATTCACTGAAAAAACCATAGGTTTCAGGGGTGTTATAGTTAGCTGGACTTTTCACTTGTACAAAACCATTGAAATTCCCCCGTTATAGTTAGTTCAGCTAACTATAACTCGCGCGCCCGCAATGCACTGCTGATGACGTCACATATTACATCACTCATGACATGGTCAGTGACATCACTCATAACATCACTGATGACATCTCAAATGACATCACTGATGACATCACTGATGACATCATCCAGTGAATGTCTATTTTTCTGAAAATTAAATATGTTTTATATATGTATATCTCAAGGTCGATGGAAGAATAAATGGGTATATAAGTGTCTAAATGGATGATTTGTTTTTGAAAAATTGATTGTGTAACTGACTGATTAAGTGTATCATAGTGAATACATGGCTTAGTGAGTAATGTTTAAATATGTAAATATCTGTATCAGTCTCTCACTTTGTGTATAAGTGGCTGCATGGGTTGGTGAGTGGCTACATGGGTGTCTATATAGGTTATTAGTTGGTTTTTTGAGTATCAGTCTGAGTGTCTGCATGGTTCGGTGGGGGGTATTACGTAGTACATAGGTGCATGAATGAGTGACTCACTGTTTGTATGTGTTGAAGACAGCATGTGTGCAGGACTGTATGGGTGGATGAGTGTGTGTATGGGTGTGTTAGTGAGTGAATGACTGTCTCAATAGTGTCTTTGAGTAACTACATATGTTTTAAACTAGTATATGTGACTATTGGTGTATATAAGTGAGTATATGTGAGAGTGAGAGATTGAAAGAGTTCCTGTATGAATAAGTATGTGTTTCTATAAGTGATTGTTTAAAAGACTAAGTATGTGTAAGTTTCCGTAGAAGTAAGTGTGGTGGTGTGTGTATAACTGTACATGCAAGTAAATGTATGTTTGATTCTTTATTAGCATGAGTGACTGTGTGTGAGTAACTCTATGGATGAGTGGCATTGTGTCTATACAAAAAAGAGAGAGGGGGGGACCAGGAGCTTGTTGTGGTCCAGTGTCTGTGCTCCGTATGTCATCTATAATACTCAAAAGGAGACACTGTTCCTTCAAAGGAGAAAGAAAACGAGAAAAAGTCGAGAAGAATAGAAGGGATTAGAGTCCTAGGCTACTATTAGGCCCAAAGATAGATCGAGGGAGAGGCACACCTTGATTTCTCTTGTTGCCCTCACACACCCCGAAGGAAGTCATGCTTCATCATTGGGCGTTTTGCTCCTCAAGTGAGTTTTGCTCCGGCGTGGCCTCTTAACCACCTACCCCAGTCGTCCTCCTATCTGGAAAGGACCCAAACCACACACCCGCATGCACCCAACGGCGTTTTCTCTAAAAGATCTCCGCTAAAGTGACCCTTCGGCGGACCCGTAGGGCATTGCAGCGCCGGCCCGACGAGGAGCAAAACGCCCAATGATGAAGCATGACATCCTTCGGGGTGTGTGAGGGCAACAAGAGAAATCAAGGTGTGCCTCTCCCTCGATCTATCTTTGGGCCTAATAGTAGCCTAGGACTCTAATCCCTTCTATTCTTCTCGAGTTTTTCTCGTTTTCTTTCTCCTTTGAAGGAACAGTGTCTCCTTTTGAGTATTATGAGTGGCATTGTGTAACAGGATGTATAGGTGTATGAGTACATATGATGAGTGAGTACATGTATGAGTGACTGTATAGGACTGTTGGTGAATGAGTGGATGTGTATGTGGATCTTAGAATTACTGAAGAGGTTGTTGTAACTGGTATTGGTATGTCCATTGTTTTGAAAATTTTAGTCTCTATTTTTGAATGTGTGTATCAAAGGTTATATTAGGGTGAGAGGAGGTCTGCCACTCTATCACAAGGATGATGTCATCAGTGATGTCATCAGTGATGTCATTTGAGATGTCATCAGTGATGTCATGAGTGATGTCACTGACCATGTCATGAGTGATGTAATATGTGACGTCATCAGCAGTGCATTGCGGGCGCGCAAGTTATAGTTAGGGGAACTAACTATAACGGGGGAATTTCAATGGTTTTGTACAAGTGAAAAGTCCAGCTAACTATAACACCCCTGAAACCTATGGTTTTTTCAGTGAATTTCTGAGGTTTTTTAAATGCTAATTCCTAACTATAACGTGCCTGAAACCTATGGTCTTTTCTGTGAATTTGAAAGGTTTTTTAGGTTTAAATCTTTTTATTATTATTATGAGTCCAAATCAAGTATCACCTGACAACATCAGTAACTTCCGCCTACAACCCTGTGGGCCGGCACGTTACTCCCCAAAATAACCCACCTGTCTCAGAGCCCAATGACTCGCATTATGGGGATTTCACTATACACAGCATGCCGCCTACAACCCTGCAGGGCCGGCCGCGATTAGCTTTAAACGGAACCTAAGAGACCCCTCCCCTCCCACTGACGAGCGCTGTAGGACTGTCCTCCAGAGTGAACCCCGTTCTTGCCCCTACTGTGGTACAGGCTGTCTTAAGAAACCGCTGGGAGGTCACCGTCCCACACTGCTCCGAACCCCCTCCGTGTCGCCAGCTTCACTCCCTTGTCCTATCCAGGAGGGTCACCTGCTGCTCCGATACTTAGTAAGGAACCAACTTTCTACCCCCAACCACCCCCCCTAACCCTCCCGCCCTTCCTTCCCAACTCCCAATGCCCCCTCCCCTCTAACCCCCCCCCTCCCCTTCCTCCTCTCAATCCAGCGCGCGCCTCCGGTGGAACCTCACGGTCCCCGAGTTTGTACACTAATTCTTCCCTTCAGGCACCTCAAGAGTCCTCCTCCTCCCGCGCAGTAAGCTGCAGGAGTCTCAGGTATCTCAGGCAGGTCAATTCTCTGAATTCCGTGATCAGTAGAGCCCGAAACGGCTGCCAGAGGTCGTTAAACTGCTCCGCGTCGCCCGCCACCGCCAATGACATCTTCTCCATGCCCAGCACATGCCACAATCTGTGCAACCAGCCCGTGACTGTGGGGGCCGTAGGTGAGCGCCAATGCACTAGAATCGTCTGGACTGCCGACCCCAAAGCGATGGCGATCTGTCTGCCTCTGCGGGATTTCAATGGATATGTTAGCCCATTTGGGAGGCCTAATAGGGTATAACCCGGGAAGCGCGGTATTTCGGTGTCAAAATGGGAATCCACACTATCGAACACCTCCCTCCAAAAGGCAGCTAGCAGGGGGCACTCCCACAATGCGTGCGTCAGCGTTCCTATCTGCCCGCAACCCCTCCAGCAATTAACCCCTTTACTATGGTCCATTTCGTGTATGCGCTCCGGAGTGTAGTACCAATACGTAGAGACCTTAGTGAAGGACTCCGTGAGGCCGGCATGATAGGCCGAATGTCTGGCCCTATAAGCGACCTGTTCCCATTCGGCGGGACTCAGGGACCTTCCCAGCTCCCTCTCCCAACGTTCCCTGCCCAGGTTATATAAGTGTGAAGCGGGTGTCTGGAGAAACCTGTACAGGTCACTGATTAGCTTTGTGTCAGATGTGCGTGTCAGAAGCCAGCGCTCATAAGGAAGGAGTCGCCTGTCAGCCGCTTCCCGTACCTGAGGGTGCAGCGCCCAATGGCGAACCTGCAAGTATCGCAATCTTTCGGATTCCGGGAGCGCATACTCCTGCCTGAAGCTTGTGAAGGGAAGGACTCCCTCTGGGCCGTACAAATGGCACAAAGCCAGGCATCCGGCCGGCCGCCAGTGCTCAAACGCTCCCCTCTCCAATCCTGGAGTGAAGTCCGGATTATCCACTATTGGTGTCAGCGGGGAAGGGAAGGACATCAAGCCATGCGCCACATTTGTGGCATCCCAGACCCGCAAGGTAACTCTAGTGATGAAGGAGGCGTAAAGATTAGCTGGGCGGTGAACTCGACGCAGGAATGGTACCTCCTGTAGAGGCCGCCCCGCTACCGCCTGGTCCTGGAAGAGCCAGTGTTTGTCAGACTCCCAGCGGCTCCATTCCACTAGATAACATAGCTGTGACGCGTAGAAGTATTTACGCAGATCCGGGATCCCGAGACCTCCCGTCTCCGCCGACAACATCGAGAGTGCCCTTCGCATCCTGGGTTTCCGGCCCTGCCAGATAAAACGCCCCAGTTCGGATTGCATCTTCCGAAGCCACTCCGCCGGAGGCTGCAGCTGGAGCGCCCTGAACACGAATAATATCTGAGGCAGGATTGTCATTTTAACTGCCGCCACTCTCCCTAGCAATGAGAGGGTGCTTCGGTCCCATCGAGTTAGTTCCCCTCGAACCTTCGCACCCAAGGCGGTATAGTTTGCTGCCACTATTGCTGGCAGGGTGGGGGCTAGCTGGATCCCTAAATAGGACACCGAGTCCGAAGACCAAAGTATCGGAACCTGTTGCCGTAAAAGAGCTTTGGTTCCCGGCGTTAAGGAGAGATCCAAAGCCGCTGACTTCCCCATGTTCATCCGGAATCCCGAAACCGCCGCGAATGAAGTGAGCTCCGCTATACAGGCCGGCAAGGCAGAGAGCGGGTCATCCAGGGAGAAGATCACATCATCCGCATATAGACTTACGGCGTGACTGAATCCTCCGAACTTCACCCCCTTCACCGCCGGGTTGTCCCGTACCCGCTGCGCAAAGGGTTCCATATATAGTGCGAAAAGTAAAGGCGACAGCGGGCAGCCCTGTCTCGTGCCTCTTTCTATGTCAAAGCTCCGGGAGCCGTATCCGTTCACTCTCACTACTGCGGTCAGGGAGCGGTAGCAATTGAAGATCATACAGCGTAATTTCTCCCCTATCCCCACCTTCGTTAAAACCTGTTCCAAGTACGGCCAGTGGACCCTGTCAAACGCCTTCTCGGCGTCCACGGACAGCAGCATTCTTTCCCCGGGGATCCGCGACGCCTTTTCTATTAGGTGTGTGATTCTCTTGGTGTTGTCCACTGTCTGTCGCCCCGGCACAAACCCCGCCTGGTCCGGGTCTATTAACCCCGGGAGGAGTGGGGCCAGTCGGCCCGCCAAGATACCGGTGAAAAGCTTGAGATCGATGTTTAAGAGCGATATAGGCCTATAAGAGCTGCACTGTGACCGGTCCTTCCCCGGTTTGAGGATGACCACTAAGGACGCCCGTAACAGGTCCGGCGGTATGGCTCCCTGCGTCGCAAAAGAATTGAACAGCCGTGTGAGGATCGGTGCGAGTGGCGCGCAGAACGTCTTATAGAAGAGGGAGGTATACCCGTCCGGGCCCGGGGATTTACCATGCTTAAGCTTGGCGATGGCGGAGATAACTTCCTCTATCCGGATCTCCTTATCCAGTGCTTCCGCCTGTGCGGGTGTCAGGGACGGCAAGGAGACCGAGTCAAGGTAGTCCGCTGTGGCGGGCACATCCGGGGGATCCCCCACATACAAGTCCGCATAATACCTCCGAAAGAGCTCCGCGATTTGGGCATCCTCTGTGGCCGTCAGCCCTGAGGGGTCGGTGATCGCTTTCACCGTCTGACTCTGCCGCGCTACTCTCAACTTGCTCGCCAGTAGCCGCCCGCATTTGTCCCCCCCGGTGTAATAGGCGTGCCGAAGGCGTAGCGCTGCGTACTCCGCGCGGTCCATGTCTAGAGCCGTCAGGAGCTTCCTTGCTCCCACGAGCTGCCTCCAGACCCGTGGAGCGCCTGTCCTCCTGTGTATGTGTTCCAGTTCCCGAACCCGCTGCGTGAGCTCCTCCCGTTTCTGTCGCCGGTTTGCGTTATCCGCCGCGGAGATCGCAATAAATTCCCCCCGGAGTACCGCCTTTAACGCCGCCCACTGTGTCGCTCGCGACGTGTCGGAGGTCTTGTTGTGGGTCAGATAGTCCCGAATCGCCGTCGTCACTTGTTAGACTACCTCTTGTCTATGTAGTAATGCGTCCCTCAGACGCCAGACTCTGGGGGGCGGAGAGGTCTGCGGTAGACAGAAGGTGGCCGTCACCGGGGCATGATCTGACATGGAGACCACCCCAATGTCCGCCGCCGTGGCCAGTCCACAGACTGGCCCAGTGACCAGAAAATGGTCTAGGCGTGCATAGGTCTTATGCGCGTGCGAATAGAAGGAATAATCCCTTTCCGCCGGGTGTAGGTGACGCCAGAGGTCCGCGAGGTCCATAGCCGCCAGCTGAGCCTTGCACCCCGCCGAGAACTCTCCAGTCTGTGGTGAGCGGGGGGCTGACCTGTCGAGGGCAGCGTCAAAGACCATGTTAAAGTCTCCCCCTACAATAACGTGTCTATCCGGTGTGGCTGTGACCGCGCCTAGCGCCGCGCTGAGGAAACGTTCTTGATGCTCATTAGGGCTATAAAGGGACCCTACCGTGAAAGGGAGGCCGGCTATCCTGAATCTGTACGCTAAAAGCCTGCCTTTTTGTTCTGTCTGCTTGTGGAGCACGTCTCCCCGGAAGTGCCGGGCCACCAGTATCGCCACTCCCGCTGTTTTAGTGTTACTGGACGAGAAGAATTGGGTGGGGAAAGCTGAGGATCGCAGTCTAGCACAGTCGCGGGGCAGGAGGTGTGTCTCCTGTTGAAGACAAATATCGGCCCGGGTGCCTTCCAAAAGGGAGAGGACGGCTCGCCTTTTGATCGGGTTGTTAAGGCCCCTGACATTCAATGTGACAATTTTAAGTGCCGTGGGAGTCATTGGCGGTGGCGAGTTTGACAGCAGGGCTCCCACACGAACCCACGGAGCTGAGTACTTGCGCTGCTTCTGCGGCCGTGTTTCCGGGCGCGCGCTGGACTCCCCCCCCCCCTCCTGCCTCCCCCCCTCCCCCTACCCCTCTCCCGTGGTCCCCTCCCTCTCCCCCTCCCCTCTCCCATTCCTGCAACAAGCACCCCGTCCCCCCCGCCACCCACCCCTCGGCAACGTGCCAACAATTCCCGCATTGCCCCCTCTCACTCCCTGCAACCTGAGTCAACATTGTCCAAGTCCAGTCCTCAAGGGACGAGTCTTTGGTAAGGTACTCCAGTGGACGTCCTGCCACCGAACCCCCCTCCCCACGCCCCCGCCCCCGTCCGGCCCCCAAACCTGCTCAGTGTTGAAGGCTGTGATGATCTCCCCCCGGAGCAGACTTATGCTGTCGGCGCCGTGTCACTTAGTCCGGTATTCTCCGCCACCTCGGACACCGCTTCCACCATGCTGGCTCTAATGGTGGGTGAGTCCGGCCTCGCAACTCGTGTCTGGTTGTGCCGCCTCGATACCCGTTGCCATCCGCCGCTGTCAGCGCGTCCCCGCCTCCGAGGGGCCATCTCCTCCTCCGGTACCGAAATACCCAAGACCCCGCATGTCTCCTGCAGGGAGCGTAGTTGATGCACAGTGCCATTCCATCGGAAAATGAGTCTAAACGGGTGTCCCCATGCGTATGGTATTTCGTGCGACCTCAGGAAGTCGGTGGCAGGTTTGAACGCTTTCCGTTTCTGAAGCGTGATGGCTGACAAATCCTGATACAAGGCGACTGGGTGGTCCCTGAAGGTGAGAGGCTGCTTCTTCCGAGCCTCCGCTAGGATGCGCTCCTTGAGCGGGAAGTCCGGGAGAAAGGCCAAGATGTCCGGCGGCGGCAGCGACGCCCGGCGCCGTGGCCCCACTCGATGCGCCCGGTCTATCAGGATGTGGAGCCCGTCCGACTCTCCCAAGACTTCCCGGAACAGGGCCTGCAGGTATCCTACCACGTCCGTCCCTTCTTCTGTGAGCGGAATGCCTCGAACCCGGATATTGTTGCGCCGCGATCTGTTTTCAAGATCCTCTGAGTGCGCCTGGAGGTCGATCTGTTGATCCCTGAGGCAGAGCACCTCTTGTTGCAGTCGCTCTAGTTCTTCATCCCTGTTCTGTCCGGTGTCTTCTATCGTGGCCACTCGTTCTCCCAGGCTGTCCATCTCAGTCCGGACCTCCCGCACTTCGCTGGCCACCTCGTTCTTCAGGGCTTGGAAATCCTCCCGTAGGGAGCCGAAAAGGGCTTCCATGAAGGATCTGGTGATCGGGGGTTCTCCACCATCCGTGACCGGTGCCCCCCCAGAGGGGCCGGGCGATTGCTGTCCCCGCTCTGCCCTTTGCTGGTTCCTGCCCAGCAGCTCGGGGAGGGTGCGCTCCCCCTTCCGTCCTCCTCTGCTGCCCGCCATGTGCTCTGGGACACTACACTGGTCGGTTCCTCAATGCTACCGACGCCCCCCAGGGGCTCCTGTCCCGCTTCGTCGGCTCCGGTGCCCCGGGCGCCCACCTTCGAGTCCTCTCTCCGCAGTGCCCTCCGCCTCTGTTTAAGTGCTCCGGTGGTCCGCAGGGGTGTCCCGCCGGGAGCTCTCCGCTCACTCCTCTCCTCAGTCGGTCCTCTGCCGCACCCGATCCTTCCGCTGCTAGCGCTTTCCACTCGTGCGCCTCCGTGGGGGATGCGCAGGCCGGACGCTGGCCCTCTTTCCTTCGACCGCCGTGGTCGTGTGCCGCTTCCCTCCAGGCATGCCCCTCAGGCATCCAGGCCCCTTCAATCTCCAACATGGGCCCGCGGGCCGCGGGGGCGCGGGACAAGTGGGGGGCTCACCTAGTCACCCCCCTGTCACTCCTGCTGCTGCACCCCACTGGTGATCCTTCGGGCGTGGCGCCGTCCTCACCCACGTCAGGGCCCTGCCCCCATGCCTTCCTCTGACCAGCCGGCTCCCTCGCATCTCGCCTGCCTCCGTCTGCCTTGTTGCTGTCCCGCTGCTGCTCGGGCGGAGGGCCTGTACCTCACCCTCGGGGCTGCGTCCCTTTCAGTGCTGCCTCGAAGTCCGTCGCCGTCGTCCTCTCTGTGGGCCGGAAATCACTCCGTGACACTCAGCGGGGGACTCGCCCCCGATCCTGCCCTCCGTGTGCTTTCACCTCTTGTTCACCGCCGGGGGCAGGGTCACACCCGCGGTCCAGCCACCCCCGCAGCAGCTCTGCACCGCCGCTCTCGTTGGTCTAGGCTGATGTGGGGCTCCCCGCTGTTGTCTCGGCCGTCCCTCGTGCTGCGGCCGATCTCCACGCCAAGACCGGGCGCTCTCGTGATCAGGCGTCCGGGCTCGCCGCCGCCTACTCCGGCCCGAAGCTCCGCCCCCTCTCGGTCGCGACCTCCGCTCTTTTCCGGCGGGCACCGCAGGCTTATTCCCTGCTCTCCGAGCCGCCGGGCCGCACTCTCTAGCACGCCTGAGGCTCCACCGCCTGTTCCCCGGTCCTCCGGGGGGAGATTCAGCGGCTAATTACGGTCCAAGGGCCAACGAAGCGGGAGCCGGCGGAGAAGCCGTCCGCTCACCTCGCCATCTTGGCCACGCCCCCCGAAAGGTTTTTTAAATGCTAATTTCTAACTATGCCTACAGAGATAGGACATGTGAAGAAAGAAGAAAAAATGCACAGAAAGAAAAAAAAGAAGTGCAGAAAGAAGCAACAGAAGTCCTCAAAGACGAAGAAAAGTGCAGGAAGAAGGATAACGTGCAGAAAGAACAAAAAGAAGAGCAGAAAGAATCCTTGTTGCTAAATCATCCTGTACCCTCAACTTTTTCAGACGGATACTGGTGGTAACTGAGTCTGACTAACCAGTCCTAGAGCCAGTGCTATGTTAAAAGACACTTAGAATACAGTGAAAACACCTACATACACTAGGGAACATTATGCGTTGGGGTCCCCCTGTGATTAGCATGACCTCCTCTGTAAGCCCCTAGTATATAATAGGGCAGGGGGATTAAAACTACCTCTTAAAACAGGCCACAGGGCGTTTTTGCACACGTTAACTCAGGCCCCGTCCCCTCCCTTCACCACTGTGTAAACACGCCCTGTGTCCGTTTTTAGTTGGGAGATTAAGTTCATTTGAATCCTGAGGGTCCCTAGGGTCCAACTAGCCCACTAGGTACCTCCAGTAAGTGCCACAGAGCTGCGTTGCAGAGAGGTGTAAAAAGTGGCACAGCCTGGACCACCTCTCTGCAATGCAGCTCAGTGGCGCTTACTGGAAGCACTTGGTGGGCTAGTTAGCCCCCAGGGGCCCTCAGTATTGAAGGGAAATTATATCCCCAATTTAAAACGTGCCATAGTGCGTGTTTGCACACGTCACCTCAGGCCCCGTCCCCTCCCTTCAACACTGTGTAA